>NW_026623078.1:14089135-14714135 GCF_023065955.2 Ursus arctos
TCCTAGGGCTACGGAGATCTGGGGGAAAATGAAGGGAGACTGCTAAAAGTCTCTTTTTGGGGTGATGAAAACATTTTAAAATTGATTGTGGTTATGGTTGCAGATATCTGTGAATACACTAAAGGTCGTTGAATTGTACATTTTAAAAGTTATGTAAGGGACTGTATGATATATGAAATGTATTTCAAAAACAGCTGTTGTTAAAAAAAGTGAATGGGTCAGTCAATATTAGATTCATCATTATTAATCTGTGAGATTGATTAAAATGAAAGTTCAGAATGGGTAAACCTCAGAAGAGAAATGCCAAACACCCTTAATGGTATGAAGGTGTACAAAATGATTAGTTTATAGTTAGTAAAGGTGAGGTTATTACAGCGCATTATAGCTTGAATGTTTATTTTGTTACAGTAATTTCCACTAAAATTGAAAATAGAGACATTGTTCTTTATCATCTCCATTCATTCTTTACAGCAAGTAAGAAGAACCAGCCTTAAATCTAGAAATTGTCCCCCAGCTATGACTACTGCCCCTCTTCCTGAGATTGTCTTCTATATATGTTAATTTCCTAAATGCAGAAGGTTATTTTCATTCAGAATGTTAAAGTTACCCCTAGGTAAACTCTTTTAAAAAGTCTTGATTTTCACAGCCTTTTTTCCCTTGGAAGCTAAAGAATCCCTAAGGCAAGGCTTCACCAAGACAGATCTTAAGAACCATCTAGGTGAGAATTTCCTGGCCTGCTGGGTAAAAATGCAGATTCTTGGAAGTTACCTCAAACCTCCCATACCCCCAGGTGATTTTTATGCATACTAGAATGTGTAGGTTTAGAAATATTTTACTTCCCTACTTCATCAGAGAGGTAGGAGTTTTGAAATCTCATTGCCATATGGAGAATTACAGAATCCTAGAATGTCAAAAGTGAGAGGCACTCAAGAGTCATCTTGTGTAACCCTCCCATTTCATGGAAGAAGAAATGAGATGATTAGCCCAAAGCCATACAGCTAGTTAGGTGCACAGCTGGGAACACGTTGGAGCTCCAGCGTTCTGATGCCCAGAGCTGTGTTCTGTCTCAGCTGGTGTGGAACTAGGTTGATTAGGCACCTGTCTGGTGCACACACCACATCCATCCACGATTACCTAGAATCTTGAATCTCAGCTCTACATATAAGTAGGGTAATCCAGAGAAGAGAGGAATGAAATAGCACGGGAAAAGGGTCACTGTAAAGATGATATTTTTACATTTTCTCTGCCAGATCTCCTCTATATTCACCAACATAAATTTAAAGTCGAATATGTAGTCTCTAAAAGGCATTTCATGCTGTGTCTTAAAATATTATGTAGGTGTATGTAAACAAGAAAGCTTACTTCTGTATTTGTAGAGTCAACGATTTCTCCTTTTCTTGTTGGGCACTTGTGACTCCCCATTAAGAATTTTCTAAATGCTGAGGTTCCTCAACAAAGCAATTTCATAAGATAATTTCCTCTCCTTCCCTCCCTCTTCTCTCTCTCCCTCTTTCCGTCTCTCTGTCTCTCCCTCTCCTTCTCTCTTTCTCCTTCCTTCTTCTGGTCCTGGAAACTGACCAGCAGGATTATTTATGGCTCTTAGTTCACATCACACCTTAATAATAAACAGGAGCAGTTTTCCTTTGTTTTCACATTTCACCAGCACGGTAGTTACGATCTGGCTCCCGTCCGAAAGCTCTCTCCAGGTCTAACGTGCTGTGCCGAGGATATACGTGATTAACCAGTACAATACGTGCGGCAGAGAAACCAGGTGAGAGATTTATTGATTCTGGCTGAAACAAATTGTAAAGTAACCTTGAACACTTTGTGAAGTCCATAATGAGTTCCACAAATCAACTCTGGAGCCAGTTTAGCGTGTCCATTTAGTTGAGGCAAAAAGTCTGTGTTTGATCTAACTTAATAAAGTAATTCCAGTGTAAAAAGTAGGTCAAAATGGTGACATTCTAAAATTGCAGGGTTTTTTTCCCTAAGAGAAATGCATTTATTTCAAATAGAATGAATGATTTTTGGTAAAAGAGAACATTTTGTTAGGTATTTGGGGGGTACCTTCTACTAATGAATACTTCGTGGTCGATTTGTGGAATGAGTAAGTGTCCCCAGGTAAAGCTGATGACAAGTAAAACTCAATGACTTGGCCCTACTAGAAACTTTCTCTGCTTCTGATGAGCCAGAACTCAAATTGGGACTGTAAACTAGAACATAGAATTATTGAGTGTAGTTGGCATTACAGAATTTTGCTCTACAAATGTTCACCTCATTTGAGTTAAATACATTATCTGACAATATTAAGAGGTCATGTCTTCCGAAATTAACTGTAAGGTTAAAATATCTGAGTCATCAGATCGGTGTAGAGAATAATAATTATTAAACCCTCCTGCACCAATTAACTATGTGGAATCAGAAATGATGGAGAGACTGCATGTGTCTGAACGCATACGAATAATTAGGATGGTAGAGACACAATCTTGAACTCAAATTTTTCATTGTTGATGTTTTTGTTGGTTTGTTTGTTTTGTTTGGGAACCACAAAAGGAATATATTTTTCCTTGGATCTTAACTTTTATTCAAAACGTTTTTCAGTTTAGGTTAGGAATTATCTGGTTCTACAGCAGTAGAGAATTCCATTTTTATGGGAAGATCATGAGTTGGTTAAAGTGGGTACAGGTAAATCATTCATTTAACTATCAGGAAGTCTGATTCTTTTATAAGGCTGCAACCTCCCTTTTTTCCTGGCCAAAAATAAAAATGACTAAGTTTCCCCAAAGTGTGGGGTGAGAAAAGAACCAAAAATGAGTAAAAGTTCTTCATTCTGACTGCAACATACTACTCGTTTTGGTAGAAAAAAAAAACCCACAGATTTCAAAACTGAATAGTGAGCCCTTGGTTTATTGCTTACTAGTAGAAGAACGCTTACTATCTGTTCTAATAAATGTTTCCAAACAGAAAACTTACCACAATCAATTTTAGAAAAAATATTTCTCTTCGAGGCAGGAAGGACAAATAAGATGTTTAAACAGCAGCTGGTAAAATCATTTGCTAACCTCCAGTGCGGTAGGACGAGGCTGACCTGACCCACAGCTGTGATGTCTTGCTTTGCAATGAAACGACAGTGGTCTTGCACCCAGCTAGAACTTTCTAACAATTTTCATGCCAAGCCATGTTGCCACCCATGCTTAAATTTGAAAACACTCTGGTTAGTATACAGCTCAGTCTGGAGAGTAATAACTATTTGGTCATTTTGAGTCCTCAGAAAACTAAAGAAAGCATTTTTTTGCACAGAACATGGTCTTGCGCCTTTGAAATCCATTTGTAAAATTATTTATCTTCTTATGTAAGAAGATGACATATTGACTACGGATGAATATTTTCTCCTACACAAACATTTTTCAAGTTCATGCAATCCTCAACCTTGTTTATTTAGGTGGTTTTATTAACACACAGGGACAGGACCAGTGGGCAGAAAGAGCTGCTGTGCAACCTTATTTAATATCACTGAACATTAAGCTAATTTGGGGGTGGGAATTTTTTTTATCAAGTCCCAAAATGAACAAGTGAGAGAATACCTGGTAAAAATACAAAACCAACACATATTAGGGAAACAGAAAAGGGCTGTATGTTAAAATTTTCTTTCCATGGGAGTGCCAGGGTGGCTCAGTCAGTTAAGTGTCTGACTTTGGCTCAGGTGATAATCCCAGGATCCTGGGATCCAGTCCCACATTGGGCTCTTTGCTCAGCGGGGAGTCTGCTTTTCCCTCTCCTTCTGCCCCTACCCCTGTTCATGCTCCCTCTCTCTCAAATAAAAAAAAAAAATCCCATCTTACTGTCACTCAAGTTTCATTTTTAAATAATTTTTAAAGTGTCATTTTTAAATTGATTGACTTAAGGTAAACTTATCTTTTTTTCTTTTTTTAAAGTTCTTCAATATTCTAGCCATATAATTTAATTCCCATTTAATCTGAGAAAGAGAGGGTGAGAACTCATTTTACACATTCCTGGCAGGAAGGTGGAAAGACAGAAAACACCTCATTTAGGATTCTGAGGTAGATTTATATAATGCTCTAAGCAAAAGCTCTTTCAAAAGTATCTCTGAATTCATGTTGAAAATAAGACATAAAATAGTAAGTTTAAAATCATACTTGTCAGATGTTAAAATTATCCTGTGACTAATCATAAATCAATTAGTTTATGTGCTAGAACATTTTCCTATTAACTACTGTGGGAGAGAAGATAATTCATTTACTGCTAATGTGGAAATGTGTTTGTTGGGGGGGAAGGGAAGATGGAAGGAATATCCTGATTGGTGTTACCCAAAGTGACAGTCATCTTCCAAGCAGTTTCCAATTTCAAATAAAACTTTTAATATCTTTTTTTCCAGATTGTCTCTGATTTCTAATTTTTTTTAAAAAACAGCTTTATTGTGGCACAATTGACATACTATACCATTCACCCATTTAACAGGTACCATTCTGTGGTTATTAATAAATTCAGAGCTGTGCAGTCATCACCTCATTCAAGTCTATAACATTTCCGTCACCCCACAAAGAAACCCTATGCCTTTTAGCCATCACCCCTATACTCCTAGTTACTCCATACTCCCCAGCCCTAAGCAACTGATCATCTATTTTCTGTCTATGGATTTGCCTACTCTGTACATTTCATATAAATGGAATCATGCAATATGTGGTCCTTTGTGACTGGCTTCTTTCACTCAGTATAATGTGTTTTCAAGGTTTAATGTCTAACTACTAAAAGAAAACCCTTTCATTTGGGAATAATTTCAAACTTACAGAAGAGTTACTAAAATAAAACTTGTACAAAAATCCATTTATCCCATATCTAGATTCATCTCTTGTTAATCAAATGTTTTAAGGGTTTCAATGTCCTTGTTACTGCAGCAATACAACATTTAAAAAATATGTTACATCTATATATGAATGCTCTGTGATTGCTTATAAATAATTTGGACGCCATTTTGAATCTTCTTCATATTACTTGAAATTCCAGAGTTAATTCAGTGGTAAATATGTATTTGATACAGGCCAAATGATTCTTTTGGTATGTGCCCAGAAATACTTGAAGGCTTAAGCCTTTAGGAACTGAAATGAACTGAACACACAAGAAATAAGGTTTAAAAAGGTGAAAAGATACCAACTTCTTTTGCACTGTTCTTATCAAATTGCAATTATAATTAATTAGTATTTATTAGGCACCTTACTTTGTGTCCCAAAGTGGTATAAGGAGGTAAAGGTGGCGTAAAGAGGAATACGACTGCTAGCCAATTTTAACAAAAATAACCAACTGTAATATACCGCGGCCCGTACTCTATCAGCATAATTTTGAAGGATAGCAGGGCGCCTGGAGGGCTCAGTTGGAAGAGCTTGTAACTCTTGATCTCGAAATTGTGAGTTTGAGCCCCATGTTGGGTGTAGAGATTACTTAAATAAATAAATTTTTGAAAAATAGCTATGGAAGATATAAATAATTAATTCTTTCTGGGAGGAAGACTCTGTGGGAATCAACAGAAGGGGATGTCCCTGAAGAAAACTTCAAGTCATAATTTGGCAAAACGCCTAAGATGGCCAGGCTACATCCATTTTATGGAAAAAATGATAAGATGAAGAAGATCATTCCTTCTGAGGTTTTATTATTTTACAAATAATCAGGGCCTAAGAACCTAAGGTGTCTTTTTTGCTTGTTTGTTTTTCAGGAATAATAGTACTCAAGGTACCATATATTTAAGGTGGCATGCATTGTGATTTTCCTCTATGTTGGAACAATTCTATTGCCCATCATTGATACTTTATTACTTTTAATATGTAAGCAGTGTTCCTCCTCAGGAAGAGGACCACAGGATGCTTACAACACAGATTCCCCCGGCCCTGGCGAGGAGTCTGAGAGACACTGCTTGGACCACGCTACCCTTGGAGTCCAAGATGGTAAGCTAAATTTAGGATACTGTATTACCATATTAGTCTATGGATGGAAAGTATCACTGCAAAAATTTGAATGAAAAGCAGGTTGACCTCACCTAAGGCAACTGAAGTCCTTCCAGCTCTGGGAGAATAACAGCCAGGCTAACAAGAAGGTGGTAGAATTGGCCTCTTTACACATGGGAAGCCATGTTAACGGTGTGGAACAGTAAAAAAGCATAAATTGTGGGATCAAAGGATCCAATCCTTCCTAGATTTGTGACTCTGGGTGAGTCATTTTATCTCTTTGAGCTTCATTTTCCTCTTGTGGAAAAAAAAAAAAAAAGAAGGAAGCAGTTAGAATATCTAACCGGTAGGGTTATTTTGAAGATTAATTTGAAGTATGTAAATAAAAATACTTTGCAAAGTGCTGTATAAATATTATTAGATGTTGCAAAAGAACAAAGCACTTTTTCACAATCATATGCTTTAAAAGCAATACCCCCCTTTAAAAAAAAAAATGAACCAACATACCAAAAGAGAGGTGGGTGGGGGATTGGTTAAATAGGTGATGGGGATTAAGGAGTGCACTTGTGATGAGCACTGGGTGTTGCATGGAATTGCTGAATCACTGTATTGTATACCTGACACTAATATTACACTATATGTTAACTGAATGGAAGTTTAAAACTTAAAAAAAATTAGAAAATGAACCAACATACCATTTTAAGTGTATTATGCAAGTCCATTATATCTGAAAATAAATCTACAAAAGAAATCATTTTTATCTTTTGTGTATTACTCTATGGTGTAGCAATTTTGATAGTGTCACAATTTTAGATCTTTTCCTTATAGACAGGTCTTGCTCTAAAAGCCTTGAAGACATTCGCTGTTGCCTAGCTTAGAGAAAACCTACCAATACATGAAATAATAAAATAAGATAATTTGAAGATTATTTGAATAAGATCATTTGAATTCAAGAAAGCTATTTATAATGCAATTTAAAATGGAGGGAATATGATTAGACAAATTAAGCATCTTTGGGACTACTGTTAATTGCAATTTAGGATGGAAAGAATTTTGGATGAATAGTTCAAAAGCAATTTTCCATCAATTAACAATTTCAAACCCTCCGAACAAAGGCCTTAGTATGGTAATAATATGAAGTGATACAAAAAGCAAACAAACAAACAATGTTATAAATGGAGGACTTTGCAACAGCCAGAGTTCCAAGTCAACGACATAGTTAGGATGAGTGGGGGATGGTATGGAGAGTTTGCCCAAAAAGTGTGATCTTATTTTATTTTATTTTAATTAATTAATTAATTAATTTTAGAGAGAGAGAATGCATGAACAGGGGGAAGGGCAGACGGAGAGGGGGGGAAGCATACTCCCCGCTGATGGCGGAGCCCGACTTGGGGTTCGATGCCAGGACCCATGAGATTAAGATGTGAGTTGAAATTAAGAGTCAGATGCCTAACTGTCTGAGCCACCCAGATGTCCTTAGTCTGATCTTATTAGAAAGACACATGGCACCTCACAAGTCATGGGACTATTATATGCCATCTACAGGATTGGCACACTTAGTCACCTGTGAGGTTATAGCTCTAAATGCTTTAGGTAAAGGACTGCATCCTTTAGTTTTGACTTCTGGTACCAGATTCCCCAGATTGACTTCTGGTACCAGATTCCCCAGATTGACTTCATGTCAGTTTCTTCATTGGTAAAACAGAAAAAGAATTATATATATACACACACATACATATATATATATTTATATAGATGTGTATTTTATATATATAAATATACGTCTGCATAAATATAATGTATTTATATAATACATAATATATTCTATATATAGATGTATATATATAAAAATAAACATACATCCATATAAATATATAATAATAGATGATATGTAGGAGTAGCTATGGCTAAAAACACAGGTTTAAATTTGGCAGCAGGACAAAGAATTCAAGTCTGTGACTCAGAAGCAGGAGATTAGAAGGTTAGGTTAACCTAAAAGGCCCAGCTCCCCCTTTCCTCTTTGCTAGAGTTTGCTTTCCAGGTCTTTCACTCCTACACCCACAAGAAATCAGAGAAGCTGAATGTGTTCACGTGCAAACAGCCTCGTTGTTCAACAGTAAATAATGTCAGGAATGGGTGGTTGATTTGGTGCTTACTAGTGGTACAAGTTTCAACTAATTTCACTTTTATGATCAGTTTGATAGCTCGTTTAAAAAAATTAAAGAAGGACTAGAAACCCCAAATTACAAAAATGATAAAAGGGCTGCTGTTTTAAGGCCCCAGGCTTTCTGGGAGAGGCTCTTAGGCTGTCTGTGCCCTTTCCGACCTGGCCAGAAGGGCAAGCAGGGATCAGAACTTTGGTTGAAGTTTGAGAGTTACCAAAGTGGTAGGACAGGGTCAAAGGACAAAAAATGTGAGCTTGCATTTTGCATGACTTTGTTATTTCATTTTTCTAGTGATTTACTTTTATTGTATTTCGAAAGGATCTGTGTGTGACAGATTGGAAATAAAGGAAAAACCTGATTCTTCTCCACAGATGGTTTGAGAAGCTGTGCTTTAAAGAACATTTCATTTTGATCAGCATTTCAACTACGGAATCATTTTCTCCCTAGAAATAGCACCCTCGGCATGGGGGGGTGGGTGGGGTAGGGGTTCCTGTCCTCAGATCTCCCTGTTGTTTGCTATGGGCGTAGGGGTCTTTCTTAGTCAACCTGCAGGTGGCTTGGTAGAGATTCCTTCTTCCCAGCTCCCGGCTCCAGGTGATAGCTGTGGTCTCATCCCCTCAGCAAACACCTTCAAAGAGTTAGTTGTAGATATGAAGTGGGCAGGAAGATTGGCTTTCTCCAAACACAGGGAGATTGGGGGGGGGGGGGGTAGGTGAAAATCATATTCTTAATCACAAACAAACACAATTAACTGGCAGCTGGATTAAGATACCTAATCAGTCAAAATTATTTAGAGGCTCTTATAACCATCACCCTTCTTTTGAAAGTTCTTAGTTACTCTGTGAGATAATACTCTGTTAATGAAATACATGCCCATAGGGAACATTCCTCCTCTTAACGTGACATAATGAGGCTTCAATCAAAGAAATAAAAGCTCTAAGGGGGAAGAGGTTTTTAAAAAATGACAAGACGTGAAAATGCATAGTAAGGAGACTAACCAGGAGTCCAAAGTGTCCCCAATTTTGGTCCAACTGAGGGCGTAGGGAAATCCTCTAGTGAACGGTCTTAGGCAATCTTTCATTCACTCAACAAATCTTGTTGCATTTCCATGATGTGCCAATCACCGACTGTCCTGGGCACAGCAGAGCCAGCAATGCACAACACAGATAACATCTCAGGGAACTAGCATTTTAATGGGGAGAGGTATAGATGGTAAACAAATAAATATAGAATACGGTGATAGCCAATAATAAAATTATAAAGCAGGTGAGAGAACAGAGTGTGACAAGTTTGAGGGGGAGGTGGCGGACGTTGGCTATTTTAGGTAGAATGGTTTCAGAGCAGGTCAGAGCAGTGTCATTGAATGAGGGAGCTCGCCATAGGAAAACACTGGGGACCATGGTTCCATGCAAAGGGAAGAGAACATAGACTCTGAGGAGGAAGAAGCTTGGGTGGTTTTAGGAACAGCGAGAGGTCAGTTGGCTAGAATATAGCGATGGAGGCAGAGAGTAGTGAAATGTGGGAGTATATAGGTAAGAACAATTTTATGTGGGACCGCATAGGCTACCATAATGGGTAGAATACCTATATAGGGTTGAACTGGAATTAGTGATTATATGTGATGCTCAAACACTGGAAATGTTCATGGTTAAAACGTACCCAAATCAAATGCTAGCCAAGAGTATTGAAAAGTATTCACATACCCATCTTTATAAATATACTACAATAATATTATATAATCATATATAATTATATATAATTGTCAAAATCAAATTAGCATAAGCCCTTCAACTATTAAAGACTTAAACTGCTCAAGAATTGAAGCTTCAATTTGAACAACTATCCTAAAACTCAATTGATATATTGTATATATTTTGGAAGTCTCACTACACACAATGACCAAACCAGTTAATACATACACATATGATTAATATTTGTTAAATCATTCATGCCCATGGTCTTTGCTTAACTAGAGGCTGCCCCTTCCAGCTCTGGGATGTTTGATTATCATGTTTTTTGAAGAAATAGCCCAGCAAGACTTTCCTCTTTTAGTTTTGGAAAGGGAGAAAAGATTTGCCAAGCAGTGAAGAGCCTGTTATGTGCCCTGGGCTGTCAGTTGCATTTGAACTTGACCCAGCTCACTGTGGATTGCAGGGTGCCAGCAGTGCAGGTCCTGAGCTATGCTGAGAAAAAGCAGCCATGGGAGATGCAGGTTAGGGAGGGGCTGAGCCTGGTCTGGAGGCTCCACAGTTAGTCTTCATTTCAATATAGTTCCACTGAACTTTCTCTCATGTTGAAGATGGAAATGACTCATGGGAATTCAATCATGCATAGAAACAGTATAAATGAGATTGGTCAACCTCTGCACTTTGGGCAAGTCATGAAATCTGCCCTGTTATGCATTACTTTCTTTATTTAAGATCATGAAAAGTAATGTCTGGTGGGCATGGCTGACAGAGGGGAGAGGCAATATATTTATGAAGTATTTCCTCAAAGGGGCCACAGATTCTACTAACACTTCTGGAAAAATATTATTTAATGCTTATTCCTCTTTCTTCCTTATAGGTTTTTTTTTTTTAAGATGTATTTACTTATTTTAGAGAGAGAGCTCACACACATGCATGGGAGCAGGGGGAGGGGCAAAGGGAGAGGGGAGGAGAGAATCTCAGACTCCTGAGTGCAGAGCCCATCATGGGGCTCCATCCCACGACCCCAGAGATCATGACCTGAACCAACATCAAGAGTCTGATGCCTAACTGACTGAGTCACCCAGGCACCCCACTTCCTTATAAGTTTTAGTAAAAGAAATCCTACTAGGTCAAGCCAACCTCTAGTTTTGCTTTAGCTTTGACTGAAAGCCCAAAGAATACTTTTTAATTTTTTTTTAAATCTTTAATGTTTACACTCAATGTGGAGCTTGAATTTATAATCCCAAGATCAAGAGTCCCATGCATTATGGACTGAGACAGCCAGAAGCCCCTATTTTTTTCATTTTAAAGGTATAATCCTGTAGTTCCAAAAGTATGGGTCACCTCATTCAAAACAAGGAAAAATAATGCCTTGTAATTTTGTTTTTAATTTATTCCTGAAGAATTTTCCAGCAAGTAAAGATAGTAAAGAAAAAGGATATTATAGTTCATGGCCACACTTTATACTTGGAATAATTTTAAAATAAAATTTTTGAAGGTTTTATTTATTTATTTGAGAGAGAGAGAGTGTGCACAGGGGGGAGGGGCAGTGGGAGAAGCAGGCTCCCCGCTGAGCAGGGAGCCTGACATGGGGATCATCCCAGGATCCCAGGATCATGACCTGAACTGAAGGCAGACCCTTAACCAACTGAACCACCCAGGTGCCCCTAAAATAAATTCAAAGAAGTAATTATTTCTTTCCCTTGCTTCTAAAATTGGAAAAGTAGAGCCTTAGTGGAGATGTGCACAGAGGTATTTATGTGCCTGGAAGCCAAGAAAAGGGGGGCCAAGAGCAGGCAGGTGGAGCAGTAGAAAGACTGATTACAGTGAGCAAATACTCAGATATATTGAGGGTAATGGGAACAGGTTTCTTACTCTTAGAAAAGGGATTTACAAATATGGAAAGGTAGTGGGCTAGCAAGAACTCTGAGATGTTGTACTGGAATTGGAGGTATCTTCAATTAACTCATGGTTTTAATAAAGACGCAGTTGTAGATATATGTGCATATGTACATGCACCCATATATACATGTTTTGTAGCTCTGTCTGCTGAGTGTATGTAGAAGCCATGCTATCCCAGTATTGATGAGAACCCAAAACCTGGTTTCTAAATCCCATCCTCCACTGAAAGACGCTCTTGACTCCTTGGAGAAATGACTGAATCAGAACTGAATCAGAAGTTCAAGATGGTCCTGAAATATCCTGTTATGCCAGAAAGTAAGGAAATGGTCAAAGATTGATAAGGACATATCAAAAGGATACAGGAGGCAGCTTGAAAGGTGCCCAAATCTTTGACACCAAATCTTTGCTGGCCAAATCGTCACAACTTGAAAATCCAAACAAATAGTATTAGTTCAGGATGACTAACCATTGAATAAAGAAGGAATCCATGCATCTATCCTGATATAAATATTTAAACAAATAAATGGAAGAAGGAAAAACTTCCATATAGTGGAAGGAATAAATATAGAAAGAACGATGGGGATAGAAAACCACCATTTGTCATCCATCTAAGTGGATGCTAAGGCAGGTAGGTGGTAGGTAGAGGTTTGATGAGCAGTAGGATATTAGTATAATGACAGAATTCCCTCTACAAAAAATACTTATCAGTTGCATAGGGGAAAATGATGATGTGTAGGTGGTGGAACTGAGGAAATATCAATGTCATCAGGTGGTCAAGGCTAACTCACCAGTGCTGATATGGGCTGACATCTTGCCTCCCTTGTCATGCCCCAAGAAGAGCATGTCACCATTTCGGTGGTTTTCCTGCCAAGAATGCATGAGCCCATATCAGACAGACTTAGCTGTGGAACATCTTTTTGGAATGAAAGCCCTGTCCCCTTCACAATTATAAAGGTTAAAAGAGACAGGAAAGGCTAGTAATTGAGGAACCGTTTCAGATGGAAGTCTGAAGAGATATGAAAACTAAATGCAATGTGTGATCCTGGATTGAATGTTGGACCAGAAAAAAGAGATAGTTTGTTGGAGCAGTTTGCAAAATTTGAATTGGGCATGGGGCTTAGATGATAGTAATGTTAGATGTATGGTGGTAATGTTAATTTCCTGACTTGTTTGGTAGTTGATGGTTATGTGGGAGAGTGTCCTATGGAGTATTTAGAATGAGTGAGAAATAATGTCACAGCTTGCTCTCCAATGGTTCTGAAAAAGGCTAATGACATACATACATACATACATGTCTATGTTTGTTATATAAGATCTAACATAATATATTGATGTGTTACATATTTATGTAGTATCTATAATGTATTGGTACATTTTAATATGTTAATGATAACTAATACATGTATTATATATTTATATTGTTCTGTACATTGATACATTTTTAGAAAGGGAGAGTGAGATAAAGTAAATGTGGGGAAATGTTTTTATTTATTTAGACAGAGATGAGCAAAAGAGATAAAATGCAACCAAAGTGTCTCAGTGAAGATGATACAGTTCTTTATACTATTGTTGCAATTTCTAAGTTTGAAGTTGTTTCAAAATAAATGATTTTTTTAAAATACCTGCATATTTATAGAGCTGTATATGTGTGTGTGTGTGTGCGTGTGTATAGTTATATAAGTAACAAATGCTTTCATATATTAGTGCAATATGTGATATTTCCTGTGTAAGGCATTTCCATGTTTCCAAATTCTCACTAGGGTAATCGTATGGACCTTGGAAAAAAGCAGGCGTGGGTTATACAGTCCCTTTCTGTCATAGGGTTCTGTAAATGTCAGGTGAGGTCCAGGGAAATGTTATGTAAAAAGGAAGTGTCAAAAGGAAGGAGTTGTCTATTTGTCTCTAAATTCCAGTTTTAAATTAACCACTGAAATGATCTATTAGCTTTCCTAAAATAATGGCTATCCAGTAAATCCACAGTCTTAGTTCATAAAAACAGCATCTGTTTTGTCCTGTATCAAAGCTGAGACCTTCTGCATAGTAATTGGTTTAAAAACAAGACAAAACAAAACCTTTTGCTCTAAAAACAGCAGCATTCCATTATAGCTCAAGTAGTACAGTCTTCTCTATAATCCCTACTTCCATTATACTCAATTTGCTTTTTTTTCCCCCTGTACAAAGAACCTTCTCTCAATGCATATATACCTAGACATTCATGGACACACACACACACACACACACACACACACACACACTCCAGCATAGTTTCACTCAGCACTTTTACTTTGTAAAAGTCTTTGTGATTTTTGTTCTTTATCTGGAAAAGTTGGGAAGACAGGAGGTATTATCCTCTTCTTTTTTTTGAGAAAGCTGAGCATGAGGCAGTTTAACAGACTCGCAGTTTACCTAGCGGCAAGTTATTGAACAACCACAACTAGACTTTAGAATCTTTTCATTATACTACACTGAAAGATCCAGGCAAGGTTTGTGCATTGGTGGGTTGCTCTTCCTTTAAATATATGTGTACCAGGCATAGTTCCCAAAATTTAACTTTGTCTCTGTGACTTTAGGAGAGGAATCTAGACCTACCCAGGTAAGTACTGGTTGCAAGGTGTCTCTTTGCATTTCAGAGATGTTCTAATGGAATACTGAATGTCTTATGATTCTATGTAATTTTTTCCTTGCCAGTCTTAACACAATTTTAGAAGGCGGACATGCATAAAACAAAGATATTTTTTACCAAGAAGTTAAAATGTTCATATTCACATGTAATTGGAAAATGCACAATAGTTTATAGAACTCTCTAAAAACTTCTGCCAATGTAATAGACAATTTTGATGAAAGCAGGATAATGTTAGTTATTACTAGTTATAATAATGCTACAATATAATGAAATGCCCTTAATTTTTTTCTTGAAAACATTTCTTTAATTGTTACAATGCATTTACCTTCAGTACTATAGTAGCTCTTTAAAATGTATCCAGCATGTCTTCATATGCTGGCCTGCATTAATTTAAATTTAATTATTATATTTTATTATTAAATACCTGTGTAACACTTATCATGTGCTAGGCCCTAGTCTAAGCAGTTTATGAACAATTAACTCATTTCAGCCTCATAAAACTCTGAGGTTATTACTGTAATTATCTTCTACTTTACAGAGGAGGCTTACAGGATATGTAATATGTCCAAGGATACACAGCTGATAAACTGTAGAATGTGAATTCAGTTCCAAGCAGTTCAACTCCCAAATCTGTGCTCAGGATGCACTGAGCCTCAGACTTATGGGTGCTAGAGAATTATTTGTTAATTAAAGAAATAAACTATTCTCTTGTCTTGTAGACTGGTTAAGAAGCATTAAGCAAATTACCCAGTGGCTCTGTGCCTTAATTTTCCACTTCATAAAATAAAATTGATATTTGCCATCCATTGCTCTCCCAAACAGCAGTAAGAATGGAGAGAATTTTCTTTACCTGGCTGCTACATATATGTTGTTGTGCCTTAAAGACTTGGTCAGCAGTGGGTCTAGAGACTAACGGCATAAACTTTAAACATGTGACAAGACCCCAGAGTTTCATATAATTAACAGAGTCTCTTTCTGTCTGAACTAATGGAAGTACAGGGGCAGAGCTTTAAAGACCTCAGCTTCTTTATATTTGAACTTTATCCCCACAGAACTTTGAACTGTTTTCATTTTTCCAGTGGAATTAGAAAGTGTTCACAATACACAAATATAATACTCAAATATTGCTTGTTCAATAATATTCAAAATAAATGAGATGTCCACTAAGGCTTACTTAGGTTATGTGATCTAATAAAAATACCTAATTGTAGATCTTCTGAATGAAAATGCTTTCTTGTTACAGCCCAGCATCCTTGATATTAAGGAAATGATCGCGACCTGGTTAGGGACCACACCAGAAGCTTCTGTCAAGAATCCTAATCCATCTCTACCTGTCCACTGTCATTAGTTAGTCCCTACCAACACCATCAGGCCCTTTGTGAGTTGTAGACATGACACTGAAAGAAATTCAGACCAAGACCCACCACTGAGAACAAGGGCAAACAGGTGGTCCAAGCATCCTGTCATGCGTCCTTGAGCAAGTTCCCTATCCTTGTTCTGTCTCAGTCACCTTGTCTGAAAAATGAGGTTTATAACAAAGGCTGCCTACCTCCAGGGCTGCTGTGAGAATCAGGTGGGTGAATGTATTTGAAACTTCTTTCTCTACAATTATGAAGAAATTAATACTCAAGATTTTGGTTGTGCAAAATGCCTCAAGATAGAAATTTGCTTATGCCTTACATCCACATGAGAACATGCACATTCTTGGGCGGGACTCCCATGCTGAATGGGTGCAGAGAAGCAACAGGACTGGAGTTCATCCTCAGAAGAGGTGAGATTTCAGGTGCTCCATGACTGGGGACCCAGCTGATGTAGGAGAGGGTGAGAGAGAAGAGTGCAGGCTTTAAAGAGTACTGACAATGTTTTTGGTAAGGTCAAAGAAAGGGGAGAAGAAAGTTCAGGCCACAGAGGCCCACAAAAGACTTGACTGCCAAGGAAACCAGCAAGGATTCCCAGTGTTTTCCCTCCTGCTTAGAAACTTTGGAAGCCAACTCAGGTGCTGATTTTAAAATGATATACTTGTGGCTGAGGTTGCACAGAAGAGTGCAGAGTGAGTGCTGTCAGGAGTGGCCTGTCCTATGACCTATTAACTTTGATCACTCCCAAGATCACAGAACGTACACCTCGCCCTAACCAACTACCTGCCCAAACCCAGCCCTGCTGACTGGGGAAACTTGGCAAGCCAGAGTTTTCTGGGTGGAAAGGAAACTTCTTACCTCTAATAGAAAAAAAAAAAAAAACAAAAACCTCAGAGTACTTGGCCTACTGATGTCAGCATCCCCTTTACAAGCCAGGAACAAATGATCACAGGAGAACAGGCCTAGAACACCCCGCTGGAAGTGAATAATTAGAGAGGAAGACTAATGGTACTGCACTGTGCATTCCTCCAAGGCAGGGGCCCGTGACTGCTCACCTTTGGGTGGGAGTGCAAGTGTTCTGCTCACCATGGGCTCGGTGCTGATAAGATGGGTCAGTTGAAGATACAGCTTTACAAGGAAAGCCCTTACCTCCTCTAGGGTGTGAGGAGGGTGGGAGTAGGAGGTCAGCAGAAGCAGATGCATAGAAGCCATGCCGCTATTGAAATTCCCTCTCAAGTTGCAAGGCAGATATGAAGAGGACAGCAGGACAGTGTGCGCATGGAAAACGGAGAAGGAGCTGGGCTGCCTTCTCCTTCACCCCAAAGGCCGCCTGCCCTCCAACCTCCGGGGACTCTGAGGTTCTCTCTGCTAGAGAATAAAGGGAAGGAGTCCACACTTTAACCAGAACCACAGCTGGGACTGGGGGTGGGGGGATTTGAGAAACACCCCCGCGGACGAATTTCTGAGCAGGGAAGTGGACCGGGAACAGCGCATTTCCTGCTTCGCCGGTGCAAACCCCAGGCGGAGCCAAGCGGGAACAGGGTTACGACCGAGGAGTCGCCAGCTGCCAGGGCGCGGTTCGGGGGCGGCCTCGAGGGGTCCGCGTACTGGGAAGGGATTCCGGCGGAGGGAGTTCGACAGGGCGTGAAAGCAAAACGCACGCCTCCCATCCTCCTGCAGAACGGGCGTCCCCAAAGCCCCTCTCGCCGCCGTCGTCCTTTTTCGGCTCCCGCACAGCGGAGGGGTTAGGGCCAAGAGCAAGTTGCCAGGTCCGTGAGGCTCCGACCCTGGGGAGTGACAGGGAGGGGTGGCAGGAGCGGTGGCCCCGTTCTCCGGACCACTCCGTCCTCCCCACCACTCCATCCTCCCCACCACTTCGTCCTCCCCACCACTTCGTCCTCCCCACCTCTCCCATCCCGCCCGCGGCCTTCGACCTTGCATCCCGGACATACGGGGGACTGGCCCAGGGACAGGGAGGAGACGCTCAAGGTACCGAGACGCGAGGCTCCGCCGCCCAGTCGGCGCCGGGGCACGCGGCGCGTATCGGCGGCGTTCTGCTACGCGGCCCTACCTGGGAGGTGCGGAGCCTCGGCCGCGCTCCGCCGCCGCTTGCCGCCTCCCGCCGGGCTCCCGGAGGCCGCCGCCGGCGCGCGATTTATAAATGCAAAGGCCTTATTGTTGTGCTTTGTTCCAGGGATACCATTGTCTATTTAGCGGCGGGCCTCCTCGGCGTTTTCCCTGGGTTTGCGGCGCGCACTCCCCTCCCCGCCCCCAAGGACTAGCTCTCCAGAGCCAACCCGGATCTGTCTGGGTGCCCGCTGCCTTCCCTAACTACGTGAAAGTCCTCCGTCCAGAGCATCCAAGACACAAAACCCTGCAGGAAATCACCCAGTCTTTGCCTGCTCACTCAGGGGCCCCGGGAAAAGCGCGGCTCCGACTCCCCCGGGTCTGAGCCACAGCTCGTCACCTACCCGGGTTAATTTCTGCGCCCGCTGGCCAAAGGCCCCAAGCGGCAGCGGGCACAGCTTCTTGTTGCGCTAGTCGCTTCCTCGCCCAGCCTTTCGAGCCTCGAGTCTGGCCTGGGGACCGGACCGTGAATGCAATTAGTAGCCAGGAACCCAGAGATCTTGAACTGTGCCATGCAAATGCACCCGCCGGCTACACAAGCGGGTGTACGAGGCTCTTACTCGCGAAACTTGTTTGTCGTCCCCCACCCCCGCCCGAATCCCCCGCGTAAATCTCTCGTGTTGAGAAAAGCAAGGCTTGCAGGAAACCACTCCGGATGTTTGCTGCTTTTCATGTGGCATTTGTGGCTGGCTCTGATAACGTCTAGAGCTCGACTTCCAACACCGCGTTTAGTAAAGAGACCGAAATAGAAGAGTCCACACACCATAGCCTGGTCTGCGGCGCCGTAGCCCTCAACGCCCCCCCCCCCCAATACATAACAAATGAATGATCAGAAGAAATTAGATCTAGGAAACGGTAGGTAAAAGGGACTAGTCTTAAAAAGTCACCGTAATTCCTAACGGGCAAATATAAGTAAACTGCTACTTTATAACTGCCGGGGAATGCGTTCTATGAAGTGGGGGGAGGGACGCAAAATCTGACGCTCCCGCTCCATCCTATTGATGCTGTGCTCTCACCTGAGTTCTCAGTATTCTTACCCAACAAAAATCAGTAGTCTGTCTCCAGGAAAACGTGCAAATAATAATGGAGATCCTCCAGGTTGTTTCCCCCATCAGTTTCTCTCTACACCTCTCCCTGGAATGGTGTGGGTCAGGAAGAAAATGAGAACGAAGAAAGTGTACAAGGGCAAATCCATGCATATACATTTTCTTTGGACTCACAGTTGGATTGAATTTCCTGTACCCTATTTTATTTTATTTTTACAGAACTAATCAAATAGATTAATATAGGCAGATAAAATGGATTCTGGAATGGGCATTGTTTTTGTTCGGTTTTCTATCTCTAGTCTAACGAAACTCCTGTTCATAAAAAACTTTTGCACTAATACAGAATCTGCTTCGAGATCTTTGCAAAGACATTGATTATTATCCAGAAAAATTAGAGAAGATTGCCAAGAAAATAAGGAGCAAGGCGCTATGGGGTGAATTTGTTCTCTCTACTCTTACTTTCCTTATTTATATAACCATTTGCAATGCAATTATGCTTAATTTTCAAGCCCATTTTATTTCAGAAAAAAAAAGCTTTAAAGGAAAGGTACACAATCAGTTAAATTTGTTTAAGATCAGCTGCTTCAAAACCACCCATTAAAAATAACAGTTGTCTATGATTTTCTTCAGATTAAATTTTTTTTTTCAGAGACCCAGGAACTAGAACCACTTAATTTATCCTGTGTATGAAGAGCGGCTTCTAAAAGTGAGGGAGGGCAGCCAATGCTTCACAGGTCCTCTCAGTGTCAAAGTAAAGTTGGCTTAAAACCAGTGTGAAGGAGTTTTTTTTTTTGGGGGGGGGGGGGAATAGCAATGTCAGAGAAACTGAAGTCCAGAGGTTTCCTAAGGCATTGTGTTTCTTTGTTTTTATGGAGGCCACCCGTAAGGAGACTTGATAAAACACTTTGTTACTCTAATTTCACCAAAAAGCTGCAGCATTTACCTCCCAGATCCCGGATATAAGCCTTAGCTTATCATCACACCTTCACAGTAAACAAAGAAAATCTGTTCTGGACATTGATGTATTAATTTCTTTGCAAAGTTATGGAATTATGCAGAAATGGCTGTTAGTTGCCTTAGAAAACACAGATATACAAATAACATAAACACAACAGTTTGGTTTAGTGATTAGGAGCTCAAAATTAGGGCAGATTACTGGAGATGAATTCTGCTCCTCAACACTGTGACCTCAGGGAAGTTCCTTAACCTCACTGTGTCTCAGGTTCCTATCATGTAATATGTAACAGTGTCTACCTCACAGAATTATAAGGATAAACTAGCTTGCTAACCTTGGAGGGCTGTGCCATGTAAGTGCAAGGTGAGGGCGTTTTAAAAAATCCCACTGAAAAGTTTCAGATTTAAACACAAGTTGAATACTCATTCAGATTTTCATTTCAGTCTAAAGAAATGTATAGAATCCTATAAGAGCTACAGTTACTCGGCTGAGCAACGGGAGAGCTCTATCCTCCATTAGACCGGCTTCAAGATAAATATTGCTGCTAGTGTTAGCACATTTTAGAAACCAAAACTAAGTCTTGCCTCTTTTACTGATCATGTATGAGAAACCTTTTATGTTTATCATAGATTTCAGGTACAAATTTTCAAGGGTTGCTTCATCGTTATTAATAAAGGTTTTAATTCTTCAGGATGATGGAATATTGGCTACAGGATGTCATTCCGTACTGAATCTTGTTTTAGAAATTAGAATTTACCTTGGACATAGCATTTTGAATGTCGTACAACAAGCAAGTTGAGTCCTTGGGAAGAGAATGTATTTTTAATTTATTATCAACAGTACGTATTGCATTCGATAAAACACACTTGAAGAAGACACGGGGGGGTTCCCTGGAAGATAGTTAAGTCACCCCCCCGAAATCCTTAGCTCCTGTAATAATGTATGCTGAAATGTTAACTTACTCTTTCCACTTAATATAAAAATCTTTCTGAATATGTGTGTATATACATACATAGATTATTCTTTTCAAATGGCTGCATAGTAACCCAAATTATACAAAGATCATATTTAAGAAAAAAAAAGAGTGTATGTTTAGTGTGTTCATTCGAACTATCATGGCCAACTACTTCTATCCAGCGGTACAGTCAACATTCCAGAAGGTTTTTCAGGAGTCCCTCTTCCCGGGTCGGAGGGAACGTGGCGCCAGTGCCCGGCTTCAGCCAGTTTTCCCGGGGGCAGGTGTAGCCTTGGGCGCGGGGCCGGGGGAGGAGAAAGGGCGGGCGTGGGGTTGAGCTGTGACTTGGGACTCTTGCGGCTGGCTGGGCGTGGGCCTAAGGGCGCTCACCCGGCCCGCCCCCTCCACTCCATTGGCCACATCAGTGCAGAAAAGGGCCCGCGGCCCGCGGCGCTCGCAGTGTCACTGGGCCGGCGGGGACGCTGGTTGCGCGGTGGGCTGGGACTGGCCAGGAACGTCGGCAGCGGGGTCGGGCCCGGGAGACTTGGACAGCCCACGGGGCATCTCCGTCCCTCGCTCCCACCCCCCTCCCCCGGGTTGGGGGAGGCGGCGTGTCCGGCGGAGGGTTGTGGGGCGCGGGGCAGGGCTGGAGCGCCATGAGCAGCCCGGATGCGGGGTACGCCAGTGACGATCAAAGCCAGACCCGCAGCGCGCTGCCCGCGGTGATGGCCGGGCTGGGCCCCTGCCCCTGGGCCGAGTCGCTGAGCCCCCTCGGGGACATGAAAGTGAAGGGCGAGGCGGCGGCGAGCAGCGGGGCGCCGGCTGGGGCGGCGGGCCGAGCCAAGGGCGAGTCTCGCATCCGGCGGCCGATGAACGCCTTCATGGTGTGGGCTAAGGACGAACGCAAGCGCCTGGCGCAACAGAACCCGGATCTGCACAACGCCGAGTTGAGCAAGATGCTGGGTGAGTCCGAGCTTGCGACCCAGGGTGGTGCCAATCGCGGAGCCGCTTCCTTGAGCCTAAGAGGAGTGAGCGTCTCGAGGCCAGTGGTGTGGTGCCGCCAGTGTCCTTCCCAGTGCCCCTCGGTTCTCCTCCCGCATCCCCTCTCCCGACTATCCAAAAGGTTGTGTTGTCGGTGCCCGGGTAACCCGGGTGACCGGGGCGCAGCTACAACGGCTCTGGGGAGGCGGCTTGCCGCCGCGAAGGTGTCCCGGGAGCCGAGGTTGGTCCTGCTCGTTTCCCCGCTCCTTCCCTGAGTAGGGGACGTTTTCAGTTCCTTGAAAGACCGGGAATGGGAGAGCTGGGAAGCCGCTTCTTAGAGGCTAAAAGAAGGGAGGGTTTCCCTTAGAGGACCCAACATGTCCTGTCTTCCCCAAGTGTCTGGACTCCGCTCGGCCTCTGGAGTCGCAGACTTTCACTCTTTAACTTGAGCTCTCCCCCCCCCCGTAGTTGCTCAATTAAAGATCGGAGGGGAGAGGTAGGGCCAGGTGGGGCCATGGGGGCCTGGGAGCGGTAGCTCGGAAAGTAAGCCCGGCGCCCCTCTCCACCTTCCTTTCTCCCATGCAGGCAAGTCGTGGAAAGCGCTGACCCTGGCGGAGAAGCGGCCCTTCGTGGAGGAGGCCGAGCGGCTGCGCGTGCAGCACATGCAGGACCACCCCAACTACAAGTACCGGCCGCGGAGGCGCAAGCAGGTGAAGCGACTGAAGCGGGTGGAGGGCGGCTTCCTGCACGGCCTCGCCGAGCCGCAGGCCGCCACGCTGGGCCCCGAGGGCGGCCGCGTGGCCATGGACGGCCTAGGCCTGCCCTTCCCCGAGCAGGGCTTCCCGGCGGGCCCGCCGCTGTTGCCCCCGCACATGGGCGGCCACTACCGCGACTGCCAGGGACTGGGCGCACCCCCGCTCGACGGCTACCCGCTGCCCACGCCGGACACGTCCCCGCTGGACGGCGTGGAGCCGGATCCCGCCTTCTTCGCCGCGCCGCTGCCCGGGGACTGTCCCGCGGCCGGGCCCTACAGCTACCCGCAGGCCTCGGACTACGCAGGGCCCCCGGAGCCGCCCGTCGGCCCCATGCACTCCCGGCTCGGCCTGGAGCAGGCGTGCCCTGCAATGCCGGGCCACGTGGCGCCCTCCAGCGCCCTCCAGCTGTACTACAACGCGATTAGCTCGCCGGCGGCGGGCGGCGGGCGCGGCTTCTCCATGCAGCCCCAGCAGCACCAGCCCGGCCCGGGGCAGCCGTCGCCCCCTCCCGAGGCCCTGCCCTGCCGGGACGGGGCGGACCCAAACCAGCCCGCGGAGCTCCTCGGTGAGGTGGACCGCACGGAATTTGAACAGTATCTACACTTTGTGTGCAAGCCCGAGATGGGTCTCCCTTACCAGGGACATGACTCTAGTGTGAATCTCCCAGACAGCCACGGGGCCATTTCCTCGGTGGTGTCCGATGCCAGCTCTGCGGTATATTACTGCAACTATCCTGACGTTTGACAGGTCCCCAATCCGATCCAGCCTGCAGGCCAGAAGCACAGTGTTACACACTTCCTGGAGGAGCTAAGGAAATCCTCAGCCTCATGTTGTTTTGTTTTGTTTTTAAGTTGCCTAGGCATATAATTTATGGTAATTTATTTTGTTTGCCACTTGAACAGTTGGGGGGAGAAAAATGTGAGGTTGTGTTTTAAGATTTGTTCGGATACTTGTTTCCCACAGTTGCGTTGTCAAAACCCCATTTCCCAGTCAAGCTTCCCAGTTTTGAATGTGTCCCAGAATAACTTGCTCCATTTTCTGAAAGTTTATTGATCAAAAACATTTTGTCCTGGGTGTGTTTTCTCGATCTTTAAAAAAATAAAATCTGGAATCCTACTTTTTCACTCTGCTAGTTCCTCTGTCACAAAAGCCAATTTTAAAGATAAGTGTTAAGTATTGGTAGCATTGGAAACATTTGAATGATATTTAATATACAGTTGCTGCAGATTTCTCATTCTCTTATATTGGTAGAACTAAATAATTGAAGGATAAAACCTAAAAATGAACATTAGGCTATCTAAGGTTTTGTTTTTTGCTAGGTACAAAAACCTCGTGGAATGAGCCTATCTTATACATTTCAGTGATCCTAGTTTCTAAAAAGTAATGGTTAATCTTAACATTAACAGTATTTTCAATTTTAGTATTTCCCTTTCACCAGAGGAGAACATCCAAGGAATTTGGGTGTTCTAGTTTGAATATTGAGACCGGCCTAAAGAGGTGTTTGGATTTTTCTTCATCTACATTTCATCAAGAGTCTGTACACTCCCTCTCAACACTGAGTTTGTCAATGCTCACATGTCTACACCTTGGGAAGTAGTGTTGCAGGGTTGAAAATAATTTGAAGGAATCACAGGAATGAACCAAAAGAAAATGTTCGTTGTGACCTTAACTTTGAATGAAACTCACCATATGTAATTTAATAGGATGCTCTCCTATAAACTGCATACCGGGTGCACTGCATTTTCTGACATGAGTAGTTCTTAAGCTTTGGAGAGTTCCAGTGATGATTTGTAGCTAGTGTGCTTTACAAGTGCAACTAAAGCTAGAGCCCTAGGGTATCACTATTCTGCCCTTTAGGGAAGAAACAGTAGTCACAGGGCTGTAAAAGTGAGGGGTTAGCCCCTGCTGTGTACTTCAGCAGTAACTTCTGTGGCCATATCCATTAGATTTTGCAGATTGAGACATAATGGGTACAGAAGACTGGCATTTCCTGTGCCAGGTGTGTCAGTCAAGGCCATTCTGTACCAAGTTTGATCCTGATCAATCCTGTGAGCTGAGGTGCTGTTTTCCCCCTTTCGCAAGTGAGGAAAGGAAGTACTCACCCACCACCACGTATGTGGTGAAAGCTTGGTAATAAAAGTTCTTAACACTTTTTTTAAAGATTTTGTTTTTAAGTAATCTCAATGGGGGGCTGGAACCCACAACCCCAAGACCGAGAGCTGCATGCTCCACTGAGTTAGCCAAGCACCCCTACAAGTTCTTAAAACATATTTAATCACTGTTTTCCTTCATGCCAAGGTATATTTGTGGGCACTGGAAGAACTGACATGCTGGTGGTGAGAAACTATATAATTCTCCGTACTAATAAATGCTATAGAGAAGAGGGAGGGGTAGGAGAATAGCTTAAAACATTTATCTCGAGTTGAAATGGTTGGCTGGATTCTCTTGAGAAATGGCAAGGTGCATCTTTCAGAGGGGGTCCCTGGATGCTAGGAATGTTTGGGACCAAAAGTTTCAGTAAGGGAAAGTAAGTCTATTTTAAGTTCGGTATAACAGAGGTTACGTTTAAAATTTGAAATTCTGAAGCTCACTCCTGGGTCAGATCTACTATCTAATCCAGTTTACTTGTCTCTAGTACTCACCCATGCTACATTCTTTATTCCTCTGCCCCTAGACAGGTTCTGCTTCCAGTCTGAGTTCCTTCCCCAGGATGTCCCGAGTTCCTAGTAGATAAAGTGAGCAGAGGGGCCTCACTTACTCAGGTTCAAGGCCATGTCTCCGGTTGAGATCACACTAGGCATTTTGGCACATACTTGGCGCAAGGAGACTAAGTTGTACCCTTGGCTGCTACGTCTTACAAAATAACAAGATAAATAGGGAAAAGTGGAAAGGAGAAAAGTGGAGTGCTGGGTGGGGGTGAGGGTGGGGGCAGAGAATCAAAAGTCCTGTTAAGTTACATTCTTAACTATTCACCAGGTACAGGTGGGAAAATAATAGCCAAAAAATTTTAGGCAATTCCAGTGACTTTAAGCCCAACAAAGGAGAATTACTGTTTACAGTAATTCTTGGGAGTATAGGCATCCAGCCCATTCCTTCTCTTTTCTCAGGCGGACTCCTATGAAGTGGTCTCAGGTGGCAGCTAGTGACTGCAGAAACAAATACATGAAAGACACATTGCTTTTCCCCTACTGGAGAAGTAAGTCAGGAGGCAAAAATGCAGGGCTGCGCTCCCCGAAGTTGTAAGCATTCTTAGAGATCTTGCTAATTTGAATTCACCTTAGATGAGGGTCTGAGGAAAGCCAGGAAGCCCCTCCCCAGGAGCGCGCGTGTGCACACACACACACACACACACACACACACACTATTTTAGACATAATTTTAGGCAATTCATGACCCCTGGCAACCCATCCAAGGGGGGTGGGAATCTGAAACCCTCAGATTTAGAAGCTGTGATGGTGAAGCTTTGTTGGAAAGCTTGGCACCCCAGCATCAAAGCAAAAAGCAGTCTCCCTATATTGGAAGACACAAAGGGACATGTCAAGAACTCTCTTGCTTAGTTCTCCCTTCTTGAGACATGTGAGTCAAGGAACATGGGGAGTGGTATGTCCCTTTCTCAAAGTATAAAAGACTCATGATGTGTTGCCAAGGTGAACGTATGATTTTCACCTTTGTGCAGTTGTGGTGGTAACAGTGAGTCCTCAGGGTTGGCCCCCTTGAACCACATCTTGGGTATTTTTATTCTTGTATAAATTCCTTGTGTGATTTGGGTTGGACTTGCTACTCTAACCCAACAAAATGGAACAGAAGTGATGCAGTGTAAGCTGGGGGGCAAACCATTAAGATGGCCTAGGAGGTTATTTCTTGTACTCCTGGGAGCTCTGAGCTGCTGAGCAATTACCAGGTGATGAGACCATTTTTGGAGAGACTGCATGGAGAGGAGAGGCCCTGTGACTCCCTGCAAAGGTAGAGTGCTCAGCCTTACTAACAGCTGACTCCATCTCCCAGCCACCATCCGCTTGTAAATCAAGAGAGGCCAGAAGAATAAATAGCCAGATGAGCTCAGGCAATGCACAGGTGGCAAAGGTTTTTATTTGTTTATTTTTACTTTTTTAAAAGATTTTTAAAAAACAGTTTTTATGAGCTACTAAGTTTTGGGGGAGCTTTGTTATGCAGCAACAGGTATTTGAAACAGGTGTTATCCTTAAATAACCCTTTCTTCTTTTTATAGGAATGTGGGCATTGGTGGAAAACCAAGAAAAGAGCACTGGGGCCTGTCAGAGACACCAATATAGTTTGTTTGTTTTTTTTTTAAAGATTTTATTTATTTATTTGAAAGAGAGAGAGAATGTGCCGGGGGAGGGGCAGAGGGAGAAGCAGACTCCCCGCTGAGCAGTGAGCCTATTGCGGGGCTGATCCCAGGACCCTGGGATCCCGACCTGAGCTGAAGGCAGACCGACTGAGCCACCCAGGCGCCCACCAATACAGTTTCAAAGTGAAGGACAGAATGTAAAACTTGGACAACTCTGTGGTATCACCAAATGCATACAGACCTCTTCCCTCAATTCGGCTCAATGAAGTGACCACAGGTGCCAGCTAGTAACTGGTTTGTAAAGAAATATTAAATTTGTCTCAGTCTTTTACTACTTAATTTTGGAAGCAAACACATAAAGGATACATTGCTTGCCTCCAGCACCCAACCCCCACCCCAGCCCCTGGCCCATCTTCGCTTCTGAGTACTTTAGAAGTGTACTTCAGGAGGTAGGAATGGACGGGGATATCCTGACTTGATGCCAGCATAGTCTACACACATTTAAGAGACCCAGATAAAAAGTAAGAGGATATTTTCTTTTTTTCTTTTTTTTTAGATTTTTTAATTTATTTGTCAGAGAAAGAGAGAGAACACAAGCTGGGGGAGCAGCAGGAAGAGGAAGAAGCAGGCTCCTTGCTCAAGGAGCCAGACGCAGGACCCATCCCAGGGACCCGGGATCATGACCTGAGCCGAAGGCAGATGCTCAATGGACTGAGCCACCCAGGTGTCCCAAGAGGATATTTTCTTTCTCACAGACACCGGCTACATCTCTATTAAAGCTACCAGGGTGGGTGTGACAAATTACAAATAAACTTGTTACTTATACAAGCAGCTAATAGATGATATCCCAATGAAACTATAGCTTTCACTTATCTCAGAGGATTACCGTACCTTTCATTTGAATCACACTGCAAATGTCATTGGCTTGTTCTTTACCAGCTGGCTGATACCAGGAAAAGCACATACAAGCAAAAGGAATTCAGAACAAATGGAATGGGGTGCTATGAACCAGAATATATCATCTCTATAACATTTTAAAACATCCCGTTTCATTTTTAATACTCAGAATTGTGGCTGTCATATAATAGATGTTCAACATTCCCTTCCTCCCTGATTGCCCTTTGATTTGTTTTGACAATACTGGACAGGGAGAAAGATTTTACACCCATTATTTCAGCATAAATTTATTCTTCCCACTTACAAGGTGCTTCCTTCTGAGTCCAGAATATTCATCCAAAGAAAAGTGGTATTGATGTCCCTACCCATCCTCATCTGGAGTAGGATGAGGGATGTTTGATTCCTGTTCCTCCACATGGTGAGCCTGTGGCAGACAAAGCAATTTTTCTGGGCCACTGGCCTGAGAACAGCTGTGTCTCTTTAATTTTCCACTGTAACACCCACCCCTCTCTTCTTTTAATGAGAAAGTCGTTGTGTGCTTTCTTCTAAATTATTAGGCAGCTTTATGTGATTCAACAGTTCAATTTGCACTGTCCCCCTTGCACAAACATGGAAACCTTACCACTTGCTCTATTCAAGATTCTGGATATTTAAAATTCTTTTTTTTAAAAAAAGATTTTATTTATTCATTCGACAGAGAAAGAGACAGCCAGCGAGAGAGGGAACACAAGCAGGGGGAGAGGAAGAGGAAGAAGCAGGCTCCCAGCAGAAGAGCCTGATGTGGGGCTCGATCCCTGAACACCAAGATCATGCCCTGAGACAAAGGCAGACGCTTAACGACTGAGCCACCCAGGCGCCCCTGGATATTAAAAATTCTTAATGCAGGGGCACCTGGGTGGCACAGCGGTTAGGCGTCTGCTTCGGCTCAGGGCGTGATCCCGGCGTTATGGGATTGAGCCCCACATCAGTCTCTTCCGCTATGAGCCTGCTTCTTCCTCTCCCACTCCCCCTGCTTGTGTTCCCTCTCTCGCTGGCTGTCTCTATCTCTGTTGAATAAATAAATAAAATCTTTAAAAAAATTCTTAATGAAGTAAAAAAACAGTATTTAAATAGTGTAATAGTATTTCTTAGTGCAGTATAAAATTTCTTAGTATATAGCATACAGTATACAGCAAATGCTAAATAAGTTGTTGCTATGATAACATTGATGTTCTTTAAGGTAACTTTCTCTGCAGCTCAGGCAAACAACAATTTGGCTTAATAAAAACAAACAAACAAACAAACAAACAAACAAACAAACTTTTAAATATCTTATTCTCGCTGAAGACATTTTAGCTTGGACGGTCTTGTTTCTACTTTAACCAAAGTCTCAGACACTTTGCCAAGGTCGAATTCATGATAAATAGTCCCCAAACTGATATTGCTTAGAAAAGCTGATTTGTGAAGTTATACTCTGTGTCGACATTCAGATGAGCACAAATACCTGTAGACATGTTTTGGACCCAGCCTTTTCCAAGGTCATGGTCAATGCTCACTTTGCTGGGAATCAGTATCCTCCCTTACACCTGATCTCTTGTTAGGCAAGGAAAGGAAAAGCTGTGGCAAGCTTGCAGTAGGCTTGGCAGTTTTCTGGTCTGATTCTTCTGTCTACCAGGACATCTCCTGGGGCAAAGATTGTCTGTTTTCACTTTGTATCACCTGACCAGGCCCCTCATTAAGTACTCAAATTGCTTGAGTACAAGTTTGTTAGTTAGTAACTTAGTTTTCCACTGGGGATTCATGAAGAATTCAGGAGTTCCTGCTTTGTCTCTCTCCTATAGTTACCAGTGGCTATAACTCCTTTCTTCTGAAAAATGTGTTTGAACATCAAGTTTAAGGATGCAAGAGAATAAGCTATTGGAGCAAAGAGTAGAGGCTCTGCATTTTGAATCAGAAGTTCATCTGGTTCAGCAACTTAGCTTTGTGAGTTTGGAGAAGTCACTAATTTTTTTCTGCACTCCAGTCTGCTCATCTGAAAAAAAAAAAAAGGAATAATGATAAAAGCTCTGTTTTCCTCACTGGATTATTGTAGGGACCAAAAGGGGTTGTGCTAAAAGGAGTGCTTTAGTGCCACAGAAAATGCTCTCTCCTCTCTCTGCCCTTCTTTACCTTTGGATTTTGTGTGTCTCTATCTATCCCAGCAGAGTTGGAGGATTTAATTTCATTATTCCATTGGAAAAGAGAAGACAACAGGAACTCACCTCCTCTGGTGCTTTGATTAGTGGACTGAGAATTTTACAGCCTTTTAAGACTGTCCATATTAGCTGGAAACACAGATCATCTATGTTTGACTCTGAACTTTGGACAGCTCAGCCTGTTTGATTATAAAATGAGAATAGGAATAATTGTTGCTTTGGTTCGTATAAATTCCCATTTCACATGAAAATCTCAAGGTCTTTATCAAGGGATGGGTAATTGGCACACTGAATGCAATACCAAGTCTGCTAACATTCATCATTCAGGCCAGGCTTCTTCCCACCAATCATAGTTTGTCAAGTCCTGAATCATATTTGCATGTCATTTTCTTTTTTAGGACTTAACAGAGTTGGAATTCTTGAGCGTGAATAAGCAGACTGGTATGGGGAAGGACAGCAAGTTGAGAAATAAATTCTCACTTCCGGCAGTTCCAAGTAACACTGAAACTTGATACTTGGGTTTGTGAATCTCTCAGCCCTCAGAAGTTCTTTTCTCCGGGCTATGGTAGAGGAGATGGAGAGAAGAAAATTCTGACATCCTTGAAATGAATGAACGATTTCATAGTTGTTCCCTAGGTAGTGAATTCTTCTGTTTATTTTAATAAATCTGTTTGGACATCTGAAAACATTAGTAGAGCTTGAAGATGCACATACACAGACCAAAAATATTAACTGAAAAGGGCTTAGTGAGATTATAAGAGGGAGAAATAAAAAATTTTACAAGTTTGTAGTTTCAGTAGAGAGATTGTGGGTATAGAAATTGTAGTTTTTATTTATTCATTTAAAAATAATTAAACATTTTAATGATGTACATGCTTACAAAAGAACAACATTACAAATGGGCTAAAATATAAACAGAGTTGTGTAGGAAGATTCTGTCCTTCCCTAGACCCAATTCCACGGTCAACCAATCCTTTGGGAGAAGGGGGGAGGGGGGGTTTGTTTCTACTGGGCGTTATCTACAGACCTTAATAACTCTGCTCCTCTGGAGGTTAATTAATATGTCTGCTCAGCTCATTCTGTGTGTATCAGTTATAGACACTGACTCCTACTATAATAGCTAAGCATTTCCTCTATCCACCAAATGTAGTTATACCCTTATTTCCATTTCTTCTATAGATTGCCATTGCCTTTTAAAGTACTAGGATTACGCACCCTTTCTCATCACAAAGTCGGGAAGTCTTTACTCCCTACTGTGAAACGTGAGGATACTGATGCTCCCTCCCAGCTGTACTCCTCTCTTCTCCAAAGGTGGGTATTCGTAAAGATTCTTTTTTTTCTTTTCTCGTTTTTCTTTTCTTTTCTTCTTTTCTTTTCTTTTCTTTTCTTTCCTTTTTTTAAATTTTTTATTTTTGGTGGGGAGAGAGAGATGGAATACTGCTGCACTGGTTATATAGAAATCTATCCATTTTTATGGCATTTCAATCAGTTCCAGACAAAAGGCACTGCTTACCACCCTGGCTGTAATTTTAAAAATTCACACACTTCTTACACCCACGAGAAAGAGAAGGAATGTCCCTGAAGCTTTACTGCGAAGAAAAACTACAATCATGTAGAGGGGCATCTCTAGACTCCGAGGTCGGTTTCCACCCCTACCCCTACCCCTCCGCCTCTTGTCCTTCTAGGTCCGCGGAAGGCTGCGGCGCTCTGGTTCTGCGCCGGCATCTCGGAGCGGAAGAGGCACTGGAAACCCAGGGCGCCCCGCTGCCCTCGCTGGGAATCGGCACTCTGGCTGCCATTAATTCAGGGGAACATTTTTTTAAAAAAAGATTTTATTTATTTATTTGACAGAGAGAGAGGCAGCGAGAGAGGGAACACGAGCAGGGGGAGTGGGTGGGAGAGGGAGAAGCAGGCTTCTCGCGGAGCAGGGAGCCGCATGGGGTGCTGGGTTCCAGAACGCTGGGATCACGACCTGAGCCTAAGGCAGACGCTTAACAACTGAGCCACCCAGGCGCCCCCTCAGGGGAACATTTTAACAAGACTCTGCAATGACTTTAACTCAGAAGGTAAAAGATCTTAAATTTGGTGCTAAAAGAAAAAGAAAAAAAAAAAGCGGGGAGTGTGGGTTAAGGAGAGCACCACCAGCGAGGCCACCCTGATAACGAGGACAAAGACTGCGACGTCGTGCGCTTGCTTCGAGGGGTTTTGAGCCCTTAGCTTTGCAGCCTGGTGCCCGCCCAGAGCGGGTATACTCGGCCTAAAACGAATCCGATTCGAAGACTTGAACAAGGGCTTCCCTTTTGTACCGGTTCAGGAGCCTGCCTGCCGCGTGGAGACTTCAGCAGGTCATCTGGACGTGACATCCGGGACTGACTTTCCTCTGACTAGGGGAGGGGATTTAGGTCTCGGCATGCTATTTTCTGCTTAGCGTAAAATTAAACCCCATATCCGTGGGCTGCGCTTTACCTGGCTACTGGCTGCGCGTTGCGATGCCCGGCGCCTGAGTTCGCCGCCGCATGTGTGGAGTAGGGTGGCTGGAGCAGCGGTTCTCTGTGTGTCAAATCAGTGCAGAAAGGGCCCGCGGCCCCGGGCGCCCGCAGTGTCACTGGACCGGCACGGGACGCTGGCTGCGCGGTGGGCTGGGACTGCCCAGGAACGGAGGCGGCGGCGGGCCCCGCAGACTGCAGCAGCCCGCGGGGCCTCCCCCATCCTCGCTCCCACTCCCTATTCCCGGTCGGGGGAGGCGGCTGGTCGGGCTAAGGGTTGTGGGGCAGCGGTGGCGACCAGAGCCAGACCCGCAGCGCGCTGTCCGCGGTGATGGCCAGATTGGGCACCTGCCCCTGGGGCGAGTCGCTGAGTCCCCTCGGGGACAGGAAGGCGAAGGGCGAGGCGGTGGTGAGCAGCGGGGCGCCGGCCGGGGCGGCGGGCCGAGCCTAGGGCCAGTCTCGCTTCCGGCGTCTTCAAGGTGTGGCCAAGGTTGAGTGGCGTCGGCTTGAGCTGGGACCCGACCCCCACAAGCCGCCGAGCTATGCCTGCCGCCTGGGGAGACCGAGAGCGGGGCGCCGGCACTTATAACCGAGAAGGACGTGGGACGAATGGACTTCTGTGGGGGGGGGGGGTCCAGGAAAATCCGCGTGGGTGCGTCAGTGGCTTTACCTTGTTAGTGTAGGCAGTTTTACTTCTGGGGAAACAGTTGGCCGGCAGGTGCACAATTATCTTGGGGGCGAGAGACGAAATTAAACAGAGGGTCAAGAGCAAACTCTCTACCATCTTCAGGTGTAAATGATAACACGAAATTTTGCGCTTTTGGGAAAGGTGTCATCTAATCAGGCAAGGCTCCCTAAAAAAGAAAACTCGAATACTCTTATAAAAGAGCCGATTCCTTCTTCATTCCTCAGGTAAGAAATTGAGAGATTTATACAGATAAAACCGCTTGTTATTAATTGGAGCTGGAAATGCATTCAACAGCACTTTTCAGAAAAATGTGCAAAGCTTTAGAATTTCAAGCGAGACAAGCTGCAGTCTTGAGCTTTTTTTGGGGGGGGGATGCTGAAATTTGTGTTAGAAAAGCCGCAGACGGTGGCCTCTAGTTGTGAAGAGTTCCAGCTCATTCTGCTTTCAGTCTTTTGAAGTTGAGGGAGAGTTGTTTGTTTGTTTTAACAGAAGGAATAAAATGGCCAGACTTTATTACCATCTTACCAATGTAAAATAATTGTCTTCTGCATTAATAGCGTTATTAAAAAATTAAATTTCCTATTTTAAAATAAAAATTTAAGTACCACACCAAGAGAAAACTATTATTCCCGTCCCAGTCCGAACTTCAGAGCCAGTGACTGCTTACAAATCCCGATTTTCCTTGGGCACATTTTCTCCGCATCTACAATCATAAAGACATGTAGGATTTCCTCCTTTCCCCTCCCCCACTAATGGAATCACATTTTTCCTACTATTCTGTAGCTTGACTTTTCAGTTAACTGTATATATATTTGGCGTTCCTGTATTCCTGAAGATGAACCTCTATTTACCTGGTTGGTGGTTCTCTCCACTCTTATTGGAGTCGACCCCACTTGTACTATCTCCAGTCCAATGTAAGTTTGTATCTTAATCCTCTCATGTACAGTTAAGAGTTATAACACTCCCTCTCACACTTGCAAAATGTGTGTGCACGTGAACGGAGAATACTTGCACTTCAAATCGAGGGGACTCAGTGGGGGAGCACGCTTCATTGGAGAGGAAACGGGGGAGAAACTGCACTCCCCAAATGTCATCTTTTACGTAAAAGACCAGTTCTTTCCGTGTCCCATCTCAGCCAAATGGTCCATAAATTCTCCTGGCGGTACTCGTTTCTGGAGACTGTCCTCTTAAGTTGCCTACCTTAACTAAGGCAGGTGTTGGCCCTTCCAGGAACCTTTGTCCTTCAAGGACCCTAATATCGCAAGACTGAGATGGCGTCCCAACACGCTGATTTCGTCGAAGTTGTGAAATCTGCCCCAGTAATCATTGGTTGACGGACTTCCTGGTGTTCCTGTTCTGGCGTAATGGTTAATATTAACCTCCACTATCACACTCTCTTGGATGAAAAAGCCTGTGGGACGCAGCTTTTCGGGCTTCCCTCGGATTGGAGAGGTGTCCGCGCTCCGAGAGTTGGGAAGCAACTCTATTCCCATCGAGGCTGGCATGGGCGGAGGAGCGGCCTTCCCGGAGGAGGCGGCGCGGCCCTGGGCCCTTGTAGGACCAGCCCGGGAGCAGGAACTGGCTCTCCCCCTGCCAAACCCCCCACTCCTACACTGAGGCGGCCGCGTGGCCATGTGCTTGTCCTTCCCGGAGAAGGGTTTCCCTGCGGGCCCGCCTCTGCGGCCACTAGCACGAGGGACTGGGCGCGCCCCCAGCCGACGGCTGCCCAGGCCTGACACGTCTCTGCTGGACCGCATGCAGCCGAATCCCGCCTTCTTTGCCTTGGCGCTGCCCGGGGACTGTCCGGTGGCCCCTACACCTTTCCTATTACGCGGGGCCCTGGGGGCCACCCGCCGGCCACAGGCACCCCCCGCTCGGCCCCCAACCCCAGGATCCGGCAGCGTCAGGCCTCCCGGCGCCCCCCAGCGCCCTGCAAGTGTACTACGGAGTGATCCGCTCGCCAGCTTCCTCTCCTTCCCAGTCTCTGTCCCGCAAGCCCTATGACCCGAGCCTGCCCGAGCACCCATCCGGGACACTGTCTTCTTCCCGACAGCTCGGGTGCGGGTGCGGGCGCGGGCCCCAATCCTCCGCTCTGTGCTCTGAGTTCTGTTGCCAGTTTATGGTGTATTGCTATAACTGTCACAAAATATGAAAATTTCCTGTTTTTCTCAGAATGAACATTTTAGTAAGAACAAAGTTTAACATTGTTAACGTCTCAAAGGAGACGCAAAATGGGCTCTGCTTAAACATATATAAAATCCATCTTTTCCCATTTTCTATATATGCACTTACTTTCACATTAACGTTTGATTTAAAGAAACAGTAAGGTTTTTACAATAAAGTTTTTATTTTATAAAATAATACAATTTTTTTATAAAGTGGAAAAAAAATGAGCCGTAGTGGAAAGCACTTTTTTTCCTTCTAAAGTTATCTCCTTCCAGATAGTTCTAAACATGTAATTAACATCTATTGTGTAAATTCTACATTTCAAATAATTGTTTCTGAAGTTCTTGGTTATTGACATCTTTGTGAATTTGGAAATAAAGCTCTAAAAATATTCTGTGTATATGGAAATTTTATATTCTTTTGCAAAATTAAATAAGATGTGTCTACCTCAGTCAGGGGCCCACTGGAAACAGGTGGTATACTTAAAACGGGTGAATGAAGAAGATCAAGGAACAGACGGTCTGTATAAGGGAATCTGTAGAGGGCCTGGAAGCATCCTAAATTTTGCGGTAGCTCAGAGCCTAGTCCAGACTGGGAACTGGGAGAAGCAGCTACTGGAAACCAGGATAATGGTAGCTTTTGGGGTGGCCTTGGGAAAAGGAATGAAGCCAGTCAATGTGACCAGAAAATAGACCCTGGAGAAAGAAATCCCTGTACTGGTCCTGTTGCTGACTTTCTGATAGTGCCTCTCATTGGCCAAAGCTGACCACAAAACTTGAGGACAGGGTGCCTGTAGATGATGCCATAGAGAGGAGGGTGGAGAGCCCATCTACTGGGGTAGAGAAAGTCCAGGCTTTTCTATAAATGGTTCCAGAAGGGAGTTCAGCAGAGCCCTTCAGACTTGATTGAATAAAATTGATCTCCATACTTCTTGTGTGACATGTCAAAGATGGTAGAAAGGGATCTTAGCTGCTGTTCTTCTCAGCCTCAGAAATTTTGCTCATGAGGAGAGATCCTGGAGGTCACTGACTGGAGGATGGGCATGATGCCACTGTGGGGGGAGGTAGAGCAGAGAGGGACAGGAGAGAGCCTGGATTCCAGGGGATGGTATCTGAGCCGGTGTGAATCAAGGATCCCGGAAGGGGTGGGGAGCCATACCTCTGAACTCTTCAGTTTTGTGAACAAATGAAAGTCATTTACTATTTAAACCACTTGGGGGGATGCCTGGGTCCGTGGCTCAGTCGGTTAAGTGTCTGTCTTTGGCTCAGGTCATGATCCCAGGGGCCTGGGATCCCATACAGCATCAGCATGGGGCTCCTTGCTCAGCAGGGAGTCTGCTTCTCCCTCTGCTCCTCCCCCTGCTTGTGCTTGCCCTCTCTGTCAAATAAATAAGTAAAATCTTAAAATAAAAACTACTTGAAGTTGGTTTTCTTCTCACTCGAAACACAAGGATTCATAACAGATAACCAGGAATAGAGCAGGCTGCAGATGTGATTGCTGATTGCTTTGGTTGTCATAAGGAAATATCAAATACAAAGTATTTGCTTGGACCAGCAGCATTTGCATTGCCGAGAGATTGTTAGAAATGCCAAATTTCAGGCAATTTTACATCAGATTCTGGTCTAGCACAGTATTTCTCAAACTTGAATGTACATGCAAATCATTTGGGGATCTTGCTAAAATGCAAATTCTGATTTAGTAGGGCCAAGATGCTATATTTCTACCAAATTCCTGAATGAGGCCGACCCCAGATCCCTTATCCATACTGACTTCTTAGAGACCGTTCTTAAAGGGAAAAAAAAAAAAGCCAACTTCAGGAACAAACACCATAAAGTCATTTCAGGAGGGCCACTAGACTAGACAGTTTTGGGTCATTTTTGCCTGATGGCCAAGTCTGCCCTGCTCTTTATCCCCACACAGCCTGCCCTTCCAACTCTCTGAGGTTATCTTGCTTTTCTCCAAAGTCCTGTAAATGTTCAAATTAGAAGCACAGGTGTGATAGCACTAGGACATTATGCTGCTCATTGAGAGGAGGAGCCAGGGAGATGAACAGTGAGTATGTGTCCCTCCAAACCTGACGGACTTGAGCTGGCACAGCCTGTGTTGGTGCTGGGAGAAGCCCACTGACCTAACCAATGGGCACCTCCACTGATCTCACCCAACTTCTTATTGTTTAATGTTTCATGAATTTATTTCTTGTTTGCTTGTCTGTCTTACGAGATCACACTCAGGCATGTCCTGTAACACAGCAGAACAGAATTAGATATCTGCTAGGCCTTCTGAGTCTCACTATCTCCCATAAGGCCGCAATTCTCAAAGCAAGGTGAGGACTACACTCAGTCTTATTATTTTAAAGACTTATTTATTTGAGAGAGAATGAGAGTGAGAGAGAGAGTGCGGGGGAAGGGGCAGAGGGAGAGAATATCCAAGCAGACTCCTGCTGAGCACAGAGCCGATGTGGGACTCCATCCCATGAACCATAAGATCATGACCTGAGCTAAAACCAAGAGCTGGATGCTCAACGGACTGAGGCACCCAGGTGCCCCTTACAATCAGTCTTTAAAAACAAAAACTCTGGTCTCTTCCTAAGACATTCTGACTTCATTGGTTTGACCTGCTCTCAGGGCGTTTCAAAATTGAAAATCTTTTCAGGTGATTCTAATTGCAGCCATTAAATAGAGGAACATACCAGTATCACAGAACTATGTGAGAAGTCAGTTGCTTATGTATTTATTTCTTCAAATGTTTATTGAACATCTATCATAGGCCAGACACTGTATTGTTTTCCCTGTTTTCAAGGAGCTGGTGGTTTTACATGAGGGACAGGAATGTAGATAAATAATCATTGATGTGTGGTCAGTGTAATAAAGTTCAGTACAAAAATGTTGTTCTGGTAGACAGCAGAGTATGGATTCTTTGTGAAGGGACATGGGATAAAAGTAATAATGACTGGTATTTATTGCGCACTAACTATGGATCAAGAAGTCCTCAGGGAAGTGCTGATGCTTACCTGAGGCCTTGAAGGAGGAGAGACCCAAGTGAGGAAGGTGGGTGGGGGATGGGGAGATATTTCTGAGTTGAGGTTGAGGGAGATGGGGGTGAGAAGGTGAGGAAACTAAAGGAGATTACTTCTGTTTTCTTTGTAAAATTAGGGTGAATCACAACCCAAGGAGATGGTGGGGGGTGGGGTGGGAGGGCTGGAGCCTGGGATTTGAGAAGAGGAGCTCCTGCCCGAAGGTCTTTGGTGCATTGTGGAAGGTTCTTAGTGCACTCTGGAAGGCCCTTGGGGCGCTGTGGAAGGTTCTCCATGCACTGTGTAAGGCCCTTGGTGCCCTCTGGAAGGCCCTTGGTACAGTGTGAAAGGTCCTGTGTTGGGAGTGGTGGTAGTGGATTTCATAGATTGGTTTCCATCTTCAGAGTTTCAGGGTCAGCAGCTCCAGCATAAAACAGAGAGATGGAACTGTAGGATTCTTTCAAAGCTGGGATTTTAGAAGCAGTGGAAAGACAAACAGGGCCAGGGAGCATTGGTGAGATTTTGGCTCAAGCGTTTAATGGAGTTGGGGGGCGCCTGGGTGGCTCAGTCAGTTAAACGTCTGCCTTCAGCTCAGGTCATGATCCCAGGGTCCTGGGATGGAGCCCTGCATTGGGCTCCTTGCTCAGTGGGGAGCCTGCTTCTCCCTCTCCCCCCTCTTGCGCGCTCTCTCTCAAACAAATAAATGAAATCTTAAAAAAAAAAAAGAGTTTAATGGAGTTGGGTATGCAGGAAATCAGTTCTGGATCATGTTAGGCTTGGAAAAAAGGGAGGGAGAAACCAGAAGGACAGGAGAATGCATCAGAGGGGGATTTCAGAGATGATATGGGTCAGGGTGCTGATAATGTGCAAGGTGTGGCTGCTGAAGGGGTCGAAGGTGAAACCACTAGAGTTGTGCAACCAGGGACATGGGATGGGTCCCCCAGTGTGTATTGAACACCACCCCCCACCGGCCCACGGAAGGAGAGGTGGGTAGGAAAACTGGAATCTTCTCTGTGTATATTTCACAAGACACCCCCACCAGTGCAAGTAGATTTAATCAAGTCATTCAGGGTATAATGGAGGGGGAGTTAGACCAGAAAGCAAAGGTCAGGCCATTGAAATGCAAAATGGAGCAACAGTGAAACAGGAAAATCTCACTCGGAATGGAAAATATGGAGGAAGAAGTGGCAGAAATTCCTAGTGATGGAAGGAAGTTATGTACATCCTTCTGGAAACCAGGAGACAGATTATTTTCAATTTAAGGTAATAGATCTGGAATTCAAAAATTTTGCTGGTGGTGACAGCAGCTCAAGGCCAAGCAAATCAGCAGCTCTTGTCAATTTTGTAATCAATGGTAGAGTTTACAGATAAGTGTTACTAGCAATACCCTGCTTCTGAGAATTTCCCATTTGAATTAATTGCTTTTGATCATTAGGTGCTACTTAAAGTCATTCTTAAACATTTTTTTACCCTCTTCAATCACCTCAATATTGATACCCCTGAGGCAAAGACCCGGTCACCTGGCATTAGTTATGGTTTTGCTCAGCCTGGAAGGGTCCCTGACTTCCCACACTTGACCTTCCCCTCCCCCAGATCCTAGAGAGCTCCTTTTATCCTAATGTTGAGCAATACTGACTAGACTTGTTATCCAACAGTCACCAGGACAACACCCTCTGTCAAGAGGGGTACTAGATAGTATAAGGTATCTGGTGTATAACTGGAACTCTACAAGATGGCTGGCTTCCTCAGAATTTCCCTTGAGGGGAGGAAAGCTGTGTATGGACATAGGACATGGGTGCTGGAGTCCTCCCAGAACTCTCTTTTCCCAGAGAAGTTTATCTCCAAAAATACAGCTATGGAGACTGTCAGATACACCCCCTACGGAGAGAGACAGAGACTCCCAAAGACCCTCGGAGACAGATGCCATGTTCCACCAACCCAAGGACACCTGAGCAACCTATACCCTCTGCAACCAGGTGATTGTGTGGAGGCAGGAGTCAGCTCTCACTTAGGAGTTCATTACCAATGGCTGAGACGTCCATGTTTGCAACGGAAGGGAGGCCTTCCTCTTCCCAAGTGGGCCCTACATCCTGTTCCACTGACACCACTCGGAAGAATTAAAAAAGGGGAAGACTGAGTTCCTGGCTTTCCCCCAGCTGTCTCCTGGGCTGTACCACTGGGTCTGTGTGGACCAGTAGACCCTAAGACTATCTAGGGGGACCAGGCTCTTTCCACAGTGAGGGAGTTTCTAGGCCTAGCTATATATAGTGAGGTCCCGCACACTCTCTCTCGTTATTCATTTAGTTTGGCCCAGGTTTAAAGCATGAACAATCTCTTCCAGGCACTCCCTATTCTCACTTCCCTCTGACCAGAGGGCCCCTCCTCTTGTCTGACCCGTGGAGGTCAACATCCTTTCTAGCTGATCCGCCCCACTTCCTCCCTCAGGCTGAGCTCGAGGCTGTTTTTTAGCTTCGTTCCTGGAGAAGTGTTTCCTCTGCCCCCTTGCAATATCACATCAAACGTACTGGACTCAGGGTCTTGGGTTATTGGAGATTTGAAAGCAGGAAGATCAGTGTGAACCATGGGAAGAAACATTCCAGCAGAGGTGGGACTTGAAAAACCCATCTACGAAGTGGACAAAAGGGAACCGCCAAAAGGAGAGAAAGAGACATAAATTTGTAGTGCTCTGGACACAGTGGAGAGCCCAGACACAGGGTTTTGGAGAGGGTTTCTGAGGGCATCCCAGGAGGGCTAAGATAATTGGCATACTATGATGAGCAGGCCAAGGGCTCCACAGGCAAATAGACCTGGTTGTGTGTTCCAGAGACCACTAGCTCATCTACTGGCCCTGTGACTTTGCCAGCCACTCAGAAACTCTGTTTCCTCATCTACAAAATGTGGGTCATAATAGCTACCTGCAGATTCTTTGCAAGGATTGGAAGTATTTGTGCAGCACCTAGCTGAATGAGGCTATGAAGAGGAAATCTAAATTCCTTTAACCTGGTCTTTCCATGGGTGGGTGCAAAGGGGAGAGCTTATGCCCTACCAACCCAGTTGTGTACCTAACAGTGCAGCCTGAGCCTGGAGAGTAACCGGTTTACTGGCCAGTCTTAATTCACTGGGACATAAACACAAGATGGTTTTGTGTTTCTCTCCAGGTATGGCTTTAACTATGCTCTCTTAAATCTCCCTATCTTGCCCTTTAATGAACTCTTGAGAAGATTTTATTACTTTCTAGTTACTTTTAGTTGTTAAAATGTAACTCATCTGAGTTATTTTGAAAACTAAGAAGGTAAAAAGTCAATTCACTGTAAAGTCTCAATCTTAGTTCAAAGCTTATGTCTTCCATTCTCCTCCCCGAAGGCTTAAGCAGAGACCCTATCTACTAGTCCTGGAGGAGGAGGGATACTGCCTGTCTTATAGATATCCCTCTCCCCACCCTCTTTAAGGAAAGCTCCTGCTGTGTGTGTGAGGGGGTTGGTGGTGGTGGTGGTGGAGGTGTGGAGGAAGGACAGGGAAAGGGACAGACGTCTTTATTACCTGGCCATTGTTGATCTCTCTGCTGTTTCTCTGAAAAACACTTACTACCTTCAAAGACCCTATGTGACAAAGTCTGGCTCTCTCATGGGCCTCATGTAAGTGCCTTAGAACCTCTGCATTGCTCCTTCCTTGAGATGGGGATGAACTGAGGCTGGACTCCTCCATATCTGCTTCTCCTTTCGATCCTTGGCCTGGGCTGTAATCACGCAGGCTCTGTGCTGAGGTGCCTGCACCTCAACTCAGCTTTCTTTGCAGCACACCTGCAAGGTGGCAAAGACTGGGCCACTTTGCATGGTGTCCACTTGGCCCCAAGGAAATTCATCCATCCACAGGGGTGGTGAGAGTACCCTGGGCTGCCCTTGCTGCCCTCTCCCTGCCCTGCCACTTTCCCTGGAATTCCTTTTCTCTCTCTAGGCGAAATCATCAGGCCTGATTCCAAGCCAGGTGTCAAACCAAGGCCCTGAATTCAATGCTCCTTTATTGCATCCCTGTCAACCTGTCTTTTTAAAATTTTTTTACAATGTATTTCACTTAAAATGATTTATTATTTGATATGTAAGACATTCAAAATTACATAATATAATAGTATACATCAGTTAACAGATACTTGTTCACCACCACTCCTAAGAAGCAAAGCAAGACAGCAGGTCCCATTGCATGAGTACTTTTCATGCCTGTGTTGGGTAACTGTGAACATCCCTTTGTCCAGTTTAAAAATAATTGGAATTCAAATTGGAATTCTAGTGCATTTGTAGCTCACTTGTGGAAAAATTTATATTTTTATGATGCATTTCTAGCCAGTATTGCCCAAATTGATCTACAGATTCAGTGCAATCCCTATCAGAGTTCCAACTGTCTTTTTTGCAGATGTGAACAAGCTGATCCTAAAATTCATGTGGACATGCCAGCATTCCTACATAGCCAAAACGATCTTGAAAAAGAGTAACGAAGTTGGAGGAATTATATTTCCTAACTTTCAAAACTCACTACAAGGCTATAATCTGGTACTGACACAAGGATAGACCTCTAGATCCATAGAATAGAACTGCTCCTCATCAAATGCTGCTGGGACAAGGGGTTGCCTACATGCAAAAGAATGGGGCTGGGGGCGCCTGGGTGGCTCAGTTATTAGGCGTCTACCTTCAGCTCAGGGCGTGATCCCGGCATTATGGGATCGAGCCCCGCATCAGGCTCTTCCACTGTGAGCCTGCTTCTTCCTTTCCCACTCCCCTTGCTTGTGTTCCCTCTCTCTCTGGCTGTCTGTCAAATAAATAAATAAAATCTTTAAAAAAAAAAGAAAAAGAATGGGGCTGGACACCGACCTCCTCTATATATAAAAAAATAACTCAAACATAAGTGTAAGGGCTAAAACTCTAAAACTTGTTGAGGGAAGTATAGGTATAAATGTGTATTACCTTAAAATAGGCAATGTTTTCTCAGATATGATGTGAAAAACACTAAGAAGCAAAGAAAAAATTGATAAGTTGGATTTTATCAAAATTAAAAACTTTTGTGCATCAAAAGACACCATCCAGAATGTGAAAAAACAAACTGGAACAAAATATTTGCAAATCATATATCTGATATGGGTGTAGGGTCTAGAATATATAAAGAATACTTACAACTCAGCAATAAACAGACAACCCAGTTTAAAAATGGGCAAAAGATTTGGAGACATATATTTGAATATCTGGATAGGCTTTTTTTGGTACTGTCTTTGGTTTTGGTATCAGAATAATACTTTCATAAAATGAATTGGAAAGTCTTCCCTTCTCTTCTGTTTTCTGGAAGACATTGTATAGAATCGGTGTTAACTTTTTAATCAACTGGGAGAATTTTCTAGTGAAACCATCGGAGCAAGGAAAGTTCTTTTTCGAGGGAAGTTTTTAGTTATAAATACAGTTTCTTCAACAGTTACTATTCAAATAGGTCTATTCAAATCATCTATTTCATATTGGGTAGTAGTATGTGTTTTTCAAGGAAGTGGTCCATTTAAAGTTGCCAAATTTATGTGTATGGAGTTGCTCATAGTATTCCCTTATCATCCTCTAAATTTTTTAAAAAAAATTTTTAAGTGATCTCTACACCCAACATGGGATGGGGCTTGAACTTACAACCCCAAGATCAAGAGTCTCCTGCTCCACCAACTGAGCCAGCCAGGTACTCCTCCCTTAATATCCTTTCGATATCTGCAGGGTCTGTATTGATGCCTCCTGTTTCATTTCTGATATTGGTGATTCATGTCTTCTGTCTTTCTTCATCAGTCTCACTAGATGTTTGTTAATTTTATTGATCTGTTCAGAGAAACTGCTTTTTGTTCATTGATTTTTTAAATTCTTTTTTCTGTTTCAATTTCATTGATTTCTTGTCCCTCCCCCATCAGTAAAGTATTATTTATTTTTTTCTGGTTTCAATTCTCCTTTCAAGAATTTTTCTTTGTCTTAGTTTTTCATTTAATTCTGGTGTGTCTTGGCCTGAATATCTTTGAATTTATCCTGTTTTGAATTTGCTCAGCTGCTTTAATCTGTAGGTTTATGTTCTTGACAAATTTGGGAAATTTCAGTTACTGTTTCTTCAAGTACTTTTTCAGCCTTGTTCTCTCTCTTTCTGAACTCTGATTATGTGAATGCTAACCTTAAGTTATAGTCCCACAGATTCCTGAGATTCTGTTCATTTTATTTTTTTAGTCTATTTTCTCTCTGTTCAGATTGGGTTATTTCTATTTTTTATTTTCCAGTCACTGATTCTTTCCATTCTGCTGTTGACCTTTCTTTGCTTTGTATCATTATTGTATTTTTTTAGCAAAATCCACTGAATTTGTTTTGTTATTGTATTTTTCAGTTCAGAATTTCCCTTTGATTCTCCTTTATATCTTCTTATTTCTTTGATGCACCTTTTTTATTTATTTTCTGAGGCTATACACATTTTCATTTGTTTCAAGCGTGTATGTAATTACTCATTGAAGTATTTGTATCATGGTTTTTAAAAATCTTGGTCAGAGAATTCTAGTATCTTTGTCATCTTGATTGTCTTTACTCTGTTTTGGAGGAGGTAATTAAGAGGATGTGACTGCTGGACCTCGAGCTGGACCAGAGCACTCTGAGCACCTCCTCCATCCCCTGTCCTTTGAACTTACACCCTGCTCACATTCCCACAGTAGGAGCTGTTTTCAAGGACGTAGCCTTGAGAGAGAGCAATGAGTTGTTGAGAACTTCTGGACTGAATATGTGACTGAACCAATTTAAGGCCTCTATATAACTTTTTAAGATTCTGGTGGACCGGTACTAGATCTACTCTTTTTGCAGACCACCCCTCCCAAGATAAGTCTTATATGTATAAGTTCCCAGCTACGTACCTGGAGTGGTTTGTTTCTTTGTTCTCTCCTTGCCTTCTGTGTGCAGGGGCTAGTTTGTGAATCAACATTCAGTTTGAGATCTTCCTAGTTCTCGGTATGTTAAATGATTTTCAGTTGAAACCTGCATATTACATATTATAGCATGAGATTGGATTTTATTTAAACCTGTTTTAGCTAGGCTTCTTTGTACCACTCTGGGAGGAGAAAAGAGAAGGCCTCTCATTAGTGCCTAGTGGAGGAATAAGTCCAGGTTTTCCATTGGGCTTCTGTTGACACCTGGGGGGATACCCATTGCTGCTGATTGGGGTGAGAGTTCTGGCTCTCTATGTGGACCCACTGATATTGTAGTGGAGGAAATTGTCTTATTTCCACTAGGCAATTGTGAAAGTCCTGACTTTCCAGTAGGCCACCTCTGACACCACTCCAGTAGGAAAGGGGTGCCTTGTTACTACTGAGGAAGTAGTCCCCTCCAACTAATTTATTCCCTCTCTCTCTCCTTCCCTCCTTTCTTTCTTTCCTTTCCTTTCCTTTCCTTTCCTTTCCTTTCCTTTCCTTTCCTTTCCTTTCCATTTTCTTATTTTTAAGTAAGCTCTAAGCCCAATGTGGGGCTCGAACCCATGACCCTGAGATCAAGAGTTGCATGCTCCAATGACTGAGCCAGCCATGCGCTCCTGTCCACTCCATCTTTCTGCAAGTGGAAATTACTGGTCTAAATTTATTTTATCCAGTTTGTCATGTGATCATCTTTGAGTGCCTGTTTTTTTTCAATGATCTAACTTACACTGATAGTAATAAAAATAATAAATAACACTAATACATTTCTTTCTATATGCAAGTACATACATTTAGTGCCAACATCAACTTCATTGGAGAACTCCTATATTATAGATGCACACATGGAGGAACAGAGCATTTACAGAGCTCACCCGGGGGCTCATAGCTAAAGAGCAGAGCTGGGATTCAAACCCAGGCAGTTTGGCTCTGGAATCAATGCTTTGTTTTTGTTTGCTGTTGAACCCCTAGAATCCGGAATAGTGCCTGATATGTAGCAAGTGTTCTGTAGATATTTGTTGAGTGGATTAGTTGTGACACTGCTGTAAGGAATGTTATTCCACTCCTTGGATTCCTTTTTCTCCCTGTTTTCATCACATCTCATGCCCCTATGTCTCCTTTTTCTTCCTACTCCAATACGTTTGCATCATTTCCATGATGCTTCTTTTTGTCTTATTCAGGTTTAGGTAACTCTTTCCAGTCTTATTATTTATTTTGATAAATGGTGAATGCTTTTTTTTCATAATTCCCTTTCCAATATTTCTAAAACCTGTCCATCTTCCCTGTAAGCAACTGTGTGGCAGATGAATAGTTCAGGCTCATCTTAATGTATGGAGTCTGAGGGCCTCTAAATACACAGATGAAAGAAGAGAGCTCAGCTGAACTGTAATGAGGTTTGTCATATGTTGGGTTTACTGCAACTAGTCTCAGGGCTTTCCTCCTCCTATGGAAAGGAACTTCAGCCTTCACATCATTTCCCAGCTCAGCGTAGAGCTTGAAGCATGAATTTCCATCAGGCAAAGTTGAGCTCTGTTGCTTACTTCTGCAGTTTTACCCAAGACTTCCCAGGAGCAATTTCTACTACTTCCAGCTACTCAAATTCTGTGGTTTTACATATAATATGTGGGCATGGGATTAAATATATACTTAATATAAATAAATAAATAAATAAATAAATATAAATATAAATATATATATATATATATATACTCTGTGTTTCTTTTTTTAAATTTTTTTATTATGCCACCATACAGTACATCATTACTTTTCAATGTAGTGTTCCATGATTCATTGTTTGCGTATAACACCCAGTGCTCCATGCAATATGTGCCCTCCTTAATACCCATTACCAGCCTATCCCAATCCCCCACCCCCCTCCCCTCTGAAACCCTCAGTTTGTTTCCCAGAGTGCATAGTCTCTCGTGGTTCAGTGTTTCTTGTCTGAGATCCAAACTTATACAGCAAGATGCTTATCTGATATCTCAACATAGATGTTTAATTTTCTCTGTATCAAAAACTAATTGCCCTGGCATTATTTATTTGGATAGTTCACCCTTTTCTCATTTTTACTTCATAATGCAGCACTTTTTATTTTTAAGATTTTATTTATTGATTTGAGGGAGAAGAAAGAGAGAGCACAAGCAGGGGGAGCAGCAGAGGGAGAGGGAAAAGCAGACTCCCCACTGAGCAGGGAGCCCAAGAGGCACTCCACCCCAGGACTCAGGATCATGACCCGAACTGAAGGCAGATGCCTAACAGACTGAGCCACCCAGGTGCCCCTAATGCAGCGCTTTTAATATGCAAATTTTCTTGATAGTAGATGCCTTTTCAGTTTCTATTTTTTCCATTAATCCGTCTATTTTTGCACCACTATCTTAGGGTTTTAATGAGTCTTCCTTTATAGTAACTCTTGATTTCTGGTGGACAGTTTCCTCCATCTTATTCTTTTTCAAAATCATATTGGCTATTTTTTTTTAAAGATTTTATTTATTTATTCAACAGAGATAGAGACAGCCAGTGAGAGAGGGAACACAAGCAGGGGGAGCGGGAAAGGAAGAAGCAGGCTCATAGCAGAGGAGCCCGATGTGGGGCTCGATCCCACAACGCCAGGATCACGCCCTGAGCCGAAGGCAGACGCTTAACCGCTGTGCCACCCAGGCGTGCCCCCATATTGGGTATTTTTGTCCCCTTCACATTCCACATGAATTTCATGATTGGTTTGTCCAATTCCATGCAAGACTTGTTAAGGTTAAATTGTTTTCAGCTTTATTAAGATATAAATTTACATATCATAAACGCATCCACTTTAAGTTTATAGTTTGATGAGTTTTGACAAGCGTATATACCTACATTCCCATCACCCAACAATGTTTCCATTACCCCAAAAGATTCCTGGTGCCCCAACCTTGGACCCAGGCAACTACTGATCTGGCTTTATGTCAAGTAGATTAAGTTCATTTTTTTCTGGAGTTTTACATATGCAGAATCATGTTAAATTTACTTTTTAAAGTCGGCATCTTGGCTCAACTGCTGGTTTTGAGATTCATCTGTTTTGCTGTGTCAGTTTTCATTTTATTGCTGAATATTTAGTATTCCATTGTATAGATGTACACAGTTTGTTTATCCATTTATCAGTTGATATTCACTGGGGTTGTTTGGAGATCTGACTGTCATAAAGAGACCTCATATTCATTAATTCATGATCAAATTATGTGAATATATGCTTTTGTCTCTTTGGACAAATACTAATAGAATTATATGGATTATATTAAAAGTATATATGCTTAACATTTTAAGAAACTGCCAAACTATTTTCTAATATGTTTGTGCCATTGTACATTCCTACCGCTAATGAATAATAGCTCCAGTTGGTTTAAGTCCTTGTCAACAGTTATTGTGGTGGTTTTAAATTTTAGCCTTTCTAATGGGTATGTAGTGGTGTCTTAATTGATATAATTTGTACTTCTCTGATGCCTAATAATGTTGCACATTTTTCATATATTTATTTGCCATCCATATATTATCCGTTTTTATATGTCTGTTCACATGTCTATATCCTTTTTGTTGGGTTATTTGTTTTCTTATTATTGAGTTGAGAATAATTTTTATAAATTCTAGATACAAGTCTTTTGTTAGGTATTTATACTGTACATATTTTCTCCTAGTATATGCCTTGCCTTTTTCTTCCTTTCCTTTTCTCTTTTTTTTTTTTCAAGTAGACTCCACACCCAGTGTGTGGATTGAACTCACGACCCTGAGATCAAGAGTTGTACGTTCTACTGACTGACCCAGCCAGGTGCCTCCATTGTCTTTTTATTTCTTAATGGTGGCTTTTAAAGAACATACATTTTGGGGTGCCTGGGTGGCTCAGTCAGTTATATGTCTGCCTTCTGCTCAGGTTATGATCCCAGAGTCCTGGGATCAAGCCCTGGTTGGGCTTTGTGCCTGGTGGGGACCTTTCTTCTGTCTCTCCCTCTGCTGCTCCCCCTGCTTGTGCTCTCTCATGCTCTCTCTCTGTCAAATGAATAAATAAAACGTTAAAAAAAAGAAAACTATCTTTTCTCCATCAATTATATTGGCACCTTTGTCAAAAAAATCAATTGACTATACGTGTGTGTCTATTTCTGGGCTTTTTATCATGTTCAAATGATCTATAATGAACCAATGCTACAATGTATTAAATACTGTAGAATTATACTAAGTGTTGAAATTAGGTAGTATGAGTCCTGAAACCTTGATCTATTTTATCAAAAATTGTATTAGCTACTCTGGTCTTTTTGCTTTTCCCCATGTAAATCGTAGCATTCAGTTGGTCAATTTCATTGAACTTGAGTTAAGTCTGTAAATCAATTTGGGGAGAATTGATAGTCTACCAATATTAAGCCTTTCCAATCCATGAACATATCTCTCCATTTATTTAGGTCTTTGATTTCTCTCAACAGTATTTTGTATTTTTCAGCACTTAAATATTGAACATATTTGTTAGATTCATCCCTAAATATTTTGTTTTTTGAATAAATAAAATATTATTGTATTTTAAATTTCAATTTCCAATTGCTTGTTGCTAGTTACAGAAATACAGTTGCTTTTAAAAAATTAAGCTTATGTCTTGTGATTTTGCTAATGCACAATTTGTTCCAGTAGTTTTTTTTGTAAACTATTTGAGATTTTGTTCATAGACAACGGTGTACTCTATGAATAAAGTTTTATTTTTTCTTTTCAAATTTGTATGACTTTTGTTTCTTTTTCTTTGCCTTATTACACTGGCTAGGACTTTCTGTACAACGCTGAAAAAGAGAAGCATGTAAGAGGCTTTCTTCTTTCTTTTGTGACATGACGTACTGACACGTCACCTCCCAAGGGGTTAAATGGACATTTTGTGTTTCTAGGATCTGCCTCCATTACACACCACCTTTAGAGGCAACCTTATTTTGAGAAGAGAGCAGAATGAATTTTAGTTATTTGGGAACTGAAGAGGAGAGTGACTCAATAATTATGGTAACCCTTCATCCTGGAATGGACCCCAGTGATTACGGGTCCCTAGCAGGTAGATCCTAAACATATCTCTGGGGCAGCTCTTCTCCGAGGAGAAAGACCATTCAATCAAGCCCTGAGTTGAGCTCCATGCTCAGCGTGGAGTCTCTCTTCCTCTCCTTCTGCTCCCCAACCCCCCTGCCTCTGGCTCTCTCTCTCAAATAAATAAATCTTAAAAAAAAAAGAACTTCCCCACAATGAGTTAAAAACAATTCAAAGACCTGAACATATTTCCACTCTTTTTCTTATCAGACTAAAATGCATTTCAGTGGCTATTTCTTAGAGTTATCAAGGGAATAGACTTATTGTGCATGCAGGGGGTGGCAGCACCATTTACCAGGGAGAACCTACTTAAGAACCCACAGTCTTGGGCTCTTTCCAAGGCATTGTAAAATTACTTTACAGTGTCTGATTTACTTTAAAGCTTCTTGTTATTGCAGTTTAGAAACAAAATTTATCCTGCACACATCCTGTTTAAAACAGAATTTTCTCCTCTGTTGCACACAGATAAAAAATGCAAGAATATGCATTTCCTAGCATTAGTTCACCTTGATAGCAGAGAAAAATGGAAGCTGGTGCTTTTAATGATCAGGTTTATGGCAGAAGGGGGCACATATCAAATATACATTTGAAAGTATAATTTGGTTATGTCTTGAATAATTTAATGAGGGTGACAGTAAGTTCTTAAGAATATAAAATGAAGGAAAATCTATTTCTTTTCCTCCTCTTCCTCCTCCTCCTTCGTTATTTCTTTCTTCTTCGTTAGAAGTGCTGAATGTATAAGTATTTATGTATAATATCATGGCACTTACTTAGACATTTAGAAATTGTTTTCCTTCAGAACACACCAGTACATTCCCCAGGCTTTAGGGGCATATAGGGAGCGCACCCTTCCCTGTCTGGCATGGAGACATCAGCAGGAAAAACTAGTGCCTGCTTTAGTGAGCAGCTCAGTTGCAACTGGGACCCTCGTGGGTCTCATTTTTTTTCTTTTGCCAACTTGCAGCAGATTTACCTCTTTCTGAAAAATGTATATACACCTACACTCAAGGGGCCCCTATGAGTTTTGTACATGTTACCACGATGTCATGAGAAGACCAAGACAGGAGGGTTACTGAACTGCGCATACCTTTCTTTCTTTGATAGGGTCCTGGGCATTTGGCCCACACCTTTACAGTTTACAAGAATGCTTGTAGAACGTGAGTCAGGTTTTCTGGCTTATGGCTTCTGAAAGACACGTATTCGTATATGTTCACTCTGGAGATGGAGCTAGTTAACAGTGGCTAACATTAATATCAAGTAAAACAAAACAAAACTAAGGGGGTAATATTTTGTTGGACATCTCAAGGAGTTTTAACATAGTCTTGATGATGGTCTACTAAAGTGTAACGAGAGCTAAGTTTGATTGCTTTTTCGGTTTTACTGTGATGTCCTTTCTTAGATAATCCTGAGGGAAATGTTAATCTTGTGTTAAGAATCAGCATACTTCGTGGTCTGGGAATAGGACCTCTGTGTGAGAGAGTGACTTCTTTAACTTGTTCTCACTGATTTCTCCCTGGTGCTTTATGAGGTCTCCCTTCACTTCTCTGGGAGGTCTCTATGATTTTGACCTGGGAATATTTTTCCTCTGCCCTGTGCAACTGCCTACCCTCAGTCATCACAACCATTAGTTAGTTGCTAGAAAAGTTTCTGTTCTTAAGTAAACCTTGGAACTGGTCTTCTTTTGTGCTAACTCTGTTTTCAGGGCAAAGGCTGCATGTCTCACAACAGTTTCCTTTAAAACCATCAACTAGAATTGTGTCATTTGCTGTTTGAAAGCTTATGGTCTTTGTAGAACCTATAACTAAGTTTTAGTTTTGATGCTTTTATGTTCAGATAATTTTTAAAGTGAAATGATTGACACACTTTACTGATGACAGTGCTAGTCTTCCTGGGCAGACTACTGGTTCTGCTCATTCTCTAGACTCTCTTTGAGTCATTTCCCTCATCAGTCAAGCACTCTTCTTCCCTTCTTCTCTATCCTCCCCACTACGACCACCCCAGCTATGGTCTTCTACAATATTTAATTTTCTAGTTTATTTATTTTTATTTTTTTATTTTTAAAGATTTTATTTATTCATTTGAGAGAGAGAGAGAGAGAGAATGAATGGAGGGGAGGGGCAAAGGGAGAGGGAGAAGCAGACTCCCCATTGAGCAGGGAGCCCGATGCAGGGCTTGATCCCAGGATCCTGGGATCATGACCCAAGCTGAAGGCAGACACAACCATCTGAGCCACCCAGGTACCCCTAAATGTTCTAGTTTATAATTTTGTAGCATTCTTAGTTTTGTGTAACAAAAAAATCCATCCCAAATTTCCTTAAGTAACAATGATCTTTTTGACTCACATAACTAAAATGTTTAGGAGTAAGACTTGTTTCAGGCATGGCTGGATCTAGGAGCTCAATAATGTTTTCAGGACCAAGTTTTTTCTTTCTTTCTTCTTTCTTTCTTTCTTTTTTTTTTTTTTAGAGGAGAATGTCCATTTCCTTGGAGGTAGATCCATTTTTAGATTTCACATGGAGGCCAAATCACTGAAGCAGTTCCAAAACATATATGACCTGAGAGACCTACAAGACCAGTGGAATGACTACTTGCTTCTCTCTTGGAGGCCCCAGAAAAAATTTTAATGTATTTTATGGACTTTGGGACATGTACTGGTCGCTCAACAAAACACTGAGCTGGAAAATGGTTTCTCTATTCAGGTTTGAGTCTCATGTAGTAGGACATGGACTGATAATTGGGAAGAAGATGGTCTTCCTGAGAGAAATCAGATACAATCACCAGAAGAAGAGTAAATGGATGTTGGGTAGTACTGTAGACTGAGTGTGTCCAGTGGGGCACCTGGGTGGCTCAGTTGGTTGAGCGTCTGACTTTTGATCTCAGCTTGGGTCTTGAGCCCTGTGTTGGGCTCCATGCTGGGTGTGGAGCCTACTTAAAGTAACTAGCTAACTAAATAAGGCCCCAGAAAGCTCCCTTGCCCCTTCCCCTTTCCACCATGTGAGGACGCGGTGAGAAGATTGCTGTATTACTTGAGATAGCTATTATTATGTGAATCATATAGATGAAGAAAGCAATGCTCAGGTAATAAATAGTGGATCTAAGATCAGAATCCAACCCTGCTCAGCTACAAAAATTCTGTTTATTCAGTTTATCATTCCGCTGCCATTATTGTGTATCTGCTGGAACTTGTAACTGCAAAGATACAGAGTTCACTCCAATGAAAGATTTTTATATTGTTAGTTAAAATTGTCTAAATCTTCTTGGGCACCTGGATGGTTCAGTCAGTTAAGCGACTGCCTTCAGTTCAGGGTTCTGGGATGGAGACCTGCATCAGGCTCCCTGGTCAGTGGGGAGTCAGCTTTTCCCTCTGCTCCTCCCCCCACTTCTGCTCTCTTTCTTTGTCTCTCTCACAAAAATAAATAAGGAAAACCTTTTAAAAAATTGTCTAACTCTTCTTGACAAACTCAATACATTGAGTTTGATAAATATAGAGACTTAGAGATTTTATCTCAATATGATTCTTCTTCCTAAAATTTCTCTGCATCTTAGAAAATGATATTTACATGGCTTGATACAATGTTGTAGAATACAACGGATTCTTTGGTCATTCTCAATAATTCTTTTCACTCTTACGGTTATCATATCAAATGCCAGTATCAACTTTCAAACTTCTTGGTAAATGAATTTTCTAGGTTGGAAATACTGGTTTGATATTCAATAGCCCTTTAATTCTTCTATAAATTCATGGTCATTACATTGGTTAACATTTTAAGCCTTACAACTATTCTTTATGTCTATGGAGCAGATAGACTGTTTCACAGCTCACAGTACTTAGGTATGTAGAAATGTAGTGTTTATTTCTCTCTGACTGAACCTAACTCTCATAATCCCCACTTCCAGTGATGGCATCTTGATAACTTAGTGGCTTCTTGTGTAAAACCCAGTCTCTGTTGGGCAAATACTGTCAGCTGGAGATTTCCTCCCTCCTCTTCCTCTGGGAGATCTGGAAGTCACGGTCTATCATGGAAGGGGTAAATTCTCTGCTGGTGTCTTCCTGGCCTTCCATCTCTGATGCACTTTCTGCTAGAACACTGGTCTCCCTTTCTGCTCTCCAGAGGATGTCTGTGTTCCTTCTGTCCCAACCACAGGTGTCTATCATATCCCCTAGCCCTCAATCAAGTAACTTCCATCCTTCTCTGCAGCATAAGAACGTTTATTCACTCTGCTATAACCTCTGTGTCCTGGTGGCCTGTCTGAAGCTTTTTTGTTTGTTTGTTTGTTAACTCTCCTAAATTAATTCACTGCCATTTCTAGTCTAATGATTCAAATGTGAATTGGATGTCAAGTCTTTTTTACTTATATATTCTCAGTCCTATTTTGGTATTTAGAATTTTTCCTTGGAAGTATTTTGTTGAGATTGTGGTCGGGTGGTAAGATGTAAACTCTAGTCACAGCTTTTAAAAAATTACTGTCATTGACTGGTCAGATTTTTAAAAATCACCTTTCACTTGGAAAAAAGCTGCATTTCTCCCTGCATCCTTTCAAACGCTAAAGTACCTTCCATGACTAAAATTAACAACATAGGAAAAATTGGTGTTCGCAAGGATGTGAAGAAAGGGGAACACTCTTACACTGTTGGTGTGAATGCAAACTGGTGCAGCCACTCTGGACAATAGTACGGAGGTTCCTCAAAAAGTTAAAAATAGAACTACCCTATGATCCAGCAATTAACTATTAAGTATTTACAAAAGGATACAAAAATACTGATTTGAGGGGTGCCTGGGTGGCTCAGTCATTAAGCGTCTGCCTTCCGCTCAGGGCGTGATCCCGGCATTATGGGATCGAGCCCCGCATCAGGCTCTTCCGCTGGGAGCCTGCTTCTTCCTCTCCCACTCCCCCTGCTTGTGTTCCCTCTCTCTCTGGCTGTCTCTCTCTCTGTCAAATAAATAAATAAAATCTTTAAAAAAAATACTGATTTGAAGGGATACATGTACCCTGATGTTTATAGCAGTATTATCAACAATAGCCAAATTATGGAAAGTACCTAAACATCCACCAACTGATATATGCATAAAGAAGATGTGAGATACACACACACACACACACACACACACACACACACTGGAATATTACTCAGCCATGTAAAAAGATGTAATCTTGCCATTTGCAACAATGTGGATGGAGGTAGAGAGTGCTATGCTAAGTGAAATAAGTTGGAGAAAGACAGATACCACATGATTTCACTCATATGTGGAATTTAAGGGGTAAAAAAAGAGAGGTAAACCAGGAAACAGACTCTTAACTATACAGAACAAACTGATGGTTACTGGAGGGGTGGTGAGTGGGAGATGAGTTAAACAGGTGATAGGTATTAAGGAGAGCACTTGTGTGAGCACTGGGTGCTGTATATAAGTGATGAATCACAAAAAGTTCTACACCTGAAACTAATCTTATACTGTACGCTAACTAACTGGAATTTAATAAAAACTTAAAAAAAAAAGCACATTCTGTGCTTGAGTTCCCTAGGCTTTGTTCTTGCTAGTTACAGCCAGAAGTTTGGAATTCTAACACAAACACTCAGCAAGCAACAGTAGCAGTTATAAAACATTCTCTCGCTTACATCTCTTGTAATGTCTGGGCTTCAAGATTGTTGCCTGTTTACAAATTTCAAAGAGTACATTTAGAACCTGAGAAGCCAAGAACTTGACCCTTCACTGACTCAGAGGTCCCTGCTAGATGGTGGAGAGAATGAACACTGGGAAATGGGGCTAGGAGGTTAGGGAAGGATGCATCTTTCTTTACTTGGTCTAGATTTTATTCTAGTGCTCTTACATCTAACAGCTCTTGTATTCTGAAGTCAAATGTAAAGAAATGCTGTAATCATCATTATAGAACGAAATTTTTCTTAAGGAAGATATAACTAGTACAGTTTAGGTGCTGGCATTGGTGAGTAGAAGGAGGAAAATATACATTTTTCCCTGATATCTCAGAGTAGATTAGGAGGAAAAGAAGGTAGTGAGAGGTATGTCTAAGATGTGATATGTTGGGATGACAATGAGGGTACTTGAGTTCAAGCTTAATGGTGTCTGCTATGTGTATGAAGTAGGAAGGGGGCTTCTGTTGAGAGTAAAGATAGCATGTGAAAAATATGTGGTTTCAAGAAGATTGCTCTGAAATGATGCATAAATACACAAATGCACTAGAGAAGTGGTTCTGAATCCTGCATAAATCACCTTGGGGTGATTAGCAAAAATACAGATTCTTGAGCCGTGTGCATGATTTCCTGAGGCAGAATCTCTGGGGTGGCTGATGGGCTCCCAGTTGATTTTATTGTAACCAGCCTAGTACCAGTCCAGTATGTTTGGGGGAATAGATGGTTGGGGAGGGATCAACAAGGTATAAAATGACAGCGGTGTAATGGGCTAGTTTTTAAAAGACTTCACTGTTGCAAACACTTTGATATCAGTGGAGCTAGACAAGGGGGAACACTGAGCTGAAAATTTTTAATGGTTTTCATGTAGAGAAGATGTTTTCTTTGTAAACTCAAAGCTACCATATGTGGGGACTCTTTAGAAATGGGTTGGCTGATAATAAGCACTGATGTGGAAAAAAACATTTTGGAAAGATGATAAACTAGTTTTCTCCTATTTAATGAACTTAATTTAAATAATTTCTTAATATTAAGATTTATTGCACTAGATGAATTATGAATAGGTTTATCTGCCTTGTTTTTTTCTAACCAGGTTAAGATTAAGAGAGGTCAATATTTTAAGTTGTTGCTTCATAAAAAATTCTAAGTTGGAGAGAGCACTGGAGTAAGACCAATTTATTAGAATCCTTATGCTCTGTTTCTGTGTGGTAGGATAGAATGAGGAGAGCCTGGCCCTCATCATTTCCCATGGTTTTGGGACTCCCTCAGCAGTCCCATTCAAATACCTACCAACTAAGCCTTTTGTTAGGAAGGCACAGAAACGGAGACACTTCAGTGGAATTGAGTGAAGTATAGGTGCCCACATAGCTTTAGCTTGTATTTTCTTTCTTTTTGTTCTGCTGCAGCATGCTTTTATTCTTTTTATCTAAAAGCATTTTATAGTGTCCTTTTGTGACCTCAGGGATAGATCAAGAGAGCTTAGATTTTGGGATTTATGTAATCTCAGCATTACTAGATATCGAGGTGCTTTTAACCCAGGAATTTTTAACTGGAGTCCAGGGATGGTTTCTGAGAGCAAGTGGAATCTCTTAAGTTGTATGCCAAATCTTTTTGTGTGTGAGATTTTCTGGGAAGAAATTTTAAATATTTCCTTAGGTTTTCAGAGGGGCATTTGGCCTCAAAATGATAAAGAACTAAGTAAAAGTTTTGGTGTCAAGTACCAGTTCTCTGTGGGAATTTGACAGTGGCAATTCGTAGTTACTATGGATTCCAGATGCCCTCCAAATAAAATAACAGAGAAGAATAGAAGGTCATCAGATGACACCCTGGGAGTGGACCTTCCCACATTGGATCTGAGGGTTGCTCTGACTGGTTCCTCTCTTAATAGTGCTTCTGTTGCTTAATTTAGAATGTGGGCTGCTAAAGGGTTTGAAGAAGGGACTGGATTAGAAGGGGTTCTTCAAAACATTGCAGGGCAGAGAGTGGTCATGGCTCAGATAACCCTTCACCAAAACCTGTTGTTTTCAGCCAAGTTTAGGCATCACATTGCATGGTCTTATGATGCAGGCATATACACTCAGATCTTACAAACAATAATCTGCAAGACTAATACTGCTTTTTTGTTGCGTTATCTTGAAGCCTCAGGGAGGCTGCCCAAAGGGGTTTTCCTAATAGTCACATAACAATTGAACTTATAAGAGACCATATATTTTTCCCTTGTTGACTAAAAATTACTTTAGAAAATTGCCTTATCCCACTTCCTTTGTTGTTTAGTATATGCGCTACTGAAGTGAGCACTCCTTACCCCAATTCTTAATATATATGAGTGTGAATAGTTATTTGAAAGGGAGGTCAATGGCAAAAGTAAATAATTCTTGAGCATTTTGAGATATCTTGATAAAATTCTTTAGTATATCTGAAGGATTGTATGAGAAGCTTTCCTACAGTAATGAATATAATCCACAAAGAACTCTGTGAAGTAGTGTTATGGCCATTTTATAGATAAGAAAGTGAGTTCCAGATTTGCCTAATTCCACCAGCTTATAAATGGAAACTTGGGATCAAGACCAGATCTCTGATACAATTTCCACAAAGTAAATGTGTCTCTGAGCAGGAGATGTCATGGGGCTAAGACTATGAGGCTAACCCTTTATTAATTATCTCTCTGCTATTGTTTCTCTAATCCCTTTCATGCCATTGTTTCTTCCTCTTGCCTTCACATTCCTCATGTCTTCCCCAATCTAAAACCAACACATTACTTTAAGCCTACTTCCCTTCTTAAGTGAGTGGACTATTTCCTTTCCTTTATGATCAGCTATAAAAAATTGCCTTGACTTTTTGTCTTTTGGCATGGATGAAAATCATTAAGGAAATTCTTCATTAAGAATGTAGTTTATTGGAGCCCCTGGGTGCTCAGCCGTTAAGCGTCTACCTTCGGCTCAGGTCATGATCCCAGGGTGCTGGGATCAAGTCCTGCATCGGGCTCTCTGCTTGGCAGGAAGCCTGCTTCTCCCTCTCCCACTCCCCTTGCTTGTGTTCCCTCTCTTGCTGTCTCTCTCTGTCAAATAAATAAATAAAATCTTAAAAAAAAAAGAATGAAGTTTATTTTGTTTATTGACAACCGAGTTGCTGTACCTATTCCTTAATTCTTCATTTCCCTTTGACTGCCTTTTCTTTGTCTGTAAAAATCTTTTTCTTGTACTAATTTTTCTAATTAATACATTATAGTATTTTAGTATTTGAAAATTCTTGGTAAAATATCTTAAATCAGAAGGGAAGCAGCCAAATCAAAAATATTTCACCATGGGTGACATTAGCAAGATGATAGAATAAGAAGGCCTGAAACCTTCTTTCCTCCACAGACAAACTGAATCAGTAACAATACATGGACAGTTTCCTTTGTGAGAAATCCAGGCAGCAATTGATAGGCTTCTGAACCTGAAAGTAAACATGAAACTAACCACTTTCCAGGTAGGAAAATTGTTTTCTCATTGTAGTCCCCCTCTCCACTGCTCCCAGCATGATATGACTGGAAGGAAACACCCAGCTCTCCATGGAGAGGAAAGAAAAAGCCTGGACTATGTGTCCAATATTCTGATTTTTCTGGGGATTGCCCAAGGGACTGGCTTTTGATGGTAGTTTGGACTAGCATGCAACCACTCAGATAGCCCCTCCTACCAGCTCAGTGCCCATTCACATAGCCCCTCCCACCACCTCAGTGCAGAGCAGGTATAAAAAAAACCCCTCAAATCCTAGCTTATACCTAGGGAAGGAAAAATATGGGCCATATGTCCAATGTTCCAACTATTTTGAGGGCTGACTGAGGTACTGGCTTCTGTCTTGCCTCTCTCAGAGCACTGATGTGACCCAGTATACTTTAGATGCCTGAGGGCCACTAGGAACAAAGGCAAAGATTTGGGCTACTGTGCAATTGCCCTTGTCCTGGGTCAACACAACACCATCAGCAAAGCTCCCAGCCCCTGGCTTATCCTTGGGGAAGGAAAGAGCAGATTGAAACCAATACCCAGCTTTTAGACTTTGCAGATGGTTGCCTGAAACCAGCTTCACTGTCAACAGTCTCAGAATGTAGATGGGACCTGGTATACTATAGATGGCTGGAGGCTACTGAGAATAACGGCAAGAAAAATCTTGAGGTTTGCCACAGCTTCAGAAGACCCACTGTATAGCAGACAGACACCAGAGGGAGCAAGAGATTATGAACTCGGGGCGGGGGGAAGGAAACTGGCAATTCCCTCTAATTGGGAATATACAAACACAAATCCAGAGAAGATGAATACACAGAGAAGTTTTGAGAGATTCCTACAGAATGTCTCTGGCCAAGTGATTGGTGAGGGTCTTTTCCTGAATGAGGTCAGTCCATGAAGAGTGGGAGAGGTGGCTGCATTTTCTAATGAACAGATATCAACACAAAGAGTCAAGAAAAATGAAGAAACAGGGAAAATGCTCCAAACACAGAACGAGATAAAATTCCAGAAAAAACTCTCCTAATGAAAAGGAGATATATGAATTACCTGATAGGGAATTGAAAGTAACTGTCATAAAGAATTCAAGAGAAAAATGCATGAACAAAATTAGAATTTCAACAAAGATATAGAAGATATAAAAAAGAACCAAATAGAAATCTTGGCACTCAAGAATATAATAAGTGAACTGAAAAATTAACTAGAGGGGTTCAACAACACACTCGATCAAGCAGAAGAAAGAACCAGGGAACTCAAAAACAAACTATTTGAAATTATCCAGTCATAGGGAAAAAAAAGAAAAAGAATGAACAAGAATAAGGAAAAATTAAAGGATTTATGGGATAACAGCAAGCAGAATAATGTATGCATTACAGGAGTCCCAGAAGGATAAGAGAGAGGGAAAGGACCAGAAAGTTTACTCAAAGAAATATTGGTCAAAACTTCCCAAATCTTGGGAAGATAATGACATTAAGAACCAGAAATCTTGGTGGATCCTAAAAAAAGATGAACCTAAGGAAATACATATTGAGACACATTATAATTAAATTGTCAAAAATTAGACAAAGAGAGGATTTGAAAGTAATGAGAGCAAAACAATTTGTCATATACAGGGGAATGCCACCTCCATAAGATTATCAGCAGATTTCTTAGCAGAAACTTTACAGACTAGAAGAAAGTGGGATGGCATTTTCAAAGTTCTGAAAGAAACTGCCAACCAAGAATATAATACCTGGCAAAAGTGTCCTTTAAATATAAATGAGAGATAAATACTCTCCCAAACAAAAGCTGAAGGGGTTCATCACCACTAGACCTGCCTTACAAGAAATGCTAAAGGGAGGTCTTCAAGTTGAAATAAAGAGATGCTAAACAGTAACACAAAAGCATATGAAAGTATAAAACTTACTGGTAAAGGTAAATATTTAGACAAATACAGAATTCTGAAATACTGTAATGGTGATGTGTAAACTATTTTTAATTCTAGTATAAAAGATACAAGATAAAAGCATTAAAAATAACTATAATTATAAAATATGTTAATGAATACACAATATAAAAAAAGATGTAAATTGTGACATCAATAACATAAAGTGTGTGTGGGGGGAGATGTAAAATTGTAGAATTGTATGCAATTGAAATTAAGTTGTTTCAGTTTAAAATAGGCTGTTTTTAACTCTAAGGTGTTTTGTGTAAGCCACACAAAGAAAATACCTACAGCAGATACACAAAAGAAAAAGAAAAGAATCAAAAGTATATCACTACAAAACAAACAACAAAATATAAAAGAAGACCATACAAAAAGAAGAGAGGGACCAAAAAGCTATAGGACAGATGGTCAATAATGAACAAATTGGCATTAGTAAGCTTTTCTTATTAATAATTACTTTAAATGTAAATCAATCAAACTCTCCAATTAAAAGACATGGTTTTTCAAGAGTGGCTAAATGATTAAAAACAAACAAACAAACAAACAAACAAACAAACAAGATCCAATTCTATGCTGTCTATAAGAGACTCACTTTAGATTTAAGAATATACACAGGCTGAATGAAGGTACTATTCCATGCAAATATAACCAAAATAGAGCAGGGGTGATTATACTTATATCAGACAAAATAGCCTTTTTAAAATCAGATTTTATTTATTTATTTGACAGAGAGACAGCCAGCGAGAGAGAGAGAGAGAGAGAGAGAGAGGGAACACAAACAGGGGGAGTGCGAGAGGAAGAGGTAGGCTCCCAGCAGAGGAGCCTGATGTGGGGCTCCATCCCAGAACACCAGGATCACGGCCTGAGCCAAAGGCAGATGCTTAATGACTGAGCCACTCAGGCGCCCCGACAAAATAGATTTTTAAGTCAAAAAATATCACAAGAAGGGCACCTGGATAGCGCAGTCATTAGGCGTCTGCCTTCGGCTCAGGGCATGATCCCGACGTTCCGGGATCGAGTCCCACATCCAGCTCCTCTGCTGGGAGCCTGCTTCTTCCTTTCCCACTCCCCTGCTGTGTTCCCTCTCTCACTGGCTATCTCTGTCACATAAATTAAAAAAATATATATATCAGAAGAGACAAAGAAGGACATCATATGATAAAAGGATCAATTCACCAAGATATAACAATTATACATCCACTAAACATCAGAGCCCCTAAATATATAAAGGAAACATTGACAGAACTGAAGGGAAGAACAATTGACAATGTCATAATAGTGGGAAACTTCAATAATGGATAGAATGAACAAGCATATGGAACCTAATAAGTGTCAAATATATACTTACTTTTTCATCAGTCTCTCCTTTTCTGCTTAATCCCCACAATTCTCTCTTTAAGTGACCTGTTCAATACTGCTAGTTATCTTTTTCTTAAAACCTTCCAAAGTTGATTGGATGGGGATATATAACCCTCCTACTAGAAAAGAGATAGTGAATAATGGCCAACAATAACACAATCTACCAAAAAATAACAGGCAGCTTATTTTAAGCATGAAACACATATACTACCCATGAGTCCTTTGTGAAAAATTACTTGGTAGTATGAAGTCAAATCAAATAAGAAATGAGTCAAAATAAAGAATTAAGAATGGAGAAAAAGTATTTCACATGTTATTAATTCTAAGATTATAGCAAAATCAAGTTTTCTTATAAACAAATCAGAAGCAATTAAAAATTGCAGTAGAGAAATTTCATTCATAATGGTAATATAAAAATGTATATAGGAACTTTATAAGAAATATAGAGACTACATGAAGAATACTTTAGAATGATATTTTGGAAAATAAGACTCAAACAAATAGGAAATATACTTTATTTTTGGATGGTAAAATTACATCTTAATTTTCTTTTTTAGAGAGAGAGTGGAGAGAGGGGCAGAGGGAGAGGGAGAGAGAAAAACAGGCTCCATGACCAGTGTGGATTCCCAATGTAGGGCCTGATCTCACAACCTTGAAATCATGACCTGAGCCAAAATCAAGACTCAGTTGCTTAACTGACTGAGCCACCCAAGCACCCACATCTTAAAATATTTTTTTTAAAGATTTTATTTATTTATTTGAGAGAGAGTGAGTGAACAGGGGGAGGAGCAGAGCAAGAGGGAAAGGAGATAATCTTCAGCAGACCCTGCACTGATCACAGAGCTAGTTGTGGGGCTTGGTAACATGACCCTGAGTTCATGACCTAAGCTGATACCAAGAGTTGGACATTTAACTGACTGAGTCACTCAGGCACCCCCTACATCTTAAAAATTTTTAAACAGCTTTATTGAGGTATAACTGACATACAATAAACTGCAGATATGTACCATATGACAAGTTTTAAAATATTCATACTCCTGTGAAACCATCACCATAATCAAGACAATATTCATAAAATCTAGAACTTTTCATGTGCCTCTTTGTAGACCTTCCTTCCCACCTCCCCCCTCATCTCCAAGCAAGCAGACTCTGCTTTCTGTTACTATAGATTAGTTTGTGATTTCTAGAGTTTTATATAAATGGAATCACATAGTGTACACTATTTTTCTTGGTTTGGTTTATTTCATTCAGAATAATAATTTTTGAAATTCATACATGTAGTAGTTTTATGTAGCAGTAGTTCATTTCTGTTTTTATTGTTGAGTAGTATTCCACTGAATTAATAAAGTGCAATTTGTTAACCCATTCATCTGTTGTTGGATATTTGAGTTGTTTCCTGTTTTTGGGTATTACAAACAAAGCTGCTATAAATACTCAAATTTAAGTTTTTGTATAGGCGTATACTTTCTTTTCGCTAGGGTAAATATGTAGGGATGGAGTGGCTGCATCTCAAGATAGTATATATTAAACTTTGCAAGAAACTGACAAATTTTTGCAAAGTGGTTACACCCCTTTTAATTCCCACCAGCAGTATATGAGAGTTCCAGTTCCTCCACATTCTCACCAGTACTTACTATGGATAGTTTTAATCTTAGGCATTCTAATCATGAATGACATAGATATGTAGCATCTCATGTTTTAATTTTGGATTTACCTAGTGGATAATGACATTGAATATCTTTTCACATGTCTATGTGCCACCTATATATCTTCTTTGGTAAGTATTCAAATCTTTGCCATTTTTAAAAAAAATTACTTTGTTGAGGTATTAGAGTTTTTCACATGTATGTCTTTTATCAGCTATATGCTTAGTGATGATTGTCTTCCTGTCTGTGGATAATATTTTCATTCTCTTAACAGTATCTTTTGAAGAGCAGAAATGTTAAATTTTGAAGAAGTCCAATTTATCAATTTGTTTTTTTCTTTTTTATAACAGCTTTTATTGAGATATAATAGACATATATATAATCCACCAATTTAAACTGTATAATTCATTGTCTTTTTTGTATATTCACAGAGTTGTGCAACCAACAGCCCAACCAATTTTAGAATATTTTTATCACCTCAAAGAGAAGTTCCATACCCATCAGAAATCACTTTCCATTTCTCCTCAACTTTCCCAAACTCTGGAAAGCACTAATCTTCTTTCTATCTGTAGATTTCTTGTTACTTTCTCCGTGCTGAGGATTAGCCTAAAATATAATCTTAATGTCTTCTCAGGTCTTTGCTGAGGCTTTCCCTGGCACACATGGTCACTTCCTAATTTTCCCCATAGAAGCAGTTGATTTTGAATGTCCTAGTATTTAATGTCTGGCTCCCCAAAGAGGGAAAAGCAAAAAAATGATGGGGATCAGAAGGGGCACTGGCACCTTAAATCTCCTAGAAGTCACTTCAGCCAGAGGGGAAGGCGCTTGCAACAATGCGGGAGGCACACAGTCTTGATCTGCACCTCTGTGATCAAAAGCAGCAATCAGTGATAAGAGAACAGATCCCCAGTATCTGGAGAACAGAATCATTTTGCCACCGTAGCTACCATAGTCTGTGTGTAAGCCCCTCCAGGAACAGAGCTGCTACTGTCCTAAGAAGTGAAATTGATATTAACAGTAACTTACTCTTCAAGTCTTCCCCTGGAAGTAACAAGAATTTAATAGACTTCACAGTTCAAAAACAGTTACTTAAGACAGATTCTGCCAGCGCAATTGTTGTCTAGATGAGGAGAAAGATTGCTGATGCTTCCTACTCCACAGTCTTTCCAGAATCCTTTACGTCAGTTTTTTTTTAATGGATCATGCTTTTAGCATTGTATCTAAGAAATCTTTGATCCAAGTCATGCAGATTTTCTTTTACATTTTCTTCTAGAGGATTTATAGTTTTAGATATTACGTTTAGGTGTCCATTGAGTGTGTGTGTGTGTGTACATGTGTGTGTGCAGCTTTTTTTTTTGTATAAAGTGTGATATCATGTGGATATTAAATAGTCCCAGCACCATTCCTGGATTCTATATTTGTTCCACTGATTTAATTACAACAATACCATGCTGTTTTGATTAATGTAACTTTGTATTGTATCTTGAAATTAGATCATGTTAATCTTTGAACTTTGTTCTTTTTCAGAAATATTTTAGTTATTCTAGGTCCATATGAATTTTAGAATGAACTTGTAAATTTCTACACACTAGTCATCTGGGATTTTGATTGGAATTGTATTGAATCTGTGGACCAGTTTGGGGAGAATGATACTTTAACAATAGCGAGTCTTCCAAACCATGAAGAAAATACATCTTCCAATTTATTTAAGTCTTCTTTAATTTCTGTCAGCAATATTTTCTACTGTATGGTACAGGTTTCTCATATGCTTTATCAGATTTATCTCCAAGAATTTAATATTTCTGATGCTATGGTAAGTTATTATTTTTAAAATTTAAATTTCTAATTTCCATTGCTGATATTAGGAATACAGTTGATTTTTGTATATTGATTTTGTAATCTGAAATCTTGCTAAACTCTTTATTAGTTCTCTATTCTGTAAATTCTATCAGATTTCCTACACAGATTGTGTCATCTGTGAATAATGGTTTTCTTTTCTTTTTTGGGGGGGATATCTGTCGAGATAATGGTACAGGTTTTTTTTTTAGTTCAATAATCTCATGAATTACATGGGTTGATTTTTAAATATTAAGCCAGCTCTGTATAACTTGGATAAACCCCATTTGATCATATGGTTATAATGTATGTTCTTGAATTCAACTTGCTAAAATTTTATTTAGAAGATTTGCATCTGTGTCCATAAGGCATATTCATCTGTAGTTTTACTCTCTTACATTGTCTGTCTGATTTTGGTATTGGGTAATGGTGACTTCATAGAATAAGTTGAAAAGAATTTCTTCTTCAATATTTGTTTTTTTTTTTTTTAGAATTTTAATTTTTCTCTTTAAAGTATTTGGTAGAATTCACCAGTGAAGCCATTCAGTTATGCAGTTTTATTTGTGGGAGGTTTTTAAACTATAATTCAAATGTTTATGAAATATATAAGGATATTTAGGTAATATATTTCTTCTTGAGTGAGCTTTGGAAATTTGTGTCTTTCAAGAAATTTGTGTATTTCATCTAAGTTGTCAAATGTATTGGCGTAAACTTGTTTGTAATATTTCCTTATAATCTTTTTAGTAGACTCTGTAGTGATACCACCTCTCTCCTTGGTATTGGTAATTTGTGTTCTCTCTCTCACTCTCTTTTTTCCTGATAAGTTTTGCTAGAGCAGTATCAATTTTATTGATCTCAAAGAATCAGTTTTTTGTTTTATTGTTTTTTTTTCTATTGTTTTTCTGTTTTTTTCTTAATTTCATTATTATCCACTTTATTTGTTATTATTTCTTTTCTGCTTACTTTAGATTCAAGTTCTTCTCTCTCTCTCTCTCTCTCCCTCTTTTTTTGTAGTTTCTTAAGGTCGGAACTGGGGCCATTGGGTTGAGACCTTTCTTCCTTTCTTCTAAGTGCTATGAATTTTCTTCTAAGTACTGATTTATTGGCCTTGCTACAAATACTGATGTGATGTGTTTTTATTTTTGTTCAATTAAAATACTTTTACGGGCACCTGGATGGCTCAGTTGGTTAAGCATCTGCCTTTGGCTCAGGCCATGATCTTGGGGTCCTGGGATCGAGTTCCACTCCCCTCCCTCCCCCACTCATGTTCTCTCTCTCTCTCAAGTAAATAAATACAATCTAAAAAAAATATTTTCAAAGTTTCCTTTTGTTTTTTTTTTGATCCATGAGTTATTTAGAAATATGTTATATAATTTCCAAGTATTTGGAGGATTTGTATGGATCTCTCTGTTATTGAGAAAGTGGTATTGAAATCTCTGACAATTGTGGATTTATCGTTTTCTCCTTGCTGTTCTAATGAGTTTTTTGTTTATGTATTTGAAGCACTCTGTTAGGTGCATTTGCACTTGAGATTCTTATCAAGAATCTTGATAAATCTTGAGATTTATCTTCTTGATGAATAAACATTTATCATTATGAAATGAACTTCCTTAGCCTTGGTATCTTTTGCTCTGAAATGTACTTTGTCTGATATTCATGCAGCCTCTGCAGATTTTTTCTGACTAGTCTTTGCATGATGTATATTTTCCCCATCCTTTTGGTTTTAACCTATTTCTGACTTTCTAGTTAAAATGGGTTTCCAATTGACAGCATAGAGCTGGTCTTGTTTTCATATCAAACTAATAACCTCTGCATTTTAATTATGATGTTTAGGTGATTTACATTTAATGTGATTATTGATAAGGTTAAGTATGAGTCTATCTCTAGTTATTTGTATTCTATTTGTCTTATCTATTTTTTTCTGACTTCTTTTGGTTAAATCGATTTGTTTTTATGATTCTATTTTTATCTTCTTGTTCAGTTTTTAGCTATAACTCTTGGTCTTTCTTTTTTTTTTTTTTGCCAGATTATCCTTGTTTGTGTGCACAACAGTGTACTATATTCATAAAGATTTTTGACCCTTGAATAACACAGACTTGAACTTTATAGAGTCACTCATATGTGGATATTTTCCAGTAAAGATGGTATAGTGTTATAAATATATTTTCTCTTCCTCATGATTTTCTTAGTAATGTTCTTTTCTGTAGCTTACTTTATGATAATACAGTACAGAATACATATAACATACAAAACATGTGTTAATTGACAGTTTATGTTATTTGTAAGGCTTCCAGTCAATAGTAGGCTATTAGTAGTTAAGTTTTTTGTAGTCAAAAGTTATACATGGATTTGTGGCAGCATGGATGGAGGTTGGCATCCCTAACTTTTGCATTGTTCAATGGTCAACTATAATTTGAGAAATAATTTGAGGCTTAAATAATTTTTTTTCTTAGAAGCAGTTTATGTTGCTTCCCTATGTCCTGGTGAAACTAGCACTCTGAGACCATTTTAATCTAATTTCAGGCATTAAGATATTTGAACCAAAGCTTTTCAGTGCCCACAGGCCCTCCAGTTTACCTTTATCCAGACTATTACTTTTTGAAGTCAAACTCAATGCATGGTGGTGGTGGTGGGGAGGGACATTCACTAGGGGCCCAAAGAGCCCTGGGCTCTTATCTAATACTTTCCCCTGTAACTCACGAGTCTTCCCAAACTTCAGGTGAGCACTTCAGCTTCTCCTCTTTCTCTGTAATTGGCAGTTTTTCCCAAGAAAGAAGAACTTAAGTCCCTGGTCCTCTAAACTTGCTTGGTTTCTGACTTGGAAGTTCTCCACTATCTTAGCACTCTGTTGCCTTTGGGTAGAAGTGCTATTTCCAACTTAATTAGTCTGCTTTTACCAGAAAATGGAACCCTAACTGCTATCTTTCCATATCTAGGACTTCATGTATTCGAAGAGTGAGGTTTTCAGTGTTCTGTGTCTCAGGAAGAAGTAATAGAATTACATTTCCAGATGATACAGAGTGATGGAGATGCCTGATTAAGGCAAAAGTGGAGATAAAAGAGAAAGTTCTGTTGTTGTTGTTGATGACCAGAAGCTCCGGCATCCTTGCCCTGCTGCCAGGGAGGAAACAGGTGGAAAGGAGGGCACTCCTTTCCTGTTCCTGGTTGGAGCTAGGGCTCTTTTAGGCATACATTCTCACATTCATGTAGCTGTTGGTTGGTATCTCTTTCATAGGCTTGTGGTTATAAAAGAGAGTTTGAATGAAAAAATATTCTGAAAGTTGCTGCTTGCCAACTTTTGTTAACAATGAGAGAACCTTGCAGAATATTTCCAATATAGGGGTGCCTGGGTGACGCAGTCGTTAAGCGTCTGCCTTTGGCTCAGGGAGTGATCCCAGCGTCCTGGGATCAAGCCCCACATCAGGCTTTTCCACTAGGAGCCTGCTTCTTCCTCTCCCACTCCCCCAGCTTGTATTCCCTCTCTCGCTAGCTGTCTCCATCAAATAAATAAAATAAAATCTTAAAAAAAAAAAAAAAGAAAATTTCCAACATAGGTTCATTGCTCAAATCATCTGCCTTTCTGATTCTGAATCCTCATCTCACACATAAGAGGTGATCCCTCCTGGGCTCTGACTGAGTAAAGGGAGATGAGATGAAAGTGTGAGCATATAGGTCGGCAAACCTTTGAGACTCACCCAGCCCCTAGATTTTATGCTTCTGGATGCTTGGAACCACACAGAGAGTTGTGTCTACTAGAATCTAACAATGATTTGCCATTGACTAGTCATGAGATGGGGAAGCAGAGAGCAGGTAATCTCATTTTAACAATATCATTTAACAATATTTAGTTGTTTTCTGACCTCCTGCTGTCTCCACCCTAAGTCCTAAGATCCTGCATGAAACCAGGAATATGTGTATGTGTATGTGTGTGTGTGTGTGTGTGTGTGTGTGTGCACGTGTGCATATATTTATATGAGTGGTATACAATAATAATTTATTATTATTAATTATTATTATTAATTATCATCATCATCTTTCACAGTTCTGTGGGTGGACTGGGCCTTGCTAGGCAGTTCCTTCTCTGGGTCTCATTCCAGGTGTAGAAGGTGGCTGAGGCTGGAGTCATTCTAAACACTGCCTCTTTCACATGTTATGGCTCTCATTCAGAGCACCTATGCTTGACTTCTCCATGTGGCTTGGAAGGAACATATATTTTTACCAAGACCCCAAGGTGATTTTTAGTAAGCTAGCAAATGATTTATGGTTACTTTTGGGAATTACTGGACAACATGAACTTTTTGGTTCCATAAAGTCATAAAATTCTAGAATTCAAGCCATCACTTTTCTTTTGACATATAGGATATTTTATATGTTAAGAGAACACAGGTATTTCTCAATTTCTCAAAGCAAAATGTCATAATAAGACACAATTTCCAAGCATAAAATTATCAGAAATTCTAATAAGAAGCTAATAGAATGCTGACCAATTTAATTCTGTTCAATTGGACATGCCTTGATTGAGTCATTTCCACGTACAAGATACTGTTCTAAGAGTGGGGTAGACTTGTCTTTATTTTTATGGCTGCTAATGAAGGTTACACATTGTCTAGAGTAGTAGTACATTTAAACTGGTTCTGCATTTCCCTGAGACTCGAACTCCAATGGCTGCCTTCAGAATAGTGAGTCTGGGGCAGGAGAGAAAGCAAGACACTTATGGAGATGGAGCTTCTTGTGAGGCTACCTGCTGTGTTTGGGTTGTAGACTGCCTTGTATATTGGGCCAACACTGGAGATAGCTATAATGTCATAAAGTCTCAGGGATGTTTTATAACATCCTTCCAACATTGTAAGGTGGTGTCTATATGACCATTGCATTGGCAACTTTGTGCCACCCACTTGACAGGCTTCTGCTTCACTCTACCTACTTTTAGCATTTAGGGCCAGTGGATACCATCACTGTATAAACATTTTGTACCTTTTTAGAAAACATTTTTAATTAGCCCCTAATTAATATATCATTAAGCAAAATCTGATTCTTCCTTGGGTCTTCTGGACACTTCAAGCATTAAAAGGAAAAATTTAGGTAGTCAATTCTTACTTTCCATCTCATCATACTTTCCAAACATAACTTGATGGCAGATGACATAAAATTTTTTAAAAAGATGGATAGTCTCAAATTGATTCTTACTAAAATGAGTTTTTAAAAAGAGAAACTAGATGCTTCCTCATATTAAACAGAAATAGGCCAACTTAGTAAAGCCTAAAACTTAGTAAGACCAAGTGATGAATAACAATATTGTGGTAATTCATATAAACAAACTACTATGTTGTTTAATGATTCCTATTTCCTGATTTAGAATTATGACAATACGCAGGAATTCTCATTTTCTTCTGTGGAATGAGAAATTTTTATGGATTTTCATGATTCAGTTTAAAGCAAAAGGAAATGTGTTTCAGACATTTTCCTTGAACATTCTCCTTCTGGGCAGGAAATAGGCAGTGTCAACCAAAAATGTGGCCATCAGATGGGAGGTAAACCTTCCAGTGTGACAAAATATCTACCTCCCCTACTTGATGTATTTTCTTTTTCTTTGGTGTTACTTATGCACAGTTGAACCAAAGCCCAGTAACACCTCAGTATCAAGGAGAAAGCAAGTCAATCTACCATTGAAAGTGATTAGGGATGGGGTGCCTGGGTGACATTTGTTTAAGCTTCTGACTCTTGGTTTTGGCTCAGGTCATGATCTCAGCAGTGAGGAGTCAGCTTGGGCTTCTCTGTCTCTCTACCTCTGCCCCTTTCCCCCTGCTCTCTCTCTCTCTTAAATGAATCAGTAAATCTTAAAAAAAAAAAAAAGTGATTAGGGAATGAATTGCATGCATAGAGCAAGCCTAAACCATTTCTACTGAGGTAAGAGCTTCAGAACCTGCCTTCTTTGCAGAAATGAAAGGCAATCTGTTCTTTAGGAGCAAAGGTTATATGACAATTGAGCTCTGCTGCTCACTCATCGGATGCCTTTAGGTAAATCTCATCTGAGTTTTTCCATCTTTAAATAGAAATAATAATATTGAGGGGCGCCTGGGTAGCGCAGTCATTAGGCGGCTGCCTTCGGCTCAGGGCGTGATCCTGGCGTTCCAGGATCAAGTCCCACATCGGGCTCCTCCGCTGGGAGCCTGCTTCTTCCTCTCCCACTCCCCCTGCTTGTGTTCCCTTTCTCGCTGGCTGTCTCTCTCTGTCAAAATAAATAAAATCTTAAAAAAAAAAGAAATAATAATATTGAAATTTCTGTAACATATACATGAGATAATGTATTGGAAATTTCTTTTAATTCTCAAAAAATACTATGCACATCTAAGACAGTGGTACTAACACCATTCTAATTGAAATGCATTTCTATTTTATTTCATAACAGTACTCATATTTGCAAATAATTGCATATAAATTCAGGTCTCTGAAAGCAATACTATCTCTGAGGAGCCCAGTTTGAGTGTTTCATTTGCATTTTTTGCATTCTTAATTCTGCTATTTTGTTTCTTTTTCTTTTATTGTTAAAACACAACTATTCATTAAATAAATATTGATTACTTACTATTTGCAAGGCACTGTACAGTTCCTTGCGGGGCATGCAAAATTGATGAAACACTGTTCTGTTCTTCACTGAACTTACACTGTTTACATTACCTTGGAAATTTACATTTTAGTATTAGACTGATTTGTGGATTTTATAGGTGTGCTTCCTGAAATCATTCCTTGTATGATGAACAAAATTGATCATAGCTTGAATGTTGAGATTTTCAATGTAACAGCTTTAATCAGATAACATAATGTGTTTCTTAGAAAGGAAGTTCAAAAGGACCAATTCTGTTAGATTGCTGACCTTGACCTCCCGTGGCCAAAAATCCTGTTTCCCTGTGTTTTTAAAGGAAACACGTTTGAGAAAAGCTCCCAATCCCAGATTCAGTGGTTTTCCTTAAAGCCTGTTTGGAGAGACAACAATGGAATTCTGGGAGAGATCTGACATAAGCGGATTCATCTGATCCCTCTCAGGAGAGAGAGGTGTTTGTTTATTCTGCACAGAGCACTATATTTCTATGCATGTGCTATTATTAGAGACCTTTGAAGTAGAAAAGTCATATGTCATAGACCTCCTTGTGATTAAAAACTTTAAGGTTGTTTATCTGATGTGTATGTACAGTACATAGAAAAAGAGAAACACCTGTTTGTTGAAAATGGACTCTGAGGAATTAGGGAGCAGAAGTTTGTAAGTTTTGATTCTCTATATAATGCTGCATTTATTTTACATCATAAGCTGATTTTCAAGTGTTTGGATAGATGGCTTTAAAGAGGAAAATATGATTGCATCTGGAACCCAGAAGTTTATATAGAAAGTTGTGTGGTATCTAGAAATTGTGTGGGACTGGACGTTAGCTGAGAATAACCCCTACCCTGACTATAAACATTGTGAATGAACATCAAATGAGATAAGCCATATGAAATTGCTTTCAGAGCATAGCTATTGAAAAACTAAGACATTTCTTATGTCTTTACCTCAAGCATCACTTATTTTCAAAGATCTTTTAGAAATTCAAAACAAAACACAAAATATTAAAGAAATGATATGCAATTTGTTTTTACCTCATGGCAATATACTGTAGACTTTTTTTTTACATGTGAACCTATATTGCATTTTTAAAATTAGATGCTAAATACTATTTCCTTATATGAAAGTAAAATATACATCCTGTATTGATAGATATTTAAATAATTTTGTTGGATTACTAAAAAATAAACGCTATGTCAGCATTCATGTCACATATACTTATTTTTATTTATTCTCGAACATCTCATTGAAGATAAAGGATACGAAACAAAAGGAAAGACTCATGCAAGAGGATATGTTATTAAAGATATGGGCTAATTTTATTTATAACTATGGGATAAAATTTTACATCAGACAATCCGGGAATCAACTGTTAGGGTAAAGTCATTTCAAAATTGTAAGAGACAATCCACCTTGGCTTCTGCATCTATTTTTTACAAATATTTTGTTTATTTATTTGAGAGAGAAAGATATATATATAGAGAGAGAATACATGAGCAGAGTGAGGGGCAGAGGGAGAAGCAGAATCTGTGCTGAGCATAGAGTCCAAAGTGGGGCTTGATCCTGGGACTACAGGATCATGACCTGAGCTGAAGGCAGACGCTTAATGACTGAGCCACCCAGGCGTCCTTGGCTTCTGCATCTAGGAAGATGAGGTAGACAACCTTTTCCCTATTTCTCTTGCCAACTAAAAGCATTGGACACTTTATGTACACAAAATAAATGTTAGATGACTCTGAATGATGAAGAACGGAAGGTAGACTGGCTAAGGACATTAGAACCTAGACTTTGTTTTGTCTCATGTATCTGAGATTGGGCATTAGAGAAACTGGCAACCTGGAAATGCCAGTGGACACAGACTAAAAAAACCCCAAGATAAGTCTTCAATCTCTAATCAAAAGGCCAAGAAAAGGACACCATAGTAAGAAAACTTTTAGATAATATCTGCTCTATTCCAAGCAAACACCATAGAAAAATTGCAGTGCCATCTCCTTGCATTGTCCTGGCAGCAAATACCTAGACTTCCATCCTTGCCATCAGGTAATGAGATGCTCCCACCCCACTGATGAAGTGTCAGTGAGCTGAGTGGGGAAGACACACACACACACACACACACACACACACACACACACACACCCCAGCCCTGCCTCCCACAATGTCAGTGGAAATAACATGGAATGACTGGACTTCCACACTTCCCCCTTGCTAGTGTCAGAGGAAGCCAAGTGAAAGCCAGGGTTTTGACTGCTGCTAAGTAGTAAGGAGATCATCCTCTATAGTGTGAATGTAGACCACCTGGGCAACAGTAATGAAGTGAAGTGCCTTCCCCAGGTGTCAACAGAGGTCAAGTAGAAAACTTGGTATTAATGAGTGGCACCACCAGAATGGTGTTAGAGGAGACCCGCTAGAACATAAGATTTAAATAAGATCCAGACTCCATAACATCATGCTCCAAATGTCCAGAGTTCAGTTGAATATCACTCAACATATCAAGAACCAGGAAAATACCAATTAGAATAAAAAAGGTAATTAACAGAAATCAAAATTGAGATGATACAGATATTAGAATTATCTAACAAAAATTTTAAAGCAATTATCATAAATGTGTTTTAATGAGCAATTATAAACATTGTGAAACAAATGAAAAAAATCAGAAAGTCTCAGGAAAGAAATAAAAAATGTCGGAAAAGAAATAGAACATATAAAGACGAACCAAATGGAAATTTGGAACTGAGAAATATTATAACAATAAAAAAACGAACAAAACCCCCCACAAACTTAACGGATGGGCTGAATAGCAGAATGTGGACTACAGATAAAGGAATACATGAAGTTGAAGACAGCACAATAGAAGTTATTTAATCTGAATAACAACAACAACAACAAAAAACTAAAAATAATGAACAAGGCCTCAGTGGTATGTGGGACTATAAAAAAAGATCTAAGATTCATGTCATCAAAGTGCCAAAGGGAGAGAAGAGACCAGGTGAGGTTGAAAAGTATTAAAATAAATAATAGCTGAAAAGTCCCCAAGTTTGTCAAGAGACATAAACCCACAGATTAGAAAAGCTGAGCAATCGACAAAAAGGAGAAAATAAAATATTTCTGTGCCAAGACACATCACAGTCAAACTTTTGAAAGCTAAAGACAAAACAAAACAAAACAAAAACTTGAAAGTGGGAAGAGAGAAATGCTGCATTACCTATAGGGGAAAATCAATCCAAATGATAGTGGACTTCTTGTCAGAAGCAATAAAGACCAAAAAGAAAGGGCACAACATTTCAAGAGCTGAAAGAAAAGAATTACTAACCCAGAATTCTGTATTTCTTCTGCTCTTAAACAAGGGAAAGAGAAAAAAAAACACCTAAGGAGGGACAAAAAAACTGAGAAACACTTGTGAGGTTCACAGTAGAGAGGCAACAGCTTACTAAAAGACTAAAACCTAAGCATAAGACATAAAACTCTTCTCTGCCCACCCCCTACTTCACCACTACATTACTAAAGGTCTATTTTAAACAGTTACTTTTACCAAGTACATCATATCCAGCTATCAAGAAAAAAACTTATAATGCATACTAAAAGGCAAAAAACGCAATTTGAAGACAGAGCAAGCATCAGAAACAAATACAGCAGAGATGTTGGAATTATCAGATCAGAAAGTTAAAACAACTATGATTAATTTGCTAAGGGCTCTAATGGATAAAGTAGACAACATGCAAGAACAGATGGACAATGTAAGCAAAGAGAAGAAAATCCTAAGAAAGAACTAAAAAAAAAAAAAAAAAGCTAGAGAAAAAAAAAACTCACTATAATAGAAATGAAGAATGCCTTTGATGAGATTATTAGTAGATTGGATAAAGTTGAGGGAAGAATATCTGAGTTAAAGGATATATAAATAGAGTCCTTGAAAACCAAAGGAGAGAGTATAAAGATTGAAAAAACAAAACAGAATATCCAAGTATTCTATGAAAACTACATGTAACATACAGGTAATGGCAATGCCAGAAGGAGAAGAAAGACAGAAAGGAGCAAAAAAAAAAAAAAATTGACACAATAATGATTAAGATTTTCCCCAAAATTAACATCATATCCAGGAAGCTCAGAAAACACCAAGCCGGAAGGCTTTAAAAGCTGCAAGTGAGAGGGAGGGACTTAAGATGGCGGAGGACTAGGGGACCCATTTTTCAGCCGGTCCCCTGAGTCCAGTTGGGTAGGTACCAGACCAGCCTGAACATCCATGGAATCAGCCTGAGATGCAGGAAGATACATCTGGATGTCTACAAATGAACATCTCCAGTGCTGAGTATTGAGGTACGAAGCAGGGAACCATGAAACTGCGCACAGATATCGGAAGATAAGCGGAAGGTGGAGGGAGCCACCGCTTTTGGGCGCTGGGAAGCGGTAGCCACCTGCACGGGGGAGCAGGCAGACTCACGGACTGGCACCCACAAGAAAGCAGACTGAGACCGTGGGCCTGGGAACGCGCGCGACCAGACTGAAAACCGGAGCTCCGGTGTGCTCACTGGAACCAGACTGAGACCGGGAGCTCCAGCAGCGCACGGGGGTGGCTAGTGGCTGGCGGTGTTAGAAAAACAAAGGACAGAGACGTGCCAAACCTGGAAGTGAGGGATGGGATGCCAGGTGTGGGGCGCACATCCTGGGATGCTGCAGGGTTGAGCAGCACCAACAGAAACAGAGTTAAAGTGGCCAGAACATCAGTGGAGAACAGTCCTTGATCCCTCTGTTCTGAGACAGAGTCTAAGATTCGGCCACTACTGCTCTGACTCTCAGAAGAGGCACAGAAAACCGCCAGGGAAAGCTGCCAGAGAACAAAAGCCTGGAAATACAGGCTCACAGTGTGCCCATCCCCATTCCCCCTCACAGGGGACATGGAGACTGTACCCAAACAGGGTTGCCTGAGTATTGGCATGGCAGGCCCCTCCCCCAGAAAGCAGGCTGAAAAATTAAGAAGCCCACATCCCTAAGATCCCTATAAAACAAGGGCGACAGCATGGGTCCCGGTCAATAATTTGGGCTCTGGACAACCCCGCAACCTCTCCTCATCAGAATGACGAGAAGGAGAAATCCCCCCCAGCAAAGAAAAGACAATGAGTCTGTGGCCTTTGCCACAGAACTAATGGATATGGATAGAACCAAATTATCAGAAATGGAATTCAGAGTAACAATGGTCAAGATGATGTGTAGACTTGAAAAAAGTATTTATGAAAATGTTAATGAGAATATAGAATCTGTAAGGGCAGAAATGAGAGTGAATCTGGCAGAAATTAAAAATTCTATGAGCCAAATGCAGTCAAAACTAGAGGCTCTAACGGCCAGGGTGAATGAGGCAGAAGAACGTATCAGTGAATTGGAGGATGGGTTAGTAGAAGACAAAGCTAACATAGAATCTGGACTCAAAAAAATCCACGCTCAGGAATGTAGGTTACGGGAGATTACTGACTCAATGAAACGTTCCAATGTCAGAATCATCAGCATCCCCGAGGGGGTGGAGAAAAATAGAGGTCTAGAAGAGATATTTGAACAAATTGTAGCTGAAAACTTCCCTAATCTAGCAAGGGAAACAAACATTCGTGTCCAAGAGGCAGAGAGGACCCCTCCCAAGCTCAACCATGACAAACCTACACCACGTCACATCATAGTGCATTTCGCAAATATTAGATCCAAGGATACAGTATTGAAAGCGGCCAGGGCAAAGAAATTTCTCACATACCAAGGCAAATGTATCAGAATTACATCAGACCTGTCCACACAGACCTGGAATGAGAGAAAGTGTTGGGGGGGGGCATTTTTAAAGCTCTTTCAGAGAAAAACATGCAGCCAAGGATCCTTTATCCAGCAAGGCTGTCATTCAGAATTGATGGAGAAATAAAGACCTTCCAGAATTGCCGGTCATTGACCAATTTTGTAACCACAAAACCAGCCCTACAGGAGATATTAAGGGGGGTTCTATAAAGGTAAAAAGGCCCCAAGAGTGATACAGAACAGAAAGTCACAACTGATAGGAACAAAGACTTTCCTGGCAACATGGCATCATTAAAATCATATCTAATAATCAGTCTCAATGTAAATGGCCTAAATGCTCCCATAAGAAGCCACAGGGTTGCAGATTGGATAAAAAGACATGACCCATCCATTTGCTGTCTACAAGAGACTCATTTTGAACCTAAAGATACATTCAGACTGAATGTAAGGGGATGGAATGCCATCTTTCATGCCAATGGACCTCAAAAGAAAGCTGGGGTAGCAATTCTCATATCAGACAGATTGGATTTTAAACTAAAGACTATAGTTAGAGACACAGAAGGGCACTATATTATTCTTAAAGGATGTATCCAACAAGTGGATATGACAATTATAAATTATGCCCCCAACAGGGGAGAAGCAAGATACACAAGCCAACTCTTAACCACAATAATGAGACATACAGATAAAAATACACTAATAGTAGGAGACCTCAACACTCCACTATCAGCAATAGACAGATCACCTAAGCAAGAAATCAGCAAAGAAACAAGAGCTTTGAATGCCATACTCGACGAGTTGGACCTCATAGATATATATAGAACACTACACCCAAGAACCAAAGAATACTCATTCTATTCTAATGCCCATGGAACATTCTCAAGAATAGACCATGTTCTGAGACACAAAACAGGTCTCAACTGATACCAAATGACTGAAATTATTCCCTGCATATTCTCAGACCATAATGCTCTGAAATTGGAACTCAACCACAAGGAATAATTTGGAAGAAACTCAAACACTTGGAGACTAAGAACCATCCTGCTCAGGAATGATTTGATAAACCAGGAAATCAAAAATCAGTTTAAACAATTTATGGAGACCAATGAGAATGAAAACACAATGGTCCAAAACCTATGGGATAATGCAAAGGCAGTCCTAAGGGGGAAATACATAGCCAACCAAGCCTCACTCAAAAGAATAGAAAAATCTAAAATGCAGTTTTTATATTCTCACCTCAAGAAGCTGGAACAGCAACAGAGGGACAGGACTAATCCACGCACGAGGAAGCAGTTGACCAAGATTAGAGTAGAAATCAGTGAATTAGAAACCAGGAGTACAATAGAGCAGATCAACAGAACTAGAAGCTGGTTCTTTGAAAGAGTAAATAAAATTGACAGACCACTGGCAAGACTTATCCAAAAGAATAGAGAAAGGACCCAAATTAGTAAAATTATGAATGAAAAAGGAGAGGTCACAACCAACACCAATGAAATTGGAAGGATTATTAGAAACTTTTATCAACAGCTATATGCCAATAAATTAAGCAATCTGGAAGGGATGGAGGCCTTCCTGGAAACCTATAAACTACCAAGACTGAAACAGGAAGAAAATGATTTTTTAAACATGCCAATTAATTTTGAAGAGATTTAGTCAGTGATAAACAACCTTCCAAAAAAAAAAAAAAAACTCCAGGCCCGGATGGTTTTCCTGGTGAATTCTACCAAACATTCAAAGAAGAAATAATACCTATTCTCCTAAAGCTATTTCCAAAAGTAAAAACAGAAGGAAAGCTACCATACTCATTCTATGAGGCCAATAATACCTTGATCCCCAAACCAGGCAAAGACCCCATCAAAAAGGAGAATTACAGACCGATTTCCCTAATGAGTATGGATGCCAAAATCCTCAACAAGATCTTGGCTAATAGAATCCAACAGTACATTAAAAGGATTATCCATCATGATCAAGTGGGATTCATCCCTGGGATGCAAGGGTGGTTCAACATTTGCAAATCTATCAGTGTCTTAGATTTTATCCAGAAAGAAAAATTCAAAAATCATATGATTCTCTCAATAGATGCAGAAAAAGCATTTGACAAAATACAGCATCCTTTCCTGATTAAAACCCTTCAGAGTGTATGGATAGAGGGTACATTCCTCAATCTCATAAAAACCATCTATGCAAAGCCTACAGCAAATATCATTCTCAATGGGGAAAAGCTGGAAGCCTTTCCCTTAAGATCAGGCACACAACAAGGATGCCCACTCTCACCACTATTATTCAACATAGTACTAGAAGTCCTTGCAACAGCAATCAGACAACAAAAAGGGATAAAATGTATCCAAATCGGCAAAGAAGAAGTCAAACTCTCTCTCTTCTCAGATGACATGATACTCTATATGGAAAACCCAAAAGAATCCATGCCCAAGCTATTAGAAGTTATAGAGCAATTCAGTAATGTGGCGGGATACAAAATTAATGCTCAGAAATCCGTTGCATTTCTATACACAAATAACGAGACTGAAGAAAGAGAAATTAGGGAATCCATCCCATTTACAATAGTACCAAAAACCATACGTTACCTTGGAATTAACTTAACCAGAGACGTAAAGGACCTATATTCTAGAAACTATAAATCACTCTTGAAAGACATTGAAGAAGACACAAAAAGATGGAAAAATATTCCATGCTCATGGATTGGAAGAATTAACATAGTTAAAATGTCCATGCTACCCAGAGCAATTCAAACTTTGAATGCTATCCTGATCAATATACTGATGACATTTTTTAAAGAACTAGAACAAATAGTCCTTAAATTTGTATGGAACCAGAAAAGGCCCCGAATCACCAAGGAACTGTTGAAAAGGAAAAACAAAGCTGGGGGCATCACAATGCCGGATTTCAAGCTGTACTACAAAGCTGTGATCACAAAGACAGCATGGTATTGGCACAAAAATAGACACATAGACCAACTGAACAGAATAGAGAACCCAGAAATGGACCCTCAGCTCTTTGGGCAACTAATCTTTGATAAAGCAGGAAAAAACATCCAGTGAAAAAAAGACAGTCTCTTCAATAAATGGTGCTGGGAAAATTGGACAGCTATATCCAAAAGAATGAAACTTGACCACTCTCTCACACCATACACAAAGAAAAATTCCAAATGGATGAAAGACCTCAATGTGAGACAGGAATCCATCAAAATCCTAGAGGAGACCATAGGCAGCACCCTCTACGACATTGGCCAAAGCAACTTTTTTCATGACACATCTCCAAAGGCAAGAGAAACAAAAGATAAAATGAACTTGTGGGACTTCATCAAGATAAAATCTTCTGCACAGCCAAGGAAACAGTAAAAAAAACTAAGAGGCAGCCCACGGAATGGGAGAATATATTTGCAAATGGCACTATAGATAAAGGACTGGTATCCAAGATCTACAAAAAACTTCTCAAACTCACTATGCGAGAAACAAATAAACAAATCATAAAATGGGCAGAAGATATGAACAGACACTTTTCCAATGAAGACATACAAATGGCTAACAGACACTTGAAAAAATGTTCAAAACCATTAGCCATCAGGGAACTTCAAATCAAAACCACACTAACATACCACCTTACACCAGTTAGAATGGCAATAATTGACAAGGCAAGAAACAACAATTGCTGGAGAGGATGTGGAGAAAGGGGATCTCTCTTACATTGTTGGTGGGAATGCAAGTTGGTACAGCCACTCTGGAAAACAGTGGGGAGTTCCCTTAAAAAGTTATAAATTGAGCTATCCTATGATCCAGCCATTGTACTACTGGCTATTTACCCCAAAGATACAGACGTAGTGAAGAGAAGGGCCATATGCACCCCAATGTTCATAGCAGCATTGTCCACAATAGCTAAATCGTGGAAGTGACCGAGATGCCCTTCAACAGATGACTGGATTAAGAAGTTGTGGTCCATATATACAATGGAATATTACTCAGTTATCAGAAAGAATGAATTTGAACATTTTTTCAACTCTCTCTCTGTCAAATAAATAAATAAAATTTTTAAAAAACAACAAGAACAACAACAAAAACAACCAGACAATGGGATATTACTTAGCGTTGAAAAGAAATGAACTATTAAGCCCCATGAAAAGACATAGAGGAAACTTAAATGCCTATTACTAAGTGAAATAACTCAATCTGAAAAGGCTACATACTATATGATTCCAGTTATATGACATTCTGGAAAAGGCAAGAGTCTGTAGACAGTAAAAAGATCAGTGGTTGCCAGGGTTATGGCAAACCTCATTTGGCTCTCAGGCCTTCAGTTTGTGACTACAACTCTAGGGTTAGGTGTCTAATCTTGCTCTCACAGATTAGTTAGTTATACTTCTGAAACCTACACCTGACATGGGCATTGGCAGATCTGCCCAGTTCCATTTCCTGGTTGGAGTTGAGAATCGAACCTGGTGCCTGCTCCTGGGTTCCACACTGCCATGTTCTGACCATAGCAATGAGATCCAGTGTGGTGGAAAGATGGACTTGGGGTCACCTCTCAGCTGTGGCATTACTAACTAGTGGTTCCCAAGGGATATTTTGGAAAATGGAATGAGTGTGGACTTTGAAGTCACATCAAAGAAGAATCCTCTGAAGGCAATAGTCTTAAAATTATGAGTGAAAATTCATAGTTTAATGACAGGCACCTGGGAAGCTCCACTTTTATAAGGTAGTGGTAGTCATATTTAAGGCTGGGATAAATATTACATGAATTCACATGGCAAAAAGCCTCACATACCATGCATGGTAATGTAACACACAAGTTCAAGAAAAAGGTCAGTTGCTAACTAGATCCTGGTACATGAGCCCTAAATGACTACATTGCAGGAATTTGATACATTTCTGAATAGAAAGTAAATATAGTAATAAATAGTTGACAGTTTTTTAAAAAAGGGTAACTTCCAATAAATTGATACATATTTATTGAATGCCTACTATAAGCTCACGACTGTGATGATGAAAGAAATAATAAGAGGCTAACACATAGCTGAAGGTTTGGGGGGGGACGAAAAAGAATTATACATAAAGTGCTGATTAACAATTCAAGGAAATACATATGAAATACAGGAAATACATATCTATCATATGATATTTTATGGATTTTGCATGCTTTACTATATAACATGAATGTTTAAGAAATTGTAACAATTGACAACAGTCTTCTTTCTAACACAAGAGCAGAATCATTCTTTCAAATCATATGCCAGGTTGTGATATGCCTGTCAGAAGTAACACTGTTCATGAGCACCTGGTGGTTAGTTAAGTGGCCAACTCTTCAGGTCATGATCTCAGGGTCCTGGGATTTTGCCCTGCATCAGACTACCCACTCAGCAGGGAGTCTATTTGTCTCCCTCTCCCTCTGCCCCTCCCCCCATCACGTGTAAGCATTCTCTCTTTCTCTCAAATAAATAAATAAATCTTTTAAAAAAGAAGTATCACTGCTTAGTATGATCAATACTATTATTTATATTTGAGAGAAGAAAATTTTCCTTTTTATCATTGATCTCTTAAGAACACTAAAGAACACTAAATCTAATGAAATATTTGAATATTTTGACTCAAAATTAGGTATGTACCTTATTTTTATGAGTATTGTTTTTAGTGGTCATATAATATTTCATAATGTTGCTATCCCATTAATTTATTAAACTATTCCTCAATTCCTGAGAAATAGGTGGTTTCTTGTCACTCAGAGTTAAATTTTGATATAATTGCAACTGAAATATGACTGTTTAAATATAGCACAACTGAGTAGGGTTTGTGGATGAAATATAAGATGGCTCATCATTTATTATCTTTAAAAATTTAAGGGAAAAATCATGACTATATCAACAAATGACCAAAAAAGCAAATAATTAAATTTAGGAGTAAATTCTAATTCCTTTTTAAAAAAAGCTTTAAGTAAAATATGAATCAAATAAAATTATCTTGAAAATAAACACAGTTATTAGGTGGAGGTGATATGGCAATATTCCTAAAAATCTAATAAATTCAACAGAAATTGTTAAACTACTAAGAGGATAAGGTGGCTTTATGTAAGACAAAATACAGAAATAAGTATTGCTTTCCTTTTTTATCAGTATTGGACAATTAGAAACCGAAATAAGCAAAGTCATATTCAAGATAGAGTCAAAATTAGTCTGTAAAACATCTAAGAATTACTTAATAAGAGAATTAAAATTTTTATTAAAGGATGTATAATAGGAGTAAAATGAATAGATAACAATAATTCCTCATGGAAAGATGAAATAGCTTACAGGTGCCGGTTCTTCTCAAATTAATGCACAACTATAATGCAAATTTGACTAGTATTCCAAGAAATTGTTTTGGGATATAAGCAAGTTGATTTTTTTTTTTAATTTGAGACAGAGAGAGAGAGCATGTGCACAAATGGGGGAGAAGGGCAGATGGGGAGGGAGAAGCAGACTCCCAGCTGAGTAGGGGGTCCAAGTCCAGTGGAGTCTGGGCTCAATCACAGGACCCTGGGTTCATGACCTGAGCCAAAGGTAGATCCTTAACCAACTGAGCCACCCAGGCACCCCAAACAAGTGGATTCTAAGGTTTATTTGGAATAATAAAGTAAGAGTTTGAAAAAGAAGAATCATGAAGGAGGATTTTCTCTTCATGATATTAAAATATATAATTATTTAAATCAAAATAGTTGAGTAATGATACAAAAATAGATAAATAGATCAGTGGTACATTACAGAGAATGCAGAAACAATACATTTGTATATGTGAGTTTAATATTATGATAATGAAGGTATTTTAAAGAAAATAAAATTTCTCCATATTGCACACTGTTATAAAAATTATAGATGAACTGAACATCAAAATGTAGAAAAAATTATATGGTATTGTTATATTAAGGTAACTATGTATAATAGCAAAAGCATCTTAGGATCACCGTGACTTAACATAGGAAAGAGTCTTTTTTTTTAAAGATTTATTTATTTGAGAGAGAGATTGAGAGTGGGGGGTGGGGCAGAGGGAGAAGGAAAGAGAATGCCAAGCGGATTCCATGCTGAGCATGGAGCCCAACGTGCAGCTCAGTCTCATGAACCCAAGATCACAATCTGAACCAAAACCAAGATTTGGATCCTTAACCAACTAAGCCACCCAGGCATCCCAGGAAAGTGTCTTAATTAAGCAGAGTCTGAGGTGAATCTGAAGACTTCCCATGGCGGTTCCTTCCAGGTGATGATTGTTCCAATTGTTCCTGTGCAATTTGAAATATTTGGTTTTGAGGTGAGAAGAGAGGGATGGAGGGTCAGACAGGGGTATTCATGGTCAGGGGTAGAAATGACACAGACTGTATGTGTCACTTCTGCCCCCACTCCATTGGCTGACACTAGTGAGCTACTTATAACCTAATTCTAAAACGGGCTGGAAAATGTGGTAGAGCACATGGAAATTCAGTCAGCATTAAATGTCTCCATCAGAAAAGTATTACAACAAATACAGATAACACATTTTTATAAACTCAGGGTTGGAAGAATTTCTTATGATTGTCTAGGAAAAAAGCAATAAAAGGAAAAATAGATTCGACTACAAAAATGTTTAAAAGCATTAAACAGTGAAAGATAACAACAAAAAACTTAAAGGAAAGTGACAGATTAAGATATTTGTCACATACATAAATGGCAAAACATTAAAATCCCTAAAGTGCAGACTTTCTATAAGGAAAAAATGACAAACCAATAGAGAACATATCAAAGGATGTTAAAAATTCAAGTACAGATGGTCAGCCACATATGTACAAGGAAGTACATTGCAGTATTGTGGTAATGGCATAAAGATTGAAAACAATTTAATTTTTAATAGGAGTCTCACTGAATTGTATTTGTTGTATCTATACAATAGAGTACTGTGCAGTTATTAAAAGAGAATGAGGTAGGTCTCTATACTGATATAATCACATGTGTATGATACATAAATGGAAAAAAAAGAGATGTAGATCACCAGAGACAATGATTATAGAAATTAGTGATATAGACAGGTGATTGATAAATAATCTAGATAAATAAATACTGTGATACAATGAAATAGGGAAGAATAGGGACAAATTGTCAACATTGCTTTTCTCTGAAAAGTAGAGAAGGTGATATTCACTTTTGAAGTCATATAGTATTCTAAGTAGCAACTTTTTATCTTTTTGATATTTTCTGCATTGTTCAAATAAAAAAAACCCATTGATAACATTAATTAATTAATTCATTTATCCCTCCACTCGTCTACCTATCCATACATTCATCCATCTACCCACCCTTCTCCCTCCCTCACAGGACCCACCTGTGTCCCTCCCTTGCCTTCTATTATTCACTTATGCATCCATCAATCCATCCATTCATTCTATCATGTTCAAGCAACGTTCAGTCAGTACCTATTCTCTGACATTGCGTTTGCCATGCATATTACAATTAACATTGAGTTTCACTCAGCTTAGAATAAAAAGAAGGATACCCAAATGTTTTTTCCTCCTTCTAGTTGACCGTTTATTTAAAAACAAACCAACAAAACATCAAGATTCTGGCCCCAGGCTCCTTGAACACACCATCTGGCTTGGCTTCCCTAGTCTCTGGCCTTTGTCTGCCCTGTAGATGACAGATTAGTGAGGAACATCCTTTATAGTAGGAAATGGAGGTCAATAAAATTTGCACCAGGCTTTCCAATTTAGTATCATCCCAGTCAGGACATCCCAAAATAAAATTTGTTTCAAAAATAGATCTAGGAGGAGAAAAAGTCAGGATTGAAAACAAACAATTAATCCTCTTATGTCATTGATTCTGTGAGAAAACTAGATTTAAAAAAAATCAGTTTCTTGTTCAGGTGCAAAGATTCTGTTGGTAGACAAAAAGCAGAACAAAAATAGTGCGGTCAAAGAGTCCGGTGTGATAAACGATACTATAGAGCAAAACAGGAAGTTGTTTAATGGAAGAGAATAATTGACCTCAGAGCGTGAGACACAAATAGACTGTTGGATGCAAAGGTTTTTGCATTTGCAAAGCATCATATTGATGCTTTATTGATCAGAATTGGCTTGTACACTATGTATTCTTTTGTGGTGATCCATTGGCTTATCTACCAGGTAAAGAGATGGCATCCATAATGTTGAATGATAAAGCATTCCAAGGTCATTACATTACACATTAGTTTCTATCCTAATACATGTAACTTCCACAGGCACATATCTGCATGCACATGCTTGTGTGCATGCATAGGCATGTGAGATTTTGTGCAATAGGGATTTTAATTGATGTTATGAGCAATTGGACAGGAACCCCAAACCAATCTGATTTTTTTTCTTGCTATAATCTTAAAAAAGTAAGAGCTACATCACAGGAATATATATATTTTTTCTTATTTTTTTTCAAACTGTTAAGGAATGCATGTTCGAAGTGTATACGCTCAAAAGGAAAAAAAATTTTTTTTCTTGATATTCCATATGATTGGTTCGTATAGTGCTACTCTGGGATAATGTCAATCTAGAGCAGTTCCCTCTGGGAGAACTTGTCTCGATGCCAAGAAAGATTGTTAGGCTTAAAAATTGTCTTCATATAACTTAAATCCATAGTCTGATAATTCAGGCAGAACTTCTCCTTACATAAGATAAAGGAAAGTGGTGGAGGCTGCTCCCAGAAGTTTTTTTTTAATCTCCATTTCCATTTTACAGAGGAGGAAACTAACACTCAATGAGATTCTGTACCTTGTTAGAGTTAGAGCCGTGGTGGCAGAGCTGATCTCAAACCAGGTAACACCAACCCCCAAACACTTGCAAAATGTGCTCTTCACGTGAGATCCAAAAAGCTTATGTATGAGTCTGTTGACTTGCTGTCCTCTGTGATCCTAGCTGTCTGTAGCGACAGCCTCGTGTGCCCCTCAAACTCATGCAGACAGCAAGGAAATGATTCCAAGACTGAGGAACTAGGGTCCTTGGAAGAGAAGAGGGTTGTCTTGTTTTGTTAGTTGTTGTTTTCCTGGGATAGGCCCTTGTCAACACATTCAGATACATAGCGGCTGTTTCCTGGAAGTTGGTCCCTGAAAAGGCCCTGCCTTTCTACCCTTTTGTGGGGGCTGTGGGCTGAGCCTCTGCCCCATCCAAGGAGAGTGAGCTGAACAGATGGCAGCTGACACCGAGAGGGCACGTGTAGGAACACCGGCCCCAGCAGGCTTCCTGAGCTGCAATTCTGTGTCCCTCCCTTGCCAAGGCAGCTGGGGGGAGCCTGATGACTTGGCCTGGGACCAGTGGACTGGTAGCCAAAGGGCAGTAAATCAAAGTGAAAAAGAGGTGATATTTTAAAAGCAAATGACATATTTGTTTGTTTGTTTTAGAGGGCAGAAAGAAGTTATTGTAATGGCAAAATGGTAGGTGATATAAAACAACACTGTCTTAGGAGAACTTAAAGTTGTTTGTTTCTAAAAGCCTTTTCCTGAGAGTATGCTCTATTCTTATTTGGCAAGATTCCTAATGTTTCTCTAGATGAGTATGGAAAATGGGTGCATTCTGGTTTTACCTGGAAATTGGTGATCTAGTGTTAGTGAGGTTCTTATCACTTTAAAATAAATAGAATATTCTAGTTCATAATCTCCACTAGGGTATTAAAATGTTTTCTGTGTAAAATTTTTGGCCCCCAAATCTTTCTTTCTTATCCTAATTCAAGTTCTGTTTCCTCTGTCCTTGATGACTTTTTTCACCTGGACTCTCAGAGATAGAAAAATGTTTCTAAATTCTCACCTCCTGCAATCAGCTGAGAATGGCTTGGCATCCCCAGAGAAGGATGTGTGGCGAAGTCAGAACTGGGTATTAGAAAGCAATATTATAGGAACACAGATCTGGGAGTGCATTTCCACAGAACACAGAGGACATAGAGTCATTCACTTGTTTATCGTGATTGTAACTTTGTTTTTACTTATAAGTATAAATGTTTCAGAAATATAAAAAATGTATAAAGAATAATATTATGAAAACCCAGACACTTGCCACCTTGATTAAGAATTAAGGATTACACTTTAATTATGGGGGAAAAATATAATGTCACCAAAGTATGAATTGAAAGCAATATATGATAGAGTGGAAAGAATGCTAGATTTATTGTTCCTTTAAATTTACTAGTCACCTTTATTGAGCTCCTGTTTGTGCCCCGCCCTGGGGCTGCAGACATGAAAGATACCCTTGCTGACTCAGATGTGATGAGATAATCAAGGAAAAAAAGGAAAACCCATAACACAATATATACTCTTGGAAGTGCTATGGCAGATAGAAGCTCCTGGAGCTAAGGGCTACAAGGAAGGAGAATCAAGGGGCACCTGGGTGGTTCAGTTCATTAAGCATCTGCCTTTGGCTGAAGTCATGTTCCCAGAACCCTGGGATTGAGTCCCACACGGGGATCCCTGCTCAGTGGGGAGTCTGCTTTTCCCTCTCCCTCTGCCCCTCCCCCTGCTTGTGCTCCCTCTCTCTCTCTCTCTGTCAAATAAACAAATAAAATCTTAAAAAAAAGAAAAAAAGAAAAAAAAAAGGAGAATCTAATTCAGTGTGGAAGGTGGGGATAAGGATGAGTGGTCAGAAAAGGTTTCTCAGGGAGAATGATCCTTGAACTGAGTGTGGAAGTGAAGGGTTGAGCCAGGCACCCAGGACAGGAAAAGCGTGTCAGGCAGAGAAGTGCCATCTACAGACTAGGGTGCACTGGCATACAAGGGCAACTGCTAAGGCTTTGTTATCTGGGATAGACTGTGTTAAGGGCTGGGACTTGCAGGAGGGGATTTCAAATGATCACATCTGCATTTTAGAACAAGACCCTTGCTCAGAGACTAAGGTAGGGTTTACTAGCTAGAAGTGTCTGTAAATGGCTTTAGGGGTTCTGTGGATCCTTTGAAATCGTATGCAGTGGGGTAGGAGCATGTGAGCATGGGTGTGCGTTCACGTATTCATGTTTTTCCCCTTGGAAAGCCAGCTCTTTCTTTCCATCTTAAAATCCTTCGTAACTCTCACAAAGGGTAAAAATCTCAACTTAGTGGTTTTTGCCAAATAATCTTTTAAAATTTTGTGACTTAGTTTTAAAATATTAAAATAGTTAAAATATTTCTAGCACAGCTTATCAGTACTAGCACATGGTGTAAATTGAAGGTCAAGGATTCAGTACAATTATGCTTCTTATTTTTTAAATCAGCCATTTATTCTTTTTTTAAACTAGTTTTCTACTCTTAAAAATTGTAGTTTAATGAGATTATACTTTTGTGAGCTTTAAACAAAATTTCTTTATACTGAAGAAAAAGGTCCATAGTTCTTGGGTTTGAGCTTATGATATAGTTGTTTGGCCCCTTGAAGTGTTTGAAGTAGAAAGCAACATTTACGTGGAGCTTCACTATTTTGAAAGTTTTCTTGCATGTATGATTCTAAATCCTTCAACTTGAGGAATTTTTGGGGTCAGTAAGTGCGTATTGCTACTCTCATCAATTTGTAATTGAGATTAAAGAGCAGTGGTCTTAATTGATTTGCCCTGAGACCTGCTGACCTTGGAGGGACTGGAGCTAGCATTCTAATAGGAAGGGCCTGGCATGACCATTTGGGCTCAGTCCATGAGGACCTGCTACTTACCCCTCACAGACCATGGCTTACTGATTTGGTCCCCTCCTCTGTACTGGAATGTCTTTTCCAGGCCACTAGTGGCGTGCTCCACACACCCTCCTTCTGTGCAGAGCAGCAGCAGCTCTTGGCAGAGTTGGTCACTCCCACTTCTGTTCTTGCCCTTTCTCAGTCTCTGCCACTTGCAAACATCTAAATATTGGACATGTCAGGGTGTTATTTTTGAATTGCTCATACACCTACAAGCATTTGTTATTTTCTGAGCTCAAAATATCATAAATAAATACACAGTGAATAGAGAAGTGAATTATATGAAAGATCTTGGCTTTTGATTTCTGTGCCTCACCACTGCCATAATGTTGAGAGCTAAATCATTCTCAGAGAACAATTAGTGGCTGATTTTTTATTACAGTTTGGATGATGTCAATGCCAGAAGTGGTACTACAAGAGCTAGACTTAGTGAAGCCTTCAGAAACGAGTTTTTCCCCTTCAGCTAATCCCAACCTCAAGTTATGGGCCAGTTTAGGAGCCCAAATACTAGGCAGAGTTCAAAATGCTGAAATTCAGCAATTTTAAGTGCAAGTTAAGGGTAGGGGAGAGAAGCAAATGAGACCTTTTCTAAATCTTTGGGAGACTGTGTCTTCCCCTTCAAGTTAGGCAGCAGATAAGAAGCCTGGAATATACCAAGCACCATTCCAGGTGCTAACAAAATAGATCTAGTTGGAAGAGGCAGACAATGAAATAGGTACAGAGGAAAGTGGAAGGCTTTTTGGTAGATGGAAGATGGAGGGTCTCCTATCTGATGGTTCCTATTTCCCCCATGAGGCAATGTTAACATCTGATGGGGAAGGGTACGTATTTTTATAAGAGATTTGAGACAAGAGAAAGAAACAGAAGGAAGACAAAACCCCAATCCTCAATCCCCCATTTTTATTTTCATCATATGAGATGCTCAAGCTCATGAAATATTAGTGCCCATTTTTATATCAAGCAAAAATATTTGAATTTGAATCAGAACTCAAATTCTTACAATTTCACTAAGTAGGCTTTTAAATTTACTTTCTTGTTCTTAACACTCACTTATTTTCATATTTTTGTGTTCAATGAAAAAATGTAAGCACACCCCAAATTATAGTGTTATTAATTTTTTAAAAATGTAGCTTATTAAGATTTATCACATAGATGTGCTTGTCATTTATGTGTAGTAACTGGAATCCCAGTCCCTGTTCCTCTCCATTTTGGGAAGAAAAAACAATTTTATGGGTCTTAGAATGAGATTTTCATGAGAGCCAACGTGGTGTCCATACTTCTTTATGGTTGAACTGTGTGAAGAAAAAATCCATTGCATACTTTATCAGGATTAAAAAAAATCATGTTGTGTTGGAATGCCACGGTTGAGTCAGCTAAAACATGGTAGAGGACATTAGGTATGTCTTAGGAGTATTGTTTTCCCCTGTTTTGTGGAATTTGAGATGTAGAGTTGTGTTCTACAAAGTCACTGTGAACCCTAAATTAGTGAATATTGAACCATTGCTCCTAAGGGAAAATACAGGGTTGGGTTCCTGTGAGCCTTTGACTACTACATTTTTGTCAACTGATCAATACATAACTTTGTTTTATGTGTTTTTGTTTAAAGACACCTTATTTAATGTATATTGTTGATTCATTAACATAAATGAGTCAGCACTATAACTCATGACCAACAGCATTATAACTCATGCCTGAATGAATCTTCTCTAACACATGTATTTTCTCCATAAGGCACATCATAGCCTTCTTGCACTTAGGAACACTAGACAGAGCTTCAACACTATGCTTGGGAACATTTGAAATAATAAAACACCAACAATCCCAGAATTGGGAAAATGTGGCAATAGAAACTCAAGGACACTTATTTACAGTATGAAAGCTGAAAAAAGAAGGCAGAACATAGGCTTGTTTGACCTTGGTTGGGAATGTCATGTTGGATGATTCAAAATTTTTACTTCTCTGTGCATGACTGTGAATGACTATGAAAGTGCCACAAGTATTGATTTGGGGTTACAAATTAATTTTAGCAAGCATTGGTGAATTCACAAATGTGGAATCTACAAATAATGAGGACTGACTGTAATTCTTTGTCCATTGTACACAATTCAAATATTTTCCTCCAGACTGTAATTTGTCTTTTAACAATATTTATGGTGTTTTTTGTTATGCAAAAAATTTTATTTTAACTTTGTCAATTTTACTAATCTTTTTTTTTATGGTTTATGGGTTTCATCTTGTTTTGACATCTTTCCTTACTTTGGTATCAGGGAAATATTCTCATATATTGTCATCTAAAAGTTGTGTAGTTTTGCCTTTCCCATTTGGATCTTTAATTTATTAGCATTTTTTTGAGTAAAAGGTGAATAGGATTTGGATAAGTGATTTTCCAGAGTTGTTCATTAAGCAAAGATTTGGATTTGATTCATAATATAACTTCTGTTATATACCATGTTGCCATGCTTTGTTTCTAGGCTCTCTATTTTTTCCAGGTTTATTTGTGTATTCTTTCATCAGCCCTAAACTTTCAAAAATTATTATGACTTTATAATAAGTTAATATTTGGTAGGGAATATTCTTTATTCTTCCACTTTACTCTTCTTCAAAATTACATCTTACTTCTTCAAATGAATTATAAGATTTGTCAACTTCCTTGAAAAAGTTGGTTAGTATCATAATTAGAATAGCATTAGATTTACAGGTCTACTTCGGGGAATTTACCTTTGTAGAGATAGTGAGTTTTCCTGTCTGTGAACATAGTATTTTCCTTCCTAAGTCTTCTGTAATAGCCTTCAAAAAAGTAATTGTAGTTTTTCTCAATATAGATCTTACACAACATTTGGTAGATGTATTTCTAGGTACCTTATATCTTTGGTTGTACTTTGAATAAAATTTTTATGAGATGATATTCCTGATAGATTTTTGCAGGTGTATAGTAAATTATTAACCTTTCTCTAGCAAGCTTGCTGAAGAACTCACTAGTTCTAATCATTTGTCTATATATTCTCTTGGATTTTTATGTAGATAATTATTTCACCCAATAAAAATAATTTTGTTTTTTCTTCAGCAAATTATTTCTTTTTCTTATTTTATTGTGTTGTCTAGTATTTTTATTTTGGTGCAACTCTGTACCTGCACTGTAGCAACTCTGTGTCCTTAAGTGATCAACTGGAACCAAGTTTATTCTCCATTCATAGTCTGCATGAGGCTTCACTATTACCAAAGTCTGGAACACTGCCTAGTTTCATATCATGGGCAAATAGCTTAACCACTTCACTATCCTGACTGATAAAATAGGCATAATAATAGTATACTCTTGATGGGGCTGTTTTGAAGACTAAGTAAGTTAACACTTATAATACTCTTATAGCAAGAGAAATGGGGAATTTTTTTTTCTATGGGCATAATTTCAGTTATGCTAGATAAATAAGTTCTAGAGATTGCTGTGCAACATAGTGCTTATGGTTAACAATATGGTGTTGTACATGTCAAAGTTTGTTGAGGTCGGGTCTCATATTAAGTGTTCTTCACATACACACAGAACAAAATGACAAAAGGACACAACAAAAGTGGGAAGTGTTGGATATGTTTGTTACCTTGATTACGGCGATGGTATCATGGGTGTTCACATATGTCTAAATTGATCAAATTTTATACATTGAATATGTGAAGTTCTTCATGTATCAATTGTGTCTCAATAAAGCTGTTAGAAAACAACAACAAAACGTCTTATAGTGGTGCCTGAAATGTATAAAGAACTAATAGAGTTTATCAATTAGTACTACTACTACTACATAAAAATGAGATTGGCTGATAAGCTTCCTTTCTCATATTTATTTCATCTGTTTTTGTTATCAAGATTTATAAACTTCCAAAAGTGAGCCGTTTAGTTTTCATTCTCTTTCTATTTTCTTGAGTGGGTTAATGTGAAAATACGAATTATCTGTTCCTTAATCTTCTGGTAAAACTCACATTTGAAACTTTTTAGTCCTGGAAGTGTTCTGATACTGATAATTGATTCAATTCTGTAATATTTATGTCTACTCATATTTTCAATTTCTTTTTGAGTTGTATTTGGTAGTTCATATTTTCCATCCCACTTAAGTTGTCAAATTTATGGCATAAAGTTGTTCAGGGTATCCTTTTATGATGTCTTAAAGTTTATTGTATCTTTAATGACCTATTTTTTATGGTAAGAGTAAAATCTGATTAGTTATTTCAAAGAATCAGCCTTGGCTGTTATCTATTCCTCTTTTATTTCTTTAATTTTCTCCTATTTCATCATTTTTCATTTTTTTCCTTTTACTTTTTTTGAGTTAGCTGTGTTCTTTCACTAAATCCTAGAGTTGAGTGCTTAGCTCATTAATTTCCATTTTTCCTAAAATATATACTTATGCATATACATTCTTTCTAAATATTGATTTTGGGTAGCCTGCGGAATTCTACGTGTGCTTGGCTTAAAGAGTCACTAAGGATTATAATGAAAGAAGCATTCTTTTCTCACCATTTCCATCCCTAATTCACATCTTTTTTTAACAGTTTCTTTTGGTCTTTATCTTTTTTTTCTAATTCACATGTTATACTTTCATTCCTTGATATTTTAGTTTAACTGTTATTTTCTACTATGAAAGATGACTTGTCCCACATCCTCCCTCTCCCCCCATCCTTTTAACAGAACTAATGTCATCATTTTCACTAAATTGATATTCAGTGTTTGCATTATTAGATGGATATGTAAGTATTATTCACAGAAGAGCTATGAGGTATACTGTGATTACACTTCCTGTTTTGGCAATCTTTCTCCTTTTTTTTAAATTAAGACTTTAGTTATTTGAGATAGAGAGAAAGCAAGCACAGCAGGGTTTGGGGGAGGACAGAGGGAGAGGGTGAAGGAGGAGTAGACTCCTCACTGAGCAGGGAGACTGACTGGGGCTCAATCTCAGGTCCCTGAGATCATGACCTGAGATGAAGGCAGATGTTTAACCAACAAAGCCACCCAGGCCATCTGATTTTTTTCCTTCTTAAAGTTAATAACAGGTTTTTGTTTTCCTTAGTTTTCTATTTTCTTGTCGTTCCTTCCTTCTCAAGTTCTCCTCCCTAAGTTTAAATATTTTCTCACTGTGGTCATACACATCGGGTATTTGAATTTATCTCTTTCTCAGAGATAACGCTTCTAGAAATCTATGTCTGTTCCTTCTAATCTAGACTTCTTGTGCTCTATGCCTGCTATAGGGCTCTTGTCCAGGGATTTCTCTTCACTATCATGCTGGTGCCAGTGGCTTGATGATGGGTGAAAGGCAAAATGAACTTTCTCCAGCGTTCAAGCTACTAGTTTCCTGCATCCTGTATTTTCCCTTTGTTTATGCTATTATTTTGGTAAAGCATTTTCTTCAGTAGCTTCTTGAGAATGAGTGCATATTTTTCCTGATCATTTTATAGAATTCTTTAAAGTTTCTGAAATATTGTAATGTTTATCTGTCTCTATTATTCTGGATATTAAGCATAATGTGCATTGGTGCTTTTTCTTTTATTGTCCTGAGAACTTAGTAAGCCTATTCAATTTGGAAATTCATGTTGTTCAGTAGTAGGGAAATTTCTAGAATTATTTCTATGATAAAACCATCAGTTTTATTTTCTTCTTTATGTCTTTATGGTAAAACTTTTAATTAGACGTTAGAGCTTCTGAACTCATCCTGTTTTTTTTCTATATTTCTTATCCTTTCTGTCTTATTTTCCATCATCCTCTTTGTGTGTGTATGTGTACACACACATACACAAACACGCATATATGTTTACATATTTATATGTATATATTTATATATTTGTAAGTATATATTTATATATAACATATATATTTGTATGTATATGAACAAATGGGATGATGGAAAAATATGTATCACTTTCATGCTCACTTAAATATAAATATTTAATAATTTTTCTTATGATTTCTCCTTTGACCCATGAATAATTTACAAGTGTGGACTGTAATATCACCAAGAAGGCAACATATGTTGTTCACTTTCCCCATAGGAAAAATAACTAACATCTATTCATGAACAAGACACCAGTGAGAGAATCCTAGCACACAGGCATGAAGCTGAGGCACCCCCTGCACCACAGATACCAAAACAGACCACACTGGAAGGTAAGAGAAGTGGCTACCTGCTGACCACATTGCGTCTCTCCCAGGACAGCATAGCACCACATGGTGAGTTCTCTTCTGAGCCTCCAGTTTGGTGAGGAAAGAGAACCCAGGGAGAGCAACAAGCACCTCCACCATCATTGTAGGCCACTTTGTAGGAGCCCCTACTCTGATCTCAATCCATGGGGTTGTGAGAGAATCTGCAGGGTTCTACCACTGGGAATATGACTGTGATGGAGAAGTGAGGAGGGCTTGCAACAACCAGCACATGGATTTTGGCAGACCCAATTCATATCTGCAGTGACCAAGTAGTAGTCCCAACCAACGGTTCGGTTTGTCTACAGAACAAAGTTGGGGGTGCACTCTGATCAAAGAACTTATGAAGTGCAGATCTGCCTAATTTGGATCCTCAAGTCAGGAAGTTTGCCAGCCCTAGAGCTAGGTTTGCTCAAGTTCAGACAAGGTGCTAAATCATAGTCCCACCCACTGCGGAGAGTGTCTTCCATCCCCAACCAACCATAAGGGATGGTAAAAACCTCTGAAAACTGTGTGGTCCAATGGCAGTCAAGGCAAGAGAGGGGCAGAGCAAAGTTAGTAGCCCTGTTCAGCCAGGGAAACTGGGGTGTGGGTCAGCTTGAGTTAAGGAAACAAATAGAGCTTTACTGGTTTTAGAGATGCTCTTCTCACTGTGCCCAGGCTGGGAATCTAATTCAAAGTCCTGCTCATTGCTGAGTACAGCCTTCAGCCTGTCCAATCAGAGAAACTAACCAGAACATACCAGAAGCTGTGTAGCCCTTTTAACACCCCCATGTACAGTGGTGCTTGGACAGAGAACAGAGCCTATGGCTTCTCTAACTGGCAGAGCAAAACTGATGGCCTCACCCAACCAGGAAATTCAGTACACACTGATTCAGGCTCCCAAAAATCAGTCATATAGGCCCTGGGCCCTGGCCTGCTGTCCTGCCAGAGCAGGGAAGCTAATTCATAGCCTCATCTACTACTGAATATATCACCCAATCCCAATCATCTGGTAAACCTGACCAGAGAATCCAGGCAACCATAGAACCCATCCTACAGCCTCACTTGGGTAAGAAGCCAAGCCAGTAGTGCTATCCAACTGTTCTCAGCCAATGGCACATCCCCATCCCCAACCTCAGAGCTTGAATAGTTGCTTCACCCAAAATAGACCATAATAGCAGGCCTCACTTCTCCAAAGACAGTATCAGCAGACACACCTAGAAACCCAAACCGAGCTGACTCGTGAAAAACTGTCTCTGCCAAAGCTAACCTGTAAAGTGTGGAAGAGGAGTCCCATTACTCAAATGAGCAGAAACCAACATAAGAAATCAAGGATCACAAAAAATCGGGTAAGTATGACACCACCAAAGGAAACATAAAACCTTTTAAGTAAGTCTAGCGAACTACAAGAAAACACGGACAACTTAACACAATTAGAAAACAATGGCATGAATGAAAAAATACAATAAACTGAAGAATTCAGTCAAGAGTTTCAAAAGTAAACTCAGCTCTTCAGAAGAAAGAATCAGTGACCAGGAGGATAGGAGACTGGAAATTACCCAGTCAGGAGAGCAAAGAGAAAAAAGAATAAATGAGAGTAAAGAAAGTTTATGAACATTATGAAACACAATGAAAAGAAACAATATTCACATTATGGGAATTCCAGAAGGAGAAGAGAAAGAAAAAGGGACAGAAAGTATATTTAAAGCAATAGTGACTAAAACTTTCTAAACCTCGGGAAAGAAATGAACATCCCCACCCATGAGGCACAAAGGACCCCAAATAAGTTAAACCCAAACAGAAGTGTACTTTGTAGTTTCTAAAATGTGTGTGTGTGCGTGCGTGTGTGTTGGGGGGTATTGGCAATCTCTTGTTACTGATTTTTAATATTACTGAATTTTGATCAGATAATGTGATCAATATATAATTTTTTTAAAAAGATTTTTATTTATTTATTCGACAGAGATAGAGACAGCCAGCGAGAGAGCGAACACAAGCAGGGGGAGTGGGAGAGGAAGAAGCAGGCTCATAGCATAGGAGCCCGATGTGGGGCTCGATCCCATAACGCCGGGATCACGCCCTGAGCCGAAGGCAGACACTCAACCGCTGTGCCACCCAGGCGCCCCTCAATATATAATTTTTAAAATATTTATTGGATTTCCTTTTGACATGCTGTGTGTTTTTCTTAATATCTCATGTATGCTTGAAATGGAGGAATATTTTCTATTCATTGGGAGTGGTGTTTTATATGTACTTCCATTAGATCAAGCCTATTAATGGGAAGAAACACTCTGTGCTTCACTTGTGTTTTGTCATTTTGACTTATCATTTTCTGGGAGAGTTGTGTTCAGTTATCCCAGCCGCATATCCTCTTGAGCAGTCTTTTTTTAGTCCACCACTCCTTCCACCCTTAACTCCTGATCCTCTTTCTGTACAATTTTGCTTTTCAGAATGTCATATAAATGGAATCTTACACTATGAAGTCTTTGGGGTCTGGCTTCCTTCATTAAGGAAAATTCATCTAAATTGTATAGTGTTGCATGAATCAGTAGTTGTTCCTTTTTATTGCTGAGTTGTAGTAGTTGACTATGGGATGTACCATAATTTGTTTATCCAGCCACCTGTGGAAGCACATCAGGGTTTTTGCCAGTGTGTGGGTATGAATAAAGTGTTACAAATATTTACATAGAGGTTTTTAGGTGAGCATAGGTCTTTATTTTTTTATTTTTTTAAGATTTTATTTATTTATTTGACAGAGATAGAGACAGCCAGCGAGAGAGGGAACACAAGCAGGGGGAGTGGGAGAGGAAGAAGCAGGCTCATAGCGGAGGAGCCTGATGTGGGGCCCGATCCCATAACACCGGGATCACGCCCTGAGCTGAAGGCAGACGCTTAACCGCTGTGCCACCCAGGCGCCCCATGAGCATAGATCTTTAATTCATTTGGATAAATACTAAAAAGGGAGATTTCCCGGCCACATGATAAGTATATGTTTAAATTTATAAGAAATTTTTGAACTGCTTTCCAAAATGGCATGTCATTTGCATTCCCATTGATAATGAATGCGGATTCCTGTTGCTCTATATCCTTGCAGGTCTTGGCATTGTTAACTTAAAAATTTTAGCCATTCTAAATATGTGATGGTGCCTCTTTATGATTTTAATTTACCTTTCTTAATGACATTAATGTTGATCATCTTTTCATATGCTTATTTGCCAGCTGTATATTTTCTTTGGATAAATTTCTTTCCATATGTTTTGCTCACATTTTTTAAAAAAGATTTTATTTATTTATTTGACTGAGAGAGAGAGCAAGACAGAGAGTACAAGTGGGGGAATAGCAGAGGGAGCAAGAGAAGCAGGCTCCCCATTGAGCAGGGAGCCCGATGAAGGGCTCCATCTCAGGACCCTGGGATCATGACCTGAGCCGAAGGCAGATGCTTAACCTACTGAGCCATCCAGGTACCCCTGTTTTGTTCATTTTTATATGGGGGTTGTTTGTTTCTTATTGTTGAGCTTTAAGAGTTCTTTATATATTCTACAAGGGTACAAGGCCTTTATCATATATTGGATATATACATTTTTTTCCTCCAGGTCTGTGGCTTTTCTTCATTCTCCTAACAGTGTCTTCTAGAAAGCAGAAGTTTTTAGTTTTTAAAAGTCCAATTTATCCATTTTTCTTTTATGGCTCGAGTTTTTAGTGTCATACCTAAAAGTTTATCACCATACCCTAGTCACACAGATTTATTTTCCCTTCTGTTTTTTCTAGAAGCTTTAAAGTTTTAGATTTAGAATTAGGTCAATGATTTATTTTGAGTCAATTTTTGTATAAGGTGTGAAGTATGTGTCCATCTTCTTTTTTTCCCCCTTTTTTTGCACATGGATATTCAATTGTTCCAGCAACATTTGTTGAAAAGATAAAACTTTCTAAGTTTATTTGCCTTTGTACCTTAGCCAAAAAACAACTGACTATATTAGTGTGGGTACATTTCTGGGCCCTTTATTCTGTTTCATTGTTATATATCTATATCCTTTCACCAATATTATACTGTCTAGATAAATGTAGTTTTATAGTAAAAGTAGAAATCAGATACAGTGAGTCTTCTAACTTTTTCCATATAAATTTTATTTTATTTTATTATTTTTTTATTTGCCGCATAATTTTTTTTATTTTTGGCAATTTACCAAGGCCCTTTTTCTTGCCTTTTATTGTTGAAAAAAGTAGGTAACATTATCCTGTAGAATTTTCCACTTTCTGGATTTGACTTATCACTTCCTTGGTGCTGTTTGGTTTTTTTTTATTATAATAATATTTTTTATTGTATTATGTTAGTCACCATACAGTACATCCCTGGTTTTTGATGTAAAGTTCGATGATTCATTAGTTGCGTATAACACCCAGTGCACCATGCAATACGTGCCCTCCTTACTACCCATCGCCAGTCTATCCCATTCCCCCACCCCCTCCCCTCTGAAGCCCTCAGTTTGTTTCTCAGAGTCCATAGTCTCTCATGCTTCATTCCCCCTTCTGATTACCCCCCTTTCTTTATCCCTTTCTTCCCCTACTGATCTTCCAAGTTCTTATGTTCCATAGATGAGAGAAATCATATGAAAATTGTCTTTCTCTGTTTGACTTATTTCACTTAGCATCATCTCCTCCAGTGCCATCCATGTTGCAGCAAATGTTGAGAACTCGTTCTTTCTGATAGCTGAGTAATACTCCATTGTATATGTGGACCACAACTTCTTAATCCATTCATCTGTTGAAGGACATCTCGGTTCCTTCCACGATTTAGCTATTGTGGACAATGCTGCTATGAACATTGGGGCGCATATGGCCTTTCTCTTCACTATGTCTGTATCATTGGGGTAAATACCCAGTAGTGCAATGGCTGGGTAATAGGGTAGCTCAATTTTTAACTTTTTAAGGACCTCCACACTGTTTTCCAGAGTGGCTGTACCAACTTGCATTCCCACCAACAATGTAGGAGGGATCCCCTTTCTTCACATCCTCTCCAACAATTGTTGTTTCTTGCCTTGTCTATTTTTGCCCTTCTAACTGGCGTAAGGTGGTATCTTAGTGTGGTTTTGATTTGAATTTCCCTGATGGCTAATGATTTTGATTGTTTTTTCATGTGTCTGTTAGCCATTTGTATGTCTTCATTGGAAAAGTGTCTATTCATATCTTCTGCCCATTTTATGATTTGCTTATTTGTTTCTTGTGTATTGAGTTTGAGAAGTTCTTTGTAGACCTTGGATACCAGTCTTTTTTCTGTAGTGTCATTTGCAAATATATTCTCCCATTCCATGGGCTGCCTCTTAGTTTTTTTGACTGTTTCCTTGGCTGCACAGAAGCTTTTTATCTTGATGAAGTCCCACAAGTTCATTTTACCTTTTGTTTCTCTTGCCTTTGGAGATGTGTCATGAAAAAGGTTGCTGTGGCCGATGTCGTAGAGGTTGCTGCCTATGTTCTCCTCTAGGATTTTGATGGATTGCTGTCTCACATCGAGGTCTTTCATTCATTTGGAGTTTTTCTTTGTGTATGGTGTGAGAGAGTGGTCAAGTTTCATTCTTTTGCATGTAGCTGTCCAATTTCCATATAAAATTTAGAGTTAAGTCATGTATATCTCCAAAAACCTTGCTAGAATTTTGATTTGGATTACAGTACAGCTGTATATCAATTTAAGAGATAGATACCTTAAAATATTGATTCTTCCAATTCATGAACATGGTATATTTATTTATTTAGATGTTAATTTCTTTTATTTGTGTTTTATATTTTTCAGCATCCAGACCCTGCATATATTTTATTATATTTATACCTAAGTATCTCATTTTTAGTGCTATTGTAAATGGTATTTTCTGAATTTCAAATTTTGATTGTTCATTGCTATATGTAGTTCATTGCTATGTGAAAACAATTGACTTTTATATATTGACCATGTATCCTGTAACCTTGTCAAACTCACTTTTGTAGTTCAAAGAGATGTTTTGTAGATTCTTCAGGATTTTCTCAATAGACAATGGTTTTCCATTTCTAACAGTCTTCATTTCTTTGTGCAGACCCATTTCTGACCTATATTATATTCCTTCTGACTTAAGATTTCTTGTGGATTTGGACTGCTGGCAATGTATTGGACTGCTGCCCACTCCCTGCCCCCCATGTCATCTGCAGCTTCTAGGGTTTCAAACTCATTCTGCCTCTACACTTGGCTTTCAGGAATTCATTAAAATCTTCTTACTGGCTTATATAGCATCTGATAACATCTGCCCCAAGTAGGAAAACCTTGGGTCCTGTTTCCTCCTGCAAGCACCTGTCTCTTTGAGGATTTCCAGTTAGTTGTTTGCTCTTATGACCCTGGCTCTTGCCAAGGGAGATTCAAGAAAGTCATTATTTTGCAGTTTGTCCAGCATTTTTCTTATTGTCAGGGTGGGTGTGCCTTTTTCCTAGGTCTCTGAGTCTCCATGATGAATCTAGAAATTTAAAGAATCTGTTTTAAAAATGTCTACATTTTATATCTGCTTTTTTTTCTCAAATATTCTTGATTTTAAAAAATGCTGTCCTGCCTTTTGTTATTGCTTATATTCCTTTTTTAGTTTATATAAATTTAAATATATCTTTTTAATGGTGTTTTTCTGATTTTCCTATTTCCTCTCATTCCTGAGCTCTAATTCCCTTCAAGGTGGTTCCTCATGTAGTTTTGATGGTGTTTGCATGTGTGATTTTGACTATGTCACTTTGAATTTTGATTTATGGTCAGTAAGTGCTCCTCTTTCTATGGAAGATCTGGACTATGCAAGTTTTCCTAGGGAGCACTTTTATATTTGCCTTTCCTAGAATCTCAGAATTCAACTCTCCTGGACCAGTCTTCATGTTTAAGTCTCAAGCTGTGGTTCCTGCCCCCTGCAGGTGGTGTAAATTCACATCCACACATGAGATAGCCTGATGTTTTGATTTCTTGGGAACAAGTTGCTTTATCCAAGGCACCTTAGACTGAAATTTTCCTTGCTACTGCTTCTTTCTCTTTTTTTTTTCTTTTTAAGATTTTATTTATTTTATTTGACAGAAAGAGACAGAGAGAGAGAGTACAAGCAAGGGGAATAGCAGAAGGAGAGGGAGAAGCAGGTTTCTTCCCTGGGCAGGGGCTCAATCCCAAAACCCCGGGATCATGATCTGAGCTGAAAGCAAGTACTTAACAGACTGAGCCACCAGGCGCTCACTTTGTTGCTTCTTAGGACAAGTGCACAGAATTTTCTTGACTGCTCTTTAGTCTGGCCAGCCCTTCAATACATCTGGGCATTTTGCAGGTAGCACCATCCCAGCTACCTCCTTTTTTCTTCTCCTATCCTTCCCTTGGCATTAAGATCTAAGTTTTCAGGCCAAGTCTGAAATCCTTGTGGATCCTCATGGCAACAACTTCTGCACACTGTTTCAAGAGTCTTCTCTTCATTTCTTCAGCCTAGGGATTTCCATTATCCAAGGACATTGTTAACAAAAAGTGGTATTATACCCTACAGTTCTATTAGTTTGTTTTTGGAGGACCCTTCTTCACCATTGCCCCAATGTACTCACTCTGACAGTCAGTCAGCCATGTTGCTGGAAGTGGCCTGAGCGCAACTTCCAAGTGACTAGAATTCTGATGTCAGCTAAATGCAGTATCTCCCTTCAGTTTCTTTAAGAAAAAGAGCTTCATGTCAAAGCCAATTTGAACCCTCTTCCTCCTTAGTTACTTAGAATAAAGGTATAGAATTTAGTGATATTATATTTTTTCTTTTTCCTCACTTGAATGATTTGTAAATACAGTGGTTATACTTGATTCTTATTGTCCACATGGCAATGAAGTCAAGGCATTTTGCTTTATATTTGAGGAGTTTAGATTAGATCCTTAGTTTATTTGAATGCACAGGCAAACACGACCCATGCTTACTTAAGTCAACCAACTTGCTACTCACATTAAGAAAAAAGTCACCTTCCCAAGATCACCAGCAATTCCTATTGGCGAGTTTTTTTCAAGTTCCAAAATAATCAACAGTAGAGGAACATTCTGAATTAAGTGTCTTAAATTTCTGCTCTTTGGGTTTCATGAAGAAGTTGCTTTGCAGGAGTTCAAGCACGCTTGCATCCCTTGATGATGTCCTCAGGAGGGATGTGACCAATAGAGATGAAATGGAGGAGAGACAAGATATTCTTAGATCATTAAATCCTTAAGTTATTCCAGTGAAATAAAAATATAAATGTTAAATGGAAACAGTCTCCTTGGTAAGGGATTGAATTTCTTGGTATTTTACTAATTACTAACATACTTGGCTGTATATTTTTACTTTACTGACTTTCTTCCAGCAAAGGGCAGATCTCCAAAGGGAACTTGACAGGGTAAAGCAGTGTGTCTTTAATCTGTAAGATGTGGTTTATTAGGACTTCATATTATATTTCTCTGGCCCTTCAAAGCAGTTTCATCCAGCAATTAGCTTGGAGATGAGTGTCATAGACAGCATAAGAAGTGGAAAGGCTTTGCATGAAGACATGCTGCTCAGTTGGCCAGTTTTTTTCTCATCTGTAAAATAAGGTGCTCTGTTAAATTGGCTCCTAGGTTGTTTCAAGGTTAAGAAAGAACTATAGTCATAAATCAAAATTCAGAGGAATTATGGGTTTGAGGTGCTATAATTCTGGTAAGTTGATAGAATAAATTGATAAAGATTACCAAATAAAATGCCTCTGATTCCTGAAAGGGACACCAAGGAGAACTTGCCAGATCCCACTTCTGCCTGCTTTTTTTTTTTTTTTAAGATTTTATTTATTTACTTGAGAGAGACAACACAAGCGGGAGTAGGGTTGAGGGGCAGAGGGAGAGGGAGAAGCAGACTCCCCACTGAGAAGGAAGCCTGATGCAGGACTCGATCCCAGGACCCTGAGATCATGATCTGAGCTAAAGGCAGATGCTTAATTGACTGAGCCACCCAGGCACTCCTCTGCTCTTGTTTTAGAAATTCTGTTTCAAGAGTTTTAGGAAGAGGTTTAGTTACTCATTTACATATAGGCCGCTCTCCCAGGCAGTAAACTTCTGTAGGATTCAGGTCTCATTGTTTTCTTGAGTCTCAAAACTTACCACAGGTACATACTCACTGACTGAATAAATGGCAGTACTGTTTTTCTCACATTTGTACGTCCAGATCATACGTTCTAAGGTTGGTTTGGGAAACACATTCATACTCCTGATACTGGTAACTAGGGTGACTATTGTTCCTCACTGTATTTTTCAGCTCTCCCTTACCATCCTCAACCCTGACAGGCTCACATGAGCACTTCTGGCTGATCTCTACTTTCTAACCCAGATTATTAGTCATCATCATTAAAACCACATTGAAGACTTGTAATTGATTGTGCATTTGAATTGTTTCCTTGGTCCTATGTCTTGCATAGGAAGTAGAAATCTGAGTCCCTTGGGAAAGGCAGCACCACATTACATCTGAAGAAGATCAGATCCATGTGTGGGAGAAGCAGGCCAGAGTGACCAGGGCATCAGTGCCAGCATCAGTCAGGAGGCTGCTTGGCTAATGTAGCATTGCTTCCCTATTTATAAATGCTTATGTTAAATCCAAGATTCCTTAAAGATAATTTCCAAGGCATGGAAGAAAAGGAAATTTTTATTTCAAACTTACAACTTGGAATGGAAGAAATGACTAAAAAAATTTTCTCTTTACCTAGGTGGCTCATTAAAAAATATTTTGGGGGAGGCCACTAATCAAATATGGGTATGGTGTTACATTTATTAAATAACAGTGGTGAGCAAAAGGAAAAAGGTCAGTCTGATTTTACTTTGAGACATTATGAGAAGAAAAGACTGCTGGGCAGATCAAGAGAGTGATGCCAGTACTCCCTGAGCCCCTATGTGCCCCTGTGAACTCTCTCTCCATAAATGCCTCCTCTGTTGTCAGTTCTCAAGGTGCACTGATGCCTATGCACCACAAGATGGAGCCTTCAAAGCAGCTTATTTCCCAGTGCTTCCTTCCCATTTCCCCTTTTGGACAGTGACGATCTGGGTCTGTGAGTGTTTGGGAAAGCAAAACCAATACAGCAATGGGGAGACACACAGATTTGGAGGGAGTCTAGAGGATTGTTCTAGTCATTGTCATAATGAAAACTGATTGGTCTTTGGCCCTATCCTGATGAACATTGTTATCAGCATCTTCCAAGAAGATGCAAGAGACATGCTTAGCAAGTGTGTGATGACACAAAGCCAGGGAGGATAATTGGTGCATTTGGATGATATTGCAAAATTCTGAAAGTTTTCAATGGGCTGAAATCTACAAGATGAAAAGTGAACGGGGATAAGTCATTCTAACACAGCGTTACTCAGAGTGTGGTCCATGGACTACCATTCGCCAAACTGCTAGTGGCCTTTCCTTGACAAGATAAGGAGCTCCTGCCAGGGTGTCAGTGAATTTTATTACAAGACACATTGTTCAGCAAAGCCAAACAAACAAAACTTCCCTGGTGAAGGAAGTGGGGCATTGGCCTACATTCTAGCATGAACTCGTCATCTCGTGGAGGGTACGCCTGTTGAATGGCATGGGCCTGGACCGAACTGCCTCGGTCTCTTCATTTGACGGATGATTACAATCATATCTAACATAAAGGTGAGGGTTAGAAGTATCAAGCACTTATTTTTACCCACACATGGTATGTGCTCACTACATGGAAGTAAGTATGACTGTGTTTCTCCTTAACACTTCTTGGAGGAAAATACTGTTGTTACCCCTGCTTTATAGACGAAGAACTGAAGTGAATGTAAGTGAAGCTTAATCGTGTCCTGTGGTCATGCAATTCCTAGGTGCCAGAGCCAAGATTTGAAACCAAAGATTTTCCGACTCTAAATTTCAAATAAGCGCTTATCCATTATAGCACACTGCTCGTTCCTGGTTGGACTAGATGATTGGCTTTAACATTTTTTGACCAAAACTTAATTATGGTCATAATTTAGTATGCACATGCGTGCATACGTACACAGACACGTATGTATATAAATCTGAAACACAAGTTTCATGAAATAATACTTGCCCTTCGTAAGTGCAATGCACGCTGATATCTTACTCTATTTTATTTTTGTTTTATTTTTAACTTCAATTTATTTTTTAATATTTTATTTCATTTTTAAAAGAAAATTGATTTCGTGACCTGCAAATGGGCTGCAACCCACAATGTGTACTAGCAATATCAACAGACTATTTAGCTCTAAACTTCTTGATTCTTCTAGAAAACAAACAAATGAAACAAACAAAGGCCTTCCAACCCAATTGCTTTAGTCTAGAACAGAACACCTGGGCTTAGAAGTGGTTGGTTCATGTGAAGAAAGAGTAAGGATTTTAGCTTAGGTCGATATATGGAAAACACGGCAGTGTTGGGACAAAAAGCTCACTTCAAGTTTCCCTCAGGAATCCCGCATTCCCTCTTGGGTGCTGTACTTTGACAGAAATCGACAACCTGACACAGTCAAGATGAGGAAGGGTCTGAAACCATTTAAGGAGCCAGGGGTGTTTAAATCCAATTTTGAAGGAAAAGAGTCTATAAAGAGTTATTTATATATACATCTATATCTATCTATTATCTATCTATCTATCTATCTATCTATCATCATCTATCTATCTATCATCTATCTATCATCTCTCATCTATCTATCTATCTATCTATCTATCTATCTATCTATCTAGATATAAATGATAATAGATCCCTAAGTTAGTAGAATTATTTTGCAGGACTCAATAGGTCTTGGCCAGTCTGTCATTATCTCACAGAAAGCTTACTTCCATTGCATTTTTGGATTTTGGTGTCTGAAGTGAGAATCCTGCAGAATGATTGTTAGTTACTCCACTTCCCTCCTGTGAGAGGCCACGAAAAGCAGGAAACCACTCCTCCCAGGGTGAGAGGAGGAGTTCTCCAGCTTGACATTGGCAAGACTTTTGCTCAGCTTCAAACAGGTTTGCAAGGGTGGTGTCAGACTCCAGCCCAAGCTGTGCCTTGGAACAGGGACATTCCTTCGCCTAGATCCTGGCCTGGCCTTGTGGGAAAGCCCCCAGTTCCTGGTACTTTGGGTTGGTAGGAAGCACTTGCCTGGTTGTTTTCCTCCCTTGTCAGCTCTGCAGAGAGCTGATTCTCTATGTGAGTCAGGAAAGGAGGCAGTGAAAGGCTGGAACAGTCCCTCTGCAGGTTTGCAGGAGGCCTCAGGAATGCCTGGAGCTGGAAATCCCCCTGGAAGGTGGTTACAACAATAGAGGTTTGCACTGCTGCCGCTGGGGTAGGGCATTACATTGGAACAAGTAGCAGCAGATTTGTTGGTAGTTTATTCAGGAAGGAAAATTCAGGAAGGAAAGGGGAGAGGGGAGTCAAGAATGACTCAAAGGTTATGTGGTTGGGAAATTGGGGAGCAAAGTAAGGTCACCAAAACAAAGTGGAAAAACAGAAGTGGTATAAATTGTGAGGAGAAAGGATGTATACTTTTGATGGTACTGTGTGATTTAGAGTCAGAACTGTGTTTGTGAAAGTTTGAAATGAAGCTGGAGGGGTTAAAATATATTGATCTTACTGTTGAACTGTCTACTATCCAATGTTAAATTCAGACACTTGGAGCCAAATGTGATCATATTTGAGAGTGAGGTGACTCTTAACGATGTTGAAACTGCTTGGATAACATATTCATTCATTCGTTCATTCATTCATTCATCGATTCATTATCTGTTGGGATCTCAGATTAACTTTCAGGATATAATTGACACATTCATTTTTTGTGGTTCTTTATGTAGAATTAAACTAAACAGGCTAGGGGCACCTGGGTGGCTCAGTCAGTTAAGCATCTGCCTTTGGCTCAGGTTGTGATCCTGGAGTCCTGGGATGGAGCCCCACAGGGCAGGCTCCCTGCTCAGCAGGGAGTCTCCTTCAGCCTCCCCTATCCAGCCCCCCTTCTGCTCTCTTGCTCACTCTCTTTCTCTAAAATAAATAAAATCTTAAAAAAAAATAAAATAAACAGACTAATGAGGTGGTTTCTGAAAATGACTGTCTACATTTTATTTCTGATCTCTCAGGCAGATTGAGTCAAATGACACTGGTTATTCTAGATTGAGTCGTGTCAGGTGACATGGAGGGACGGCTGCTGAAGCAGAGAACGTCTTGTGCATGTGTGCTTGTGGACTAAGTGTGGAGAGATGAACTGATGGATATGATGATGATAAAAGCAGCAGTTAACATTTATCAGGCATTCCCTCTATGCTCAGCGGTATTCTAAGCACTATATATAATTATCTAATTTGATCTTCAACAACCCAATTAAATAATTACTATTAATACCTTCCTTTATAATTAAAGAAACTAAAGCACAGAGAAGCTAGTAGATTTGGCCAAGATTGCAGAGCTGGGATGGTCTGACCACCGAGCCACAGCATGAGCACTAAGTAGGAATGTATTGTTTTTGCCTGGCTTGATAAACTGACACAAGGCAACTAGAAATTCAAGAAGTAGTCAGAAGACGTGAAGAAACTTTCTTCTTTTTTTTTTTAAGATTATTTATTTATTTATTTGACAGAGAGAGAGAGCACACGCAGGGGAATAGGAGAGGGAGAAGCAGGCTCCCCGCTGAGCAGGGAGTCCAATGTGGGGCTTGATCCCAGGATCATGACCCGAGCCAAAGACAAATGTTTAATTGACTGAGCCACCCAGGAGCCCCAAGAAACTTTTCTAAGAGACACTGTTCCTTCCAGTGCCCAGCTGGCATGTGTGATCCAACACTGGGGAGAGGGACATTCTCATCTCATCCAAAGATCGTAGGCAGGCCGTGGGTTTCCAGCAGGGAAAGTCATAGCCCTTTGAGGAGCTGCCTGGGCTCAGAGAGCCAGCAGCCCCGCCTCAGGAGGAGCCTCTTTCAAGTGCTCCTATGCAGTGGATTTCCATGAGGAAGCGGGATGCACTGATTTGGGCCTGCATAGCCTTATCCTGGACTCACCTCATAAGCCCAAGGGGACCGTGGAGGAGTACAGTTAGAAGGTTTCCAAGAACTAAGTTTCTATAGCCACTCAAGTAAGGCCTCACAAGCTAGCAAATCTCAGGAAAATGCAACTTAATTGTACCCACAAGTAGGGGGGGTCTGGATGTGTGCTGAAAGAATGAAGACTATCTAAAAATAAATCTTTATTCAATTTTATTCTATTACTAAAGTTCCTAAAGCCTGTTCAGAAGAACAAATGAGAGAATACTTTCTATCGGCAAAATAAGCTCACCTTAGTTGTCAGGTATTTTTGGAAGAGCAGGAACTCTTTACAGCCTGTTTCTCTACTATGTGTATGTGCCCAGAGCCAAATGTGCCATAGTCAGTGGCACATAACAGATGCTCAACAAATGGCCATCAGCCTGAACATTTCACAGGTAAGTGGAATGTGAAATGTAGGGCTTTTTTTTTTTTTTAAGTAACCTCTACCCTCAACATGGGGGCTCAAACTCATGACCGTGAAATCGAGAGTCTCATGCTCTACCCACTGAACCAACCAGGCACTCCTGAAATGTACGTATTTCAGGGGATAAATGTAAGGTTCTCCCCTGAAGCTTTTTAGATGCTACATGAGGAAATGCTAATAGGAAACATCTGGACAGTGACCCAACAAGCAGTTATTACATAAAGATGAAAAATTCAGTCACTGTAATAAAATAGCAAATAGAGATGAGGAGACACAACACTTTTAAGCCAGAGCAGGGGGAGAGAAGGCAATAGCACATTTAAATTCTGCAGGGAAATGTCTTTGAGAGATAATTCAGGTTTTAAAGCTTTCGTCAAAAATTCCAATCTCAATTTATAGGGGGAAAAAAAGGTCCATCGACCAGGATCCCACTACTGCAACACATCAGCTACATTTAACCATGTTTTCTTACTGGACAGGTGCCCAATCAGTTTGCGTGGAACCTCTAGTCATAAAGTTCTATTTATCTTCTGAGCCAGAGTGGCCACTCCTGAGAACCAGGTTTCTCCGTGAAGATAGCAGAGCGTCTTCAGAAGGTGGTGCTGGGTGGCAGAAGCCCCTTCCTGTCTGAGGGCTCCTTGCAGCTGCCAAGGAGGGGACAGTGAGGTGCCCCACTCTTTCACTCCCCACCATTGGCAGCTGTCCTAGCCCCCTTTGAGGGAGTGGAGAAGGGAAGCTACTGATTACATTGGAAAAGATTCTCTCCTTGAGCTCAGATTAAATTAGTCCACAAATGACCCAAGGGAGCTTTCTTTTTTAAATTGTGGCAAAACAGACATTGCGCAAAATTGACCATCTTAACCATGTTTAAGTGCCCAGTGCAGTGGCATTAAATCAACTCTTGTTGTGCCACCAACACCTGTCCGTCCCCAGAACTGTTTCCATCTTGCAAAACTGGAACTGTGTCCAAGGAAGCCTTTGGTACCAGTGTCTCTTAAACTATTTTTTTTAACCAAACTTTGCTTTCTTGTTGCTTTCAAGAAATCTAGCGAGAAAGGAAGGTAGCAATATGAAATGTATTGTTTTTCATAGGTGCGGTTGTCATGTTTGGGACAAATGTGTTTGTTAAGATCCATTTTAAGGGGCGCCTGGGTGGCACAGCGGTTAAGCGTCTGCCTTCGGCTCATGGTGTGATCCCGGCATTATGGTATCGAGCCCCACATCAGGCTCCTCCGATGTGAGCCTGCTTGTTCCTCTCCCACTCCCCCTGCTTGTGTTCCCTCTCTCGCTGGCTGTCTCTATCTCTGTCGAATAAATAAATAAAATCTTAAAAAAAAAGATCCATTTTAAGCCTGCACACTTACAAATGAAGCATGACCTCTAAAAAGCCTCAAGGATACCTTTATTAAGAGCCATTCAAAATCAACCAAAGCTTCCAGGGGTTACGGTTGTGCAAATGCAACATTTCCTGTGAAAAGAACTGTGTTATACTAAAGAATTTGTCTGGTCTTTGTCCTGGGTTTCTGATTGGGGGTGGGGGGACTGACATTGTTATGCTAACGAGATGACTCACAGGAGCTCCTAGAAAGCTTCAGGATGGGGGCTGGTCACCAGAAAGATCAACCTTTTGATTAGAGGGTTGGGATTCTTAGCCACCTCACCTCCGGCAGGGAGAGGAAGGCTGAAGGTCTGATTCAATCACATTGCCAATAATTTAATCAATCCTGCCTACATAATGAAACTACAATAAATAACACTGGACATGAAACTCAGTGGAGCTTCCTGGTTGGTGAACATGGATATTCAGGGAGGGTGATGTGCCCTGACTCCACAGAATTCACAGAACTTCTTACCCAGAGCTTTATAGGTGGTATGTGTATTAGTCTGGGTTCTCCAGAGAAATTGAACCAATAGGAGATTATATATATATGTGTGTGTGTGTGTGTGTGTATATATATATATAGTGAAGTTTTCTGGAAGGACTTGGCTTACGTGATCATGGAGGCTAAGAAGTCCCAAGGTCTATAGTTAGGAAGCTGGGTACCCAGGAAAGCCAAAGGTATAGTTGCAGTCTGAGTCCAAGTCTGTCGGGAGGAGAGAAGACCCATGTCCCAGGTCGAACACAGGCAGGCAGAAAGATTGAATTCTACCTTTTTCAGCCTTTTTGTTCCATTCAGGCCTTTAACGTATTGGATGAAGTCCATTTACATGGGGAAGTGCAATCTGCTTTACTCAGTCTACCCATTAAAATGTTAATCTTATCCAGATACACCTCACAGACACACCCAGAATAATGTTTAAGCAAATATCTGGGCACCTGATGGCCCAGTCAGGTTGACACATAAAATTCATTACTACAGTAGGCAACTGTTTGCTATTGCTGCTATAATAAATTACCAGAAACTTAGTGGCTCAAAACAACATAAATTTATCATTTTACAGTTCTGGAGGTCACTAGTCCAAAATGGGTCTTTGTGGGCTAAAATCAAGGTGTCCCAGGACTGCATTCCTTCTGGAGGCTCTACGGGAGGATCAATTCCTTGCCTTTTTTTAGCTTCTAGGAGCTGCCTTCCTTCCTTGGATTGTAGGCCCTTCTTCCATCTTTAAAACATAGCATCTTCCAATCTCTCTCTGACTCTGGCTCTCCTGTCTCCCTCTTATAAGAATCCTTGTGGCGCACCTGGGTGGCTCAGTCGGTTGTGCCTGGCTCTTGGTTTCTGCTCAGGTCATGATCTCCAGGTCCAGAGAAGAGACCCATGCAGGTGCAGGGCTCTGTGCTCAACAGAGAATCTGCTTCCCCTTTCCCTCTCCCTCTGCACCCCCCACCCCACCATGCATTCTCTCAATCCCTCTCTAGAATAAATAAATACATCTTAAAAAAAAATCCTTGTGATTACACTGGGCTCACCTAGATGACCTAGGATAATCCTCCCATCTCAAAATTCTTGGTGTAATCACATTTGCAGTGTCTCTCTGGACATCTTTTGGGGGCTATTGTATCATAGCAATCAATAAATACTATTGAATTAATGAATTATTGGTATTGTCACTTAACTGGTTTCTTTATATTCAGTTTCACTGCCTTCGAGCTCAACCATATCATCAGAATGGTAACTATAAAAAATACCATGTACCTCCTCTGCTAAACTTCTTTAGTGGCTTCTCATAGGTTGTAGTATAAATCTAAACCCCATGATGGGGTAGCCCCTGCCTACCCTTCTAGCAGCCTCTCTCATTGCCTTACTATACGTATATAATGTTAAATGATATGAAATTACTGGTAATTGACCATTTTTGACACACAAAAATCGGAATTTATACAGCTCAACCTAATACCACCATTAGCCACATTGATATTCTGTGCTTCCTTGTCTCAATGCACAAAGCTTCTCTCGTTTCCATGTTTTTGCAGATGCTGTTCTCTCTTCTCCCTTCCCTGATATAACTATATCCCAAGCAAATTGCTGCAGAAATTATGAGTGAATTATGAATTTGAATTCATAATTCAAATTATGAATTATCAACTAATGTGATAAAATTGTGCATGTTTTTTTATTTGAGCTTCAGCCCACAGTACAGTTTGAGCATTGCTTTATCTCTACTGACTTGTCTTTAAATATAGTTGTGCGTCCTGAGATTACATCGGGACCCTTCCCCTCCTGTGAAGACTGGGGTCAGGCTGGTCTTTAGTAACTATGCAGAGAGCAGGAGGAGGTTGATGGAGTTTTTTTCAAGCATCTATAGATCTGTCTGGGAGCCCATTGAATTTGTAATCCTCAGAATGTGTGTATCCAGTCAAACAGGTCCTCAATAAATGTTTACCGAGTGAAGGAATAAAAATAATTTCCTTTGTCCCATTGTTTACTTAGATCGTGAACCATGACCATGTGGGTATAGTAGCTGCTTTTCAGTGGATTAAACAGCCCAGAGGCTGAGTTTGAGATTAGACTCAGCTACTAAAGGGGTGTCTGATCTCAGGAAAAAGCTCTGTCTCTCTGGGCTCAATGTCTGTATCTGTGAGACCAAGTACCTTTGTCTTGCATTATTCTTTAGTCTGCCAGCTAGTCAGTGATGTTATCTGCTGCCTGGAGCTGGGGCGGGGGAGCGTCCCTCAGCACCCTCAGTGCTGGGCTGTTGTATAACTGGATCCTGAGGAAGGTGGAAGGACTGGTGTATTTTTGGCACCTGTATGCTTTCTTTGCTTGATGGGGTTGTAAGTATAGGCTGGAATGTTTTCTGTGTACATTGCCCATTGCATCACTCCTTGTTGTGACACACCATTAAGGATCTGACTCTATTGTCTGGCCATTGCCGTTGCTGTTTTCTAAAGTCAGAACTTCAGAGCACACCAAAGCATATTACTGGAAGCTTTTCCGAATATTCACTAAACTCTAATTCTAATTCATGATCTAATTGACGTATCCTCTTTATGTTTGATACTTTGCTGGGAGCTTTCAATTATCCTGTTTAAGAATCAGAAAAGAATCCTACCAGGAGGGACTATTAGCCTCATTTTAAAACAAAGGTTTAGAGAAATTAAGGGCATTGTCGAGATTCCTTTACTAAAAGAGAAAAATTCCTGGTGCATATATGTGACTTCTTTTACAAGATGTGAAATAGACAAATAGATAAATAAGTAAATATGTTCAATACCTACCCCTCATTAAAAATATTCTTCAGAACATCCTTGGAAGATAGTTCAGAAATATATTTTTTTAAAGATTTTATTTATTTATTTGATAGAGAGAGAGAGCATAAGCAGGGGGAGCAGAGGGAGAGGGAGAAGCAGGCTTCCTGCTGAGTGGGGAGTCCAAGGAGGGCCTGGATCCCAGGACCCTGGGATCATGACTTGAGCAGAAGGCAGACACTCAAGTGACTGAGCCACCCAGGTGTCCCAGAAATTCTTCTTCGTTCTGTAGTTTGTGGGACATTCTGGACAAAGTAAAAATGAAATCATTTGTCCACCTGCATATCAATAATAATAATAATAAAAAAACCCTGGCTATTTAGAAACTACATTCTTCTAAGTAAATTAGTAATATTGTTTTAGACAGTGCCAAATGCCCCAAATGAAATAAAACAAAGTGCTGTGCTGTTCAGTGACTGGGGGAGGGTGAGCCAGTATTGGCCAGAGTGGCCTCAAAGGAGTGACATCAGAGCTGAGACTTAATTGGAAAGTCTCAGGAAGAAAAAAGCAACCCAGCATGTGCAAAGCCCTTAAAGGGGTCAGGACTAGTAGGGAGAGGTCAGGCAGAAGGCCAGCGGTGGTTTACTTGTAGTGTTCAGCACTGTCTGAAACAACGTGACTCATGAAATTACTTGTAAGCTGCCTACCATCCATATAAGAACATAAACTCTAAATGGCCAGGTCTGTTCCAGCACATAGTAGGTATGCAATAATATTGCTGAATGAAAGAAAAAATATTCTGGGTGCAGCTCCTTACTGTGCAGACTGGTTTAACAGGAGCAGCAGAGGGGAAACCAGTCCTAGGTTTCCAGCTGGCCAAGCTCTGATCTTTCTGTTGCACCATCCTGCCCCCTGCTGCTGAACTTATCAAGAGATGCCAAGTTTTTCAAATGCACCAGTTCTTTTTTTTTTTTTTTTTAAGATTTTGTTTATTTATTCGACAGAGATAGAGACAGCCAGCGAGAGAGGGAACACAAGCAGGGGGAGTGGGAGAGGAAGAAGCAGGCTCATAGCGGAGGAGCCTGATGTGGGGCTCAATCCCATAATGCCGGGATCACGCCCTGAGCCGAAGGCAGACGCTTAACCGCTGTGCCACCCAGGCGCCCCATCAAATGCACCTGTTCTTTTAGATAGAATTTCTTGATCTCTGGAATTGAAATTCTGTGGTCACCTTTGAAGGAACTTTGCTTCTTGTGTGTTCTACCTCACAGAAAAGATAATTTTGCATTGAGGAGAAAATGAAACAGATTGTGCCTTTGCCAATCTAGGCGATAAAACAATATGAGACTACCACTAAATAGCCAAAACGCCTAAATGACCCAATAAAGAAATGGGTAAAGGACTTGAACAGACATTTCCTCAAAGAAGATATACAAATGGCCAACATGGATATGAAGAGATGCTCAACACCATTAATTATCAGGAAAATGTGAATCAAAACTACAATGAGACTTCACCTCACATCTGTTGGGATGGCTATTAATTAAAAAAAAAAAAGAACAGATGTTGGTGAGGATGTGGAGAAACTGGAACCCTTGTACTCTGTTGGTGGGAATGTAAATTGGCGTAGCCACTGCAGAAAAAAAAACAGTATGGCGATTTATCAAAAAAGTAAAAATAGAACTACCATATAGGCCAGCAATCCCACTTGTGGGTATTTATCCAAAGGAATTGAAATTAGGATTGCAAAGAGATATTTGCATTCCCATGTTCACTGCAGCTTTATTCACAATAGCCAAGATATGGCAACATTCAAATGTCCATTGACAGATAAATGCAAAGAGAAAATGTGACACATACATACATAAAATGGAATATTGTTCAGCTTTAAATTTGTCACAACATGGATGAACTTGGAGGACATTATGCTAAGTAAAATGAACTGGTCAAAGAAGGGCATATAATGCATGATTCCACTTATATGAGATTACTAAAATAGTCAAGTTGATAAAAGCAGAGAACTTGATAGTGATTGTCAAGGCCTGGGGGTCTGAGTGGGGGGAATGGAGAGTTGTTGCTCAGTGGTTGCAGTTTCAGTTATGCTGGATGAATAAATTCTAGAGATCTTTGTACAACCTAGTGACTACAATGAACATATGATATGGTGTGCTTCAACATTTAAGAGGGTTAAATACTTAACATGACATCTACCCTCTTAAAAAACAAACCAACAGACAAAAACAAAGGGAAACAAGGAAACTTTGGGAGGTGATGGATATGTCTGTTCTCTTGATTGTGATGAATGTTTCACGGGTGTTTGTATATGTCCAAATTCATCCAGCTGTACCCATTAAACATGTGTAGTTCCTGGTATATCAATTATACCTCAGTAAAGCCGTTTGAAAAAACCCAGAAAATGATATAAGACCTCTGACCAGGGGTTCTGAAGGTAATGATGATGACAAGTGATCTGATACATTTGTCATCTTCTGGGGTCCCCTCGTCCTTCATCTGTGGCATTGCTCAGAGCCCATTTCTGCCTGGCCAGAATAGGTACTTACGTGGTTGTTGAGAGAATAAGTGAAAAGTAGAGATAATATGAGCATTTGGTAGTCATCTATAACAAAAAGTAACTGACTTGTGAACTCTTTGAAGTCAGACTTTTTTTTTTTTTTTGGCAGGCACATGTTTTAAATGGAGCAGCAACTCACTTGTTATGGGGACTTACCTCCACTTTGTAGTGTCTAGATGAAAACATACTTTTCAAGATAAATATTCAAAATATCAACTTCAAAATAAGGTAAAAAGCTCGTAGGCTCATATGCCAAATTATATTTATATGCCACAAAAGATTTGATTAGAAAAAGAACAAAATAGGTTCTTTTGTGGCCATAAAATTGAATTTAAAGGAAACATTTATGTATGTTGTAGTTTGTACTATTTTTTTTTTTACCAGAATGAGGGAATCTACTCACTGATCCATGATAACAGTCCTGATTCTGACCCCAGCTCTATGCTTTGTTATTGTGTGGCTTGGGAGTTATGTGAAGTGTTTGCTGTTGCTACAGGTAATGCATGTAACAATGCAAACATTGCTCTTTCCTTTGACCAGCACAAAAGAAAACCAGGTTTACTCCTAAACAGCATTGAGCAACAGGAGCCCAGTGATGCCAGGCCCTTTGCTCTGATTCTTTCCAACTGTAGCCATCTTGATTAAGACATTCGGGAGGCAACTGAGGACTTTCTACATACACTTTGGATGGTACAGGTAAAATACATGATTTTTTCTCTCCTGTTTTTTTTTTTTTTGTGGGAAATGGTAAATAAAATTTATAAAACTTTATTAGGTTTTTAAATGGGAGGATATCTTTAACTTTTATTTAAATGAGGAAGATTGCTTACTGGTGTGGAAAAGTTTGCCAATTGGGTAAAGCAGGAAAGGCCTGAGCTAAATAATTTTTAGTCTTGGTTGCTGTGGGGGAGGTGAGTGAACTAATTTTTCTTGTGTAGCGTTTTCGCAGATGTTTCTGAGATATTTTAGTTTTGAGAGGTTGTTTGGACACTTGTCCTTAAGTTCAAGAGCCTGTGGGCTAGCAGAGGACTTGGGAGTTAATCCTTAAAGCCCTGGGGATAAATTGGAGGGTGTAAGGCAGAGAAATATTATGAGTAATCTTTGTTTTTAGAAATAACAACTGACATTTATTAACTATGGAGGAAAATAGGAGAGTGGCTCATGATGGGGCAGAACTAGATATATGCCTGAAGACCACTTAGGAGGCTATCCAGATATGTCCAGATACTCTAATATGGGATGACAGAGATAAAATTAAAGAATGGGAAAAGAATATTCAGAGAACAAGATGGAGTCGGGATATATTTAGAGACAGTCCCCGAATGGGAGAAGCAGTTTAATATGGCTTCTAACGTGGAAGTTTCTAACTTGGTTTCTAATGTGGATGACATTAATTTCCCATAATCTTGCAATTGCAGTTTTTCATGTTCAATAAGTTAACATTCAGCCTGCAAACATCTTCCTAGTTTGCAGAACGGGTAGACTGGGAGGAGAAGCTTGGATGCCTCACGGCAAGATCACAGGAAGTGGAGTCAGAGCATGTAGGCCTGATCTGGTAGCCCTGGGATGTGCCTGCAGGCAAGTCCCGCAGGGCTCCTCACACTCTAAAGTGCTGCGTGAATGTTAGTTATTATCTTAGATTTTTTTTTCTTATCAGTTGAAGCGGAAGTTTGTTTTCATTTTGATTAAGTGACTAGCTGTTCTGACCGCGGTGGAGGTGGCTGGAGCAAGGAGGGTTGCACAGGGTCCACCAGGCTCAAGGCATTTGCTAGCTATGCAGGCAAGGAGCCCTTCCTACCTCGCCCAGTGCTGTGTTATATGTACATTCTCCCTAGTGAGAAGACTACAGCTGGCCCTGAGGTCTCTGCTCTGAGGTGGTGGCTCAGAATGCGTGCTCCAAGTCCTCCAACCCTGTGCAAATTATTCCACCTCCTCCTTCCTGTTTCCATCTGTAAATTGGGAACAGTAAGGGCAGGGCTGTGGAAGGCCACCACATACAGTGCTTAGCACACTGTGAACACACAATGTATAAATAGATCGATCTTCTTTGTTCTGGGTCTGACATGCTGACATCATTTGAGCAGGGAGACCCACACTCTCTGTAGCATATTTGGTGTCATCCCTACATGGGTGGCCTTCAGTGCTTTATGCGGGGCTAGAGCTGGAGCCTCCATGTGGGGAATATGAGCACATAGCGGGCTCTTGCCCTCGCCTCAGCACTGGAGACAGAGCTACTCTGCAGCCTCAGGACTTAGGATAGAGATTTGGACACTGGAGAGATTGGAGCTGATTTCGAGAGGACCACATAGTGAAGTTGTTTGAGATCGGAGTGGTAGGACTAGGTGAGCCCCATTACCCCAGAAGTTGGATCCTCAAAAGAAGGTTCTGTCAGTCTGGCCCCATAGACTGAAAACCCAGTTCAGCTAAAGCTTTTTACTGCTAAAGGTTCTTAATAAATCCCCAATCTCCTTACTTCATTTGACATATTTGAAATTAATGACATAATACTTTCATAAGAACACACACTATAACGTCACTTTCTTCCTTTTGGACAAGCAGTGTACGTATTTTAAATTTGTAATGTAGATTCTGAGGAGACTCAAAGTGACTGCTGAATTCCTTGTCATCGGCACCATAGCAATAGGTGTTTAGTTTCTGATTTATTTACTTTATTCAGTATCTCAGAATCATTTAATAGCAACGTAACATAAAAGCCAAACAGCACCCTTAGAAACATAAACACAGTGAAGACTGGGGCATGTGGAAGTATTCCCTTGGTACAAGCAAATGCTAGACAAGTTTGGGGGGCATGACTTACCTGGTCAAGTTGGACAGAAAGTGAACAGCACAGATCATCAGCTTATGAAAAAAGAAGTTATGGTGTTTCAGGTGTTAGTGTTAGAGTATATAAGGTCCGGCCAATGGATTATTTTATTCCAGGTTGGCTTACTTAGTCACAAAAGAATTTTAGTAACTAGAAAACAGAAAAAAGATCAATGACATTCTGTTGTTGCTAGAACATTCTGTGAATACACTTCTGTTTTTGATGCATGGTTGGTGAATGCCAAATTCCAGTTAATTATACATCCCGATAATAAACAAATTAATATCAGAATATCAAACATGCAATAACTGTACTCAAATAAAGGAAATACAGTAAAGTACAAATGAAAATAATTTTTGTTTTCCTTTGAGAAGGTATTTCAGAATTTTATAGCATTTCAGGGACATTAATATAAATGTAAGTAACATAAATATTACTTATCACAACAGAGTACCATAGCTAAGAAGGTATATGAGATTGGCTGTCGAGTGAATGGATGGTTCCTAACTTGTTTACAGAAAGATGAGATCCTAATACTTAATATTAAGTAATTTAAAATGAATCTTCCTAAAAAACTCAGCAGATTTTCTATTACTCAAAGGATTCAAAGCTAAGAATTTCAAATTTCTTATTTATAAGTAAAACTAGTGAATATGGGTGTAACATTTTTATGCCCATTAAGAAAATGAAGACTGATTGATGAGTGTTTCATTTTAAAGTATTTTTGTTAAGATTTTATTTACTTATGTGTGAGAGAGAGAGAGAAAGCAGAGGGAGAGGGAAAAGCTGGCTCCCCACTAAGCAGGGCCCTGGGATAATGACCCGAGCCGAAGGCAGATGCTTAACCGACTGAGCCACCCAGGCACCTTGACTGTTTTGCTTTAAATAATTGCATTCTTCACATCTGAAGTTACCTGATGTTTCAGAAATGCCTTTCCTAAAGAGCATATTGAAATGATAACATTTGCTTATGATATATAAACCGGTTACTGGGATAAGTTAAAAGAAACATTTCTGTAATATTAGGGTTGATGAAGTATCACTATTAATTTATAATTATACAGATTTCAATATTAATTGATTAAAAAAGCATTTTCATAGTAGATGTTAGACAATGGCACCTTCTTTGACATAGAAAAATAATTTTCCAAAGATCTCAGAAAGTTCTGTGCAAGGAACAAGGGACCAGGAAAACGCTTTCTATTTCTATAGGCTTTGCCCTGAATGAGCATTGCAGGCACTGGTCAATCAGGCAGGCCATACTGAGTCATCCTTCACTAAGTCCCACAACACTCAAGACACACCAGTAGTACTTACAGTCTTTTCCCCTTATCTACCACCCTGTTATTTGCCTCTTAAGTCTTACCACTCTGGTACAGAAGAAAATAAAAATCTAAAGAAAGAAGGAAGAAAGCATAATTAGTTTTCCCCTAAGGCCCAGAAGAGAAGGACCAGCCTTTAGGGTTGGGTCTGGCTGCTGTGTGGCTTCCTAAGCAGATCAGAGATTGGAAGTAGGCAAGGAGGCAGGAGGTCCAGGGCCTCTTGTTTCCTCAGCCATACTGGAAATCTAGATTTCTGAGACATGCTCACTTGCTGGGATGGGCCTCTCAAAAAGAAGTGCAGTGCAGGAGGGTGTCATTTACCTCCTTGGGTCTCCATTTCCATGTATGTGATGCAGATAAAATACCTTTCTCATAGGGTGGCTTGATATTTAAGAACCCAGTGCATTTTAAATGCCTTACAAGTGTTAGCTATTATTTTTTTGATACCCAAATCTTCATTTCCTGGCCTCAAGGCCCATCCATTTGTCTAACACATGGAAATAGCAGAAAAGGACTAATCTATAAGCAGTGATGTTGGCCATTTCATCACAAATGTGGGTAAATGCATCCCAGGAGGAGCTACTCAAGATATGCTGATGTGACAGATTTAGCAGCCATGGTGGCTTTTCCTCACAGAAATGATGACTTTCCCCAGAACATTTCAGTCCAGGTGTCCTGTGAGTGGGGCTTGGCAGCTTTCATCCCTGTCTTGGTCTTCTTTTTCTTTCTTCTTTCTTTCTTTCTTTCTTTCTTTCTTTCTTTCTTTCTTTCTTTCTTTCTTTCTTTCTTTCTTTCTTTCTTTTTCTTTCTCTCTCTCTCTCTCTCTCTTTCTTTCTTTCTGCTTGTCTTGGTATTCTTGATAGGGCTGGTCAACTCAGGGAACAGATATTGTTTGAGATTGGCAGCAGTGGTCTTCAACTTGTGGAGGCCAATTTTCTTATCATAGACTTCTTTGCCAGAAGGATTTCTCCAATTTGGTCATGACAGGGTCTGATGGTGATACTAAAATGAATGCCACTAAATGCCAGGTACCTGCCACAGTTTATGACAAGAGTGGGGGTGGAGTCTGGAGCCCTTACCCGGCCTGGGTTGAAAACAAGGACCTGCGCTTCATGGTGCAGACATAGAAAGTACCCGGGCTCTCTAAACCATAGTGTCCTTTTTATAATATGGGGAGAAGAGTAAGAGTGGCCTCAGAAGGTGATCATCAGGATTATGTGGGCATGATAAGAGACAATTCACAAAGTCCATCAACAGAAGACTTGTGGTTAAGGATTTGAGAGGAACATAGCCCTTCACTGTTACTCTCTGGGGGTGCAAAGCAGGGCTTGGAGGGTCCTGGGCTCTAAACAGTCCTGATTACTCTGGTTTGTTCAGGGCCTGTGTCTTGTTAGTTAGACACCTTCTTCATTAGTGTTGTAGGGCTGCTGTAATAAAGCACAATGGACTGGGTGGTTAAAGCAACAGAAATTTATTATCTCATAGTCTGGAGAATAGAAGTCAAAGATAAAGGTGTCAGCAGAATTGGTTCCCTCTGACCATTGTGAGGGGTAAATCTCTTCCATGTCTGGTGCCAGCTGGCAATATCTGATGTACCTTGGCTTATAGAATATCACTTCAATCTCTGCCATCATTTCCGGTGGTCCTCCTGTGTGTGTGTGTGTGTGTGTGTGTGTGTGTATCCAAATTTCCCCTTTTAATAATGATACCAGTTGTATTGGATGAGGGGCCCACCCTATCCAGTATCACTTCATCTGGACTAATTACAGCTGCAATGACCCTATTTTCAAATAAGGTCACATTCCAAGGACTGTGGTTTAGACCTTCAACAATATATGAATTTGGGGATGGGGACAGGACACAATTTCACCCATTATGCCTTCCCTTTCTTTAACAATAATCTTTGACTCTTTTCAACACAAACTTAATCAATGTTCTCCTGAAAAGTAAGGAGACAGGAAGACTTGAATCTCTATTTCAGGAGGCAGTGAGCTAACCCCAGGCTATCCTAGAGGTAGGTCAGGATGCTGCTAAAACTTAATATAGGTCCTCTGCATTCCTCTTTCCAAATCAAAGGAAAGCTCACATGTTTCAGGCTGTGCTCTCTAGGAGAGTGAGGGACCTCACCAGGCAAAGCCCCACCCCTTCTATTTCCTTCTCCACTGTGGGAAGGATTGACCAGAACAGGTGCTGGTCAGATGGAAGCCATTCAGTTTGAGAACCTCCATCTGGTGGCTGCCTTGTTCTGTCTTTCTCATTAAGAGCTATCTTAGTTCAGTTGGGTTTGCTTCTCCTGTTTGAGCCGTAATTTGTGACTGGAGGCTGGCTCCAGAGAGCTGTGGTCAATGGGCAGTAAAGAGCCAGAGCTGAGCTCAGAGCTCTTCTATCTCCTCAGATACTGGCCTCCACCCCACTTGTCTGAAAGTGAAATAAAGGGAAAAGATAAGAAATTTAATGCTGACTAATTACTTACAAAGGGCTCAAACCAGCAACTATTACAAGCCACAGAGACAAAACCACCTTATAGGACCAGGGAAAGTATGCTGAATTTGACAAAACAGAGTAGGGGTGTTCACAGGGCCTGAAGTGCACTGTGCGGAGCGCTGTCTGAGGAAAATGGCGAAGGTGAAACATTCAGGCTTATCTGGTCCTCCACACCCCCTGGTCTGACTCTCCTGGAAGTTCTGGGGAGGGGGGTAAACAGAGCTGACCAACCCTCTTGCAAGTCCTGGCTGCCTCTCTGGGCTCACCTTCAGCCTTGGGAGTTCCCTGCTTTTCTTCCAGTTGATTTGAATACTTAAATCCCTGTAGCTCAAAAGGCAATCTGACTTTTGCTTTTCCAAAGATAAATCTTAAAGGAAAAACTCTTCAATATAGGCAATTATTTTGTCTGCTTACTTCTAAATGCCTGTTTGACATATTTTGTCAAACTTCCCTTTAGTCACAGAATGTACTATTGTTATTCATCAATTAAGGGCTTTAGACTTACAGAGGGATGCCTACACTTGGCAAAAAAGAGCAGAGAACTTCCATTATATTCTGATAAAAGGGCCAATTTAATATGGGCATCAATATCTAAGGAATTTTTTTTTACAGTCTCAGATCCAAATACCCTTCAGGAATCTACAAAAAGCTCTATTTTAACAGGATAATTCAAAGCTTATCAAGGTCACAGACATTTCACTTATTAACAAGAGGCTTCCTGAGGAAAAGTAAAGCAAAAATACAGGCATGCAGGCTTCCAGAACTTTACTTTTTAACAGGTAGGATGGAGAAGGAAAAATATTCCCACTGGTTTTGAGGTAATTATTTTCAGTGCAATGGTCTTTGAATACAATAAGCAATGGGAAACTAGACCTCACTTTGTAGATTCAGGAAAAAAAAAACATTGTGTGTGGGAGAAGAGTCTATTAAAAAATCATGGATTTGAGAATGTTTCACAAAACTTCAGGGTCCTCTGAGCATTTCTGTACAATTTTTGGAAGAAATGTTTATGGTCAGTGTGATCTATTTGTGATTGCTTCATTAGATCAGGCATTGCTGAAATACCCAAACTATTTATTTTCTGTGTGTGTATGTGTGTTGGGGGTGGGGGAGGCGAAGGGAGATTTGTTTCTAGTGTAATGCATGGCAAATAGTAGGTGCTTTTCTTAGATTATTTTTGCTGTGCATAACTAAAACATGAAAAATAGACTTAAATGCATTTTCTCTCTTATTAAAAAATGTGAATATACAGTCCAGGGTTGATACGGTAGATCTATAATGCTGATACTCAGGATTCTTCTGTCTTTTCATTCTGCTGTGACTGGCTACCATTCCCAGGATCACCTTGTGGTCCAAGATGACTGCTAGAGCTCCAGCCATTGAACCACATTTCAGGACAGAAAGGGGGAAGAAGGGGAAAAAAATGAACCCCTCCTTATTAATGAGTTTTCCTGAAAGAACCATACAATACTTCTGTTTCGACCTCAGTGGTTGGAACAGTGACATTGTCATAGGTGGCTGCAACAGACATTGGGAAATATGCTTAAATCCTTTTACCAAAAATAAAGAAAAAGATGGATTTTGAGATACAAGTAGCAATCCTTGCTCTACAGATAAAAAAAATATTTGTTTAATTGGATTGGATCAATTGGCCGGAACTGGTGTACATGAGATATTTTGTTAACTGATCTTCTCTCATGAAAAACTGGGTAGGAAGCTTCTTATCATACCTTGCAGTGTGATAAGCTGGGATTTGGAGAGAGAATGCTGGTCTTGAGCACACCTCAGGCTGACCTTGACTTACTGTGGGCAAGGATGTTAGAACTCATGTTCTTTTACTCTTCAAGAAGTTGGGTGTGAACATGAATAGTGTAAGACAAATGCTTTCAAGTTCTAACAAATGAAAATCAAATGCTGTGAAGGTGAACGGGATTGATCTAACCTCTCCAGTTTCCTTCATATAGTCAGCACATGGGACAAGATCTTGGGAAGACCCCTCCTCCCTCACGAATTTGCAGAATGTTCTCATCACTCTTTAGAAACAAATTCAGTGAGCTTTAAGTGTTCTGTGTTATCTTTCCTTTCATGTTGTTTAAAGTAGTTGTCAAAGTGTTCTTGGCTATTTTTAAATAAACAAGTAAGTACACAAATAAGAACACACCCTCTCATAGGAACCTAATGACCAAAACTCGTTGAAAGGAAAACTGGCTTTGTAGTTTAGTTTAAGTCATACATGCTTATTCATAATTTCTGTTTTCAGCCTGCTAAAATCCATTTTTTAAAATAGAAAATGGAAAGAATGTCATTAGGCCCAAGAGAAATCTAAATATAACTGAAGTCAGGCACATAGTAGGTGGCTCATGACGTGAGTCTTGATGGTAGGATTCCTTTGAAACTCGCACTACTCTGCTGTAAACATTGCCTCCTTAGCCCTGTGTGGTCTTGATGGGCTGTGACTGACGGCCATCGCTATATCATGGAAGACATGTTTACTCCTTCACTTGCCAGCCCTCCATTCTCCCCTTTCTGGCTGTCTAGGCTGTCCCTTCCCTTGAGAAGGGTGGATGGTGTGAGCCCTGTGCTGGTCCTGCATGGAACATGCACACCTTACCTTTCTTTGTTGGGGTGCTAATCCCTCACCCTCATTCCCTTCCCCTGTTTGCTCATGGAAATCTCCCCTGGCCCACAGACTAATCTAATTTTCCCAGGGCAGCCTCTGTGTCTGCACAGCACACATCACACTTGTCATTACTTGTTTAGAGCTGATCTTCCCTGGGAAACCTGGATTCAGGGTCACAGGGATTGTGTCTTCTGGTTCATGGCTGTGTTCCATGCCCAGCTTGGTGCCTGACATGTAATAGGTGCTTCGTGAATACTTGTTCATTGTCTGACAGATGTAGCCCCTCCCCTCTCATTATCGCAGACAGGTTCCCAGGGCAAGGTATGCACTTGGAGCCCCTGTCCACGCCTATATAGAATGGACGTGTTGGTCCCCAAGGGCTGGTGAGATCAATTAGTTCACTCTTTCCTTATTTCAGATGAAGGAATGGTTTTAGTTTACTAGGTCTGACAAACAAATTACCACAAGCTGGGTGGTTTAGATGACAGAAAGTTATTGTTTCAACAGTTCTGGAGATTAGAAGCCCAAGATCAAGATGTCTGTAAGGGTGGTTCCTTCTGAAGGCAGAGAGAGAAGGATTGGTTCCCTGGCTTTCTCCTAGCTTCTGGTGTTTGCTGGCAATCCTTGGTGTTCCTTGGCTTGTGGAAGCATCACCCCGATCTCTGCCTTCATCTTCACGTGGTACTCTCCCTTAGGACATGTTAGTCTTCAAATTTCCCCTTTTTATGAGGACACCAGTCATATGGGTTGAAGGCCCACCCTAATGACCTCATTTTAATTTGATCATCTGCAAAGATCCTGCTTCCAAGCAAGGTCACATTCACAAGTACTGGGGGTTAAGGGACACAATTAGCACACAGCAATGACTCAGTTCATAACACATTGTCCTCTCTGTTGAAAGATAATGCTACTGACTCACCATTTTTGTAACATGGGGGTTGGGTTATTTTCCAAGGTCTAGTCTTATTTGTTGTCTTTTGTGAGCAAGAACAGTACGAGGAAAACTTGGGTTATAAATTAAGAGGTTAGTTCATTCAGGTAATGGAGCTTGTTTCCTAAGTGTGGAAAATGGTCTTCACATAGTGTTTTCAACTGATTGACATTAGACCCACTTGGCTGCATATCTACCAAGAAGCACAGTCACAAGAGTTCATTTATTTTCATGGATCAATAAACAATTATTTAGAGAAAGTGACTTTGTCAACAATTTAATTAAAGTCACCCAACCTTTGAAATGAGAAGTAATTCAAGTTTGGCCACATATTAGCTGTATGGCCCTAGGCAAGTCACTTAATTGTCTGGACCTCAGCACACTATCTGTAAAGCTCTGGTACTAGACCAGGTAACATTCAAGAACCCTTCTGGCTGGAATCTCCTTTGGATTGTGTAGTTCTTTTAGTGTTGAAAGCAGAACAGATCTTTAAGGAATTGGGATGTGCAAGGTACAAAAAGGAATCAATTGTTGAAACAGTTTTCCTATTCATGATCATCAGTAGATATGAGGTGGTTCTAGGCTCAGCATTGAAGGAAGAGGCTTGGTCCCTGCCATCATCTACTTTTATGTGCTCATTGTCTACTCCATGCAGACAGACCAGTAGACAGGACACATGTCCTCTGCTAACAGGGCACTATTCCCCTGGCCCACCCCAGTGATCATACGCTGGTGGGTTTGTAGTATCAGAATTTGCATGGGTTGACTATGTCATTTTCATCCCCCAAATAAGTAATTTTCTAAGGAGTTATTTATGTGAATGTCTGCTAACATGTTTAAGAACCTGATCAGAGTTTTAGTTACTTGTTACAACTGAGCCTTTGGGGTGTACATGCTCCTCTTTATAATCTCGGCATAAAAACTCTGGCTAATAATAACATCTTTACTATAAATAGAGATCTTTAGATGCTCTGTCCTTCTATTGTCCTGCCTCTTACAATGCTCAATGTATCTTAATCCCTTCTCTTTATTTTGTTATTAAACTGTGACCCCTGATTGTAGGGAGGATACAAAATAGACCAGATGTCTTAACCATGTTTGGATAAATCAGTCATCACCCTTCTCTTTTCCAAGAAAAATGAGACATAGCGCCTTGAGTGAGGGGCGTAGACCCTACTTTCCATTCAGTCTTTCCAAAGCAAACAGAAAAGAGGTGTAAATGCCTGTTAACTGTGCTGTGTCACTTGTGTGGGCATTCAATTTTAAGGATGCAACCATCGTTATTGTGAACAAAGAGGGAGACCAACTGTCAGTGTTTTGTCTCATTTAATATCAAGACTAAAAATAACAACCTCAGGAGAAACAATTAATTAATGAACTTAATTCTAATGTTTGAAAGGAATAAAGATTTTGATAGGAAGCCAGGGAGGCAGGCTCTCAATACAGTAATCTTTCCCTCAAATTTAAGAATTCTTCGATTTACATTTAAATAGTATCTGATTTCAGAACTTCACTTTTTGAAAAAAAAATTTTAAAAGTCTCCTTGACAACATTACAATGAGGCAAAGAATTGATTTGCAGCAACATAACAATAAAGTCAATCATCAGAGTATTTTGTCCCAATATTTTATATTCTGTGTTAGGTATCAGTCACTATGTTAGGTGTTGAACATAATACTTAAAGCAAAACAACTTTATGAGATCCAAACAACTCCACTTTTTACATGGAAAAAACATAACACAGAGTGAGTTCAATAGTCTGCTCAGGTTTGTCCAGTTAGGAAATAGTATACTCAGGATTCACGCATGGAGCAGAATCATTTGACTCAAGCCCTGAGCTCTTTCCAAATACTCTGGGGTCCTATTAACAGGGTCCTGATTTGCACACATGTTGCTGTCACACAGCTTTGCATGAATGGTAATCAGATGACTACAAAGGCCTTATTCTGATTGGATTCCTATGGCATCATTAATCTAAGCCAGGCCAGTACTGGTGGAGTTAGGAAGAAGAGGACCGGAAGCAGGTACTAATGGGCATGCAGAGATAAGGGAAACAGTTCCTCAGAGTACGTTTAGGAGGAAAAAAGTCCACATATCATTATGATAAAAGAGACAGTACAAATGCCATATGAAACTATTAAATAATGTTATTGAGAGCCTAGGGAGGGAGAGATCCTGGTCTGCAAAAGCCATTCCGCACCCCACTCTACCTATGACCACCCACGGTAGTGGGCTGTATCACTGGGGAGAAGATAAGGAAAGACCGATTTGAGGAAGAACACGTGGATGGGCCTGAAGGATGGCTAGGGTTTTGGTAAGAGGAAATTCAGGTGGGCTACAGCATTCCAAGCAGAGGGAATGGTATGAGAGAGGCATGAAAGTGTTGCTACTGTATAAGCAGAAAAAGATGCTACTGTAGAATATAGCATCACTTAGGACAAATATTTGAAAAGCAGCCCAAAGTTTGTAAGACTGGGGCCTGGGAACATTCCAGTCCAGGGATTTCAAACTCAGTCTCGTGGTTCTCTAAGGAGCCTAAGAATGGGCTTCCGTTAGTCTATGAGGTTTTATTTGAAACTCTGAGTATATGCCCATGTTTCAGTTACCTATTGCTCTGTAACAAACCACTCCAAAGTGAACTAAAATTGAAGTGACTTGAAACAATTTATTATTTCTCATGATTTTGCAATCTCAGCTGGCTCAGCCAGGAATTAGAAGTTTGCCCTAAAACTCCAACCGGGTGTTTGGGGCCCTGTCACCTATTTTCAGACTTCCTTCCTGTTTAGTGCTTGCCCTCCTGCCTAGAGTTTGAAGGAACAGCTACCCTTATCCAGAGGTTCCCCATCAAAGGCCACTTTGGGGGACATTTCCACAATTTACATTGAGCTTTCCGTTGCTGTCAAGTACAGAACTTAAACAAAAGAGAGGACATCTTGAGGATCAGTTTGGCTCAATATGAATCAGAATTTTCTTATATCTGGACTAACTCTGGACCTTGTCCTCAGCCTATGAGTCCTATTTTTGGATGAATTGAAGAAGTGGATGCATAACTGTGACTCAGGGATTCTGTAAAAGCAATTCTTCACTCCAAGGCGATGGTCTTATGATGACTTGGAATTTAAAGGTCCTGAATTAGTTGTTGCCTAACAAAATGAAGCTCTTGAGATGCAGAAAAGCCACGGAGATGTCTCGAAAGAACAGGGTACTTGATCATTGGAGGCATAGAAAATGTCCATTTCCACAGCATCATGATTAATTGGTGGGAGAGGAGTACTTTTTCACCCTGAGAGTAGGAGCAAGGAGAAGGAAGACACCACTTAGTCAATCACTCTTTGCTGCCTTAGAAGTGTTCCAGCCTATGTGCTATTTACATATTCTAAGGCGAAAAAAAAAATGAAAGAATATGTCAGACTCTTACCACTGATTAATGCTAGCAATCAGCCTTACAACATCCGCTCACTTAACAACTTTATTAGCAGCCACGGAAGTGTATGTTTGTACTTCTCTTGCATTACTTAATGACGACCTAATTTACATTGGGTCTCTTGCTTTAAACGTATTCTTCAAAGGTATGTTAGATATCAGAAGAGTCATTGTCAGCTATGTTAAAAAAAATGATGTCACGTGAGTCACAAGGAAGCGATTCCAACCAGCAGGTTCCCATTTGATTTGGCATCCGAATATAATACATCACCTTTGTTACAGACATGTAACAGTTCTGGTCATATCCAAAACTGCAAGGAAAATGTTAGAAGTCTGGAAGTAAAAACACAGGGGAGTGATTTATTTCAGGACAAGAGTTAATCTCTTTCCACTTTGGGTCCGGAAATTCATGGGCTTTGTTTCCTAGATAAGACTCCCTACAGCTCTGGCTAACAGGAATAAGGTGATGAGGCAATCCTAGGTGTGGACAGTGTTATCAATAGCCTAAGGCTAAATTTGATAGCTATTTCTGAAAACCAGTCTTGATTAAATTCATCAATGAGAATGTTTTAGATTTCTTTATAATGCTATTATCTATAGTTGCTGTATCTACTATTCTACAAGTTTAAATATGAAATGAAAACTTTAAATAAAAGAAAGCTATTTGAGTAATGGGAAAAAACTGGCTATTTTTGGTGTAAAAAATACCAGTCCCTTCTATATGACTTCCACGTTAGGGAGAAAATGTTACTGTCATTGCAGTAAATAAAAGATAAATAAGGAATCTGCACTCCAAGTTTATGGTCTATGTGATTTTCCTTGTATGAATAAGTACTTTTTTGCTTTTGCAAAATAATGAATAATGTATTATTAAATTCATATTTCCTTCTTACACAGTAAGTATATTATGGAGCAGTCACATGTGTTATGAATTGCTTGTTGGTAATAGTTATGGCTAACAATTTCTTACTTGGTGCTATGCTACTTTATCCCATTGAATCCTCAAACTAAAACTATAAGATAGATATGATGATAACCATATTGTAGATGAGGAGGTAGAAGCTTAGACTATATAATTACTCAGGACACATAGCTGGAAAGTGTACAGGTGGGGTTCAAATCCAGGTGTGTCCACTGTCGAACTATGCACTTCATCAGGGTACTCCACTGGCTTTTCGCATGGTACATTGATAACATCAGACTTGGATAAATTCCATCGAGGAGAAACTTGGTAGACATTTTCAGAAAGGAGAAATTGGAAACATTGAAATATTTTCTAAATATAGAGTGAGAAATGGCTCAGAGGAATCAAGTAATTTCTTAAAGAATATTAGTTGACAAAAATTAGTTGAAAGTGTACAAAAGTAATTCTGTATTTCATTTCTTTTACCTTGGATTTTTGCTCTGGAAATGAAATATTTTTAAATTTCTTACAAGGGTCCCAGAATGTTGTGGTTCCTTTCAAATAAAAATATCTTATATTATGGCTTCACAAAATGAGCTGCTCTGTTCTTTGGTCCAGTGAATCAAAGGAAGGACCCTAGCATTTGTTAAGCACAAGACACTGTGCTAAGCAAGTTACTTCATTTGATTCTCACAGCACACTGTGAGCTGGGTATTAGAGTAGACATTTTTCAGCTGACAAAACAGTCTTAGGAAAGTTAGGTGCCTCAACACAAGTTATATATGCTATAAGCCATAGGGCTGGTATTCCAACTCATGTCTGCCACGCCCTTCTTAGAAATAGATTTATTGTCCCTTGAAAAATGAGGGGAATGAAATAGTTTTCCCAAATAAGCAGATTCTTAATTAACTTTCTAATTCTTTTTGTTCCAATGCTTCATTCTGAAGGTTGGATATACAGTCAACGAGAATTCCAATTCAAAATCTGCAGCAAGTTTGAAGAGCTGTGTTGGTGTGTTGTTTCAAGAACTGCCAATCTAATCAACATAGCTTTTGTCTAGGAAAGTGAAGTCAGGGGCTCGAAGTGTCCAGATTTCCACTTGTGTTATCTCAGTAGACACACAGCTGCAAATCAGTAGCTACAGTCAGGTTTTTTTGATTATTCTCAACATTTCCTTCCAAATGAGGGAGAAAACTAAAAAAAGTGATGTTGAGTCTAGTCAGCACATTTTACCCATAAAGATTCAAGAAGCTGAAATGTAGGATCAATTCTGAAGGCCCAAGAGCAGGGAGGTGTTAATGACTCACCTTCCTGGGCAGATGTGCTCCTCCCTTGTCACTTTGGTTAAGGAAGACTTTGGTGACTCGTGGCATATCTCCATCCTTTGTTAATCTGGGGCGTTTGGGATTATTGAGTCACCTGCAGTGTCTTTCTTCTCCCTTAATCTGCTCAGACCCTGATCCAAGCCTTGGATAGATCCAGGATCCCTGAAGCCACCACGGAATGATCAGCAACATGACTGCTGAGTATCAGAAACTGCTGTTCCCTGGCCCTGGTCACTCCCCATTTAGGGAAGCTGGGAACTTTAGCCTCTGAGTCTAGGTTCCTCATTCCCACAAGTTAACTCCATTCACCAACCCCTTCCTTAAAATCGGTCTACACACCTACAATGTTCACCGACTTCTCTCCGAGCCTGTCTCCAGAACTTTTAGAGGCAGTTTATCTCCTGGCAAGTGTAGTATTCTGCTTCATCCTTGTCTTCAAGGATGTTAGTATGTTATGGAGCAGTCTGTTTGGACTTGGAGAGCCCCAGACTGGGTGTTGATACTCTCTGACAATGATGCAGCAATAACAGCAGAGGGCAGCAGAAAAAGCAAGGGTTTGAGCCAGAAGGACTTAACTGAAATATTGGCTCCAACATGCATTTAAATGGCCAGGGGACCCAAGACAAGTCTCAGTTTCCTCATATGTAGAATGAGAGAAATAACTGCTGTGTGGGGTTGTTGTAAGGTCACAGTCAATGCATATAAAGCACTTGGCTTAATGACTGGTATGTATTAGCCATTTAATAACTGGTAGTGTTTATCATGTCTTTCAATGAACTGTTTGGACTGTGGGAAGCAAAATGTAATTTAGACATACTTAAGCCTCTGGCATGGTTTGCAACATTGAAAACAAGGAAACTAGGACTTGAGTTCTTCTGTACCAGCCCAGGGATCTTTAGAGAATGCTTATCCTTTGGTAAGGTCACATTCTCAGCTTTCTTAGGTATTTTAAAGGTAGATTTGACAAGGGAGAAGAAATTCTCCCTCTAGTACTGTATCTGGATGGTGCAGCCAGAAAGGCCAAGAAAACCTTTGGAGCCTCCTGGAAAGTTAGATTTAGGCTGAAGAACTGGAAGGGTTGACAACTTACAGAGGTTTGTTAGACAGCAGAATAGCTTTACAAATGAAGTGCCTGAAGCCAAAACTGTTAGGTCATCTAAAATTAGACTGGAAAATGCTTGAGAGTGAGCTATGCTGGCAGGGAATTGAACAAGGTGGCCTAAGGACTTTTTCTATTTCTAATTTCTGTAAGTCTATAGAAAGATCTTTCTTTTCTGTATTTTCGAATTTATTTTTTTTTCTTTAGCCTGAGTTTTTTTTTCTCTCAGATACATTTATAAATTCTACTTACAAAGCTTAAAATTACAGCAAAAATGCCATTTCATACTGTTAAGTTTAGTCCATTTTAAATCTTGTCTTGCAAATTTCTCCTCCTACAAAGCAAAGCTGTCCCATCATGTTGCCTTATGGCCATTGCTATTTTTGAATTACATTTAGAGTAGAGTTAATCCACCTTTGATAAGGAATTTAATATCCATTGGCAGGTCAGCTTGTGACTTTATGCTGTGAATATAGCTGCAGATTATGGAGCATCTTTCATTTTAAATTATTCCCTGGGATGGAAAGCCAGTCCAAATGCAGAATACTTTGTGGTATAAAGATTAAAGCAGCAAACTTGCAGAAACAATGCTTCCGCAGTGGACAAGTCTTTCAGGATGGACTCTCACAGAGGAGTGCAATTGGTTGTGAGCATATGGAAGGGAGTTGGGTGTGAAAAAGCAAATACAAGAATGGAGAAGCAATGAGAGGGACCCAGAGAACATTAATCATGGCACTGAGGTTCAGAGCTGGGTGGGCTCAGAATCCAGTCTGGTACAGGAAGCAAATTTTGAAGATTAGAGCAAGAAATTGGACTGGGGTTTAGTAAGTAGCTGCAGTGTTAGGATCTCACCATGGCAGGAGGCAGGACCCAAGAAGCAACTGGATAATGGGCTTTGGCAATAGAAAAGGACACAAGCTGACATTTCAGTTTAGCCCGAAGTTTTATAATTGTCATGTTAGGTCACGAGCCAGTGTCAGCAGCCTGTAGGTGTAGGTAAGTGAGAATATTGGGGAGACATGCTATCGAGTGAGATTTACAGGAAGAAAGAAGGTTGCTGACTTGATAACAGCTCAAGACACAGGTCTACTTTGATTTCAGTGTCCCTTGGTTTTTAGTTTTTACTCAGATACTGGATCTTCCATCTGGGAAGTAAAATGTAAGGGAATTAAACAAACACTTCTAGAATGTCTACCATTTGAATAGGATTTGGCTGGCACTTTCATATGCTACTCCTTGAACTGTAACAGGAGCCTATGACATGTTATTTTTATTTCTATTTTATAGAAGATGGGGGGCTCAGATGGGTAAGTAATTCACCCTAGTGCAAACAATTAATAAGTGGTGGCCTTTATTTTTTTATTTTACTTTTATTATTTTTTTAATGATTTTATTTATTTATTTGACAGAGATAGAGACAGCCAGCGAGAGAGGGAACACAAGCAGGGGGAGTGGGAGAGGAAGAAGCAGGCTCATAGCGGAGGAGCCTGATGTGGGGCTCCATCCCATAACGCCGGGATCACGCCCTGAGCCGAAGGCAGACGCCTAACCGCTGTGCCACCCAGGTGCCCCAAGTGGTGGCCTTTAGATACAGTTCCAGGTCTGCACGATTCTAAAGTCCTCACTGTTTCCACTCCACCATGTTGCTTCCTATGGAGGCTGAGTGACTCTGGAGGCTGGGTTTGGCATTAAGCATTAGCTGCTGTTGACTTCCTCCCTGCCTGCATCTCCTTCTCCTTCTACTAATCACTTAAAGATCCATTCTTTCATTTTTCCTCCAATTTAAAAAAAATAGACTTCATTTTTTAGAGCAGTTTACGGTTCATGGCAAAATTGAGCAAAAGGTACAAAGACTTCCCATCACTACTGTAGTAACTACCTAACAAGGCTCCAGCATCTACAGCAGTTCTAACATTCATCCTCCTCATAGCAACCAGAGTGAACTTTCTAAAACGTAAATCAGATTACTTGGTAAGTAAACTCCAAACTCCTTACCATTGCCTAAACAGCGCTGAACAATCTGGTCTTTTTCTATTCCTCTGATGTCACCTTTGTTTACTCTCTACTTTGTTCATATTTTTCAGCCATACTGACCTCATTTCTGTCTCAGGGCCTTCGCACATGATGTCCCTTCAGTTTGGAACACATTTCTTCTTTATCTTTGCATAGCATTTTTTTGTCCTTCAGATTTAAGTTTCATCTTAAATGTCCCCTTCTTAGAGAGGACTTCTCTGAGAAACTGAGTGGCCCTTACCACTTTCTACTAAATTAACCTATTTTATCTTTTTAAAATCAGTTCTGCATCTGAAATTATCTTATTTACTATTTTTTTTCTTTCTTCTTGTTTTAGTTTCTAATGACACAGAAAATCATCCCAAAGTTAGTGGCTAAAACAACCACTTACTGAGCTCACAGTTCTTTGGGTGAGCCAACTGGACTGGGCTCAAGTGAGTGACCTTCTGGGTTAGACTGGGCTTACTCATGCATCTATGGTCAGGTAGGTAGCTCTGCTTCTGAGGGCTGGTTGCCTGTTGGCTGGGGTGACTGTGGCACCTGGACTAGGTTTGTCTCATCATCTAGTAGGCCAGCCCAGGTTTTTCATATAGTGGATAATAGGATTCTCAGAACAGAGTATACCAGTTCTCTTGAGGTTTTTGTGCTGGCATAATGTCACTTCTGCCTCATTCTATTGGTCAAAGCTGCCCAAATTCAAAGGGTGGGGAATAGACACCACCTCTTGATTTACAGATTACATTGTAATGGAGTGTGGCTATAGGGAAGGAATACATAATGGTAATAATTTTTTGCAAATAACCCACCATAGTAGTGTGTATTTGTAATTTATTTTAGGTTCTTAGCATCTGAATCCCTTTTAGAGTTTGGGAGATTACCCACCTTATGGATCTTCCTAGGGCAAGGATTATTTCTTCCTTGAGGAACCAAACAAGTTATATAATTTTTCATTTTTTCCCCCTTAAGGCACAGACACTTGCACAGGTTGGAAGTGAACAATGTAGGTCAGTAGGTTCCTGTGGAATTGGTTTTTTGGTAAGGGTGACAGCAAAGGTGACTGTTCTAGGTTGGTCTTATTTGCAGTATAGTTGTTTTCCTGGTAGAAAAGCAACAAGAATGCAAGCTGTAACACCTCAGGCTCTGTGACAGGCAGGTGATTTCCTCATCAGGCCAATTCTTTATTTTATTAATTAATTAATTAATTAATTTATTTATAGATTTTATTTATTTATTTGAGAGAGAGAGAAAGAGAGCATGCATGAGCAGAGGGGAGGGGCAGAGGGAGAGGGGAGAGAAGGGGCAGAGGGAGAGGGACAAGTAGGTTCCCCGCTGAGCAGGGAGTCTGAAGTAGGGCTGGATCCTAGGACCCCAAGACCATGACTTGAGCCAAAGGCAGATGTTTAACCGACTGAGCCACCCAGGTGGCTCATCAGGCCAGTTCTATGAAAGGTTTTGTATGTTGTTTCTGGAATCTTAAGTTTGAGCCTCATTCTTTAGACCTCTCACAGATCTTGTGAACCACTCGATATTCTTTAAAGCACTCCTTTTCTTTGTAATCCTCCAGGGTCAGATTTTGTTGCTTTCCACAAAGAGTTCTCTTCCAGCAGTTGGTATCAGGAATGGAGTTATTTTTTCTTATGTAACAGGAAGAGTTAGGTGGTTGCTAGGTTAGCCCAGCTGCTCACACAGCTATCAGGATTCTTCTATCTTCCTCCTTGGCCGTCCTTAGTGTGTGTTTTATCTTTACGTTGTTGCCTCCTGCTAGCTCCATGTATTACTTTCATGTTCCAGGCAGGAAGGGATGACACCAGTTATGTCTGTTTCTTTTATTTAAAAAAGCAAAAGTTTCTAGAAGTGCCCCTTTAGATTTTCCCTTACACTGCCTTGGCCTAAATAAGATCCCTTAGATTACCAACTTGAGAGACTGGAAGTTGAGTATCTGACTCTCTAACCCCTCTGAGGAAGGCACAAAGGGAGGAAGCTAGAGAGTGTGTGTTGAACAAAATGATGGCCAGTGCTCCTCGCATTCTTAGTCACCCTTTTTACAATGAGGGTTCCTGGAGACCAGAGGCTGTGCTTCATTCATTGCTGTCTCTCAAGTGCTTAGAACAGTGCTCAGCAATTCATTGACTGAGTGGCAATAGCTGGAGATTCTTTCTTTAAAATTTATCTCATTTTTTACTTTCATTACAGAACTACCATTTTATTCCAGGCCAATTTTTAAAGATTTGTTTATTACAGATCTGTTTTTATGTTATATTTCTCTCCCTAGTCTTTTCCATCCTCTATCTGCATTACATTCTGCTACTAGCATATCATCATGAATATTATTTTTGTCTTGTCCTTTTTTTCTTCTCAAAAATCTGTGTTAGTGTTGTAGTAAATCTCAATCTCTCAGCCTGGGATTCAACTCCTTGCATTAGCTGTCTGTTACTTCTCCTACATCAACAACTTAGTTGGTAAGCACTCACAAATCCAGATAATCTTATGGCCATCTGGTATATGCTGTCATAGCCAGTGTATGCAGAGTGACAGACTGCAGGGCTCAGACGGGGAAAGGCAGAAGGCTTCCCTGTGAAGGGAATAGGTGACATACAGGGAAGACCCTCAATATAGGATGGGCTGCCATGTCATTTTATTGAAAGGGGTAGGGGCAGTTATCATTCACTTTGAACTTGTACTTAGTCTACAATCTCATTGGTAGAACTCATATAAGGCAGGGGGTCTGAGTGGGTTAAAGCAGGACTGGGCTAGCTCAGTCCAGTAAGTGGGGTGCTTGTGCAGTCTTTTTGAGAACTGGAGCATGAACCTGGATCAAGAACAGCAGATTGAAACACAGACTGGTCCACAGGGCAGAGAGTACAGGGAAGGCTGAAGGTCAGGGGCATGTAGGTGTCCAAGGGCTCCCTGTCTAGCTGAGCAGGAACCAAGCCATTCCTAAATCCCTAGAGTGGAAAGGACCATGGAGAGTCAGCCTTTGGTCTTGTTAGTCTGAGACTGGGGAGGTTGAGTCTATAATTTGTGGGACCTCACTGTTGGCAGCCAGACCATGTTGGATCATGCAGGGAATGACCGCATTTTCCACTTGCTTTCTTTTCTCTACTTTTATAAATGTTCCACTTTTTGTTAGAAACATGTTAGAAACACTCTTTTCTGGTGTGCTTAGAAGGAGATTTTGAAAAACTATGGGGGGCAATTATGATATATCTCAATTTATTTGATAAAAAATAATTTGAACCATTTTCACAATTAAACAGTATAGACACAGATAAATTTGACATGATGTTTGTCAGGCAAAATTAAGAGTTAAATTTCAAACTTTGATTTAAATTCCAATCTATGATTATACATTCATTCATTTCATTAGGGGTGCTAAGATGCAAAAAACAGAAATAGAGAATTCTAAGACAAATCAAGGGCCACGAGAGACAATGTAATCATTATGGAAGTTGTTCATTGAAGATACATGTACTAAGAATTTAAACTGAATTCAGAAATTTCCATTTTTATAATGAGTTAAAAAGACCATGCTTGAGATTTAAAAAAAAAATTCTATAACAGGAAAGGAAAGTTCTTGATGATAGCATTTGGTGTTAAGGATTAGAATAAAACTGCTGTTTGGAGAGAATATCTAAATGTCTTCTTTCATAAGGTAAGAATGTCAACTCAGGGGTGACTGGGTGGCTCAGTCGTTAAGCGTCTGCCTTCGGCTCAGTGATCCCGGCGTTCTGGGGTCGAGCCCTGCATCAGGCTCCTTTGCTGGGAGGCTGCTTCTTCCTCTTCCACTCCCCCTGCTTGTGTTCCCTCTCTCGCTGGCTGTCTCTCTCTCTCTCTCAAATAAATAAAATCTTCAAAAAAAAAAAAAAGAGAATGTCAACTCAGTCTAAAAGAATTTCAAGGTATTTTTCTCACTTAAAAAATAACCTATATCTCTCTTAAAATAAATAAATCCTTCTGCATAGTGTACTTTTATTCAAGAATGTCTGTGTTTTCTAAGCAATATGGATCCTCCAAACATTTTAAACTAACAGTCTGATCACATGGATAGATTGAAACTTTTCAGTGTCATTGTTTCATAGCAAATTGGAATCTTCAAGCACCTAAATATTTTCCTGTGGCAGGGGCTAAGAATACATTAGGGGAGTTTACCCCAAATCATTCTTTTCACTGGCAGCTTCGAACAATTGATTTGAAATCCCAAGAACTGCTTATCAATTGAGACAGAAAATTATAAGCCTGGGTTTATTTACCTGATTATTTTAAGTAGAAACTTTGCTTTATTGTTTTGCTAATGTATTTAGGAACAATTTTGTGTACTGACTAGTCTCTTAAGCATGCCTTGGTTATACATATTTTGAAGATAACTGCATTTTCTTTCACTCATAGTGAAGTTATTCCTTTTTATGGTGAAATAAAATATATTCCTTACCACTATTTTGAGCACTCTTGAAGACTTTATGGAAGAGGTGACTGATTCCTGACAGGCAATTTTTTTAGAGAAACCCATTTTTTTTTTCATTCAGTAAATACTTACCAAATTCTGACCAAGTGACTACAACTCAATAATTTGTCCTGAATTAAAAAATAAGTTTTGTCGGGGGGTGGGGGAATGGGATAGACCGGTGATGGGTAGTAAGGAGGGCACGTATTGCATGGTGCACTGGGTGTTATATGCAACTAATGAATCATCGAGCCTTACATCGGAAACCGGGGATGTACTGCATGGTGACTAACATAATATAATAAAAAAACATTAAAAAAAATAAAAAATAAGTTTTGTCAAACCACAGAAGTGATAAGTTTTAATTTTGTATAGCTTAAATTCTTGGAATGTATAGAATTCTACTTCAATAATACTATTTCTCTGTAAGACTACAATAGACTTTAAGACATTTAAACCAGAATCATTTGAATTTTAATTTAGAGTACATTTAGATCAGTTTCATCTCATCAGCCACTAATGGGAATGTGAAATTCCAGTGCGATTTGGGAATTTTTCTGTCATCTCAACTATCTTGTCCATTTTAGGCCCTATCCATATCATAACTCTAAATACATTATTTCTTAAGTTTGCTTACTTCATTACCTGAGTAATAATCTTCACCTTTTTCACAACTCTTTCTCTCAGTGATTCAAAGACACAGATTACATCCTCTACTTGAATGCTTCTACTATCTCTCGCTTATTCTGACTTCTTTCCTAATCTTCAGTGTCATATTAATAACTGCTTTTTCAACATCACCACCTGGATGTCTTTCTATGACCTCAACTAAGTATGTTAAAATGGAATGGATTTATACAATCAGTGACTTAACATTCTCTCTTCTTATGAGAATTGTTGTTTAAGACACTATAATTTTGGAGGCTTGAAAAATTCGAGTTGCTCATTTAAATAAGTCCATGGCAGCACTTGATAAGAGCCAACTCTTATCATTTTTGCTCCTCCTGCTTCATGCAAGTTTTGCTGAACTATGCTCTGTGCTGGATTCTTTAGTTACAAAAGATTATTCATTTAAAGGATTAAATAAATTACCTATCTCCTTGTCCTCCATAATCAACCTATTGTTATGTTATTTTGGGGCTACCTCTGAAATTTTTTGGGAATAATTTCCTTCCTTTCTATTCTTATTTTCATTACTCTAAGTCAGGCTCTCAGGAACTCTTGATTTAACTATTTTTAGAGCCATCTCTCTGGTCTGTCATCACAGTCTCCTCCCTCCAAATTATCTGACTTAGCAATGTCAAGGAAGTGTGCAGTTCTGATGATGTCATTTCCCTGCTCAAAAATCTTCAGTGCATTTCCATGTTCTGTAGAATAGAATCAAAACTCCTCAGCCTGGTGCTTTTGAACCGCCACACAGATAGCCTTCAACATTAAGTAGAGAACATTACTGCAACGTAGTTAGGACACTGTACTATTTACTAATTGTGTGTCCCTTGGTAAATTACTATTCCTTTCACAACCCTAGTATTCCTACCTGGAAAAAGGGATAATAATAGTACATACCTCATAGAGCTATTGTGAGGATTGAATAAAGAATTCATTTAAAGCATTAAACACGGTGCCTGGCACAAAATAAGTAATCAATACATTTTATTATTATTATTACAGCACTGCTAGATGAGTTGATAAATAGATGTTATTGATGGAACTTGGTATCTGTTCAGTTCTACTCTATGAGTTTTACAAATGGGGACATGAGTCTACCTTAGCACTGGGAATTATGCTTTCCCACCATTTAGTTCCCATGTATTTCTCATTAGCAATTATTTCCAAATGAAGAGCTCTGCCTGTTGTGTTGTATGGAATCCATTAAAAACTGTAGCGACCACTTGCTTAACAGGATTAGTCATAAAACCCAGAAGGCCAACAGTTGGTGAATGGATAAACAAAATATGGTATATTCATACACCAGAATATTATTCAGCAATAAAAAGGAATGATACACTGATATATGCTAAAACATCACCAAACCTCAAAAACGTTATGCTAAATAAATGAAGCCAGACACAAGACTCCATATTGTATGATTCCATGTATATGAAATGTCAAGAATAGGCAAATCTTTAAAGACAGGAAGATTCCTGGATGCTCTGGGCTATGGGTGGAAGTGACAAATAACTAAATGGGGACAAAATGTCTTTCTGGGTTGATGGAAATATGTATGTATAGTTATGTAATTTAATCACATGTGTAACCATCACCACAGTCAAGACACAGGACTGTTCAATCCCCACAAAGATCTCCCTTGGGTTACCACTTCCCCACACCATTGTTACCTCTGACAACCATCAGCCTGTTCTCCATCTCTATAACATTGTCATTTCAAGAATTTTATATAAATGAAATCATAAAGTATGTGAGGCTGTTTCCATTTAATATAATTTTAGGTATCTTAGGGGTTAAGTATGCCATATTACTTTTTAATTTTCCATCTGTTTTTTAATTTTTCTATTTTCTCTTTCATGCCTCCTTGTGGGATACTTGAACAGTTTTTAGAGTTCCATTTTTATTTATCTAAATTTTTTGAGCATATCTCTTTGTTATGTTAGTGGTTGCTGTAGGTATTACATTATACATATATAATGATCAGTTTACTGATGTAGACATTTTACCAATTTAAATGTAGCAAGCTACATTTAACCTCCCCCATTTATAGTTGTTTTAATATTTCCTCTATATACACTGAAAATTATATAAGGCAATATTATACTTTTTCCTTCAACTGTCAAAAATCATTTAAAGATTCAAGAGAAGGGAAGTCTGTATTTACTCATATTTTTGGTCTTTCTGTTGCTGTTTCTTCCTTCCTGATTTTCCAAAATTCCTTCTTTTATCATTTCCTTTCTATTAGATGACTTCCTTTATCAATTCTTTTAGAGTAAGTCTGCTGATGATAAATTCTCTTAGCTTTCCTTCATGGGAGCATGTCTTGGTTACTCTTCATTCCTCAAGTATATTTTCACTGGATTAAAACTCTCATTGACAGCTGTTTTATTTTAAGACTTGAAAAATGGCTGCAATTTCCTTTTGGCCTCTCTGGTTTCTGATGAGAAATCTGCTGTCGTTCACATTGTTTTCCCCTTATAGGTGATGTGTCATTTCTCTTTTCTGTTTTCAAAATTTCTTCTTTGTCTTCAGCCTTCTGAAGTTTGATAATGAATTACCTTGGTGTGAATTTCTTTGAGTTTATTGTCTCTGGGGTTCAGTTAGCTACTTGAATCTGCAGTTTGTCTTTTGCAAAATTTTTGGAAAATTTCAAACATTATTTATGGCAATATTTTCAGCTCCATCTTCTTTCTCTTTTCCTTTTGCAACTCAGATGACCCAAATATTAGCTCTTTTATTAAAGTCCTAGAATTCCCTGAAGTTTTGTTTATTTTTCAAAAAATGTATTTTCTTTTTGTTGTTCAGATTAGGTAATTTCTATTGTTTCATCTTCAAGTTTACTGATGCTTTCTTCTGTCTTCTTTATTGTGCTGTTGAGACCATCCATTGGGCTCTTAAATTTCAATTATTATATATTTTCAGTTGTAGGATTTCCTCTTGGTTTTTCTTTATAGCTTCTATTTCTTTGCCAAGGCCTTTTATTCTTTGTTTCAAGTGTGTTTGTAATTACTTATTACATTATATTTTTATAATGGCTGCTTGAAAATTATTGTCAGATAATTCCGACCTTTTTGTTATGTTGGTGTTGGCATTCATTGACCATCTTTTTCAGTCAAGTTCAGATTTTCCTAGTTCTTGGTATGATGTGTGTGTGTGTGTGTGTTTTTTTTTTTTTTTGCATCCTAGATATTTTGGGTATTATGTTATGAGACTGTGGATCTTGTATAAAACTTGTGTTTTAGCAGATCTCCTTTGACAAAATGCTGCCAGGGGAAAGGGAGTACCCCTCTTTACTGCCATGTATGGGTGGAAGTCCAGGTTCCCCACATTGCTTCATTTGACACCCTGGGGAAGGCGGACCTCATTATTTATGGGTGGAGGTGGATTTCAGTTTTCCTGTGTGGTCTCACTGACCCTGGGGGTTGGGGTGGCCTCACTACTGCTGAATGGTGGTGAAAACTCTGGCTTTCTTTTGGGTTCCTTCTGACCCTCCTCTGACACTGCAAGGAGGGGAGCTGTGTGGATCCATTATTGCCAGGTGAGGATGGAATTGCTAGGTCTCTACTTGGTCTTCACCGATGTCATCTCAGCATGGGAAAGGGTGAGATGCCATATTGAAGCTGGGAAAGGATAGAAGTTAAGACTTTCCAAAGCAGGTGGAGGTTTCTTCCCCATGATATTTCGTTGTGTTTGGTAGCTATTATTTCTGCATTGTTAGGGTTGCCCCTTTCCTGGACTTCTGGCTAGAGAGAGCTGGCTTCTGTGGGGGCATTTTTATCTCCTTCCATTGGTGTTTCTGGGTTGCTGGCTTCTCTAGTAACCAGTCTGGATGCATCAGGCAAAAAGACAACTCGGGGAACAGATTGTCATATCATTCCTAAGATACCTAGTCCTTCTGCCTCTTTCTCTATATCTATCAGGGTATATGTTTTATATATAGTGTCCACGGTGTTGAGTTGTACTTAGCAAGAGGAATAAGAAGTGGTCCTTTGTTAAAATCCTGTAGGTTCCTGAGATTCTGTTCATTTTTTTAATAATGTTTTTTTATTATATTATGTTAGTCACCATACAGTACATCCCTGGTATCTGATGTAAAGTTCAATGATTCATCAGTTGCATATAACACCCAGTGCAACATGCAATACGTGCCCTCCTTACTACCCATCACCAGTCTATCCCATTCCCCCACCCCCTCCCCTCTGAAGCCCTCAGTTTGTTTCTCAGAGTCCATAGTCACTCATGCTTCATTCCCCCTTCTGATTATCCCCCTTTCTTCCCCCACCAATCCTCCTGTTCTTATGTTCCATAGATGAGAGAAATCATATGATAATTGCCTTTCTCTGCTTGACTTATTTCACTTAGCATTATCTCCTCCAGTGCCATCCATGTTGCAGCAAATGTTGAGAACTTGTTCTTTCTGATAGCTGAGTAATATTCCATTGTATATATGGACCACAGCTTCTTAATCCAGTCATCTGTTGAAGGGCATCTCGGCTCCTTCCACAATTTATCTATTGTGGACAATGCTGCTATGAACATTGGGGTGCATATGGCCCTTCTCTTCACTACGTCTGTATCTTTGGGGTAAATACCCAGTAGTGCAATGGCTGGGTCATAGGGTAGCTCAATGTTTAACTTTTTAAGGGATCTCCACACTGTTTTCCAGAGTGTCTGTACCAACTTGCATTCCCACCAACAATGTAGGAGGGATCCCCTTTCTCCACATCCTCTCCAACAATTGTTGTTTCTTGCCTTGTCAATTTTTGCCATTCTAACTGGTGTAAGGTGGTATCTTTGTGTGGTTTTGATTTGAATTTCCCTGATGGCTAATGATTTTGAACATTTTTTCATGTGTCTATTAGCCATTTGTATGTCATCATTGGAAAAGTGTCTGTTCATATCTTCTGCCAATTTTTTGATTTGATTATTTGTTTCTTGTGTATTGAGTTTGAGAAGTTCTTTGTAGATCTTGGATACCAGTCTTTTATCTGTAGCATCATTTGCAAATATCTTCTCCCATTCGTGGGCTGCCTCTTAGTTTTTTTGACTGTTTCCTTGGCTGTGCAGAAGCTTTTTATCTTGATGAAGTCCCACAAGTTCATTTTATCTTTTGTTTCTCTTGCCTTTGGAGATGTGTCATGAAAAAGTTTGCTTTGGCCTATGTCATAGAGGGTGCTGCCTATGGTCTCCTCTAGGATTTTGATGGATTCCTGTCTCACATCGAGGTCTTTCATCCATTTGGAGTTTATCTTTGTGTATGGTGTGAGAGAGTGGTCACGTTTCATTCTTTTGCATGTAGCTGTCCAATTTTCCCAGGACCATTTATTGAAGAGACTGTCTTTTTTTCACTGGATGTTTTTTTCTGCTTTATCAAAGATTAGTTGCCCAAAGAGCCGCGGGTTCATTTCTGGGTTCTCTATTCTGTTCCATTGGTCTATGTGTCTATTTTTGTGCCAGTACCATGCTGTCTTTGTGATCACAGCTTTGTAGTACAGCTCGAAATCCGGCATTGTGATGCCCCCAGCTTTGTTTTTCCTTTTCAACAGTTCCTTGGCGATTTGGGGCCTTTTCTGGTTCCATACAAATTTAAGGACTATTTGTTCCAGTTCTTTGAAAAATGTCCTCGGTATTTTGATCGGGATGGCATTGAAAGTGTAGATTGCTCTGGGTAGCATGGACATTTTAACTATGTTAATTCTTCCAATCCATGAGCATGGAATATTTTTCCATCTTTTTGTGTCTTCCTCAATGTCTTCAAGAGTGATTTGTAGTTTCTAGAATATAGGTTCTTTACGTCTCTGGTTAACTTAATTCCAAGGTAACGTATGGTTTTTGGTGCTATTGTAAATGGGATGGATTCCTTAATTTCTCTTTCTACAGTTTCATTATTTGCATATAGAAATGCAACTGATTTCTGAGCATTGATTTTGTATCCCGCCACATTACTGAATTGCTCTATAACTTCTAATAGCTTGGGCATGGATTCTTTTGGGTTTTCCATATAGAGTATTAGTCATCTGTGAAGACAGACATTTTGACTTCTTCTTTGCCGATTTGGATACATTTTATCCCTTTTTGTTGTCTGATTGCTGTTGCAAGGACTTCTAGTACTATGTTGAATAATATTGGTGAGAGTGGGCATCTTTGTCCTGTTCCTGATCTTCAGGGAAAGGCTTCCAGCTTTTCCCCATTGAGAATGATATTTGCTGTAGGCTTTTCATAGATGGCTTTTATGAGATTGAGGAATGTACCCTCTATTCATACACTCTAAAGGGTTTTAATCAGGAAAGGATGCTGTATTTTGTCAAATGCTTTTTCTACATCAATTGAGAGCATCATATAGTTCCTGAGTCTTTTCTTGTTGATATGATGTATCACACTGATCGATTTGCGAATGTTGAACCACACTTGCATCCCAGGGATGAATCCCACTTGATCATGATGGATAATCCTTTTAATGTACTGTTGGATTCTACTAGCCAGGATCTTGTTGAGGATTTTGGCGTCCATATTCATTAGGGAAATCGGTCTGTAATTCTCCTTTTTGATGGGGTCTTTGCCTGATTTGGGGATCAAGGTAATATTGGCCTCATAGAATGAGTTTGGTAGCTTTCCTTCTGTTTTTACTTTTGGAAATAGCTTTAGGAGAATAGGTATTATTTCTTCTTTGAATGTTTGATAGAATTCACCAGGAAAACCATCCGGGCCTGGAGTTTTGTGTTTTGGAAGGTTGTTTATCACTGACTCAATCTCTTCATAATTAATTGGCCTGTTATAAAATCAATTTCTTCCTGTTTCAGTCTTGGTAGTTTATAGGTTTCCAGGAAGGCCTCCATCCCTTCCAGATTGCTTAATTTATTGGCATATAGCTGTTGATAAAAGTTTCTAATAATCCTTCCATTTTCATTGGTGTTGGTTGTGACCTCTCCTTTTTCATTCATAATTTTTAAAATTTGGGTCCTTTCTCTATTCTTTTGGATAAGTCTTGCCAGCGGTTTGTCAATTTTATTTACTCTTTCAAAGAACCAGCTTCTAGTTCTGTTGATCTGCTCTATTGTACTCCTGGTTTCTAATTCATTGATTTCTGCTCTAATCTTGGTCAACTGCTTCCTTGTGAGTTGATTAGGCCTGTCCCTCTGTTGCTGTTCCAGCTTCTTGAGGTGAGAGTATAAAAATTGTATTTTAGATTTTTCTATTCTTTTGAGTGAGGCTTGGATGGCTATGTATTTCCCCCTTAGGACTGCCTTTGCAGTAACCCATAGGTTTTGAACCATTGTGTTTTCATTCTCATTGGTCTCCATAAATTGTTTAATTTGATTTTTGATTTCCTGGTTTATCGAGTCATTCCTGAGCAGGATGGTTCTTAGTCTCCAAGTGTTTGAGTTTCTTCCAAATTTTTCCTTGTGGTTGAGTTCCAATTTCAGAGCGTTGTGGTCTGAGAATACGCAGGGAATAATTTCAGTCGTTTGGTATCGGTTGAGACCTGTTTTGTGACCCAGAACATGGTCTATTCTTGAGAATGTTCCATGGGCATTAGAATCGAATGAGTATTCTTTGGTTCTGGGGTGTAGTGCTCTATATATATCTATGAGGTCCAACTCATCGAGTATGGCATTCAAAGCTCTTGTTTCTTTGCTGATTTCTTGCTTAGGTGATCTGTCTATTGCTGATAGTGGAGTGTTGAGGTCTCCTATTATTAGTGTATTTTTATCTATATGTCTCTTTATTGTGGGTAAGAGTTGGCTTGTGTATCTTGCTGCTCCCCTGTTGGGGGCATATATATTTATAATTGTCATATCCACTTGTTGGATACATCCTTTAAGAATAATATAGTGCCCTTCTGTGTCTCTAAAGACTATAGTCTTTAGTTTAAAATCCAGTCTGTCTGATATGAGAATTGCTACCCCAGCTTTCTTTTGAGGTCCATTGGCATGAAAGATGGTATTCCATCCCTTTACTTTCAGTCTGAATGTATCTTTAGGTTCAAAATGAGTCTCTTGTAGACAGCAAATGGATGTGTCATTTCTTTTTATCCAATCTGCAACCCTGTGGCTTCTTATGGGAGCATTTAGGCCATTTACATTGAGACTGATTATTGAGAGATATGATTTTAATGATGCCATGTTGCCAGGAAAGTCTTTGTTTCTATCAGTTGTGACTTTCTGTTCTGTATCACTCTTGGGGCCTTTTTACTTTTATAGAACCCCCCTTAATATCTCCTGTAGGGCTGGTTTCGTGGTTATGAAATTGGTCAATGACTGGCGATTCTGGAAGGTCTTTATTTCTCCATCAATTCTGAATGACAGCCTTGCTGGATAAAGGATCCTTGGCTGCATGTTTTTCTCTGAAAGAGCTTTAAAAATGCCCCCCCCCCAACCCTTTCTCTCATTCCAGGTCTGTGTGGACAGGTCTGATGTAATTCTGATACCTTTGCCTTGGTACATGAGAAATTTCTTTGCCCTGGCTGCTTTCAATACTGTATCCTTGGATCTAATATTTGCGAAATGCACTATGATGTGACGTGGCGTAGGTTTGTCATGGTTGAGCTTGGGAGGGGTCCTCTGCTTCTTGGACATGAATGTTTGTTTCCCTTGCTAGATTAGGGAAGTTTTCAGCTACAATTTGTTTGAATATCTCTTCTAGACCTCTGTTTTTCTCCACCCCCTTGGGGATGCCGATGATTCTGACATTGGAACGTTTCATTGAGTCAGTAATCTCCTGTAACCTACATTCCTGAGCGTGGATTTTTTTGAGTCCAGATTCTATGCTAGCTTTGTCTTCTCCTAACCCATCCTCCAATTCGCTGATTCGTTCTGCCTCATTCACCCTGGCCATCAGAGCCTCTAGTTTTGACTGCATTTGGCTCATAGAATTTTTAATTTCTGCCAGATTCACTCTCATTTCTGCCCTTAGAGATTCTATATTCTCATTAACATTTTCATTAATACTTTTTTCAAGTCTACACACTATCTTGACCATTGTTACTCTGAATTCCATTTCTGATAATTTGGTTCTATCCATGTCCATTAGTTCTATGGCAGAGGCCACAGACTCATTGTCTTTCTTTGCTGGGGGGGATTTCTCCTTCTCGTCATTCTGATGAGGAGAGATTGTGGTGTTGTCCAGAGCCCAAATTATTGACCGGGACCCTGGCCGTGCTCCCTTGTTTTATAGGGATCTTAGGGATGTGGGCTTCTTGATTTTCCTGCCTGCCTTCTGGGGGAGGGGCCTGCCGTGCGGATACTCAGGCAACCCTGTTTGGTTAGAGTCTCCGTGTCTCCTGCGAGGGGGGATGGGGATGGGCATATCGTGAGCCGGTCTTTCCAGGCTTTTGTTCTCTGGCGGCTTTCCCTGGCGATTTGCTGTGCCTCTTCTGAGAGTCAGAGCAGCAGTGGCCAAATCTCATCCTCTGTCTCAGAACAGAGGGATCGTGGCCCATTCTCCACTCATGTTCTGGCCACTTTAACTCTGTTTCTGTTGGTGCTGCTCAACACTGCAGTGTCCCAGGATGTGCGCTGCACACCCAGTATCCCAGCCCTCACTTCCAGGGTCGGCGCATCTCTGTCTTTTGTGTTTCTAACACCGCCAGCCGCCCCGCACGCTCCTGGAGCTCCCAGTCTCAGTCTGGTTCCAGTGAGCACACCGGAGCTCTGTTTCAGTCTGGAGGCATGCGTTCCCTGGCTCACGGTCTCAGTCTGCTCTCTTGCGGGTGCCTGTCCGTGAATCCGCCCACTCCCCCGTGCAGGTGGCTACCGCTTCCCGGCGCCCGAACTCAGCAGCTCTCTCCCCCTTCTGTTTATCTTCCGATATCTGTGTGCGGTTTCACGGCTCCCCACGTCGTATCTCAATACTCAGCGCTGGAGATGTTCATTTGTAGAGATCCAGATGTATCTTCCTGTGTCTCTGGCTGATTCCGTGGATGTTCAGGCTGGTCTGGTACCTATCCAACTTGACTCAGGGGACCGGCTGAAAAAGGGGTTCCCTACTCCTCTGCCATCGTAACTCTCCTGTTCATTTTTTTAAAAAAGACCTTATTTATTTATCTGAGAGAGAGAGAGAGAGCACACAAGCAGGGGGAGCAGCAGAGGGAGAAGGAGAAGCAGATTCCTCACTGAGGAGGGAGCCTGATGCAGGGCTTGATCCTGGGACCGTGGGATCATGACCTGAGCTGAAGGCAGACATTTAACTGACTGAGGTACTCAGATGCCCTGATTCTGTTCATTTCTTTAAAAAATCTATTTTCTCTTTATTGTTCAGGCTGGTTAATTTCTATTGTTCTATATGAAAGTTCACTGATTCTTCTGTCTTCTCCATTATGCTATTGAGACCATCTACTGGGCTGTCAAATTTTATTTATTATATATTTTCAGTTCTAAGATTCCATTTGGTTCTTTATATCTTCTTTATATCTTTCTTTGCCAAGGCTTTCTTGGTCTGGATAATAAATTTTTATCAATTAATTTGACCTCTTTTTTTTTTGCCATTCTGCTTTATTATGTAGGAGTATTGATTTGCAAGACCTACAAGGAACTTGTATAATGATAAAACAGGCAAGTAATGGGGTTTATCAAAGATATACTCTCTTCACTACAAAAAATTAAGCTTTGAAATCCCATCATAAGAAATCAAGGTAAGTTGAAAGAAAACCAAAAGTATATTCAAATTGTGGATATGTATAATTTTTTTTCTCTTAAAAAGAAAGAGTATCACCAAAAATGTACAAATAAATGTTCATAGAAGTATTATCCACAGGAACCCAAGACTGGAAACAACCCAAATGCCCTTCAACTGGTGAATGCATAAGTAAAATAAAACAAATTTTAAAAATCCATAAAATGAATTAATATTTGGCAATAACAGGGAATTAAATACTGATACATGCTACAACATGGATAAACCTTAGAAACTATGCTAAACTATGCTATAGGAGACACATATCACAAAAGACCACATATTATATGATTTCAATTATAGGAAATGTCCAGAACAGGTAAATCCTATTAAAAAATGATAAAAAATAATAGGGGGAAATTTAGTGAAAATTAGAAAGTCTTAAATATCGTTACTATATTAGTCGCAGATATCATGACAATAATCTGTGTTTACTGAAACTTCTGTTTTTTTTTTTTAAAGATTTTATTTATTTATTCGACAGTGATAGAGGCAGCCAGCGAGAGAGGGAACACAAGCAGAGGGAGTGGGAGAGGAAGAAGCAGGTTCACAGTGGAAGAGCCTGATGTGGGGCTCGATCCCAGAATACCGGGATCACGCCCTGAGCTGAAGGCAGACGCTTAACCGCTGTGCCACCCAGGCGCCCCTAAAACTTCTGTTTTTTAACTTTTTTTTAAAGTTTTTATTTATTTATTTGATGGAGAGAGAGACAGCCAGCGAGAGAGGAAACACAAGCAGGGGGAGTGAGAGAGGAAGAAGCAGGCTCCCAGCAGAGCAGGGAGCCCGATGCGGGGCTTGTTCCCAAGACCCTGGGACCAGGCCCTGAGCCGAAAGCAGACGCTTAATGACTGAGCCACCCAGGTGCCCCTGTTTTTTAACTCTTTTACCTCTATGGTAAGGGTCTCCCTGAAGTCTTCCATTCTTTTGTCAAGCCCAGGAAGTATATTTATGATTGTTGCTTTAAATTCTTCATCAGGCATGTTACTTATATCGGTTTCACTTAGATCTCTGGCGGTGACCTTATCTTGTTCTTTCATTTGGGATGAATTCCTCTGTCTTGGCATTTTGTCTAAGTCTCTACCTTCTTCTCTGTGTTAGAAAAGCCAGTTATGTTTCCTGCTTCTGAGAGTAATGCCTTTATGAAGAAGAGATCATATGTTGGCCAGGGCCTGGTGTTTCAGGGAGTGTCTCCAGAGTGTGCTGCATGCACTCTGCTGCTGTTTTGGCTGCTCTAGCCTTCAGGCCACTCATCTGCAGAGGCTCTCCTTGCCTGCAGTGGGCAGTGTTTGGTCCTTGGTCAGTATGTGGTAAGTTTTAACTGGGTATGTCTGCTTGTTAAAGGAGATCTGATACTACTTCCACTAGAACTGAAGCCCTGTAGAACTCTCTGGTGGGAAGACTCGGTGTGAGGAGGGGTTTCTGCTGGTCTTCTGGGAAAGGGGCCTGCTGCCCTGGGACTGAGGCAAGCTTTACCAAGAAGGGCAGCACCACCAGAGTGCAGGGCTGTGGGAGGTGGCCAGTGCCAGTGCTGTGCTGCTTACCTCCCACAGGTGGCGCTGTGTTCATGCTGAGGGGCAGAGTAGGAAAATGGCACCAGCCAACTTTTGTTCCTGGAGAGGCACCTCCATGCACACTGCCTCTCAGGCAAGCACTCTGAGAAGAGCAAATAATCTCCCGGCTGTGTGTCCCAGGCATATTTCAGATTGCTGTTTTCACACTCTCTGCCTCTGGGTTGTTTGCTTGCTCTATCTCCAGGAGCGATGCAGTGCACATTGGGCTCTATCCCAGCCAAGTCTGACTTTTAAAACTCCAGGCTTTAGGGATGTGGAATGGGCAGGGGCCTGTGCTGGTCTTCTGGGGGAGGGTCTCGCTGTGCTGGGATTGAAGGAAATTTGACAGAGAAGGGAAGGGCAGTCAAATGAGAACACAGCGGTGTGGGACTTGGCGTAAGCAGGCTAGGCAACCAGTTTCAGGGTTGAGCTGCTTTCCACAGGTGGCTGTGTGTTTATGCTGAGTCAGGGGAGGGAAATGGCTCCTGCTGACTCCTTTGTCCCTGGAGAGGCATCTGCCCCAAGAAGAGGGTATAATTTCCTCTCTGTGTGCTCTAGGTGTTCTCCAGATCCTTGTTTCCATGCTGTCTGCTCACCACCCCTTCCGGGGTTGTTTGCCTGCCTTCTCTCCAGGAGCAGGACAGTGCCCTTAGGGCTCTATTCCAGCCAAGCCAGCCTACTCCTACAACTCCAGTCTTCAAGCTCCCCAGCTTTGCAATGAAAATCAGCTCCTCCGGTTTTCCCAGCCCATGGTTTTGGGGAAATATTCTCCTTGAGCAATCCCCTGTGCATTCTACTCTCTTTCCTCTTTCTCTGTGACCAGGGCTCCCTCCCCTCTACAGCACCCATAATCTGTTTCTCCCCCAAACCACATCTCCACACTTCCTGCCTTCTTCGATGTGGCCTCTTCTTTCCACTTAGTTGTGGAGTTTGTCAGTCTTCAGGTTGATTTCTGGGGTATTTAGAATGATTTGATAGTTATCTAGTTGTGTTCAAGGGATGACATGAGTCTAGGGTCTTCCTACTATGCTGACATCTTAGCTCCCTTCCTATACTATATCTGTGTATATGGAAATCTTTGCTAGCTATCTCTCCCTTCCAAGAAGCATTCCGTACTACAATGTTTTGGTTAGTAAAGTGTATTTGGGCTGAGTTTGTCTCCCTGTTAGGCAGTGAGCACCATGAGGACAGAAGCTGGGCCTGTCTTATCTATCATCACATTGTAGGATCCAGCACAGATTAGGCTCTTTTGCTTGGTTCTGAAGGACTCTAGGTTACAGACAGGTCTGCCAAGGCATGGGAAAAGCTCTGTAGTTGGGGCCAGGAATGCCCAGGTTCAGCCTGGGTACTGGCAGTAAACTGTGATGGATATATGTCAGGAAAAATCAAGGGTACAGACCAAGAAATGGTCCCATCCTATAAGATAACAGCAGGTTAGTGCTGTACAGTGTGTACCAGCCTCTATCCTGCTGCTTGGCATCATTTTACATTTGTGACCCACAAAACTCAATTCAGCCTGCAAGTTTACTACACCTTGTTCAGTCACTCTTCCACTCCATTGGGTGACTATTCCACACATTCTCTCTTCTTAGATTATAGCATTTTCTCCTCACTTGCACCCTCAATGGGTAGCCTCTTACTGAAGGTTGCTGATATCAGAAAAGTCCTCAGAAAGAAGTTTTACATCCACCTGCCTCTCTGCATCCCTTCCTGTTACTAGGGAAGATCTTCCTTGCAAGCCCTGCTAAGGTCTGACTTCCATATCCCTGTTATCCCCCCAAGGACACTACTCCAGCAATTCTTCCCTCTTACCTTCTGCATCAAACTTTCCCTTTTGACTGGATCATTCTTACCAGAATGTACACACACATCCTGTACTATATCTGATATTGAATAGGAAAATCAAACCAAAATTAGCAAAACAACAACAACAACAACAAAAAAAAAACAACACACCAAAAAAACCCTCCACACTCTGGCTCAAATCCCTCTCCTTCCAGTTTTCTTTTTCTCCTATTCTAGTGAGGCTTTTACCCACTCTGTTCCACCAAAACAGCTTTTGTCAAGGTTACTGATAAACTCCACACTGCTAAAGCCTGTGCCTAATTCTCAGTAGTCCTCTGAATTGACCTATAGGCAGTACCACTTGATACAGCTCCTTGCTACCTCCTTTTTTGAAACACTAGCTTCCATTGGCTTCTAGGACACCACTCAGTTGATGCACCTTTCCCCCCCAACTCCTTTGTGGGTTCTTCCCCATCTCTGTGTCTGTTATACTTTGGAGTGCCCTAACCTCTTACCTTGGACCATTCTCTTCTCTGTTTATACTCACTTCTTAGAGTTTCTCCTCTAGACTCATCCAAATACCATCAGAACATCAGTTACTCCCAAATTTTTCCTTCAGCTTGAACTTCTAGTATACATATATCTGATTGTCAACTTGATAATTCTACTTGGATGTCTAATATGCTTTTTGAGATGATATTCACCACCATCTCCCACCCTCCAGACTGCTACTTCTGAGGTGTTCTCTAATCAATAATTTCATTCTTCCTATTACGATGGATAAAAATCTTAGTCATCCTTGATAATTCTTTTGCTCTCATCCCTCACAGCTGACTTGTAAAAATCCACATCTCATCCAGCAGCAAACGCTGTCAGTGCTACAGCAGAGATGTCCAGTATCTCACCATGCCCCCCACCTGCACAGCAACCCTTCTGGCCTGAGCCACACTCACCTCTTGTTTGGATTATTAATCACTCTCCTAATGGCCCTACCTTTATTTCTTTTTAATAATTTAACTTAACTATCTAATTTGTACCAACTTAATAGCACACAAAATCTCTGCTTCTATACAGTTTTGTTTTCCTCTCTGTTACTGACATCACAAATTAGTTCTTTATACATTTTGAGTGCAGATATGTTTCTTAACAATTATTTTTATGCATTTTTATTTTAATAAAATAAATAATAAGAAAATAAAGAGTGGAGTTACAAATCAATATTACAATATACTAGCTTTTATAAATTGCCCATTTACCTTTCCTGGAGATCTTTATTTCTTCACAGGGATTTGAGTTACTGTTTAGTGTCCTTTCATTTCAACTGGAAGGACTCCTTTTAGCATTTCTTACAGGGCAGATATAGTGATAATTAACTCCCTGAATTTTTGTTTATGTGGGAATGTCCTAATATCTAATTTTTGAAGGGTGGTTTTGCTGGATATAGAAGTCTTGGTTGACTTTTTTTCTTTCAGAACTTTGACTAGATCACCCCCTGCCTTTTGGCCTCTAGGGTTGAGCAATCAGTTGATAATCTTATTGAGGATCCCTTATATGTGAAAATTGCTTCTCTTTTGTTGCTTTTATGATTCTTTGTTTTGGCTTTTGACACTTTGATTATAATGTCTCTTGGTGTGGGTCTCTTATCTTACATGGAGCTGAGTTTCTTTAATTTGTTAATTTTTGTCTCTCATCCAATTTGCAAAGTTTTTTGGGGGCTCCTGGGTGGCTCAGTTGGTTGCGTGGCCAACTCTTGATTTCCAGGTCCTGAGATCGAGCCCTGCGTGGGATTTTATGCTCAGTGTAGAGTCTGCTTGTCCCTCTCCCTCACCTTTGACCCCTCCCCCTGGTGCACACATGCCTTGCTCATGTGTACCCCACCCCTGCACGCCCCGCTGGCACACTTGTGGTCTCTCTCTTAAATAAATAAAATCTTAAAAAATTTTTTGGGAAGTTTTCAGTCATTATTTATTCAAATAATTTCTCTGTTTCTTTCTCTCTCTTTTCTCCTTCTGGGACTCCCCAATGCATATATTCATCTGCTTGCTGTGCTACAGGTCCCTTAGGTTCAGTTTACTTTTCCTTAATTTATTTTCTTTCTGTTCCTCTTGTCTTTAAGATCTTCTGGTTCTTTCTTTTGCCTGCCCAAATCTGTTTTTGAACCACTCCAGTGAATCTTTCATGTCAGCTCTTGTGTTTTTCAGTTCCAGAATTTTTTAGTTCCTTTTTATATTTCTTTTTATTGATATTCTCATTTTGTTCATGTATCAATTTCCTCTCTTTGTTAATGTCTTTCTTTAGCTTTTTAAGCATCTTTAAGACAGTTGTTTTAAAGTCTTTGTTTAGTATCTGGACTTCCTCAGGGATAATTTCTGTTGATTTATTTTGTTCCTTTAAATGGGTTATACTTTCCTGTTTGTTTGTATGCCTTTTTTTTAAATTGTTGAAACATGGACATATGAGTACTATATTGTGATAACTCTGGAAATCAAATTCTCCCCTTCCTCCAGGGTTTGTAGGTTTTCTTTTAAATTGTTGTACAGTGTCTCTTTGCCAAAGAACAGCCTTGGTTGAAAGCTTAAGGTGTTTTCAGGTCTTTTCTGAGCCTGTGTTTTTCCCAGGGCATGCAAGGTGATTTTCTTTTCTTTTCTTTTTTTTTTTTTAAAGATTGTATTTATTTATTTGACAGAGATAGAGACAGCCAGCAAGAGAGGGAACACAAGCAGGGGGAGTGGGAGAGGAAGAAGCAGGCTCATAGCGGAGGAGCCTGATGTGGGGCTCGATCCCATAATGCCGGAATCATGCCCTGAGCCGAAGGCAGACACTTAACCACTGTGCCACTCAGGCGCCCCAACAAGGTGATTTTCTAAATCTTCCCATACACAGTTACTTCTGAATATGCCTGCTCCCAAAAACGGGAAAAGGTTAGAAAAAAAGGGGAAAAATTGCAGGTTTTTAAAAAATCCTTTAAATCCTGTTAGCCACTTTAGCCAGTGGGGGTTGCAACAATGGGCACCCACCTCTGTATGCACGTCCATCACCAAAAGCAGTAATCAGCAATTAGAACACAGAACTGCAGTATTTGGAGGACAAGGTCATTATTGCCCACCCTGGCTCTCATAAGTTGTTCCAGGAATGCAGGCTCTTGTTTCCATAGTTGTCTGCCACACAGGGCTGGAGGACAAGAGATGGGTAGTCACTACCATGCTAATGGCTGAAATAGACCAAAATTACCTACAATTTTACCAGCCAAACCCTCCCCTGGAAGCTGCAAGCATTCAAATAGACTCCAGAGTTCCAAAATAGATGCTTCAGACAGTTTCTGCCAGTATAAGTGCTGTCCAGGTGTTCAAAGTCCTAGCACTTTCAACCCCACCATCTTCCCTCTCACCTATAGCTATGTTTAGCTTCAGTTTTTTTTTTTAAAGATTTTATTTATTTGAGAGCAAGCACAAGAGAGCGAGAGAGCATGAGTGGGGAGAAGGGGCAAAGGGAGAGGGAAAAGCAGACTCCTCACTGAGCAGGGAGCCCAAAGCAGGGCTGATCCCAGGATGCTGGAATCATGACCTGAGTCAAAGGCAGAAGCTTAACTGACTGAGTCACCCAGGTGCCCCTTAACTTCAGTTTTTAACACAATATCCAAAGTAATAATCAAAGTAATACTTCACAGTAATCTTTGAAATTATTCCTCTTCTCAAAAGCATCCTTTGGGTTCTCATGTCAAAGGAGACATGTTAAAGTCAAAGTCTTTACCAAAAGGCACAGGGCCTTATATAACTTGATGTCCTACTGCTCTAGCCACCCTGGCCTTCCTATCACTTCACATACCTCCCACACACTCTACTCTTGACTTAGGACCTTTGCACTTACTTTCTCTCTAGGAACACTCTTCTCTCAGATACCTAAATACCTCCTCCCTCACCACTTTGAGGTATCTGCTCACACATAACCTTCTCAAGGAGGCCTTCCCTCACCTCCAGCACCACTCATCCTGCTTTGCTTCATTTTTCTTCATAGCACCTATCATTGTGTAACATGTTGGAAGACTTGTTTGTTCATAGTTTGTCTCTGCTGGGTAATGTAAGCTCCATGAACACAAAGATATTTTCTGTTGCATTCACTTGTGTGTGTGCCTGGTGCACAATGTGTGCATTCAATATCTGTAGAATGAATGAACAGATGAATTTATTCATTCAAGGTTGTGTGAAAAACCCCAAGTCTATAGGGCAGTGCTGCTATGGACTGAATTATGTATCCCCCAAATTTGTTATCTTGTAGCCCTAGCCCCACAGTGTAATGCTATTTGGAGATGGGTCTCTTGGGAAGTAATCAGGTAATGAGGGTGGAGCCCTCTTAATGGGATTAGTGCCCTTTTAAGACAAGACATGAAAGTTCTGTCACTCAGCTAAGCATGCAGACTCTTGCACTGTCTCGCTCCTCACCTCACCATGTGAGGACATAGTAAGAAGCTGGCTATCTGTACACCAGGAAGAATGCCTTCACCAGCAACCAAATTGGCTGGCACTTTGACCTTGAATTTCCTCGTTTCCAGAACTGTGAGAAATCAGTGTCTGTTGTTTAAGCCACCCAGTTTATGGTATCCTGTTACAGCAGCTTGAATGGACTAAGATCCCAATTTCAAAGTCCAGGATATGTGTAATGTGAGGAATGGTCTCCAAGACAGAGACCACTCAGGTTCAACATCCAGTAATTTAATTTCATCAGAAATGGATGTTCTATATGGGTTGGATGGAAATGACAACAAGTTTGTTCCATGGTAACTGCACAAAATGATTGTGCATCCTGATAAAGTCTGATATCTGCCCTGGGTTCTTTGGGTCTGCCTGAAGAGGTAAATTCTAGCAGTTAAGGCAGGTTTCTTCAGGTATATATACCTCTATAACATACTGTACTAAACACAAGCAGAGGATCATTCTTTTAGTCAATATTTATTGATTGTCTACTGTACAGAAGGTACTGAGCTGTTTCCGGAAATTCTGAGGTGATAAATAAGTAGCACTTCTGGTGCTTAATGAGCCTACTGACTAAGAAGCTACCAGTTGTAATGCAGTATGAAATGTGTAAGAGCATATAGTTTTACAGATAAGAGATTACAGTGGAAGGTATCTATTCCACCAGGGAATATCTATGTAGTGGGAAGGCAAGGGTTCAAGAAAGGTTTCTGAGGATGAACTGAGAATTGGAGGAAGAGATGAAAGGTGGATGGTGATTGGAGGGCAGGGAGTTTGGGCTAGGAGAAGGCATTCCAAGTAAAAGGAACAATATGTGCAAAAGTTTGGAGCCACATTTAAGAAGTATCAAGTAATTTAAACTAGAGTAAGACACATGGTTGAGATGAAATTAGAAAGGTGAGCTGGTGTCCGATCATAAATGGTGTGGCAGGGTAGGTGTGGGGATATTCTACCAAAGGCTGCAAGGACCATGGGAGTGTTTGGAAAGATTAACGTAGAAAAAAATAATAAGTTCCATTAATTATTAGGACATTCAGGCACTCTGCCAAACATGTAATATGTATTATTCTATTTAATCCTCACAATGACCCTATAAGTAGGTATTTCCTCAAATTTTATAGCCAGGGAAATAGGCACAGAAAAACTAAGTAAATGGCCTGAGGCCACCCATCTAAGTGGAAAAAACAGATAGGATGTGAACTGAAGTCTGACCGATTTCAAAGCATGTATGCTTAACCATTGTGCACTGGACTCCCCATGATCTGGCTACTCTGTCAATAGTGACCACATAGAATTTCACAGAATTTAGACATGTCAGACGGGTCACCTCAGAGGTCATGGCTATCAAAGCCATTAGCAGGGAAGAACCTTAAAATGAGCTGTGTCATAGAGGCTTCTGGTATTTCTTAGACTCAATATAATCAAAGTGTGATCTAATGTCAGCAGCATCAGCATAGGGGATTAGAAATTCAGGCTATCAGGCCCCACCCCACACCTACTTAGTCAGCCACTACAGTTCAGCAAGATCTCCAGGGGATTTGTGTGCAAATTCAAGCTTGAGAAACGGTGGTGTGGACTTCCCACAATGGCATGTGCTAGCGACAAGTGATGCTTGGGGCAACAGGTGCGCTCAGTCTCTCTACCCAACTGGAGTTGTGGGAGTGCAGCATGTGTTACAGGAGTTGCTTAGAAAAGGAGAGCTCCTTTGTGCTGATGCATGAAATTTTACTTTTCCTAAAAATGCCCAAAGACTTCCTTTAGTTGGCATTCCTTCACTGTTGCAAAAGAACCAAAGGATGTGAGTTCTTTATCAGACACAGATTATAGGATTCAAAATAAAGTCAACAGAAATGCCTCATTAGTCTGTAACTATTTAAGGGCAGGTTATAATGGATTCCAAACTTTTTAAATGTGCACTTTGATTTGGAGCTACGAATGCTGCCATTCATGCCAATTGGTACCCTGTAAACATAAGCTTCTTTATTGAGTCAATAGCCATGTCTTTGTGTGAACAGTGATGATTATAAATGAGGTTTGTATCAAAGTTAAACACTACTGTTTCTCTTATCTACTCCTCCCTCCCTCCATCTTTCCTTTCATTATTCAGTGACTGTCTCTCTTCTCTCCCCTCCCTCCCTTATTTATTTTTTAAAATTTTTTAATAGGTGACAAGTTAGGAAGTCAGTATTTACCAGGCACAGTGTGCCATTTCATAGTCTTTTTCTTTTTGTGATCTGTTTGGAGACAACATTTGAGAGCACATGTTTGAATATGATCCTTTTTTCCTGGAGGACCCCTTACCTTGTTTTTGTGGTTCAGAGCTGAGGGAGGAAGCCTGGTAAGAAATCTGATTAGGTGAGGTATTTTCAAATCAGATTAGACTACAGGTAGCCATTAGAGGCAGCAGGTGTCATCTGGGGACCTCATGTGTGACAAAGTCCTGAAACATGCTCAAATCTCATCATGATTAAGCAAAGCGAAAGAGTGCTGCGTATGCAGAAGCATAAAAATCACTTTGTCGCCTGGTGCCTCTCTTATTTGTCTTGTGTTATGCTGAGCAGCCAAATCGTTCACATTTACAGCCATTTTCATTAGAACTACATTGATGCAGTAATAAACGGGAGTGCTTAAATGACTACCATGAGCAAATACTGACTCAGAATTACTTATCAAAGAATGATAAAATGTCAAACTGTTTCATTTTTAGCAGCATAACAACCTTTTTTCTTTAACATAAATAAATGAGAATTTAAGGCTGTCTGAGAGAGAAAAGCTCATGAATTGGTGATCTTCTCCTGAGAAAGATACTGGGTAAGCAAGACAAGGCAAGAAAAACTCTAATTAGGAAGACTTCACAACTGTGGAGCGTGCAAGGAACTGGTTTGTTTCTGGCTCTGGTCCCCTTAAGGTGAATTCTGTCTGGTGATTAGCATCACCTTGGATTAAATTAATTGGCTGTACTCAATCCCTGGGTAGATACGCTAAGAATAAATCCAAAGACATTAGTTTCTTTGCACAAAATGAGCAGGTTACATATCCAGCAACATTGTGTGAATTATATAAATGACTTAAAACATCTTTTTCTTTAAAAGGGAAGTTTCAAGTTCTGGTAAGTATAAAACTATTTGAAATCTCTATTTTGAAAACAATCTGTGTTTAGCTAGTTGTATTTTATTTTCCATTTTATATCTAGATTACATAGTTCTATTCTATCTTTAACCATTAGAAAAAGGAATAAATATTGCTAATAATTATTATCTTTTATCCAAATATGCTAGAAACCTCCACAATTTGCTGATATTGAAGTAGGAGGGAACTTCAGTGTCAGGATATCAGGAAATTCTAGCGTATTCAAACAGGGGTAAAGGCTTTTTGTTTTTTTTTCTTCTGATTACAAGAGCACCATTTACTTATGCATTAGAGGAATTTGAGCGATCCATTAAAAAAGGAAGCTGCTTTTAATTCAACAATGCTGTGACCACCTTAGGGGAGAATTGGTGTTATTTCCTTTTTGAACTCCCACCCTCAATCCCACCACAGAGAGTTATGATAAACTGTGAAATGAATGAATTTTTCTTGTAATGTCAGAGATTTCTCTGAATTGCCACAGGGCTAACCTTATGAATATACCAGTGAGGTAGAAGTCTACTTCATTCTTTCTGAATTGCCTGAATTCCTAGTGTGCAGTAGAAAATTAAATTTAAAATATAATTAGTGAAATGACACACGTGTATCTTGTTATTCTGCAATGTGTTTCATCAAGTGAATGGTGGTAAGAAGGTACAGCCCTCTTGGTAGAGCAGGTGTTTAGCTCTGAGCAGTACAGGTATTGAAAACAATGATGGCAGAGATAAGCACAGTTATGGGTAAACCTAGTGAACCAAAAGGTGTTAAAAATATCTGCTTAATCTTAAAAAGCAATACAAGTATTCATGACAGTTCCACGGTCTGACTTTTGCCAATGAAGAGAACGCAGAGAAGAGGGGAAGATATTGGCAGCATGCTGTCAAGTCACAAGTCACTGGAAGTAGATTTCACTATAACGTGGGCTGTGGGGAAGAGATTTTGTTAACCAGGTCCTTTGCTATTTCTAGGAAAGTCAGCAGTGAGAAAAGTGGAGGGCCTTAGGAATCTTGTTTCCTTTTGTTACTTCTTTGCACCCCTACTGCTCCTTCAGCCTAACCTGCTGGGAGAAGAATTAGACCATTTCAGTCTACTTTGTTCCCTAGATATCCCCCCACCAAGAATATTACTGCCATATCCAACTTCAGAGGGCATGGAATAAACCTTATTATTTAAAAAGTATGGAAAGAGACATTTAAAAATTTCTATCCACATTCTGATCAGTTTTTAAAGCTGATTAAGAAGAGTGCACAAGTAAGACAAGTTAACTAAAAGTTGTGGACGGCTGGTAGCTCTGTTTCACAAAAAGGGACACTCTACTGTCCAGACACACTGACCATGTCTCTGGTCTTGCTCATGTCTTTGGCAGAAGCTGCACGAATCCCTGCCTTCTTCCTGGAGGGCATCTTTACCATTCTAACTCTGGCATCTCAGCTTCACACAGGCTTTCCTGTGGAAGCTGCCATTTCTTCCCACCTTCAGTGCCAATCCCTCAGGCTGGGCTATAGATCCCTCCTTGATATTCTCATGACACCCCCATTCTTCCTTAACGGTGCTACTGAATTTCTTGGTGAATTTTCCATGGGAATTGTAGGAGATACATATGATTATACCAAGACAAAGGTTGAAACACTTCTTCTGGAAGGAATCTGGCTTGCACTTTCTTTCCCAATAATGATATTGTGTACTATATGCACATAGATCCTTTTATTCGATGATAATACTGAATCTTCATCATGTTCTGTATTACATACAAAATGCCCATCTTACCACAGACTCTTAAACCTCACTTGTATGGATACAAAATACTGACACTCTAAAACTTTCCCCAATGATGTCTAGGCATTCCCAGAGATCCTTCTACCTGTAGTGAAGACCATATGAACTTATATTGTTTAGTTCTTGCTACAGCCTCCTCCTCAAGGAGCCTGGCAACCATCCTATAGGTTCTTTATAAATGCTCCTCCACCGCTGGGCATATGGCATCTTCCTAGGACATGGTACCTTCAGTTCAAGGTTGGGCAGCAGTAGGATAGCACAGTGGGGGCCACCTCTTCCCTCCAATTGTCCTTATTTTCTATGTTTTCCTTCCTGGTCCCAGCACAAAGTGTCCATTCTTTTATTTGAGGGGGGAAAAAAGCTATCCCAAGACAAACCACTTAAGCTATTAGCTTACATAACTGTGTCTTAACTTGATCACCAGGTCAATGGCTCTCCAAACAGTGAGATCCAGGCAGAAGACTACTGTAATTAAAAGCCTTGCTTTTGGGTGCCTGGGTGGCTCAGTCAGTTTAGTAACTGCCTTCGGCTCAGGTCATGATCCCAGGGTTCTGGGATCGAGCCCAACATTGGGCTCCCTGCTCAGCAGGGAGTCTGCTTCTCCCTCTGCCTCTGTCCTCGTCCCTGCTCATGCTCTCTCTTTCAAACAAACAAAGTATTAAAAAAAAAAGCTTCACTATGCATTTACATATAAATAATTTTCCAAAATTAGGTGAAAATGTGTTTCAAACACTATTAATAGAAACTATTTTAAAATAAGTATGTAAGTAAACTAACCTAAAAAGTACTTGGAGGCAAAGAATTCTGAAGTTTTTATTAAATACTGAAAAGATTCATCCCTCTTATAGTTAGTGAGGGCATAGAGATTAAGCAGCATGCTCAAGGTCAGACCATAGTTTAGTTCATCAGCTGAGGATAAGAAGAGGTGCAGTTTTGCTGACTCCATTGCAAAGGTGGATTCCCCAGCTTCTGAAGCACAAACCTGCTACAGCGCCTTTATTGTCTTAAGTACTATAATTAAACTGTTTGGGGTGGAGAGTAGGGGAGACATATCTAACTTCTAGGCTGATCTCTGAATGTATTTTCCTAAATTACACATAAAAAATTTGCAAATCATATTGGAGATATACAAAGAATCTTAGACAACAGTTTGCAAACATTTGGGTCGGTGATTTGGGCCAAATTTATAGCTGTTTTATAATGATAAACATGCCTTTTTCATGATCATACTGATCACTTTTATTTAGTTTGCTCAATTTGTCTTCAAGGCTGTAGGGCATTCTTACTCTGTTAAAAGACAATAATAATTACATTGACTTAAAATAGGAGAAAGTAGTCACAGTATGCTACAAATGAGAAGTGAACCCAGAACCAGATAAACCCTTCCATGAGCTGCTCACTTGTCAGTCAGACTCTGGCTTCACTTAGAAAGTAGAAGAGAAAAACTTCAGTGATTGGCTGAAAATGGCTCTTAAATTCCCTCCCAGTGGTTAATTTTAGAACCAGTAATGGGAGCAGTACCTCCATTTTTAGTAGTTCACAGCAATGCTGTCATTCATTCAAAATATTTAAAGCAGTGTTTCCCAAAGTAGGATTAATGGTGCATTAGATAATTTACTTGGATTTTTTATAATATATAATGGAAACATTTTACATTATCTTAATATGGCCCCTGTTTAAGAATTTACATGATACATTTCTTCTAGAATTTAATGTCAGGAAACATTTTCCTCCAGATGAACTCATTTGGTTCTACCCAACAATTTGGACTCAATAAACTCTTCCTGTCTCCCCATTTTTCCTTAACTGCCAGGACATGCAGAACCAAATGGATCAATTGCAAAACTCTCTTATTTCTTTCATAAGATGGCTTTTGATGTGTGTCTCTTTTGTTATTTTTTAATTGTTCAAAAATACCTATTAATTTTCAAGATTCACAAAATTTAGCAATGTATAAGAAACAAATATTTATCCATAGTTTAGCCACTCAGTGATAACTACCATCAACATTAGGGCTATATATACTTTTGGATTTTTTAAATTTTTTTTATTTTTATTTTTTTATTTATTCGACAGGATAGAGACAGCCAGCGAGAGAGGGAACACAAGCACGGGGAGTGGGAGAGGAAGAAGCAGGCTCATAGCGGAGGAGCCTGATGTGGGGCTCGATCCCATAACGCCGGGATCACGCCCTGAGCCAAAGGCAGACGCTTAACCGCTGTGCCACCCAGGCGCCCCTACTTTTGGATTTTTTTCCACTAGTAGAATAAATATGTATATACTGGCAATGGCAAGGCATACATATTTTATAAACTGCCTTTTCACTTAGTAATAGATTATGATCATTTTTCTGTGCCAATAAATACAGACTTATAAAGTCATGTTTAATGGTTGCATAGTTTCCCAGTCCATGGGTGTATACAATATAATTTATTTAACGACATTATTCGTGTCTTTAGATTGTTTTTATCTTTGAATTATAAATATCCTTATTTAACTCTTATGTCTTTTTATGTCACTTATGTCTTTTTATTGTAAACTCCTTAAAGTTATCATTCAAAATAGGCAAGCATAGCGAATGAATGAATGAATGAATGAATGAAATGCTAGGAATAGCCTAGATATCTAGAACTGTAATTAGACTGCAGTTGCATTATCATGTATTCTTTATAGTGCTGTCATTATTGGAGATGAATAATTTTTTTCTCCTTCTAGTTCTCGGCCAAAATGAGCGAAACTTCTTCCACTAGTTTTTCCATGTTTCATCGGACTTCTTCTGAAGGTCAAGTTCCTTCTCCTCGCCACCTGAGCATCATGCAACCTGTTGTGGCCAAAAAGATCAGTTTCTACAAGAGCGGAGACCCGCAATTTGGCGGGGTCAGGGTGGTGGTCAATCCTCGTTCCTTCAAGACATTTGATGCTTTGCTGGATAACTTGTCAAGGAAGGTGCCCTTACCTTTTGGGGTGAGGAACATCAGCACCCCTCGCGGAAGGCACAGCATCACACGTCTGGAGGAACTAGAGGACGGCCAGTCGTACCTGTGCTCCCACCGCAGGAAGGTGCAGCCAGTGGACCTTGACAAGGCCCGCCGGCGCCCACAACCCTGGCACAGCAGCCGGGCCATCAGTGCGCACTTGCACCATTCCCCCGCAACCGCCGCAGCTGCCGCAGCTGCTCCCGGCATGCTGCGCGCCCCGCGAAGGCTCTTGGTCTTTAGAAATGGCGATCCGAAGACTAGGCGTGTGGTTATTATGAACAGAAGGGTCGCGCAGAGCTTCCAGGCCTTTCTGCAGCACCTGACAGAGGTCATGCGGTTCCCGGTGACCAAGCTGTACGCCACGGATGGAAGGAAGGTGAGTGTTCCCGGGGTTTTTCATGTCTGAGCTCACGTCGTGTGGGACATGGATGGAGGCCCCAGAGCTAAAGGAAGGTTTCATGTACGTATGTGTGTGTTCCCACCCTTATGGGAGGGTGCTGGCTCACCTGGGTGGGTGGCCCCACTCTTCTCTGGTCAGAATCTGAAGAAGGCACTGCCATGAGGGGCTCTTTTAAATCTCACACTCCCTCCCCCTTTCTGCCTTCCATGAGCACCGAGTTGTATAATGTGTTGGCACAGAATGCAATCGCGATAATATTTCTTGAAAAACCATGGCCAAGAATGATATTGTTAGGTAGAGAAAGCATTTTTTCTGCCATCCTTGCTGGAGGATGGGTGGAAGAACAGGGGAGAGCTTCCCCTCATCTGTCAGCGTGTCCACCAGGCCCTTTCTCAGCTGGTTTAGGGTAGACGTTTGTCTACAGCTGGATATTTTGGTGGGGGAAGCAGAGGCAGAACTGCATACCTTTTAAAGATTTCTTTAGTTATGGTAGAAGACTGATCTCTCTTCAGTTAGTATATAGGTTGAATAAAGATGTTGGTTTTGTCACCCCCACCTTGATATTTAGTTACTTTGTATACATTATTGGTGCCTAATGAACACTTGGTGATTATCCCTTTCAAGCCTTTAAGGTTGTTGAATTGATTCTACTCACTATAAAATTAATATATGGAAAGGTGGCACTTGGCTGGCTCAGTCCAACTGACTCTTGATATCCGGGTTGTGAGTTTGGAGCCCCACGTTGGATGTAGAGATTATTTAAAAAAATAATAAAATCCTAAAAAAATTACCATATGGAAAGAACAACAACTTCATGTTGCTCATGTAAGGACCTTAAATCTTTGGTTTCTTCTAGGTTCCCAGTCTCCAGGCAGTGATCCTCAGCTCTGGAGCTGTGGTGGCAGCAGGAAGGGAGCCATTTAAAGCAGGAAATTATGACATCCAGAAGTACTTGCTTTCTGCAAGATTACCAGGAATCTCTCATCATGTATACACCAAGGGAAGTGCTAGGTCAGAAAGCAGAAAGAGTAAGTCACTTAAATATGTAGCTCTTATTTTTAGCCCTGAGTTGTGTTTTTTTTTTTTTTTTTTTTTTGCCACAACATCAAAGGAAAAAAAAGCAATCTATGCTTAAATGGCCAATTTCCTTTGTCACATGAGAGAAGTGAGGGTGTCAAAAACATTCTAAACTGGAATTGGTTATATGTATAGTTGGAAAGAGTCATAGAGATTGTATGATTTTTTTTAGATTCTTTTCAAATCAATCAATGATTAAATTGATGAGGTAAGCCTTTATTTGTGTGTGGGGGGCATATAATACCTAGATAAAAAATAAAAATACCAGCATTTCTTGATTTGGAGAGGAATTCTTTGGAATTTGTATAAGTGACATCGGGTAGTTACAGAGTTTTCTCCAAATAATACTATGCAACATCATAGCTGAGCTCAGCAGGTTAGTTGAGTGACTTCTTTAAAAAATCTCTAAGTACATATGAACTCCACTTTCTGAAGTTATTCCAGTAGAAATCACAGCCCTTGGATCCATTTTTTAATTTATTATAAGAATTCATGTAGTCAGTTCACGCTGGTTAATAATAATCTAGGTTGATAATTCCTTAGGAAATGCTACACAATATAGCATAATCCTTTGGGTAGGGGAGAAGGAGGGCTTGTTGATGCCCAAGAGTGTAGGATGGGCTGTAAATTCTCTATGCAGGCATGGTTAATCATATTATTCATTGTGCTCAATATTTTAATCTCATTATTCATTATGCACAGTTTTTTAGCTCTATGCTAAGGAGCTGATTGCCACTTATACTTAAATTTTGGTTTTTATTTAGATGTGGAATAATAAACCCTTTAAGTAGTATTAATCCCTCTACTTATTGCTAAAGCAGGTAAAACTCATCTATTATGGATATACTCGTAGATATCTATTAATGTTTCTATTTCATAGGCATTAGCTACCAAGTATCTGTTAAGCATATGGTAGTACTGTTTCACTGTGCTCATTTTACTAAATTGATTTTATTATTTTGTGTGATATGGGTTGTGAATACGGTTTTTGATGGTGTTAGGGAATCTGAGGGCTTTGTTAAATTTTACCTAAAAAAATTTTAAGTGAGGCCTTTTCATTTGTAATTTTGGTAAATGCATACAAAGAATAAGAGAAAATATTTTGAGGCTTATACTCTGAAATGTTGAAGGTATTTAATTGATGCCCAGTATATGTAAATCTATACAAACTACTAATAAGAATTTGATTGTGTTTAAGAAGCTTGAGTACTAAAGTTTTCTTTAGAGACACACAGTTATATTTTTAAATATAACTAGATATGTTGGTCTGTTGTCTAGCTCTGTTCTCTTTTGTGCCCTATATTAAATCAAGTGTACTAATTATACAAAGTGAATGCTAAATTAATAATTATTACTTGATTAATGTTGACTTCTAAATAAATTCTAAAAATGTTTTAGCTTTCATAATGTTATAGATGTCTCTCTTAGATATGCACAGGTAGGAAAATGAGTATCATTATAAATCATTACTCACTTTGCATAAGTAAGCAGCACTTAGACTCTAGTTTCAGTACTGGTAAACAAAACAACAAAACAAAATCCCACAAAAATCTTTTTATTTTTGCTAGAATCCTTAGCAATTTCTACTTCATACTTTCCTTATTAAAATTGCCTAATTAAACTCACTAAAATTAAAATTCTGTGAATCTCATTATTGAAGTAGGATTATAGGTTCTCTTTCTGAGAGTGGCTTGTAGAAATGTACCAGATACTATAGTGAATTCAAATAATCAATGAATATATAGAGGTGAGAAACATATTAATAATGTGTTACTATGAAATTCAGAAAATATGATTTTTATACTAATTATTTTTCTTTTCTTTCTTTGCTGCCTCTTCTGTTGGATATTTTATAACTTCTCTGTCTTCTGCATTTTGATGTGGGGCATCTTTTACTCTTAAAATCTTGAAAGTGAGGACACATGTGCCTTCGAGCCCAAAGTCCCAGATTTATTCTGTTTCTTCTGACAAAATACATAATAGTGATTGCTACTCAGACCATTCTTTTGCTTCTGAAAATTACTTGGCCTTAGAAAAAAATGATTCTCAGAATTTATTGATATATCCTTCTGAAGATGATATTGAGAAATCAATTATTTTTAATCAAGATGGTACCATGACAGTTGAGATGAAAGTTCGATTTAAGATCAAAGAGGAGGAAACCATAAAATGGACCACTGTCAGTAGAGCTAGTCTTTCTCATAACAATGAAAAGAGTGAGATAGGTGGTTTTCCAGGAAGAACAAATGATCGGTCTTCTGGCTTAAAAATTACAGCATGCTCATTGTCTGCAGATGTCTCATCCCTGGAGAAAGACAATAATCAAGAGGGCAGTTTGGCAGAGGACATAAACACTCAAATGACAGATCAAGAGACTGAAACTTGTGCTTCTGCTAGTTGGCAGAATGCTGCTATGGACACAAACACCATCCAGAAGACTAAGGATCAAGCAAAGCATCATTTTTATAGGCCCCCTACACCAGGACCAAGGAGAGTGAGACAAAAGAAATCTGTGAGAGGGAGTGTGACCTTGGTATCTGAAACTGAAGTTCAAGAGGAAATGATCTACAGTGAAGAGAGGGAAGACGGGGAAAACAAATCTGAGTACTGTATGTTCACACATTCTTGCAGTAAAATGTCATCAGTATCTAACAAACCAGTGCTTGTTCAGATTGATAACAATGAGCAGATGGAGTCATCTTTAGAAGGAAAAAAGGAAAGCAGGCTGCTCAAGTCAGGTGCAATATGTGCTGGTGTTGTAGAAATTACAAGTCAGAAGATGTTAGAGATGTCTCATAATAATGGCTTGCCACAGACTATATCAGAAAACTCAATTGTGGAGGAAGGTATAGTTGATAGTGTAACATCAGACAACAAAACTAGTATCAAAAACTTGAGACCTTGTGGTAACACCAGTGATAGATTCAGGCCTATTTTAGCAGATACAACTGATTCTTTAAGTAACACCTCTGGAGCAGACAGAACTATTTCTGAGACCCCAGCTTTGGTAGGGTCTTCCACTGTCACCACAAGAATCGACAGACTAATTAATGAATTTGCTCAGTGTGGTTTAACAAAATTTCCAGCAAATGAAAAGCAGATTTCATCATCTGTTGCCAGCAAAAAGAAGATGAAATCTCAGCAACAAGTGATAAATTCCAGGTATCAGGATGGGAAGATTGCAACCAAAGGACTTCTTAGTAAGAGAATAAACACAGGAGGTAGAATTGCACAGGAAATCATATTGGAGGATTCAGACTCTTCCCTTAAAGGAGGAGTACTTTGTGAGGAAGACCTCCATGTAAGTGATATGGTAATTGAATCAAATTATTGTTGTTCTGAAAGTAATCTCAATCCTGTGAATTCTAAGAATTTCCATGTAAATAAATTAAATACTCTTCAGAATCCTAAGAAGGTTCAAGGACTTTTAACCAAAAGGAAGTCCAGACCACTAAACAAAGTAAGTTTAGGAGGACCTACAAAAAGAGAAATTGGTCAAGACAGTGAAGTATTTCCCCATAATGACTTTAGGTGTTACAAAAATAATTTTGAAGATCACAATTTATTTCATGTGTTTAACTTCCTTGAGCAAAAACCCAGTGCTTTTTGTGGACCACAGGCTCAAGCAGAAATAGCATCTTGGTATTTGAGAGGAATGACCAAGAAAAGTTCAGTTTCAAATGTTAATAATTCACACATAACTTTAAAAACCCAGAAAAGACAAAAAGGGGGTAAGTTGAAATCAAGTACTATTGTAAATAAACAACATGTTACAACCAGGGCTAATTCCTTAGCTTCTTTGAAAAAAGCTGTTTTTCTTGAGGATATTAGCCATCATTCAGTTCAAAATTATATACAGAGATGGTTGCAGAGCATAAATCCGCATTCAGCTTTGCAACGTAGAAAATCGGCTCCACTATACAAAAAGGAAAGGAGTGTGGTAAGTTATAACAACAATGGTTTTGTAGGAGCTAATTCCCACACAAGTTTTGGAAAAGGAAATAATTTTGTTAGGGAAAGTAATAAATGCATAACTAAGTTAAGTACCAGTTCGACAGAAAATCTAGGCAAAAAGGTAGATAAATCTTTTGACAAAGATAACAGTGAAGAACTTTCCAAAGATCTCTGTGAGAATCAGGTTGAATCTCTGAATGATGCTTGCTTGCTTCCCTTGCATGAAAATTGTGCTTTGTCACAGTCAGCTATCAGTGATCATACTAAAATCCAAGTATGTGCTGAAAAATTAGGACCAGAGGTAAGCCTTGTTTACCAAGAAATAAACCTAGCTACAAAAAGGCACAGTGTAGAGGCTGCTATTCAAGTAGATCTTATGAAAGAAGATACTCCAAAAGACCTTTTACTAGTCTTGTTGCTTCGCCAACTGCAAGCTTTAGTTCCTAGTATTCATAAGACTCAGAATGGAATTATTCAAATGCCAGGTTCACTTGCAGATGTTCCCTTCCCTTCCTCAATATGTAAGTCATATACTGATGTCCTTCTAGCTTGGCTTTTGGTGCTAACCTTAAAGGGAAGTATAGATAGCTTCTGCCAAGGTGATGCTCACAAGACTACCAACAGAGCTTCAGAAATAATTGGATTATTGGAGGTTCTAAAGCATACTGTCATCACAGAGGAAGCTGATGATTTGAAGGCTGCTGTTGCCAATTTAGTGGAATCAACCACAAATCAATTTGGACTCACTGAGAAAGAACAAGACATGGTTCCAAGAGGATTTTCTGCAAATTGTTCCACACCCAACATCCAGAGAGTTCCTCAGTGCATTGAAAATGAAAAAACACAGAAAATCTCCTTTTTAGATGGAGGCTACTCTGCCAGTGAGGACTGTGGCCCTGGAGTCTGTGTTTCAGAGTTGACTTGTTCTTCATGTCAGATGTGCACTGTGAATAAGACCTGTCTTCCAAAAGAGACTTGTAACCTCAGTGACATTTTTTCCCCTAGTGATGGCTGTACCATTGATCAGACCTCCATGAATAAGGCTTGTTTCCTAGGAGAGATCTGTTCACTTACTGATGCTCTGTTTCCCCATCAGGCTTGTGCTCATGATGAAAACCATAATTATGAGGCATCTTGCCCAGTTGATGAGACCTACATTCCCAAGAAAGTCTGCAATACCAGTGACTTTTTCAATTCCAAAGAAAACACATGTGCTGATAATTTGGAATTGGCTGAAGAATTAGAAAGGATCAATGAAGTTCAGAAAGACCAAAATATTTTGGCAGACCCTTTGTGTAAACATGGCTTTAATATATTGTTGTCACACCAAAATGTCAGCAATTTAAGCCATTGTGTCTTTCCCATAAATGAAACTGAACCAGAAATTGATAAGGACCGTCGTTCTGTAGCTGAATTTAAAAATTGTTCATTAAAGAAATTTCAGGGTAAAAATGCATCTACATCCTCTGATAAGGAAGACTCAAAGACTTCTGAAGAACCAGGCTCAATAACCAATAGCATGACATCAAGTGAAAGAAACATTTCAGAATTGGAATCTTTTGAAGAATTAGAAAACCAGGACATTGATATCTTTCATACAAAGGTAAATGCAGGAGAGCAGGCCACTGAAGAATTGATCAAAAAAGAGTTAGAGGCTAGTGAAAATTTGGAATTGATAGAGGTCTGCAGCAGGAACATTACACAAGAAGAAAAAAGAAATGGTGTAATTTGCGAGGCAATCAGTAGGAGGCTGACACCACCACCATCTCTAGTGTTTTGCTATGATTCTAAGCAAAATACTGAAAAGGAACTCAATGAAAGAGAAACTAAAATGAGTGTAAAAATGATGGTGAAACACATGGAAATTGGAAGTTACTCAGAGTCCTCTCTTGATTTTAAAAATTGTTTCATAAAACCAGTGACTTCTGATTGGTCAGAATTTAGACTAGACAGTGAGAATGAGCAGCCATATAAAACATCCAGTGATGGCCCCAATGGCAGTGAGGAGATTGCCCAAGAGAAAGAATACAATAAAGGATTTGTTAAAAGGACAGTGGAAAAACTTTACGGTAAAAGGGAAATTATGAAATCATCTTTTTTTTCTGGGTCTGTGCACAGATCTCAGGTTTGTCCTTACAATTCTATGGAATTTCAGTGTGCCGCGAAAGTAGGTCTTTATGATTCTGAAGGTCAGTCATTTGGGTCTTCTGAACAGGTATCTAGTAGTTCATCTATGTTGCAGAAATTTCCAGATGAAGGTCAAGATAAATGTGACTTTAATGATGTGGGGGCCAGTTATCATGGGGGAGACATTGTAGGACATGACACAAAGCAAAATGATCATAACAGAATCATTAGAGACATAGAGGAAGGGGTACTGATTGATAAAGGAAAGTGGCTCCTGAAAGAAAATCACTTGTTAAGAGTATCATCTCCTGAAAATTCTGGCTTCTATGGCAATGCAGACACCACATCAGTGGATACTGTACTTAATAACAGCAGTGAGGTGCCATATTCACATTTTGGAAATTTGGCTCCAGGCTCAAACATGGCTGAGCTATCCTCTTCAGAATTGGAGGAACTGACTCAACCCCTTGAACTGAAATGCAGTTATTTTAACATGCCTCATTGTACTGACTCCGAGCCTTTTTGTGAGGATTTGCTAGATGTTCGAAGTAAAACTGGTGCCAAGGAGAAAATACCAGATCATCATGCAGGAGAGAAGGCTAGTCATAAGTCAGAAAGAGTATGCACATCAGTCACTCATGTCTTTACGTCTGCTGGTAACAAAGTCCATCCTGTCTCTGATGATACTATTAAAAACCAACCATTGCCTGGTAGTAATGTAATTCATGGTGCACTTCAAGAAGGTGACTCTCTGGATAAGCTCTATGCTATTTGTGGCCAGCATTGCCCTATACTAACTGTTACCATCCAACCTATAAATAAAGAAGACCGAGGATTTGTATATTGCAAAGATTCTGATATTGAAAATTTCTTGGGTCTCCATTTATGGATGAAAATACACCCATATTTACTATCATCAAGCAAAACCATGTTCAGAGATGAGAACAATAAAGCAAGTGGTAGAAAAGCATTTATTGATACTGCCATTGATGATACATTTGATCAGCTTTATTTTAGCAATACATTTTACTTGATGGATAAAAGAAAATTAAGAAAATTAAAAGGAATTAACTCCTTGGGCTTAGAGGAAGAAAATAATTTAAAGAAATTTCAATTATATTTAAAGAAAAAGTTTTGTGTGAATTTCTTGCACACATCATTTTTGGTTATGGACGATGTGAATTCAAATACATGGGACCCCACCAGTCAGACAAATGAAATCTTCGAAGTAGCTGATGAGAATAACAATTTACTAGATAGCAGATTTCAGAACTCATTAACAAATCTCAACCAAGTAGTAAGAGAAAATAGTGACTGTCATTTCTCCTTTGAAGCACGTGGTCAAACCTGCCTATTTTACCAAGTTGAGACATCCTTAAATATTAGCAACAGAAATGTATTAGAAATATTTTATATATTTGAGGATGAAAATCTTTTTATTTGGGAAGAGGAAAGCCAATTTGATCTTGAAAACAGTGATGGACAAGATTTGTAATTTTAATACCAGCACAGCTTTTTTAAATCAATGTGTTTTTTCCTCATAATGAGATGAAACACATGGGATGGATATAGACTAGATAACCTCTAAAAATTTTGGACTTTAAAATGAGCTTATTTTAGAAAGCATGCACTTGGGTAATCTGATTTGACTTTCATTATTCTGCTCTTCCTCATTTTTCCAAAAATTACAGACTCAGTTTTTACTCTGTTATTTTTGAAATTTCTGTGTTTTTCTTGAACATATGTAATTTCCTGGAACTGTGATTTGTTTTAGGACATCATAAAAGCCCTACGGACAGGAATTATATCTTTTTTCTCTCTTTTCATGTTGTTCACTTTAGTGCAAAATGTGTATTGGTGAATAAATGGAATAGACATAGTCTCCAACTGTACTTCATTTATTAATTTTAACTCTGATTTAATAAAGGTATGAAGGTAAGATCTCCACAACACTCTCGTAAGTTTCTTGTTCCTAATGTGTTGAATCTCGTTTCCTCAGAACATCTATCTAATGAACTCACAAGCTTTTCCAAGGGACAGGATTCACCATTTTTCCTCATGATTAGAAAAAGATGCTTTACTACTATGCTGCCTCTCCAGTACTTTGCCTAGAAATTATAATCTTTTAAACAGTAGTAAAATATCAAATCCAAATAGGTCAGAAAAAAAAAAGGAAAAACTTAAGGGATGCTCTGTGAAGAAAAAGGAGGTGGAATGGTTTAATTTGGGAAAGAAAATTTAAAATGTAAAATTCTCGAGGGAGTTAAGATGGCGGAGGAGTAGGGGACCCCTTTTTCAGCCGGTCCCCTGAGTCGAGCTGGATAGGTACCAGACCAGCCTAAATAACCACGGAATCAGCCTGAGACGCAGGATGATGCATCTGGATCTCTACAAATGAACATCTCCAGCGCTGAGTATTGAGGTACGAAGCGGGGAGCCGTGAAACCGGGCACAGATATCGGAAGATAAACGGAAGGGGGAGGGAGCCGCCGCGTTTGGGCGCCGGGAAGTGGCAGCCACCTGCACGGGGGAGCGGGCGGACTCACAGAGGGCACCCGCGAGAGAGCGGACTGAGACCGGTGAGCCGTGAAGGCGCGCCACCAGGCATCTCCCGGAACACCGGAATCCCGGTGTGCTCAGGGGATCCAGACTGAGACCGGGAACTCCCGGAGCGCGCGCGGGGCGGCTGGTGGCTGGCGGGCCACCTGCACGGGGGAGCGGGCGGACTCGTGGTCGGCACCCGCGAAACAGCAGACTGAGACCCTGAACCGGGTGCGCGCGCCACCAGGCTGCTCACGAAACTCCGGAATCGAGGTGTGCTCACCGGGCATAGACTGAGACCGGGAGACCCGGGAGCCTGCGGGGCGGCCGGTGGCTGGCGGCATTAGAAACACAAAGGACAGAGACGCGCCGGCCCTGGAAGTGAGGGCAGGGACGCCGGGTGTGGGGCGCACATCCCGGGACGCTGCAGGGTTGAGCAGCACCAACAGTAATAGAGTTAAAGTGGCCAGAACATCAGTGGAGAACGGGCCGCAATCCCTCTGTTCTGCGACAATGCAGCCTCTGCTGCTCGGACCCTCAGAAGAGGCATAGCCGGCTGCCAGGTAAAGCCGCCAGAGAACAAAAGCCTGGAAATACCGGCTCAGAGAGTGCCCATCCCCATCCTCCCTCGCAGGGGACACGGAGACTCTACCCAAACAGGGTTGCCTGAGTATCGGCGCGGCAGGCCCCTCCCCCAGAACACAGAAGGCAGGCTGAAAAATCAAGAAGCCCACAACCCAGGCGCCTGGGTGGCGCAGTCATTGAGCTCCTGTCTCCGGCTTAGGGCATGATCCCAGCGTTCCGGAAAGGAGTCCCTCATCGGGCTCCTCCGCTGGGAGCCTGCTTCTTCCTCTCTCACTCCCCTGCTTCTGTTTCGTTCTTGCTGACTGTATGTCTCCCTCTCTCAGATAAGTAAATAAATAAAATCTTTAAAGAAGAAGCCCACATCTCTAAGATCCCTATAAAACAAGGGGCACGGCCTGGGACCCAGTCAATAATTTTGGGCTCTGGAAACCCCGCAACCTCTCTTCATCAGAATGACAAGAAGGAGAAGCCCCCCCCAGCAAAGAAAAGACAGTGAGTCAGTGGCCTCTGCCACAGAAGTAACGGATATGGATGTAACCAAATTATCAGAAATGGAATTCAGAGTAACAATGGTCAAGATAATGAGTAGACTTGAGAAAAGTATTCAGGAAAATATTACTGAGAATATAGAATCCCTAAGGGCGGAAATGAGAGCGAATTTGACAGAAATTAAAAATTCTATGAGCCAAATGCAGGCAAAACTAGAGGCTCTGACGGCCAGGGTCACGGAAGCGGAGGAAAGGGTTAGTGAATTGGAGGATGGGTTAATAGAGGAAAAAATAAAAATAGAAGATGGTCTTAAAAAAATCCACGCCCACGAATGTTGGCTACGGGAAATTACTGACTCAACAAAACGATCCAATGTTAGAATCATCGGCATCCCCGAGGGGGTGGAGAAAAACAGAGGCCTAGAAGAGATATTTGAACAAATTGTAGCTGAAAACTTCCCTAATCTAGCAAGGGAAACAAAAATTCGTGTCCAAGAGGCAGAGAGGACCCCTCCCAAGCTCAACCATGACAGACCTACACCACGTCACGTCATAGTACAATTCGCAAATATGAGATCCAAGGATACAGTATTGAAAGCGGCCAGGGCAAAGAAATTTCTCACGTACCAAGGCAAAGGCATCAGAATTACGTCAGACCTGTCTACACAGACCTGGAATGAGAGAAAGGGTTGGGGGAGCATTTTTAAAGCTCTTTCAGAGAAAAACATGCAGCCAAGGATCCTTTATCCAGCAAGGCTGTCATTCAGAATTGATGGAGAAATAAAGACATTTCAGAATCGACAGTCACTAGCCAATTTCGTAACCACGAAACCAGCCCTACAGGAGGTATTACGGGGGGTTCTATAAAAGTAAAAAGGCCCCAAGAGTGATACAAAACAGAAAGTCACAGCCAATACAAACAAAGACTTTACTGACAACATGGCAGAATTAAAAGCATATCTCTCAGTACTCAGCCTGAACATTAATGGTTTAAATTCTGGCTTCAAATGCCACAGGGTTGCAGATTGGATAAAAAGAAATGACCCATCCATTTGCTGTCTACAAGAGACTCATTTCGACCCAAAGATGCATTCAGACTGAGAGTAAGGGGATGGAGTACCATCTTTCACGCAAATGGACCTCAAAAGAAAGCTGGGGTAGCAATTCTCATATCAGATAAATTGGATTTTAAACTACAGACTATAGTTAGAGATGCAGAAGGGCACTATATTATTCTTAAAGGAAGTATTCAACAAGTGGATATGACAATTATAAATATATATGCCCCCAACAGGGGAGCAGCAAGATACACAAGCCAACTCTTAACCAGAATAAAGAGACATATAGATAAAAATACATTAATAGTAGGGGACCTCAACACTCCACTCTCAGAAATAGACAGAACACCCTGGCAAAAACTAAGCAAAGAATCAAAGGCTTTGAATGCCATACTCGACGAGTTGGACCTCTTAGATATATATAGAACACTACACCCCAGAACTAAAGAATACTCATTCTATTCTAATGCCCATGGAACATTTTCAAGAATAGACCATGTTCTGGGACACAAAACAGGTCTCAGCCGATACCAAAAGATTGAAATTATCCCCTGCATATTCTCAGACCACAACGCTCTGAAATTGGAACTCAACCACAAGGAAAAATTTGGAAGAAACTCAAACACTTGGAGACTAAGAACCATCCTGCTCAGGAATGACTCGATAAACCAGGAAATCAAAAATCAAATTAAACAATTTATGGAGACCAATGAGAATGAAAATACAACAGTCCAAAACCTATGGGATACTGCAAAGGCAGTCCTAAGGGGGAAATACATAGCCATCCAAGCGTCACTCAAAAGAATAGAAACATCTAAAATGCAGTTTTTATATTCTCACCTCAAGAAGCTGGAACAGCAACAGAGGGACAGGCCTAATCCACGCACAAGGAAGCAGTTGACCAAAATTAAAGCTGAAATCAATCAAGCAGAAACCAGAAGTACAGTAGAGCAGATCAACAGGACTAGAAGCTGGTTCTTGGAGAGAATCAATAAAATTGACAGACCACTGGCAAGACTTATCCAAAAGAAAAGAGAAAAGACCCAGATTATTAAAATTATGAATGAAAAAGGAGAGGTCACGACGAACACCATTGAAATTGGAAGGATTATTAGAAATTTTTATCAACAGCTATATGGCAATAAACTAAGCAATCTGGAAGAGATGGAATCCTTCCTGGAAACCTATAAACTACCAAGATTGAAACAGGAAGAAATTGATTTCTTAAACAGGCCAATTAATTATGAAGAAATTGAGTCAGTGATAAACAACCTTCCAAATAACAAAACTCCAGGCCCGGACGGTTTTCCTCGGGAATTCTACCAAACATTCAAAGAAGAAATAATACCTATTCTCCTAAAGCTATTTCAAAAAATAGAAACAGAAGGAAAGCTACCAAACTCATTCTATGAGGCCAATATTACCTTGATCCCCAAACCAGGCAAAGACCCCCTCAAAAAGGAGAATTACAGACCGATTTCCTAATGAATATGGACGCCAAAATCCTCAACAAGATACTTGCTAATAGAATCCAACAGTTCATTAAAAGGATTATCCACCACGATCAAGTGGGATTCATACCTGGGATGCAAGCGTGGTTCAATATTCGCAAATCAATCAGCGTGATACATCATATCAACAAGAAAAGACTCAAGAACCATATGATCCTCTCAATCGATGCCGAAAAAGCATTTGACAAAATACAGCATCCTTTCCTGATTAAAACCCTTCAGAGTGTAGGAATAGAAGGTACATTTCTCAATCTCATAAAAGCCATCTATGAAAAGCCTACTGCAAATATTATTCTCAATGGGGAAAAGCTGGAAGCCTTTCCCTTAAGATCAGGAACACGACAAGGATGCCCACTCTCGCCACTATTATTCAACATAGTACTAGAAGTCCTTGCAACAGCAATCAGACGACAAAAAGGGATCAAAGGTATTCAAATCGGCAAAGAAGAAGTCAAAATGTCTCTCTTCGCAGACGACATGATACTCTATATGGAAAACCCAAAAGAAGCCACTCCCAAACTATTAGAAGTTATAGAGCAATTCAGTAACGTGGCGGGATACAAAATCAATGCTCAGAAATCAGTTGCATTTCTGTACACGAATAACGAGAACGAAGAAAGAGAAATCAGGGAATCCATCCCATTTACAATAGCACCAAAAACCATACGTTACCTTGCAATTAACTTAACCAGAGACGTAAAGGACCTTTATTCTAGAAACTATAAATCACTCTTAAAAGACATTGAGGAAGACATAAAAAGATGGAAAGATATTCCATGCTCATGGATCGGAAGAATTAACATAGTTAAAATGTCCATGCTACCCAGAGCAATCTACACTTTCAATGCTATCCCGATCAAAATACCGAGAACGTTTTTCAAAGAACTGGAACAAATAGTCCTTAAATTTGTATGGAACCAGAAAAGACCCCGAATCTCCAAGGAACTGTTGAAAAGGAAAAACAAAGCTGGGGGCATCACAATGCCAGATTTCAAGCTGTACTACAAAGCTGTGATCACAAAGACAGCATGGTACTGGCACAAAAACAGACACATAGACCAATGGAACAGAATAGAGAGCCCAGAAATGGACCCTCAGCTCTTTGGGCAACTAATATTTGATAAAGCAGGAAAAAACATCCGGTGGGAAAAAGACAGTCTCTTCAATAAATGGTGCTGGGAAAATTGGACAGCTACATGCAAAAGAATGAAACTTGACCACTATCTCACACCATACACAAAAATAAACTCCAAATGGATGAAAGACCTCGATGTGAGACAGGAATCCATCAAAATTCTAGAGGAGAACATAGGCAGCAACCTCTACGACATCGGCCAAAGCAACCTTTTTCATGACACATCCCCAAAGGCAAGAGAAACAAAAGATAAAATGAATTTATGGGACTTCATCAAGATTAAAATTTCTGCACATCCAAGGAAACAGTCAGAAAAACTAAGAGGCAGCCCACGGAATGGGAGAATATATTTGCAAATGACACTACAGATAAAGGACTGGTATCCAAGATCTACAAAGAACTTCTCAAACTCAATACACGAGAAACAAATAAACAAATCAAAAAATGGGCAGAAGATATGAACAGACACTTTTCCAATGAAGACATACAAATGGCTAACAGACACATGAAAAAATGTTCAAAATCATTAGCCATCAAGGAAATTCAAATCAAAACCACACTGAGATACCACCTTACGCCAGTTAGAATGGCAAAAATAGACAAGGCAAGAAACAACAATTGTTGGAGAGGATGTGGAGAAAGGGGATCCCTCCTACATTGTTGGTGGGAATGCAAGTTGGTACAGCCACTCTGGAAAACCGTGTGGAGGTCCCTTAAAAAGTTAAAAATTGAGCTACCCTATGATCCAGCCATTGCACTACTGGGTGTTTACCCCAAAGATACAGACGTAGTGAAGAGAAGGGCCATATGCACCCCAATGTTCATAGCAGCAATGTCCACAATAGCTAAATCGTGGAAGGAGCCGAGATGCCCTGCAACAGATGACTGGATTAAGAAGTTGTGGTCCATATATACAATGGAATATTACTCAGCAATCAGAAAGAATGAGTTCTCAACATTTGCTACAACATGGACGGCACTGGAGGAGATAATGCTTAGTGAAATAAGTCAAGCAGAGAAAGACAACTATCATATGATTTCTCTCATCTATGGAACATAAGAACTAGAATGATCAGTAGGGGAAGAAAGGGATAAAGAAAGGGGGGGTAATCAGAAGGGGGAATGAAACATGAGAGACTATGGACTATGAGAAACAAACTGAGGGCTACAGAGGGGAGGGGGGTGTGGGAATGGGATAGACCGGTGATGGGTAGTAAGGAGGGCACATATTGCATGGTGCACTGGGTGTTATACACAACTAATGAATCATCGAGCCTTGCATCGAAAACCGGGGATGTACTGTATGGTGACTAACATAATATAATAAAAAATCATTATTAAAATAAAAAAAAATAAAATGTAAAATTCTCAGAATTGAAGAACTGCTGTGAAGAGGAATTTCACATATTTTTTTATGTTCAACTGCAATGATAAAAATTTAATTAGATATAAAGAAAAACATATTGCCTAGAAGGATAAATAAATTTGATTAGACTATAAATTTCCTGTTTTGAATACTTGTATTTTGCCTGGGATTTATCCAGGGAACCTTTTAAGATTCTTTCCACTTCATGACTATATCACAGACTATATTGATGGTATAGAGACAAGTCTTCTAAAACATTGAAATCTATGTCTCTTGTCTGGAATGGACTTAAAGTAGAACAATTAATGTTTTTTGGAGCCACATATGGAGGTGCTAAAACAACTTAAATTTGGTATTGAGTAACTAAAGGTAATTACATAAAAAACAGTTTTGGTTTCAGTTTAGCATGAGTCTCAAATCCATAAAAAATTATGAGTTGCTATTTATTTTACCAGATGAAGACTTACCTCTACGTAGAGTATGCTTTTTCTTTTTTCTTTTTTTAAAGATTTTATTTATTTATTTGACAGAGAGACAGCCAGCGAGAGAAGGAACACAGGCGGGGGGGGGGGGAGTGGGAGAGGAAGAAGCAGGCTCCCAGCAGAGGAGCCCGACGTGGGGCTCCATCCCAGGACTCTGGGATCACGCCCTGAGCTGAAGGCAGATGCTTAACGACTGAGCCACCCAGGCGTCCCTAGAGTATGCTTTTTCTACATTAAATGATACACTTTTCTCATTGAAAAGTAGAGTGTGCCATGTTACGTGAGTTTCTGTAATGACCAGTGAGAATTTTATTGAAATAAAGGGCTGTAATTGTTGAGAAATGATAGAAAAGGGGGAATTAATGTTAATTTTGTGCCTACTTTATAGTAGGTCTATGGTAGTCTTACAGATCTGTTAAATGTAATCCTTCCTCATAAAGACACTGTGAGTTTGGCTTTGCTATACTCCCTTTTTATAGGTGACAGAACCTAGAGACAGGGAGGTAAAGTACTTTCATCAATGGTGCATAGTACTACTGTCAGAATTTGAACCCAGACCTTTGTGCTTGAAAATCAGTGTTATTTTTATTACACCTTTACTCTTTTTATGTGAGGAAAAAGTGGTAAAATACTTAAAAAACTGGGCAGCTGTGTGGCTCAGTCAAGTGTCTGACTCTTGATTTCAGCTCAGGTCATGATCTCAGGGTTGTGAGATTAAATAAATGACATAAATTAAAATTCTCTCTCTCCTTCTCCCTCTGCCCCTCATTCCCCCTCTATCTCTCCCTCTAAATATATGTATATACGTTACATATAAAAATATATGTATATACGTTACATATAATATATATATACTTATATTGTGTATATTTGAAAATTTTAAAAAAATTAAAAAAATTAGTGCTCTCCCCAGAGAAGAGAGAGAAGGAAATTAGTTTGGAAAGAGAATCGTATTTAGATGTATCAAGGAGGTTGGGGAAATCACAACAGCCGGGAGCTTATAGGAAAATATGCATGTAGCACGTATGGTTTTTTAGCAATTATACTACATTTGTTACATTAATACAATAACACTGCTACGTGGCCCAGATGATATTGGGAAAAGAAATTGAGAGTGACCTACGTGAATTAGAAATGCATGACTGTGTAATGTGCGTATTTAAGATGAATGGGTTCATGTGCATTGAATTCTGAGATTTGGATCCACATCTTATATCATGTTTTTATCCCAGTTCTAGCATATTGGTTGGGACATGGTAAGCACCTAGTAAATGTGTGTTGAATGGTTATCCCTTATTATCTACAAATACATATAGGGATATATGCAAAGATGCTGAGGGATAGAGCTAAGTTTTTTGTATTTTATAAAGCCATATTTCAATCATTAAAAACGTCTGTGAAAGTGATTTTTTTCTTTTAAACATTCAAATGATTTTTAACAGATTTTCACCAGGCTTGCATTAAAAAAATATCTTGTAACACCGTGAAAGAAGACTAAATGAAACTTCAGAGGAAATTTAAGAATTTTGCATAGACCTGGCTTTTTCTTTAAAGATGAAGTGCCAGAGGATTGAGGAAGGGATTCTAGCCTATTGTGCTCTGGAGAACATAGCCAACGTCAGAATCTTGAAATCCAGGTGGAATGGTGTAATTATTTTTATGCCCACAAGATGTCAGCTGCGTTACGGTTTGCCTTCAGAAGCTCAATTGCAGCGTTCAGAAAGAGACTTGCATGGCTAAAAGGGAGTGCAAAGATTGAGACAATCTCCAGGAAGTTTGGTTCTGCTTCAAAGATAACTGAAGACCCAATTGTACAGGCAGGCCGCTCTCCCCCCACCCCAGGTTTTAAACCTAGAGGGCATATCAGTACTCAGAATTGAGGAAATAGTCTGTTAGTAGCAAGGAGCTGAAGTTCAAAAGTAGAGGGCATACTAAAAAATGCAAGCTATTCAATAATCATCAGAGTTGATCCCAGGGAGGGCTGAATTTGGAGAAAGTGGGGACAACCTAGAGTCCTAACTCCAGTTGAAACTAAGTTAATGAATCATTGGTTCAGTGGGTAGGGGTGATTTTTCTATGATTTACAGATATTTTATGTCTTAACCTTTCAGTGACATAAAACATATATCCCATTTTCAAGGTTTAAACTGAAGTATCAAAGCCATGTCTCATGTTTGTAGCACATATTTTGTTAGTTTCCTCATCTGTAAAATGGGGCTACCACTTTATTTTTTATATTAAAAAAATATTTTATTTATTTGAGAGAGAGCACAAGCAGAGGGAGCTGCAGAGGGAGAAGCAGACTCCTCACTGAGCAGAGAGCCTGACATAGGGCTTGATCCCAGGACCCTGGGATCATGACCTGAACCCAAAGCAGATGCTTAACCAACTGAGCCACTCAGGCACTCCTGTGGCTACTACTTTAAAGGTCTTATCTGTAAAATAAATGTGCCACCACTTTTAGCTACCTTATAAGATTGTTGTGAGAGGATCACTTCAGAGAATGTTAGTAAAAGCTATTAGCACAGGACTTGGCACACAGTGCTTAATACATTTTAGCTGTTTTGTTTTTTATTTACAATCTATTATTTTTTTTTGGCCTTAAAAATTGAGGTATAGTTAACACACAATGTTACATTAGCTTCAGGTGCACAAGTTGGTGATTTGACAACTCTACATATTATGCTATGCTCACAAGTGTAGCTACCATCTTGTCACCATACAACGCTATTACAGTACCACTGACCATGTTCCCTATGCTGTACCTTCATCCCCGTGACTTATTCATTCCATAACTAGAAGCCTGTACCTCCCACTCCCCTTCGCCCATTTTGCCCATCCCCCCACAGCTTGTCCTCTGGCAACCACCAGTTTTTTCTCTGTGTTTATGTGTCTGTTTCTGCTGTTTTGTTTTTTAGATTCCACTTATAAGTGAAATCATATAGTATTTGTCTTTCTTTTTTTTAATAATAATATTTTTTATTATATTATGTTAGTCACCATACAGTACATCCCTAGTTTTTGAGGTAAAGTTCCATGATTCATTACTTGCGTATAACAGCCAGTGCACCATGCAATACATGCCCTCCTTAATACCCATCACCAGCCTATCCCATTCCCCCACTCCCCTCCTCTCTGAAGCCCTCAGTTTGTTTCCCAGAGTCCATGGTCTTTCATGGTTCATTCCCCCTTCTGTTTACCGCCCCCCCCACTTTCTTCTTCCCTTTCTTCTCCTACCGATCTTCCTACTTCTTATGTTCCATAAATGAGTGAAACCATATGATAATTGCCTTTCTCTGCTTGACTTTCTTTGACTAATTTTACTTAGTGTAATGCCCTATAGATGGATCAATGTTGTTGCAAATGGCAAGATCTCATTCTTTTTTATGGCTGAATACACACACACACACACATACACACGCGCGCGCACACACGCACACACACACACACCATTTCTTCTTTATCTATTGATGGATGTTTGTGTTGCTTCCATATCTTGACTATTGTAAATAATGCTGTGATAAACATAAGAGTGCATATATTTTTTGAATTAGTGTTTTTGTTTTCTTTGGTGGAATTACTGGGTCATATGGTATTTCTATTTTTAATTTTTTGAGAACTTCCATAAAGTTTTCCACAGTGGCTATACCAGTTTACATTCCCAGCAACAGTGCATGAGGGTTCACTGTACTCCACATCTTTGTCAACACTTGTTATTTCTTGTCTTCTTGATACTAGCCATTCTGACAGGTATGAGGTAATATTTCATTGTGTATGTGTGTTTTTAAAGATTTTATTTTTAAGTAATTTCTACACCCAACATGGGGCTTGAACCTAAAACCCCAAGATCAAGAGTCCCATGATGTCCCTCATTGTGGTTTTAATTTGTATTTCCCTGATGGTCAGTGATCTTGAGAATCTTTTCAAGTATTTGTTGACCATCTATATGTCTTCTTTGGAAGAATGTCTATTAAGGTCCTCTGCCCATTTTAATTTTTAATTTTAATTTAAAAATTTTTAATTTTTGGTGTTGAGTTGTATTATAAGTTCTTTATATATTTTGGACATTAGCCCCTCATTAGATCTATCATTTGCAAGTATCTTCTCCCATTCAGTGTGTTGCTTTTTCTGGTGTGTTGATGCTTTCCATTGCTGTGCAAAAGCTTTTTATTTTGGTGAGGTCCCAGTAGTTTATTTTTATGTTTGTTTCCTTTGCCTGGGGAGACATATCCAGAAAAATGTTGCTAACAGCAATGTCAAAGAGATGACTCCCTTTTTCTTTTATTGTTTTTTTTTTAAAGGAATTTTATGGTTTTCAGGTCTCACATTTAGGTCTTTAGTCTGTCTTTTAGTTTATTGTTGTGTGGTGTAAGAAAGTGGTCAGGTTTCATTCTTTTGCATGTAGCTCTCCAGTTTTCTAACACCACATAAGACCACTTGTCTTTTCCCTATGGCATATTGTTGCCTCCTTTCTTGTGGATTAATCGATCTAATTGGTGTGGGCTTATTTCTGGGCTCTCTCTTCTGTTCCATTGATTTATGTGTCTATTTTTGGGTCAGTATCATACTGTTTTGATTACTTCAGATTCGTAGTATATCTTGAAATCTGGACTTGAGATACTGCCAAATTTGTTCTTTCTCAAGATCGCTTTGGCTATTTGAGATCTTTTGTGGTTCCATACAAATTTTAGTATTATTTGTTCTAGTTCTGTGAAAAATGTTGTTGGTATTTTGATAGGGATTGCATTGAATCCATAGATTGCTTTTAGTAACATGGACATTTTAATGATATTAATTCTTCCAATCCATGAGCATGAGGTATCTTTCCATTTGTGTTTTCTTTCATTTCTTTGATCTGTGTTTTATGATTTTCAGAGAATAGGTCCTTTAGCTTCTAGGTATTTTTTTCTTTTTGGTGCAATTGTAAATGGGATTGTTTTCTTAATTTCTCTTTCTGCTAATTTGTTACTAGCATATAGAAATGCAACTGATTTTTGCATATTATCTTGTATCTTGCAACTTTATGAATTTATTCATCAGTTCTAATAGTTTTTTGTTGGAAACTAGGGTTTTCTAAATATAGTATCATGTCATCTGCAAATAGTGACAGTTTTACTTCATATTTACCAATTTGGATACCTTTTATTTATTTTTTCTTGTCTGATTGCTGCAGCTAGGACTTTCAGCACTATGTTGAATAGAAGTGGTGAGAATGTTTCCCAGAGTCCATAGTCTCTCATGGTTCATTCCCCCTTCTGTTTACCCCCCCTTTCTTCTTCCCCTTCTCCTACCGATCTTCCAACAAACTGAGGGCTTCAGAGGGGAGGAGGGTGGGGGAATGGGGCAGGCTGGTGATGGGTATTAAGGAGGGCACTATTGCATGGTGCACTGGGTGTTATACGCAAGTATTGAATCATGGAACTTTACATCGAAAACTAGGGATGTACTGTATGGTGACTAACATAATGTAATAAAAAAAAACCTCATTAAAAAAAAAGAAGTGGTGAGAATGGAGTTCCTTGTCTTATTCTTGTTCTTAGAGGAAAAGCTTTCATTTTCCACCATTGATTATGATGTTAGCTGTATGTTTGTCATTTATGGTCTTTGTCATGTTGAGGTATATTCCCTCTAAACCCACTCTGTTGAGAGTTTTCTTTTTCTTAGATTATGAATGGATATTGTATTTTGTCAAATGCTTTTTCTGCATCTATTGAGATGATCATGTGGTTTTTATCCTTCCTGTTAATTTGATGTATCATATTGATTTGTGAATATAGAACCACCCTTTTATCCCTGGAATAAATCCCACTTGATTGTGGCAAATAATTTTTTCAAATGTATTGTTGAATTTGGTTTGCTAATATTTTGTTGAGGATTTTTGCATCTATGTTTATCAGTGATACTAGCCTGTAATTTTGTTTTTGTTTTTGTAGTTGTTCTTTGTAGTGCTTTTGTCTGGTTTTGGTATCAGGGTAATGGTCGCCTTATAGGACAAATTTGGAAGTTTTCCTTCTATATTTTGGAATAGTTAGAGAAGAATAGATATTAACTCTCCTTTAAATGTTTGGTGGAATTTGCCCGTGAAACCATCTGGTCTTGGACTTTTCTTTGTAGGGAGATTTTTGAATACTGATTCAATGCCATTACTAATAATTGGTCTCTTCAAATTTTCAATTTCTCCCTGATTTGGTTTTAGGTGATTATATACTTCTTCACTATGTCTGTATCTTTGGGGTAAATACCCAGTAGTGCAATTGCTGGGTCATAGAGTAGCTCTATTTTTAACTTTTTGAGGAACCTCCCCACTGTTTTCCAAAGTAACTGTACCAACTTGCATTTCCACCAACAGTGTAAGAGGCTTCCCCTTTCTCCACATTCTCTCCAACATTTGTTGTTTCTTGCCTTGTCAATTTTTGCCATTCTAACTGGCACAAGGTGGTATCTCCATGTGGTTTTGATTTCAATTTCCCTGATGGCTAGTGATGTTGAACATTTTTTCATGTGTCTGTTAGCCATTTGTATGTCTTCATTGGAAAAGTCTCTGTTCATATCTTCTGCTCATTTTTTGATTTGATTATTTGTTTTTTGGGTGTTGAGTTTGAGAAATTCTTTATAGATCTTGAATACCAGCCTTTTATCTGTAGTGTCATTTGCAAATATCTTCTCCCATTCTGTGGGTTGCCTGTTTGTTTTGATGACTGTTTCCTTTGCTGTGCAGAAGCTTTTTATCTTGATGAAATCCCAAAAGTTCATTTTTCCTTTTGTTTCCCTTGCCTTTGGACACGTGTCACAAAAGAAGTTGCTGTGGCTGATGTCAAAGAGGTTGCAGCCTATGTTCTCCTCTATGATTTTGATGGATTCCTGTCTCACAATGAGGTCTTTGATCCATTTGGAGTTTATCTTTGTGTATGGTGTGAGAGAGTGGTCAGGTTTCATTCTTCTGTATATAGCTGTCCAATTTTCCCAGCACCATTCATTGAAGAGACTGTCTTTTTTCCACTGGATGTCTTTTCCTGCTTTGTCAAAGATTAGTTGACCATAGAGTCGAGGGTCCATTTCTGGAGTCTCTATTCTGTTCCATTGGTCTATGTGTCTGTTTTTGTGCCAGTACCATGCTGTCTTTGTGATCACAGCTTTGTAGTATAGCTTGAAATCAGGCAATGTGATGCCCCCAGCTTTGTTTTTCTTTTTCAACATTTCCTTGGCGATTTGGGGTCTCTTCTGATTCCACACAGATTTTAGGATTGTTTGTTCCAGCACTTTGAAAAATGTCATTGGGACATATTTTGATTGGGATGGTGTTGAAAGTGTAGATTGCTCGGGTAGCATAGACATTTTAACTATACTTATTCTTCCATTCCATGAGCATGGAATGTTTTTCCATCTTTTTGTGTCTTCTTCAGCGTCTTTCATCAGTGTTCTGTAGTTTCTAGAATATAGATCCTTTATCTCTCTGGTTAAGTTTATTCCAAATTATCTATGGATTTTGGTGCTATTGTAAATGGAATCAATTCCCTAATATCTCCTTCATCAGTCTCATTGTTTGTGTATAGAAATGCAACTGATTTCTGAGCATTGATTTTGTATCCTGCCACATTACTGAATTGTTGTTTGAGTTCTAGTAATTTGGGGGTGGAGTCTTTTGGGTTTTCCATATAAAGTATGTCATCTGCAAAGAGAGAGAGTTTGACTTCTTCTTTGCCTATTTGGATACCTTTTATCCCTTTTTGTTGTCTGATTGCTGTTGCTAGGACTTCTAGTACTATGTTGGACAATAATGGCGAGAGTGGACATCCTTGTCATATTCCTGATCTTAAGGGAAAGGCTCTCAGCTTTTCCCCATTGAGAATGATATTCACTGTAGGCTTTTCCTAGATGGTTTTTATGAAATTGAGGAATGTACCCTCTATCCCTACACTGTGAAGGTTTTTAATCAGGAAAGAATGCTGTATTTTGTCAAATGTTTTTTCTGCATCAATTGAGAGGATCATATGGTTCTGATCTCTTCTCTTATTAATGTGTTCTATCACACCGATTGATTTGGGAATGTTGAACCACCCTTGCATCCCAGGGATGAATCCCACTTGGTCATGATGGGTAATCCTTTTAATGTACTGTTGGATCCTATTAGCTAGGATCTTGTTGAGAATTTTGACATCCATATTCATCGGTGATATCGGTCTGTAATTCTCCTTTTTGATGGGGTCTTTGCCTGGTTTTGGGATCAAGGTAATGCTGGCCTCATAGAATGAGTTTGGTAGTTTTCCTTCTGTTTCTATTTTTTGAAACAGCTTCAGGAGAATAGGTATTATTTCTTCTTTGAATGTTTGGTAGAATTCTCCAGGGACTCCATCAGGCCCCGGACTCTTGTTTTTTTGGAGGTTTTAATCACTGCTTCAGTCTCTTCACTGGTTATCGGTCTATTTAGATAGTCAATTTCTTCCTGTTTTAGTCTTGGTAGTTTATAGGTTTCCAGGAAGGCAGCCTTTTCTTCCAGGTTGCTTAGTTTTTTGGCATATAGTTGTTGATAATAGTTTCTAATGATTATTTCTATTTCTTTGATGTTAGTTGTGATCTCTCCCCTTTCATTCATAATTTTATTAATTTGGGTCCTTTCTCTATTCTTTTGAATAAGTCTCGCCAGTGGCTTATTGATCTTATTAATTCTTTCAAAGAACCAGCTTCTAGTTTTGTTGATCTGCTCTACTATATTTCTCATTTCTAATTCATTGATCTCTGTTCTAATCTTTTTTTAAAGATTTTATTTATTTATTTGTCAGAGAGAGAGAGCGAGAGAGTGAGCACAAGCAGGGGAGAAGCCAGCAGAGGGAGAAATAGGCTTACCACTGAGCAGGGAGCCCCATGCCGGGCTTGATCCCAGAACCTGAGATCATGTCCTGAGCCGAAGACAGACGCTTCATCAACTGAGCCATCCAGGTGCCCCTCTGCTTTAATCTTAATCAGTTGTCTTTTCGTGGGTGACTGAGGCCTGTTCTTTCATTCCATCTCCAGCTGTTAAAGTGTGAATATAAGGACTGCATTTTAGATTTTTCTGTTCTTTTGAGTGAGGCTTGGATGGCTATGTATTTCCCCCTTAGGACCACCTTTGCAGTGTCCCATAGGTTTTGGACCGATGTGTTTTCTTTCTCATTGGTTTCCATAAATTGCTTAACCTCTTCTTTAATTTCCTGGTTTACCCTATTATTCTTAAGCAGGATGGTCCTTAGTTTCCAAGTGTTTCAGTTTCTTCCAATTTTTTTCTTGTGATTGAGTTCCACTTTCAAAGCATTGTGGTCTGAGAATATGCAGGGAATAATCTCAGTCTTTTAGTATCGTTTGAGACCTGTTTTGTGACCCAGTATATGGTCTATTCTGGAGAAAGTTCCATGTGCATTCGAAAAGAATGAGTATTCTATTGTTCTAGGATGGAGTGTTCTATATATATCTATGAGGTCCATCTGGTCCAGTGTGTCATTCAAAGCTCTTGTTTCTTTGTTGATTTTCTGCTTAGGTGATCTGCTTAGGTGATTAACAGTTGGCTTATGTATTTGGCCGCTCCCCTGTTGGGGGCTATAGATATTTGTAATTGTAAGGTCCTCTTGGTGGATACGCCCTTTAAGAATAATATAGTGTCCTTCTGTATCCCTAATTACAGTCTTTAGCTTAAAATATAATTTGTCTTATATGAGAATTGCTAACCCAGCTTTCTTTTGAGGTCTGTTGGCATGAAAAATGGTTCGCCATCCCTTCACTTTCAGTCTGGATCTATCTTTAGGTTCAAAGTGAGTCTCTTGTAGACAGCATACGTATGGGTCATGTCTTTTTATCCAATCTGCAACCCTGTGGTGTTTTATAGGAGCATTTAGGCCATTCACATTGAGAGTGATTATTGAGAGATATGATTTTAATGTTGTCATGTTGCCTGTGAATCCTTGTTTCTATAGATTGTCTCTGTAAATTTCTGTTCTGTATCACTCTTGGGGTCTTTCTACTTTTATAGAACTCCCCTTAATATTTCTTGTATGGCTGGTGTAGTGGTCACATATTCTTTCAGTTTCTGCTAATCTTGGAAGCTGCTTGTCTCTGTATCCATTCTGAATGACAGCCTTGCTGGACAAAGAATTCCTGGCTGGATGTTCTTCTCACTTAGTGCTATGAATATGTTTTGCCAACCCTTTCTGGCTTGCCAGGTCTCTGTAGACAGGTCTGACGTTATTCTGATGTTCCTCCCTCTGTACAAGAGGAATCTCTTCCCCCTGGCTGCTTTCAAGTTTGTTTCCTTGGATTTAAGATTTGCAAATTGTACTATTATATGTCATAGTGTTGGTCTGTTCTCATTGATCTTGGGAGGGGTCCTCTCTGCCTCTTGGACACGAATGCTTGTTTCCTTCACCAGATTAGGGAAGTTCTCAGCTACAATTTGTTCAAATATCTCTTCTAGACCTCTCTCTTTCTCCACCCCCTCGGGGATGTCGATAATTCTGACATTGGAACGTTTCATTGAGTCAGTAATCTCCTGTAGCTTTTTTTCATGAAGATGGAGTTTTTTCCCCGTGTTATCTCTCTTTCCTTCTTTTCTATCATCTCATCCTCTAACTCACTAATTCGTTCTTCTGCCTCATTTACCCTGGCAGTCAGAGCATCCAGTTTAGACTGCATTTCACTCATAGAATTCTTAATTTCCCCCAGATTTATTCTCATTTCAGCCCCTAGAGATTCTATATTTTCCTTAATATTTTTCTCAAGCCTGTACATCATCTTCATAATTGTTACTCTGAAATCCATTTCTGATGACTTGGTCATATCCATATCCATTAGTTCTGTGGCAGAGACCATATTCTCTTTCTTTTCTTTGTTGGGGGTTCCTCCTCCTTGTCATTCTGATGAGGTGTGGTTGTGGGGATGTACAGAGTCCAAATTATTGACTAGGACCCAAGCAAGATGCACCTATCTTATAGGGACCTTAGGGATGTGGGCTTCTTGTTCTTTCAACCTGCCTTCTGGGGGAGGGGCCTGCAGTGCTGATACTCAGGCAACCCTGTTTGGGCAGAATTTCCCTGCCCCCTGTGTGTGTGGGGGCAATGGGCACAGTGAGAACTGGTTTTTCTGGGCTTTTGTTCTCTAGGGGCTTTCCCTGGTGAGAGTCTTCTGAGAGTCAGAGCAGCAGTGACCGTATCTAAACCTCTTTCTCAGAACAGAGAGATCGCATTTTGCTCTTCACTGGGCTCTACAGGCCACACTGACTCCATTTCTGTCAGTGCTGCTAAAAACCTGCAGCATCCTGGTTTGTGTATGCCACAGCAGCTCTCCCAGTCCTTGCTCCCAGGGCCGGCTCATCTCTGCCCTCTGTGCTTCTAAAACCACCAGCTACCCCCCAGTTTGCGTGCACGCTCCCAAGCTCCAGAAGCTCCAGGTTTCAGTCTGGTTTCCCCACTGCTACCAGTCTGCTAGTGCAGCCCGCTCCCCAGCGCAGGAGGCTTCTGCCTTCCTGGTGCTCAGACGTGGCAGCTCCTTCCCCCTTCCATTTATCTTCTGATATCTGCCCACAGACTCTCGGCTCCCTGCTTCATACCTCGAGACCAAGTGCCAGAGATGTTCTGTTTGTAAAGATCCAGATGTATCTTCTTATATCTCAGGCTGATTTTGTGGGTGTTCAGGATGGTCTGGTAGATATCCAGCTCGATTCAGGGGAGAGGTTAAAATAGGGTCCACTACTCCTCTGCCATCATTTCCCTCCTTTTTTATTTGCATTTCTGTAATGACTTATGACATTTGCCATTCATCTGTCTTTTGTGATACAGTGTCTTTTCAAATCTTATTTTCTTTTGGGTGTTTGTAGTCCTAGGGTGGTGAGAGTTCTTCATGTATTCTGGGCACAATGTATTTTGATACGTATTTTACATATATTTTCTCCCAGTCTATAGCTTGCCTTTTCTTCTTCCTTTTCTTTTTTAAGTGGTCAGACTTTCAATGAGCAAAAGTTGTAAATTTTGGTAACATTCAATTTATGTTTTTTTTGTGTGTTATGTCTTTCAAATTCTATCTAAGAAATCCTGCCTAGCCCCATCATAAGATTTTCTTCTATGTTTTCTTTTAGGAGTTTTATAGTTATAATTCTTATTTACCTCATTGCTGAGTAGATAGCCATTGAAATAGTCTTCACCCTTATAGTTCTTGGTGAAAATAGAGAAGATAGAAAAATGCAGGAGTTGAGTCAGCTTAGTGCATAGAGCCAGTGTGCAAAAGTGTGCAACAGGGAACCATACTCATTGACCCTGCCCATTTGTGAGGCAGTCCATTATTGTCTTGGACTTTCAAATTCGTATTTTGCTACTTTAGGAGGGAGAAAGCAAAAAGAAAGGCTTTTATGGCATGATTAAAGAAACAGTTTTTTTCTATCAGTTTTATATCTCTTACTACTCAGAAGTTATTTATTTTACGGCTACTTCTAATTTCACACAATCAATCTTCTTCAAACAATCGTAGCTAAGATTAAACACTCTTTGCTTATTGCCTTGCTTGGAATAAGATTTCCAATGGTTTAATTCCAAGTATTTGTGATTTATATTTGGCTAACACACACCAAAATTAATTTCCTTATAGACACTGCTGTCATCCAGTGGCTACATAACTATGTCCTAAAGGCTCATCCCCTTTCTTTTATATTTCTTTTTATTGCTGCATATATGAATTGCAATCATTCATGTGTGTAGACAGCAACAGGCACTATTTCTCTAATTTTGTACTTCAGAATGTTAATTTTCATTTACGTAAACATTTTAGTCTTTGAAATTTACAAAGCTGATAACAGTATTTGTATATAATTCTTAAGGGAGTTATTAACCTAATTCATTCTTTCTTAACTTTCATTATTGCCTTTTTTTAAAAGATTTTATTTTTAACTAATCTCTACACCCAATGTGGGGCCCAAACTCACAACTCTGAGATCAAGAGTTGCACGCTCCATTAGCTGCATCAACTGAGTCATCCAGGTGCTCCTCATTATTGCCTTTTACTTTATTTATTTTCATTATTGCCTTTTAAGGAGATAGATTAAATAAGAAGGAATAATATTTTGTTGGGTAGAGTTGAGTTTAGAAGAACCACAATCTATTATAATGTTTAAGCTTTCTGTGCTCTAAGAACAAATTTTCCTCCTTTGAGAGTAATATTGCCCCATTGAGAATGCGTGGTATACTTGAAAGGAAAGGTAATTCAATGACAATTATGATGATAATAACTTTCCTTTATTAAGTGACTCTTTTGTACCAGACACTGTACCATGTGCTTAACAAATGTTATCTGATAATAGTTCTCATAAAAATCATGAGTGTATAATTTCTATTTTTTGAATAAAGAAACTGAGGCAGAGTTGTTACCTTATCTAAAACTGAGTTTCAAAGTATAGATCTCAAGATAATTCTGTGACCTCAAAAATCTCCTTCTACTATCTATTCCTTATAATGATGCTATTCAGATTAGTTGAAAAGTCATACTATTCTGTGGCCAGAGATACATAATTTATTGTGGCACTTAAATTTCAAACATAATGTCTTCTAGGAATGGTTCTGTCCTTCCTGTTTGGCATTCCTTGTAGGTCATCAAATAATTTTTGGTCTGTGAGTGCTTATATTTTACTGGGAAGAACAATTAGGAAGTGATTATAAGGAAATGTGGAAATAAAAAAGAATAATTCTGGAGAGAATTTTTATAACCACAGAAAACATTATTTTGTTTCTGAAAAATTTAGGCACATTTTCCCTGTATTTTGAGTATCCTAAAGAGCTCTTCATGTATAGTATGCAATTCATCATTTAAAGTTCTATTTTTTTCCTTTCACGTATTTGCCCATTTAAAAAGGTGAAAATAGTATGGTATACGATAAAAATCAAATAGTATAGGCAAATATAAAATGAAAAGTTAGACTTTCTCCAGGTCCAGCTGCTAAACTCTACTCAAAGAGGTCTTCAGTTTTTCCCCTAAATTTTATATACATATGTCACCATATATATATGTATACCTATGGATATCCTTTTTATTTATAAAATTGAGATTACAGTATTCAAATTGTGCCATATTTTGCTTTAGTTGTGCTTTTAAAATCATTGCATTGTGTAGCGTTTCATTGTGGCTATTTTGTGATTTGTCTCATTCTGTATTAAAACATATATAGTTATGTCCAAATATTCACTCTTCCAGGAATCTTGAAGAATGTCCTTAGTACACATAGTTTGGCATCTTTGTGAGTATATTTGTATAGTAAATTATAGCAGTAAACCTCTTAGATGAAAGGGTATGTGTTGTAAATTTTCATAGATTTTGCCAAATTGCCCTTCAAAAAGGGTTTAGGGAAGTACACTGATGCCAAACAGTATGGGAAGGCCCACTGTCACAGCTCTAGATATTCTAAAACTAAAGATTTTTCCAATCTTATAGGTGAACAATAATGTTTTGTTTTGATTTGCCTATCTTTAATTATAAGGGAGGGTGAGCATATTTTCTGTTTCTTTGCTACTTCCGTGTGTGTGTGTGTGTGTGTGTGTGTGTGTGTGTGTATTTTAATGAATTGCTAAATTCATATTGTCTATTTTTCTATTGTGAAATTCATGTTTAGCTTTGTTTTATTGATTGTATGAGCTATTTGCAAATGAAAGATCTTAGTTCTTTTTCATCTGTGTGGCTTCCCCCCTCTCAACTTTATCAGTTTCAGTATGGCTTTTACAAGTTTTTATTTGATGTTTAAAACAATTAATTGTATTGAGGCATTTATATAAACAACATGCATGCATTTTAAGTCTACAGTGTGATGAGTTTTGACACTTGAACTTACCCTATAACTATCATTATATTAATAAAAATATAGAATAATTATATCATTCCAGATAGTTTCTTCATACTGTTTGCAGATAATTCTGTCACTTCTGGCCTTAGGAAAGAATTTATTTGCTTTTTGTTACTGCAAGTAAGTTTGTCTTTCATAAAAGTTCTTATGTGGAATCATATAGTGTATACTCTTTTGTGACTAGGATTTTGATCAGCATGAAGCTCAATATTGACTGAAATTTTTGTACCTGTAGTTTATGCCTTTTAGTTGCTGAGTTGTATGTATTTATCTAACACAAGTTGCTTATGTAGTTACTTTTTGCATTAGTTTCCTAGAGCTACTGTAACAAATTATGATAGACAGGGTGGCTTGAAAAAACAGGAATTTATTCTTTCATAGCTCTGGGGGCTAGAAGTCTGAACTCAAGATATTGGGAGTGTCATGCTCTATCTGATGGCTCTAGGGAAAAAGTTTTCCTTGCCTATTCTTAGTTTTTGATGGTTGAAGGCAGTCCTTGACATTCTTTTATTTGTAACTGGACATTTCTAAGCTTTGCCTGGCATTCTTCCTTCTTCTCCGTCTCTGTCTCTTTATCTCTTTTCCTCTTTTTATAAAAACACCAGTCATAATTAACTAAACCTACCCTAATCAAGTGTGACTTCATCTTAATTATAACTGCAATGACTGTTTCCAAATAAGGTCGCATTCATAGATACCAGGAATAAGGACTTCAACATATATTTTTGGGGACACAATTCAACCCACAACAGTTCTCTGGTCCTAGAAAAATTATGTCCTTCACATGAGGGAAATGCATTTACCACACTCCAAAATTCCCTAAGTATTAACCATTCCAGAGTCAACTTTAAGTATAAAATATCATCTAAATGTAATCATCTCAAGAAGTTTGAAATTTCATCTTCGATTTCATTTAAGTCAGGAGTGGGTGAGACACTGGGTATAATCTGTTCTGGGCCAAAATTACTCTCCATCCACAGACCTGTCAAACTAGAAAAGAAGTTATCTGCTTCTAAAATGCAGTGGAGCAGGTATAGATAGATGCTCCCATTCCCAAAGGGAGAAATTAGAAGGAAAAATGGGGTCAAATCCCCAAGCAGGTCTGAAATCCAGCAGGGCAAATTCCATTAGATTTCAAAGCCTGAGAATAATCCTCTGTGGCTTACTGCTTTGTTCTCTGGGCCCTAGTAGGGAAGTAGCCCCATCTTCTTGGCCCCAGGATGGGGGTGTTGTGCTAGGGCAGTTATTCCATCCACTTTGGCCCTCAGAATCATTCTGTTTATTTCATTCCATCTCTGTCCTTTTCATCTGCTGGAATAAAATTACTGAAAAACTTGCTGGTCTTCTGTGGATGTAATGGGAATTCACATCATTAGGCACAAGAGTACCCTATAGAGTCTTCCTAGATGACTAATTTTTACTCCTGGCTTCTGCTGAGATAGTTGATTGGATCCATAAATCACATGCCTGATCTCTTTAGCAAACAGTTTTCCTGCTACATCCTAGGCTCTGTTTATAGAACATGGTATCTAGATAGGTTGAGAATTTTCCAAATTATTAAGTGCAAAATCCTTTTTGCTTAACAAGTCCTGCCTTGGTTTATCTCTCTCCTCTTGAATTTGACCATAAGCAGCAAGGGAAAACCAGGCCACACCTTCTACATTTTGATTGGAAATCTCGTCAGCTAAATTTCCAAGTTCATCATTCCAAGTTCTGTTTCTGCTACTGAGTAATACAGCACAATTCAGCCAAGTTCTCTGCCAGCTTCAAAATAAGAATACCCTTTACTCCAGTTTTCAATAACATGTTTCTCATTTCTGTCATTTTCAGTAATAAGTTTCTATCATGAATGGCTATTTAATTTTCCCAAGTGCTTTTTTTGGTCTAATGAGGTGGACAGATACATGTTCTCCTATTCTGTTAATATGATGATTACATTGATTGATTTCCAAATGTTAAAAAGCTTTGAGTTCTGGGATAAATCTGCAGGTTGTGGTTGACTTGATTTCCTAATTTTTTTTTGAGAATATTTTCATTTACATTCATGACAGTTATTGCTTTGTAGTTTTCTTATTATGCCTTTGTTTGTTTTTGGTATTAAAGTAATGCTTATCTTACATCATGAGTTGGGAACTATTTCAAAAGGTTTGTGTAGGATTGGTATTTTTTTAAATAAAGTTTTGGTAGAAAATTCACCATTTTGGCCTGCAGTTCTTTGTGAAAAGAAATTAACCATAAATTTATTATTTTTTGGAATATATAGGACTATTCAAATTGTATAGTTGTTCTATATCTGATATGGTATTTGAGTCTTTCTTCAAGTTATATATCCATTCCCTGCATCCTGTTTTTCTCCAGTCCATTTACTTACCCCTTCAGCCTACTCTTTTTCAAATTGGGGTCTAATGGGATATAAAGATTAAGAAGGTTTTTAGATTTTTATCTCCTCACCTTTTCTCTCCCATAATGTTGCTCAACAAGCTGAGTTAGGTGCCCTACAAATTCCTAAAATCTGTGTTACTCTTCTCTCGGCTTCTACTTTACAGAGATTATAGCATGAGTTTCTGTACCTTCTTTGTTTAATTTCTGCTATTTTTTTGCCAGTTTTTTAAATTAAAAAGTTATTTTTCATGTTTGTTTTGGTAGTTTCTCTGTGATCTGGTCTCTCTTCTCCAAAAATCTTACAATAAGAATGTTCTGATTTTTTCCCCTTTTTGTATGTTGGCCTTAGTACCTCATATAGATTATAAACTGACAGAGGACAAAGACATCATTTTATGTTTTCCATCTATTCCTCCCCATGACATCAGACACCTAGTAATGATTCAATGACTTGTTGGCTATTGATTGAAGTGTAAGTTATAAACTTAAAGATGAATCTTGGCTCATGATCTTTACATTCTACTCCAGCTTTTACAACATCCCCTTCCAAGGTTAAGGTTTTAATGATTTAAAGAGGTGTAAAGACCTACGGTAAACTGACATCATATTTCATTATTTTCTTTTTTATTTCTATTCCTATACTTTTTATCCTTTTTCATCTTAGTTGTTGGAAAATGCAATTTCTTTCCCTATTGATTTGGTCCTTGTACATTTAGCAAGTATTGATTCTCCCCTGAACTGTTTTTGCTTGCATTTCTAAGAGAGTAGAAGCTGAAGAGCTTTATTTCATTTTATTCAAATAAGCACTAACATACTAGTCTACAAAACACAGCTAGAATTTTCCTAGTTCTTTAGTTTGTAATTGCAATTTAACTATTTTTGCCATTGTTAAAGATAGCGTATTTTCCTCTTTCAGTTTTTAAAAATGAGGTTTTTATTTACTAACTGATTGTCTACCAGGATGATTGGTAGCCTAACTTGGTTTTTTGCCATGTGTTAGAAAAATAAAGTAGAATTCCCTGTTTCAAAGTAGATTTTTAAACACATGCATTAATTTAACATATATTCATTGTACCATATAAATAAAACTTAAATTTAGGATTTCATTACTATTTGAATGATCAAAATGGGAAATAAACTTTAGTTTATTTATTTATCTTTTTAAATTTTTTTTATTACATTATGTTAGTCACCATACAGTACATCCCTGGTTTCTGATGCAAGGTTTGATGATTCATTAGTTGTGTATAACACCCAGTGCACCATGCAATATGTGCCCTCCTTACTACCCATCACCAGTCTATCCCATTCCCCCACCCCCCTCCCCTCTGAAGCCCTCAGTTTATAACTTTAGTTTGGACATGGGAGAGAGAAAACCACAATTTAAAGAACAGAATGTAATTTAAATCCATAGTTCTGACGTTTTTGCCTCATATTCTTACTTCTTTTATATAATCGAGTATATTCCCTAATTTCACATTATTGCACTTTTCTCTTTGATCAACTCTTGATGTTTTTTTCCAGAGAAACCTAACAAAGTTAAATTGAAATCCTAGGAAGTAATATCATACCACTATCAGTGTGCTATAATGTTTAGTTAATCTCAGTTATATTCACCATGAGCCTATATTTTTTAGCACTGTTTATTTGTTGCTGGGATACAAAATTTATTTAACATTTGTGGAACTCAGTTACTTCATCTATTGATGAAGGATACTTAAAACAATAAGTGTAGAAATTGCCAGATGACTTCTCAAATCCCTTCTAATTTATCTGATTCCATTTTTTATGATTATATAAATTATTACATAATTTTTTACTTTGGAAAATAAATATCTAAACTCAGAAGATCTTAAAATGTATAATTCTGAATGCACATATTACATGGCAGAGCTAACAATATTGGAAATATATTGCCAAAATACAGGGAACTTTAGAGAAGTTATATAGCAACTCTCTTGGAGTCCAAGCATGACCAAGTATAACAGGATAATTGTATGTCTTTAACTTTATTATTAAAGATCTAGGAAATATTCTCACAGTTACATTGTAGGACATAGTAATTTTATTGGGTATTTTAAAAACCAAGTCTAAATCTTGTGTGATAGTACTTGCCAAAGGAGATGGCAAAGAGTAAGTTATGTCTTTCTGAACTCTCCTGGCTTTATGATGACCAGCTCTTCTGAGTCTTCTGTTTTTATAAGTTGCTTTAATGCTGTGTGTTATTTGTGCTTCTGTAGGTGGTAACTGGAAAGTTTCCATAATCACCGGTGACTTTCCAAATTCAGGGACCAGCTCACAGGTTTATATTATACTGTATGGACAACATAGAAGTTCAGCTCCTATATATCTTTATGGAACAGATGGATCTCAATTTCAGAATGGCCATGAAGACATATTTACTGTAAGTAATAAAACTGAGTGAAACCTGTTAATATAAGTGATACAGGTAGTTGGTACTTTGGAATGAATGCAATCTATCAAATTGGTGCTTTCCGTTATAACACCCACCACGTGTCCTGTAGAAGATCAATCAAAAGTAATTCGGCAGTTTTTGTTCATCCAGATTATACACAAGTAAAACTGCAATATGGTAAGAGACAATAGCTGGAGAGAAATACTAGATGGCCAGCTTCTGTTGTTTCTGTACTTGTGGCTGTCAGGAGCAAGGGCTTATGCCTTTTTGGCTGGGGCTCAAACAGATCAGGGTCAAAGTCAAAGTTGCAAAGGAAAAAGTACAATTATCAAATAAAGGAGAGCAATGAAGTCATAATTAAATTATTAGTTCATTACTAGACACACTGAGATCAAGATAAGGGAGAAACAGAGGCAGCAGGGGAGACCAGTATCAGACCAGTTGTTAAACTAAAGTCAGAAAGATTAGCAACCAAAGAAAAGATTTGAAATGAGTCAAGCACTTTGCACTTTATAGGTATTTAATAATATCTGTTGAATGAATGATTGGATGCATAGAGAGATTATTTTAGACTGGGTAGAAATAGAGAATAAAATCACAATCAGAAAAGAGTATCCTTAGGTATCTCAAATCATTATAGAATACTCATTTCCATGTGGTCCTGGGTGTTTGGTTTACTACAATCTGTGTACTCAGGTGACAGATGTCACGGGAGAGGCTGAATCATTTGGAACCAAACTAATAGTTTAGTTTGAACTATCCTTTCCATAGTTTCTATAGAGTCAATATTTAAAGAAACTCTTTCTTGTGTTGAAAGGCACTACAAGTAAAAAATGAAGATTTTATTATTATTTCGCATGTGTAAGAAATAGTTTTAGAAGTGACTACACCAAAAGAGTCTAAGTTGTTTCTGTTGTTGTTCTGCTATTATATTATTTCATGTGTACTTTTAAATCAAGTTATACATATGGTGTATTCAGGTAAATTATTCCGAATTCTGTAGTAACAAAGGAACAACTTTAACTCTTCATTCCTGTTTTCTTCTCCACAGGAAACCATTTTCATAGTTTGATGCTTCTTTCTTTCTCAGCACTGCCACCTACATTTCAGCTCTTTCTGTTGTCTTGTTCTTTCTTTCTTTCTTCTTTCTTTCTTTTTCTTTCTTTCTTTCCAAATGTTAAAAAGCTTTGAGTTCTTTCTTTCTTTCTTTCTTTCTTTCTTTCTTTCTTTCTTTCTTTCTTTCTTTCTTTCTTTCTTTCTTTCTTTCTTTCTTTCTTTCTTTCTTTCTTCTTTCTTTGTCTTTCTTTCTTTCCAAATGTTAAAAAGCTTTGAGTTCTTTCTTTCTTTCTTTCTTTCTTTCTTTCTTTCTTTCTTTCTTTTCTTTTTTCTTTCTTTCTTTCTTTCTTTCTTTCTTTCTTTCTTTCTTTTCTTTTTCTTCTTTCTTTCTTTCTTTCTTTCTTTCTTTCTTTCTTTCTTTCTTTCTTAGATTTTATTTATTTATTTGACAGAGATAGAGACAGCCAGCAAGAGAGGGAACACAAGCAGGGGGAGTGGGAGAGGAAGAAACAGGCTCCCAGAGGAGGAGCCTGATGTGGGGTTCGATCCCAGAACGCCGGGATCACGCCGTGAGGCAGACGCTTAACGACGGAGCCGCCCAGGCGCCCCTTGTTCTTTCTTTCTTGAGCCCTAGGACCTATACATTTGCATCTTGTTTGAAGAAGTGATGGCTTCTTTAAGTTTAGTAACTTGTTGATTTTGATCATAGTTTTCACTCATTCTGATGAATTGGTTTCTTGTAAGTATTCTTAGGTTCTTTTGCTTTTCCTTCTTTCCTTTTTCCTTATAGTTTTGTTGAACAGATATTTTCTCTTTCATTGTGGTAAAATCCAGAAAATAAAATTTACCATTTTAACCATTTAAAAGCTTGTCATTTAGTGGGAGGTAGTATATTCACAAGGTTGTTCAACCACTACCTAGTTCCAGAACATTTTAGTTACTCCAAAAGGAAACCTCATAATACAGCCTCTTCATTTCCTTTCCCCCAGCCCCTAGCAACCTCTTATCTACTTTCTGATTTTAAGGATTTGCCAATTCTGGATATTTCATGTAAATAGAATCATATATGGCCTTTTGTGTCTGTCCTCTTTCACTTAGCGTAATGTTTTCAGTGTTCATCCACGTTATAGCATGTATTAGTACTTCTTTCCTTTTTATGGCTGAGTAATATTTAATTGTATGGAAACACCACATTTTGTTTATGAATTCATCTGTTGTTGGATATTTGGGTTGTTTCTACCCTTTGGCTGTTGTGAATAGTGCTGCTATGAACATTTGTGTGTAAGTAATTTTTTATTTAACACCCGTTTTCATTTCTTTTGAGTATATATGTACTTAAAAGTGGAAATTCTGGGTCATATGGTAATTCTATGTTTAATGTTTTGAGGAACAGCCAAACTGTTTTTCACAGTGGCTCTATTATTTTATATTTCACCAGCAAAGTATGAGTGTTTCATTCTCCACATTCTCACTAACATTGTCGATTAGAAAAATTCTAGTTAAACCTCATGGGTAGGTGTGAAGTGGGATCTTATTTTCATTTTGATTTACATCTTCATAATTAATGATATTGAGTATCACTTTATGTACTGTATGCTATTTGTATATCTTTGGAAAAATATCTATTCAAATGCTTAATCCATTTTTAATGAGGTTGTTTTTCTTTTGTTGTTGAGTTGTAAGAGTTCTTTATATATTCTGAATACTAGACCCTCATCAAAAATAAGATTTGCAAATATTTTCTCTTATATTGTAGGTTGTCTTTTCACTCTTTTGGTAGTCTCCTTTGATGCTTAAGAATTTTAATTTTTAATAAATTTTTTAATTTAAATTCAATTTAGTTAACACATAATGTTTTATTAGTTTCCAGGGTAGAATTTAGTGATTCATCAGTTGCGTGTAACGCCCAGTGCTCATTACATCAAGTGCCCTCTTTATTTATTTTATTTTATTTAAAAAATTTTTTTTATTATGTTTCAAGTGCCCTCTTTAATGTCCATTACCCAAGAACCTCATCCCTCCACCCAAATCCCCTCCAGCAACCCTCAGTTAGTTCCTTGTAGTTAAGAGTCTCTTATGGTTTACCTCCCTCTCTGTTTTTATTTTTCCTTCCCTTCTCTATGTTCATCTGTTTCATTTCTTAAATTCCACATATGAGTGAAATCATATGGTATTTGTATTTCTCTGACTGACTGATTTCACTTGGCATAATACCCTCTAGTCCCATCCATGTCATTGTAAATTGATTTCTGCTCTAATCTTTATTATTTCTCTTCTCCTGCTGGGTTTAGGCTTTATTTTCTATTCTTTCTCCAGCTCCTTTAGGTAAAAGGTTAGTTTGTATATTTGAGACTTCTCTTGCTTCTTGAGCAAGGCCTGTATTGCTATATACTTCCCTCCTAGGATTGCCTTTGCTACATCCCAAAGGTTTTGAACTCTCATGTTTTCATTTTCATTTGCTTCCATGTATTTTTAAAATTATTTTTAAATTTCCTGGTTGACCCATTCATTCTTCAGTAGGATGTTCTTTAACCTCCATGTATTTGTGGTCTTTCCAAAATTTTTTTTGTGGTTAACTTGAAATTTCATAACATTGTGGTCTGAAAATATGTGTGGTATGATTTCAATATTTTTTTACTGGTTGAGTCCCGATTTGTGACCCCGAATGTGATCTGTTATGGAGAATGTTCCATGTGTACTTAAGAAGAACGTGTATTCTGCTGCTTTAGGATGAAATGCTCTGAATATATCTGTGAAGTCCATCTGTTCCAGGGTGTCATTGAAAGCTTTTGTTTCCTTGTTGATCTTCTGCTTAGAGGATCTGTCCATTGCTGTGTGTGGGGTGTTACTATCTTTACTGTTATTGTATTATTATCAATGAGTTTCTTTAATTTTGTTATTAATTGATTTATATATTAGGTGCTCCCAAGTTAGGGGCATAAATATTTACAGTTGTTAGATCTTCTTGTTGGATAGACCCCTTTAACATGACATAGTGTTCTTCTTCATCTCTTATTACAGTCTTTGGTTTAAAATAAAGTTTGTCTGATACAAGGATGGCTACCCCAGCTTTCTTTTGATATCCATCACTATGATAAATAGTTCTCCACCCTCTTACTTTTAATCTGAAGGTGTTTTTGGGTCTAAAATCACCTTTAAGCAGTATATTTGATGGGTCTTTTTTCTTTTATCCATTTTGATAGCCTATGTCTTTTGATTTGGGCTTGATTCCATTTACATTCAGAGTAATTATAGAAAGATATGAATTTAGTGCCATTGTATTACCTGTAAAGTCACAGTTTATGTAGATCGTGTCTGTTTCTTTCTAGTCGGTGTTAGTTTTGATCTCTCTCTCTCTGCTCAAAGGGTCCCCTTTAATATTTCTTGCAGGGCTGATTTAGTATTCATGAATTCCTTTAGTTTTTGTCTTGGAAGCTCTTTTTCTTTCCTTCTATTCCGAATGATAGCCTTGCTGGTTAAAGTATTTTTGGCTGCATATTTACCCCATTTACCATGTCGAATATATCATGTCAGTCCTACTGGCTTGCCAGGTCTCTGTGGACAGGTCTGCTGCTAGTCTTATGTGTCTACCATTGTAGATTAAAGACCTCTTGTCCCAAAGTACTTTCAGGATTTTCTCTTTATCTTTGAAATTTGCAAGCTTCACTATTATGTGTTGAGGTGACCTTTTTTGTTGATTTTTGAGGGGAGTTCTCTGTGCCTCTTGGACTTGAATGTCTGTTTCCTCCCCCAGATTAGGGAAATTCTCAGCTGTAATTTGTTCAAATAAGCCTTCTGCCCTCTTTTCCAGCTCTTCCTCTTCTGGGACTCCTATAATATAGATATTATTTCCCTTTATGGAATCGCTGAGTTCTCTAAGTCTACCTTCATAATCTAATAGTTTTTTTCCCCTCTTTTTTTCAGCTTTATTATTTTCCATAATTTTATCTTCTGTATCACTGATTTGCTCTTCTCCTTTGTTCATCCTCATTTTTATGGCCTCCACTTGGGACTGCATCTTGGTTATAGCATTTTTAATTTTGGCCTGACTAGATTTTAGTTCTTTTATCTCTACAGGAAGGGATTCTCTAGTATCTTCTATGCCTTTTTTCATGCCCAGCTAGCACATTAAAATTGTTGTTTTAGGGGCGCCTGGGTGGTGCAGTCATTAAGCGTCTGCCTCCGGCTCAGGGCATGATCCCAGTGGTCTGGGATCGAGCCCCACGTCAGGCTCCTCCCCTAGGAGCCTGCTACTTCCTCTCCCACTCCCTCTGCTTGTGTTCCCTCTCTCGCTGGCTGTCTCTCTCTGTCAAATAAATAAATAAAATCTTTAAAAAAATTGTTGCTTTAAATTCTAGTTCAGACATCTTGTATCCATATTGACTAAATCCCTGGCTACAGGTACTATCTCCTGTTCTTTCTTTTGGGATGAATTTCTCTGTCTTGTCATTTTTTTCCAGAAAAAAAAGTGGGGGAGAAAAAAGAAAAAAGAAAAAGCAAAACAAAAACAACAATCACAACAGTAACAGAAAACTTCAGGAAGTGTTTCTGGTGTATGCTGTATACATTCTGCTGTTGTTTTGTCTGCTCATTCCCACTGGTCTGTCTTCTACAGAGTTCATCCTTGCTTATAGTGGGAGTGTTTGGACCTTTAACTAGGTGTGCTTTGATTTGTTTGCTAAGATAAGCCTGGAAAAGAATAAAGAAGAAAAGAAGGAAAAAAAAGTAAGGAAAGAAGAAAAGAAAAAAGAAAGGAAGAAAGGAAGAAAGGAAGAAAGAAAGAAGCCAAGAAAGAAAGAAGCCTGATCTTAAAAATAAGAGAAAGAAATCAGCCAACAAATGAACAAAAAATTACAAGCCCGATACCAAATACATACATACATACATATATGTGAATGATTAAAAAATAAAAAAATAAGAAATAGAAAAATTAAAAATCAAAAATTAAAAAAATTAAGGGGAAAAAAAAAGGAAATAAGCCAGGTCCTATTTCCATAAGAAGCTGATGTCTTGGGCCACTTTTTAATTACTAGACTTGATACATGTGGGGGGGTCTGCATTCGTCCTCTGAGTGAGAGGCCTGCTGGGCTAGCTCACAAACCGATTTGCCCTTGTAAAATGACCCTGCCAGGCACAGGGGGTGGGGTTTGATGTAGCGTTCTCCAGCTTCCACTGGAGGCAATGTGTTTCTGAAGTCCTCCTGTGTTGGTGGGTGGGGGGAGGGAGGGGTGGTGGAGGAGGAATATGGCATCGCCCCACCCTCTGGTCCCTGGGTACAGGAATTCCTGGTCACCACTGTTCAGGAGGAAAAGTGAACAATCTGTGTCTCGGGCTTTAGTCACTTCCCTGCCTTTAACCTGTCTGTTTCCTGACCATTGGTGCACCTGGCACCACAGATCTCCTGTATTTTATCTGTGGCCCGTGTCTCAGATTAAAAACTCCCAAGTTTTACAGGGTTTTGCAAGATGTGGACCCCTGCCCCTCTCCCAGAGGAAAGTGTCATAGTGTGCCCAGCACTGCCTTGTCCCAGAAGAGCAGTTGCATAGTGCGCACAAGGTGGCTAGAGTTTATTGTGACGCACATGGAAAAGCTGCAACCAGGTTCTGCCACCTGCGTGACTCAGTCCGTGACTCTGTTCTGTCCCAGAAAAGCAGTTGCACAGAAGCTTGAATCCATTGTTGCAGACAGTTAAAAGCAGTGGCCAGGTTATTTGCAGTCTGCCCGTGTCTCCGCTTTCTGCTCAGTTCTGTCCCAGAAAAGCAGCCACTCTGCGTGCGCTTGGTGGTTTAAGCTTATTGTGGCTTACAGTGAAAAGCTGCTACAAGGTTATCTGCCCTCTGTGCACACCTCTGTCTCTGCCGTTGAACACTGCTCAATGGCTTCCAGCTGGCCTTTTGTCCGTGGAGAGGCAAAATATGCTCTTCCAAATGTACTCAGGGAAGGGGAGTGATCTCTCCCAGTGTGACCCAGGGGACCTCTTCACTGAAGCTTATTCTGTGATCTCTACCTGCTCTCCTCTTTCCTGCTCTCTCCCTCTCCCTCACTTTGCTCTGTGAAAAGGGTTCCCTCCCCTTCGTGGCTCCATGACTTTCCTCTCCCCCAGTTTACGCCTTGGAAACTTGGATCTGCCATGCTGTCTCCTTCCAACTGTGCAGATTGTTTTCTTAATCCTCAGATCCTATTTATAATTTTTCAAAATAGTTGGATGTTGATCTGTCTGTGTTCAAGGCATGAGGCAAGCTCAGGGCCCCTCTACTACTCCACCATCTTAAATCCTCCCTCTATACCACCTCTTCTTTATCCATTCATCTATTGATGGACACTTGGGCTACTTCCATGTCTTGATTATTGTAAATAATGTTGCTGTAAATGTAGGGGTGCATATATCTTTTCAAATTAATGTTTTGGTATTCTTTGGGTAAACACCCAGTAGTAGAATTGCTGTATTGTATGATAATTCTATTTTTAAATTTTTAAAAGATTTTATTTATTTGAGATAGATTGGAAGAGCACAGAGGGAGAATGAGAGGGAGAAGCTGACTCCCCACTGAGCAGAGAGCCTGATGCAGGGCTTGATCCCAGGACCCTGAGCTGAAGGCAGATGCTTAACTGATGGAGCCACCCAGGCACTGCTCTGTTTTTAATTTTGAGGAACCTTCATCCTGTTTTCTATAGTGGCTGTCCCAATTTATGTTCCCATCAACAGTGCGTGAAGGTTTCTTATCCTTGTCAAAACTCGTTATTTGTGTTTTTCATTTTAGCCATTCTGATAGGTGTAAAGTGATATTGTGATTTTAATTTACAATTCCATGATGATTAGTGATGTTGAGGACTTTTTTATGTGTCTGTTGGCCATCATTATGTTTTCTTTGGAAAATGTCTATTCAGGTCTTCTGACCATTTTAAAATAAGATTATTTGTTTTTTTTTTTTTTTTTTGGTGTTGAGTTGTGTAAGTTCTTTATATATTTTGAATATTAACATTATCATATATGTTATTTGTAAATATCTTCTCCCATTCAGTAGGCTTCCTTTTTGTTTTGTTGATAGTTTACTTTGCTGTGCAGAACCTTTTTATTATGGTCTAATTCTAATAGTTTATTTTTGCATTTGTTTCCCTTGTCTGAGAAGAGCTATCTAGAAGAATTTTCCTATGGCCAATGGCAGAGAAATTACTCCCTGTATTTTCTTTGAGGAGATTTGTGGTTTCAGGTTTCACATATAGGTTCCTAATCCATATTTATTTATTTGATAGAGAGACAGCCAGCGAGAGAGGGAACACAAGCAGAGGAGGTGGGAGAGGAAGAAGCAGGCTCCCAGCAGAGCAGGGAGCCTGATGTGGTGCTTGATCCCAGGACTCTGGGATCACGCCCTGAGCTGAAGGCAGACGCTTAACGACTGAGCCACCCAGGCGCCCCAGCTTCCTAATCCATTTTGAGTTTATTTTTGTGTATGGTGGAAGAAAGCAGTCTAATTTCATACTTTTGAATGTAGCCATCCATTTTCCCCAACACCATTTGTTTAAGAGACTGTCTTTCTTCATTTTATATTCTTGCTTCCTTTTCTGTAGATTAATTGACATATAATTCTGGCTTTATTTCTGGGCTGTCTCTTCTGTTTTGTTGATCTTTGTGTATATTTTTTTGTGCCAGTACCACGCTGCTTTGATTACCACAGCTTTGTAATTTGTCTTAGAATCTGGGATTGAGATTCCAGCTTTGTTCTTTCTCAAGACTGCTTTGGCTATTCACAGTCTTTTGTTCCAAACAAATTTTAGTATTATTGTAGTTTGGGAGAAAAATGTTGTTGGTTACCCAAAAACAGGGTCTGTTGGTTGCAGCATTAAGTTCACTTACATTTAAAGTAATCACCAATAGGTATGTACTTACTGTCATTTTGCCCATTGTTTCCTTGTTGTTTTTGTAGTTTTTCTGTGTTCCGTTTTTCTTTTCTTGCTCTCTTTCCTTGTGTTTTGATGACTTTCTTTAGTGCTGTATTTGGATTCCTTTCTATTTATTTTTTTGTGTGTCTACTATGGGTTTTTGTTTGTAGTTACTATGAAGTTTATATGTAACATCCTAGGTATATAGTTGTCTATTTAAGTTGATGTTTATGTAAGTTCAAACATTTTCTTAAAGCACTATATTCTCCCCACTGCCTTACTATTATTATAGATATATAGTTGTGGGTATATATAATTGATTTTTACTACTTTTTTCTTTTAACCTATATAGTGGCTTTATAAGTGGTTGATCTAGTACCTTTATTATATGTTTGCTTTTCTTTTCTGCTTAAAGAAGTCCCTTTAACCCTTCTTGTAAGACTGGTTTAGTGGTGAAGACTTGTAAGACTGGTTTAGAGGTGACTCCCTTACCTTTTGTTTATCTGGGAAACTCTTATTTCTCTTTCAATTCTGAATGATAACCTTGCTAGGTAGAGTATTCTTGATTGTAGGGCTTTTCTTTTCAGCACTTTGAATATATCAGTTCACTCCCTTATGGCCTAAAATGTGTCTAGTAAAAATTCAGCTGATAGTCCTATGGGGGTTCCCTTGTTATGTTACTAGTTTCTTTTCTCTTGCTGCTTTTAAGATTCTCTCTTTATCTTTAATTTTTGACATTTTAATTATTATGTATCTTGGTGTGGACCTCTTTGTGTTCATCTTGGGGCTCCCTGTATCTCCTGGACCTGGGTGTCTGTTTCCTTCCTCAGATTCAGCTGTTATTTCTTCAAATAAGTCATCTGCCCTTTTCTCTTTCTTTTTCTAAGACATCTGTAGTGCAAATGTTAGTACACTTGATGTTTTCCCAGAGGTCCCTTAAAATATCCTCCTTTCTTTCTTTTTTCTTTCTTTCTTTCTTTCTTTCTTTCTTTCTTTCTTTCTTTCCTTTTCTTTCTTTCTTTCTTTTTCTTCTCTTTTTTATTATGTTTGGTTAGCCAAAATATAATACATCATTAGTTTTTGATAGTGTTCAGTGATTCATTAGTTGTGTATAACACCCAGTGCTCATCACAACAGGTGCCCTCCTTAATACCCATCACCCAGTTACCCCATTCCCACATCTCCCTCCCTTCTGTAACCCTCAGTTTGGTTTCTGGAGTCCAGAGTCTTTCATGGTTTGTTTGTCTCCCTCTCTGATTTCTTCCCATTCAGTCTTCCCTTCCTTCCCCTGTGGTCCTCTTCACTATTCCTTATGTTCCACAGATGAGTGAAACCATATGATAATTGTCTTTCTCTGCTTGACTTATTTCACTTTGCATACTCTCCAGATCCACCCATGTCGATGCAAATGGTAGGTCTTCATCTTTTAAAAAATTATTTTTTTCTTTCTGTTGTTCATCTTGGGTGATTTCTACTATCCTGTCTTTCAGGTCACTGATTTGTTCTTCTGCATCATCTAATCTGCTTTTGATTCCCTCTAGTGCATTTTTTAATTTCAGTTATTTATTCTTTAGCTCTGATTGGTTCCTTTCTAAATTTTCTGTCTTATTATAGAAGTTCTCACTATGTTAATCCATTTTTCTCCTGAGTTCAGTGAGCATCTTTATGACTATTACTTGGAACTCTTTCTCAGGTAGATTGCTTATTTCAGTTTTGTTTTGCTCCTTTTCTGAGGTTTTATCTTGTTATTTCATATGTAACATATTCCTCCATCACCTCCTTTTGCCTGACTCTGTTTCTATATATTAGGTACATGAGCTATGTCTCCTGGTCTTGAAGGAGTAGCCTTATGTAGAAGGTGTCCTGTGGGGCTTAGAAGTGCAATACCCCCTGGTTACCAGAAATAGGTGCTCCAAGGGTATCTCCCGCATGTGCTGTGTGTGTACCCTTTTGCACAGCTGGGACATGACTGCTGTGGGCACACTGGCGGGTTGGACTGGCCTTTGGCATGGGTGGCTGAGAGGCCTGGAAACAGCTGCTGTGAGCATACTGGTCAGTGGGATCCACTTTGTGGGGGTTATGGTCCTAGCTGAGGCTACCTGTCAGGGGAGATGAGGCAAAAGGCTCTTTGGAAGGGCATCTGCCAGGGGTTGCAGTTTGAGTGTGGTGGGTCTGCAGGAGAATGCCAGGGAGGGTGAGTAGTGCTAGTAAGGTAGATGGATAGTGTTAGAAATGGTGCCCATCAGGCCTGGATCTGCTAGTAGAAGAAGTATAAGAAAAATAGCACCAATCAGTGGTGCTGTTTCTGGAGAATGTTCCTACAGATCCCTACCTCTGTGGCACAGGCTCTAAAATTAGTCAATAAATATCTTTTACTTATGGTCCAGGCACTTTTTATCTGCTGCCTTTGTGCTGGGTCTTAGAGTAAGTGAGATTGGGCATCAGTATTTTAAGAGCAGAGTCTTGGTTTCTCCAGATTTCCCAGAGTTAAGCCCTATTGATATTCAAAGCTGAACATTATAGGGGCTTGTTTTCCTGGTGCAGGTCCCCAGGGCAGGGGTGCCTGATGTGGGGCTTGATCCTCTTATTCCTCAGGGATGACTTCCATGTTTGTGATATCCTTCCCATATGTAGGTCCCCACCAGGGATGTGGGTTGGCTAGACTGTCTCTGCCACTTCTATCCATCTTGATGTGGCTTTTTCTTTATGTATTTGGTTGTGGGAGAGCTGTTCTACTAGTCTTCAGGTCATTCTCAGAGTTGTTTTGGTGTGACCATGGGAGGAGGTGAGCTCAGGATCTTACTAGTCTGCTGTCTTGATTTTATCTCTATTTCCATACTAAAGGCTGCTGCTTGAGGGTCTGGTTTCCAATCAGTCTGAAAGTAGGTGCCAATTGAGATCCCTCCCTTTGGAGGACTGACAGTTCTTGGGACAGCCTCAACAACTGGAACCTATAAAGAATAAGTCAGGCTGCTTACACAGTCAGAAAGGTCCAAGAGACAACCAAGTACTAGGACAAGGTTGAATGATAAGGTTCAGTTCCTATACAAGGGCATTCTCTCAAGATTGGAATAGGTGGCTGTTTTACTTTATATATAGAAATAAACATAGAGAATCAAGTAAAATGAAGAAACAGAGGAAAATATTTTAAAAGAAAGAACAAAACAACTTGCTACATATAAAGGAACCTCCATAGGATTATCAGTGGATTTGTCAGCAAAAATATTGCTGGCTAGAAGGGAGTGGCATGATATATTCAAAGTGCTAAAGGGAAAAAGCTTGCAACCAAGAATGTGAACTAGAAGATTATCTTTTAGACTTGAAGAGAGATACAGAGTTTTCCAGATAAGCAAAAACTAAAGAGTTCGTCTTCACTAAACTGGCCTCATAAGAAATGTTAAAGGGACTTCTTTAAGCTGAAAGGAAAGGGTGATCATTAGTAAGAAGAAAACATCTGAAAGTAAAAAATGTCTCTGGTTAAAGTAAATCTATAGTAAATGTAGTGGCTTAAGTACTTACAAAGCTAGTAAAAAGATCAAGAGACAAAAGCAGTAAAAATTACTATAACTATAATAATTATTTAAGGGACACACAAAAAAAGATGTGAAATGTGACATCAAAAACATAAAACTTGGAAAGGGGAGTAAAAATGTAGTTTTAGAATGTATTTAAACTTAAACTGCTATCAACTTAAAATAGACTTTTATATATACAGGCTGTTATATGTGAGCCCCATGGTAACCACAAAGCAAAAATCTATCGTAAATACACAAAAGATAATAAGAAAAGAAATTAAGCATAACATTAAAGAAAGTCATCATACCACAAGGGAAGTGATCTAGAGAAGAAAGGAACAGAGAGGAACTATGGAAATAGCTAGAAAACAGTGAACAAAATGGCAGTAATTCATACCTATCAATAATTACTTTAAATGGAAATGGACTAAATGTTCCAATTGAAAAACATAGGATGGCTGAATGGATAAAAATCAAGACCGTTCTATATGCTGTCTACAAGGGACTCACTTCAGATCTAAACACGCACAGACTAAAAGTGAAGTAATAGAAAAAGATATTTCATACAAATAGAAACCAAAAGAAAGCTGGGATAGCTATACTATCAGACAAAATAGACTTTAAACAAAGACTATAATAAAAGACAGAGATGAGCATTATATAATGATAAAGGGGTCAATCCCAGAAGAAGATATAACATTTGTAAATATTCATGGACCCAACACATGAGCACCTAAATATATAAAGCAAATACTAATAGACCTAAAGGGAGAAATTGATGGCAGTATAATAATAGTAGGTGCCTTTAATTTCCTGCTTATGTCAATGTTTAGATCTTTTAGACAAAAAATTAATAAGGAAATATTGGCCTTAAATGACACAGTAGACCAGATGGACTTAATAGATAAATACAGATTATTTCATCCTAATGCAGCAGAATACACATTCTTCTCAAGTGCACATGGAATATTCTGCAGGATAGAATATTCTGCAGAATAGGGCGCCTGAGTGCCTCAGTTGGTTAAGCATCTGCCTTCAGCTCAGGTCATGATCCTGGAGTCCTGGGATCGAACCCCACATCAGCTCCCTGCTCAGCAGGGGGTCTGCTTCTCCCGTTGCCCCTCACACTGCTCTTATGCTCTCTCTCTCTCAAATAAATAAATAAACTCTTTTTAAAAAAGAATATTCTGCAGGATAGGAATAGTCTTCAGGCCACCAAACAGGTCTCAATGAATCTAAGAAGATTAAAATCATATCAAGCATCTTCACTTACCACAATAATATGAAATCAGAAATCAACTAGAAGATAAAAATCTGGAAAAATCACAAATATGTGGAGATTAAATAACAAGCTAGTGAATAAGGAATGGGTCAGTGAAAGGAGAAATAAAGAAAAATATCTTGGGACAAATGTAAATGGATATACAACATACCAAAATCTATGGTAAGAGCAGTAGCTGTTCTAATAGGTAAATTTATAGCAATACAGGTCTATCTTAAGAAACAAGAAAAATCTCATATAAACAATTTAACTTTACACCTAAAGAAACTAGAAAAAGAAGAATAAAGTCCAAACTTAGTAGAAGGAAGGAAATAAAGATCAGAGGCAAAATGTATGAAATAGAGATTAAATATACAATAGAAAAGATCAGTGAAACCAAGAGCTGGTTCTTTGACAAGATAAAATTAAAAAACATTGGTGAGACACACTGAGAAAAAGAGAGATGGCTCAAATAAAATCAGAAATGAGAGAGGAAAAGTTAAAACTGATATAAAAAGAAAAAAGAAAAGAAAAGAAAAAGGATCACCAGAGATTACTGTGGACAATAATACACCAATAAATTGGACAGCCTATAAGAAATGGATAAATTTCTAGAAATATACAACCTTCTAAGACTGAGTCATGAAGAAATAGATAATCTGAATAGACTGATTATTGGTAGGAGATTGAATCAGTAATCAAAAACTCCCAGCAAACAGAAGTCCAGTAATAGATGACTTCATAGGTGGATTCTACCAAGCACTTAAAGGAGAATTAACGCATGTCCTTCTCAAAATATTCCAAAAAATTGAAGAACAAGAGTTGCTTCCAAACTTATTTTTCAAGGTCAGCATTACCCTGATACCAAAACCAGATCAAGGAACCACACACACACACAAAAAGAAAATTACAGGCCAGTATCATTGATGAATATTGATGCAAAAATCCTCAACAAAATATTAGCAAAACAAATTGAATAATACATTAAAATGATCATGCAACATGATCACGTGGGATTTATTCCAGGGATACAAGGGTGTTTCAACATCTGTAAATTAATCAACATGATATACCACATTAACAAAATGAAGGATGAAAATCATGTTCATCTCAATAGACACAGAATTTTTTTGACAAAGTTCAACAGTCATTTATCATAAAAACTCAACAAAGTGGTTATAGAGGGGATATACCTCAACATAATAAAGGCCATATAGGACAAATCCATAGCTAACATCATACTCAGTGGTGAAAAGCTGAAATCTTTTCCTTTAAGATCAGGAATAAGATGATAATGTCCGTTCTTTCTTGTCATTTTTATTCAACATAGTATTAGAAGTCCTAGCCAGGGCAATTAGGCAAGACAAAGATATAAAAGTCACTTAAATTGTAAAGGAAAAAGTAAAACTGTCACTATTTGTGGATTACATGTTTTCATATATAGTAAACCCCTAAGAATCCACCAAAAAATTGTTAGAACTAATAACAAATTCAGTAAAGTTTCAGAGTACAAAACCAATATACGAAAATCTGTTGTGTTTTTATACATTGACAGTGAACTATAAGAAAGAGACACTAAGAAAACAATCCCAGTTACAATTGTATCAGGAAGAATAAAATACCTAGGAATAAATTTAATCAAGGAGGTGAAATTCCTGTACACTGAAAACTAGAAGAGAGTGATGAAAAATATTGAAGACATAAATAAATAGGAAGATACTCCATGCTTATGGATTAGAAGAATTAATATTGTTAAAATGTCCATATTAGCTAAAGCAATCTATGTATTAAATGCTTCCTTCTGAAAATTTATGGCATTTTTCACAGAAATAGATCAATCCTATAATTTGTATGAAACCACAAAGATCCCAAGTTGCCAAACCAATTCTGAGAAAGAACAAATTTGGAGGTATCACAATCCCAGATTTGAGTATACACTACAATAGCACCAAAAATCATACCTTATCTCGGAATTAATTTAACCAGAGAGGTAAAGGATCTATATTCTAGAAACTACAAATCACTCTTGAAAGACATGAAGAAGACACAAAAAATGGAAAAATATTCCATGCTTATGGATCGGAAGAATAAACATAGTTAAAACGTCTATGCTACCCAGAGCAATCTACACTTTCAATGCCATCCCGATCAAAATACCAATGGCATTTTTCAAAGAACTGGAACAAACAGCCCTTGAATTTCTGTGGAACTGGAAAAGGCCCCGACTTGCCAAGAAATTGTTGAAAAGGAAACACAAAGTTGGGGCATCACGTTGCTGGATTTCAAGCTATACTACAAAGCTGTGATCACCAAGACAGCATGGTACTGCCACAAAAACAGACACATAGACCAATGGAACAGAATAGAGAACCCCAAAATGGACCCTTGGCTCTATGGTCAACTAATCTTTGACAAAGCAGGAAAAACATCTGGTGGAAAAAAGACAGTCTCTTCAATAAATGGTGCTGGGAAAATTGGACAGCTACATGCAAAAGAATGAAACTTGACCACTCTCTCACACCATACACAAAAATAAACTCCGAATGGATGAAAGGCCTCGATGTGAGACAGGAATCCTTCAAAATCCTAGAGGAGAACATAGGCTGCAACCTCTTTGACATCGGCCACAGCAACTTCTTTCATGACACGTCTCCAAAGGCAAGGGAAAAAAAGAAAAAATGAACTCGTGGGACTTCATCAAGATAAAAATTTTCTGCACAGCCAAGGAAACAGTCATCAAAGCAAAGAGGCAACCCACAGAATGGGAGAAGATATTTGCAAATGACATTACAGATAAAAGGCTGGTATCCAAGATCTATAAAGAACTTCTCAAACTCAATACATGAGAAACAAATCAAAAAGTGGGCAGAAGATATGAACAGACACTTTTCCAATGAAGACATACAAATGGCTAACAGACACATGAAAAAATGTTCAACATCACTAGCCATCAGGGAAATTCAAATCAAAACCACATGGAGACCAACATTCTAACCTTATGCCAGTTAGAATGGTAAAAATTGACAAGGCAAGAAACAACAAATGTTGGAGAGGTTGTGGAGAAAGGGTGGATCCCTCTTACATTCTTGGTGGGAATGCAAGTTGGTATAGCCACTTTGGGAAACAGTGTGGAGGTTGCTCAAAAGGTTAAAAATAGAGCTACCCTATGACCCAGCAATGCACTACTGGGTATTTACCACAAAGATACAGACATAGTGAAGAGAAGGGCCATATGCACCCCAATGTTCATAGCAGCATTGTCCACAATAACTAAACTGTGGAAGGAGCTGAGATGCCCTTCTACAGATGAATGGATAAAGAAGATGTGGTCCATATATACAATAGAATATTACTCAGCCAGCAGAAAGAATGATTACCCAACATTTGCAGCAACATGGATGGGACTGGAGGAGATTATGCTTAGTGAAATAAGCCAAGCAGAGAAAGGCAATTATCATATGGTTTCACTCATTTGTGGAACATAAGGAATAGCAGGGAGATCGGTAGGAGAAGGAAGGGATGAATGGGGGGGTAAACAGAGGGGGAATGAAGCATGAGAGACTGACTCTGGGAAACAAACTGAGGGCTTCAGAGGGGAGAGGGGTGGGGGATTGGGATAGACTGGTGATGGATATTAAGGAGGGCACATATTGTGATGAGCACTGGGTATTATATGCAAATAATGAATCATGGAGCACTACATCAAAAACTAAGGATGTACTGTATGGTGACTAACATAACATAAATTATTATAAAAAATGAATATACACTACACACCTCTAGTAATCAAAACAGTATGGTATCAACATAAAACAGACACATAGATCAATGGAACAGAATAGAGAACTTATAAAGAAACCCATGCATATATAGTCAATTCATGATAAATGGAGGCAAGAATATACAACAAATAAATGGTGTTGGGGAAACTGGACAGCCACATGCAAAATAATGGAACTGGACCACCATGTTACACCATACACAAAAATTAGCTCAAAATCAATTAAAGTCTTGAATGTAGTATCTGCAACTGTAAAACTCCTGAAGAAAACATAGGTGGTAGCCTTTTGACATTAATCTTGGCTGACTCCAAAGGCAAGGGCAAGAAAAGCAAAAATAAACAAGCGGTAGTACATCAAACTAAAATCTTCTGTAGGAAGGAGACCATCAACAAAATAAAAAGACAACTTACTGAATAGGAGAAGATATTTCCAAATCATATATCTAGGAAAGGGTTAATATACAAAATATATAATTAACTCCCATAATTCAATATCAGAGAAATAATCTGATTAGAAATGGATAGATCTGAATAGACATTTTCCCAAAGAAGATATATAAATGTCCAACAAGCACACGTAAAGATGCTTAACATCACTAATCATGAGGGAAATGCAAATAAAAACCATGTGATATCACTTCTCACCTGTTACCAAAAAGATAAGGAATAATAAGTTGGCAAGAAGAGGAGAAAAGAGAATCCTTGTGCACTGTTGGTGGTGATATAAATTGGTACAATTACTGTGGAAAACACTATGGAGATTTCTAAAAAAAAAAATAATAGAAATACCATATGATCCAGCAATTCCAATTCTGGAATCAAAAAATGTGAAAATATTATTTCAAAAAGATATATGTACTCCTGTGTTCATTGCAGCATTATTTCAATAGCAAAGATATGGAACTAATCTAAGCATCCATTGATGGATGAATGGATAAAGATGTGGTATAAATACACAATGGACTACTACTCAGTCATAAAAAAGAATGACATCTTGACACTTGTGGCCATGTAAGTGTACCTTGAGGATATTATACTAAGTGAAGTAAGTCAGAGAAAGACAAATACCATATGATTTCACTTATATGCAGAATCTAAAAAAAAACCCACAAGGAAACAAAACAAAACTAGTAGATATCCAGAACTGGTAGTTGCCAGGTGGAAGGAGAGTTGAGGGTATAAATAAGTAACAGGGATGTAGTATTACAGCATTGCTGTAGTCAGTAATGTTGTATTGCACATTTGAAAGTTGCCAAGAGAGTAAATCTTAAAAGTTCTCATCACAGGAAAAAAATTGCGAAACTTTGCGTGGTGACAGATGGTAACTAGACTTATTGTGGTGACCATTTCATAGGTTACACAAATATCACATCATATACATGAATCTAATATAATGTTATATGTCAATTATAGCTCAATAAAAAAGAACGTTATATATTAATGATAAAGTATTTGGTAGAATTTACCAATGAAACCATCTGTTCTAGGCCTTTTTTTATTGGGAAGTTTTTGACTACTGCTTCAATCTCTTTACTTTTTATAGGCCTATTCAGAATTTCTGTTTTTTCCTGAGTCAGTTTTGATAATTTGTGTGTTTCTAAGATTCATACATTTCATATAGGTTAACTAATTTTTTGGCCTACAATTATTCATGATATTCTTTTTTTATAATCCTTTTTCTTTCTGTAAGTTTAGCGGTAATGTCTCTATTTTCATTTCTGATTTTAGGAGTTGGAGTATTCTTTCTTTTTTCTTTAGAGTAGCTAAATATTTGTCAATTTTGGTGTTTTTGAAGAACCAACTTTTGATTTCATTGATTTTATTTACTATTTTCTATTTTATCTCCATTCTAATATTTATTATTTCCTTTTTTTCTGCTAGCTTTGCATTTAGTTTACTCTTCTTTTTCTAGTTCCTAACATTGTATAGCTATATTAATTATTTGAGATCTTCTTTATTCTTTTTCCTCTTCCTCTTTCTCTCCTCCCCATCTGTTTTCTCTTCCCACCTCCTTTTTCCTTCCCTCTCTTCCCTTTCTTCTTCCTCCTTTTCCGCCCCCTCCCCCTTTTTCCTTCTTTTTGCTTAGAGTCTCTGGATTAATTAGGTCAGAATCTCCAAAGAAGTTTTTTTCTCACAGTAAGCTTGCCAACTTAGCTGATGGGTACCCATCTGAAATGATTTCCTTTTTAAGTACATTCAAACTTTAAGGAATTACAGCTAAAATTTCCCTCTAAGCTCTGCTTTCACTTTATTCCCTATATTTTAATGTAATTATTATTTTTCATTAATCTCAAGTTCTTTTTTAATTTCCTTTGCAATTTCTTTAACTTATTGGTTGCTTAAGAGTATGTTGTTTAATTTACACATAGTTGCGGATTTTCAATTTTTCCTTCTTGTGGTGATTTCTAGTTTTATTCCATTGTAGTTAGAAACTATTCTCTTTGTGATTTCAGTCTTATTTAATTTTCAAAACTTTTTTTGTGGTATACAGTCTGCCCTGGAGAATGAATGTTCCATGTGTACTTGAGAGAACTGTATTCTGCTTTTGTTGAGTGGAATGTTCTATAAATATCTGTTATATCTAGTTGGTCTATAATATTGTTCAAGTCCTTAATTTCCTTATTGATCTTCTGTCTAGTTAGTCTACACATCATGCAGAGTGATGTATTGAAATTTCTAACCATTATTGTAGACTATTTCTCTATTCAGTTTTGTCAATTTTTGTTTCATATGTTTTGGCACTTTGTCATGAGATATATACATGTTTATAATTATTATATTTCTTGATGGTTAACCCCTTTATTGATATATAATGTCCTAATATGAGAGCTATTTTTAAATAGATTTTGTGAGATTACTTTGAAAAGACATTTTCTTGGTTCTTTTCTAGATCATGATGGGAGATATTGGAACACTCTTTAAGATTCGTATTGGTCATACTAACTCTGGACCCTCCCCTTCCTGGCACTGTAAAGAGGTAAAGACACATCAACACTCCTGTCCTTTGCAAAACCCTCTGCAAATTCTGTTCAGGAATCAAACCTCAAAGAGGCATTTCACACCTGTTGCAAATTGATGGAATCAAACCTAGATCTTTTTAGTCAGTATGTTTGTCAAAACAACAGTATCATACGCCCTTATTAATAATTTAATTCCTAATTTATTGAGGGAAGCACCTCAAGTAAATAATCCTTTTACCTCTTTGCAAAGAAAAGAAAGTACTTGGGACTCTGGATAAACTCCCATTACTTCTTCTTTTTATTTTAGTTTTAACTATTTTATTATTATTTTTATTAAGTAGAGTTGAAACACAGTGTTACATTAGTTTCAGGTGTACAACATCGTGTTCTGACAATTACATTGCTTCTTGATATGGTTGCACTATTGATGAAAATGTGACTAGGTGAATGTTATCTGTTTTGAAAGGATTGTAAAAATAGACCATTTGTGTTGGTGAAATAATAATCTGCTAGACTTGAATGCCAGCTCTCAAATTTGGTCTATTCATGCTAAGCAAATAATGCCACTTGAATACATTTAGTAGCAAAAAAAAGGCTTACGTTTTCTAAATTATTCAGAATTAAAAATTTTACTTAGTACCATAGTTGCCAACAAACGCTCTTCAACATTGAAAATCAAAAATCTTGTTATCCATTTTTGTGTATGGTGTATTTCCATCTTTTGTCATTTCAAAATAAATGAACTTATGTAAGCAAGTTCTCAAAATGCAAAGAACATCTTGTCAATCTCTGATATTCTTGGCAGACTTGTTCTACAGTTTTGTAATATGTGAGAAAATTAATGAAAAATTTGTGGAAGATAAGTAATCCCTTAAAAATGCTTTTATTCTGTTAGCAGATAAATAGATATATGTATATATATATAGTTGTTAATAATGCCATCTTTGGGACGCCTGGTGGCTCAGTTGGTTAAGCATGTGCTTTCCGCTCTGGTCATGATCTCAGGGTCCTGGGATCGAGTCCATGTGGGGCTCTCTGCTCAGTGGGTGCCTGCTTCTCCTTCTGCTCCTTCCCCTGAGAATATGCTCTCTCTCTCTCACTAGCTTTCTCTCAAATAAAATCTAAAAAAAAAAATAATGCCATCTTCTTTGCATTGAAGTCACAAAAGATCCTGAAGGAAATTGAAAAATGAAACTCACTTTATGAAAATATGAATGTAGAAGTTAGATTACTGCTTTTCTTCTATATGGCATAATCCTCTCTTTTATGCTATATAGAGTTTTTGAAGTATGCTATTCAAATTGATACTTAAGTGATCATATATAACATCTTTTACTTTTTTCTCTCCTAGTAAGTTAATTTATGAAAATTATCATTAATACTCCTGCAACCTGATTTGATTGAAAACCAATAAGCAATATTATATTCATTATACATATATGTTCAGCTGGGATGTTGAGACAGTGGTTAAGTGATCTGACAAGATTTTGTAATATTGCAGAGGAAAGACAAAAAAATTGGCTGAACATTCCTGTTGTCTGTCTTTGTATGACAATTACTGTCATTGAAAGGCAACTTGTTTGCCTGAGTTTTACCTCACCTGTCTTTGAGTACCAATGAAGAAGAGAGGTGTTCTTGATTCAAAGGTTTATTCTAGGTAGATGAGGCACTTATATAATTTACTAATTTTGCCAAGTTAAGTTGCTAGATAATGTGTTAGGTATTTTCTGTTCAATTCTTATAGTTTAGAAGTTTAAAATTTAAAATTTAAAGTAAGCCAATTTGTGCCTATAACTTGAAGGGATTTGAATTAAAACATTTAGTCCATTATAGCAATAATGATACAATGTTTCCAGAGTCCATAAAATAATTGCATTACTTTTAGGACTTTAATCTTGGTTCTTTCAAGTTTAGTTAAGAAGATTACAAAATAAAAAGTTCCAAATGACGATTTATTTTGTATTTCTCAAGTAATTTGGCTTGGGCTTTACTTAAAATAACCAAATCAAATAGCAATGCCAGCAGTCTTGTAAACCAATGATAATCTGTGTTTCTCAGGAAACCTTTCTAAAAGTGTGATTGTACCAAAATCACACATGGTATGAATTATTGAATGCAAATTTCTGGGCCTTACAAAATCTACAGAATTAGTATGTTTAGGGATTGAAAATCTATCTTTATAACAACCTCATTTCTTAAACACATTAAAATAGAAAATCTCTGATTAAGGCATTTTAAAGATTATAAGATTAACAGATAAAATAACACTCACTGAAGCTTTTAAAACAATAATAGTACCCTACTCATGAAAGACAGATTTTAGAATCAGGAATCTTAGTTTCTACTTTCTGATGATTTTTAGAATTCATCTGATCCTAACAGAATTTATTAACATCTTTGTTTAACTCCAGGGTAAATGGAATAGAAAGAATATGGCATAAGAGATACCCAAATAAATAATTATTGCTTAAATTTCATTCATTGCTGAGGACCCACAGAAAAAATACTGTATAAGTTTGATTCTGTAGTGCATGAAATCTAAGCTCATGTTAACATTTTATAAAATCATTTTGAAATAAAAAATGTATTTACTAAGAGATTAGAACAGGGAAGTAATAGATTTTTGAAAATTGTGAATCTCTTTCTAAATAGGAAAATATTGACACTTAGAAAATTTGGGGAGGAAATTGGTATTTTTAGCATTTCAATATAGAGAAGTTAGAAATAGAAAAATTTCAAAATAAAGAAAAGAAATGTCATTGTACTTGAGATGGCAATAAAAGAAGAAATTTTCTTGTCAAGTATTCAACAACTTGTATTTAAAAAGAAGTATCATGATATTCTATGAGCTAAGTGTCAGGCTTGGACAAAAACTTTTATTTGACTCTTTGATAAAGTATTCTAACATGTTTTACAAGAAATACTGTTGCTTTGTAGATACAATTGTGGAACATGAATTCTGGAAAAAAGTTTTATATACCTGTTCAACGATGGTTGGCACGAGATCAAGAGGATGGGGAAATCTGTCGAGAATTTCCTGTTTTAAACAAAGGACAACCCATGCTTCCAGGTAGGGAAGATCCAACTCCAGGAAGCACAAATAAAACTTGTTTGCCTAAATGCTTAAGGACAGGGAACTTGATAAATACATGGTGAGTAAACAAATAAATGAACAAATAATGAGTAAGCAACTGCTCATTTTTTACCAATTATCTCTTCTGATGTGAAAGCTGCATCTAAATATTTTGTAGTTGTTTCATGTACTGGCATTCAGGAATATGTTTTTGTCTACAATTAACCTTGCAGAGAGGTCAAATGAGATTCCTCTATTTTTGTTTTAAGATTTTATGTATTTATTTAGAGAGAGACAGAGCACAAGCAGGGGGAGGGACAGAGGGAGAGGGACAAGCAGACACCCCGCTGAATGGGGAGCCCCATGTGGGGTTCTGTCCTGGGACCCTGGGATCATGAGCTGAATTGAAGTCAGACACTTAACCAACTGAGCCACCCAGGTGCCCCTGAAATGTCTCTTAATCAAAACAAGAAATTAATTTTTAGAAGGTCATGAGACAGTTGAGTGCCCAACGAAGAAGTTATTCCATGGCTAAGAAATGCAAGTCAGTGTACACTTTAGCCACCAGGTTCTACCTTAGTTTTGAAAGGTAGGAAATGAAAACAGAACTGCTCAGGAAATGAAAACAGAACTGCTCAATGACTTTTTAAGCATTTGGCCAAAAGCAGAGGTGTATTCAAGCCTTATGTAAATATGGCTGAGAAATAGGTTAGTGAGTCACTTGTACTGCGTAGTTCAGGGTGACTCTGTAAGGGTGCTCTTGTGTTGGCTGGCCTCTGCTTTGGAAGAGAATAGAAGAATAAGAAAAAGGTACATAAGAATTATTAAATGGGTAATTTACAAAAATAAATTTTTCTTCTATCCAGAATATTTCTTACCCAAAATGTGATATCTTAGTTTTCTAAAGCAATAAATGGTAATAAATCTTATGTGAAGATTAAGAAGAGTTCCACAATGTCATATAATCTGATATTAGGCTTAGGTACATAATAACTTGTGTAACTTTTTTAGGGAAAGTAAAACATTTGCAGAAGCTGATGATTCCATTGTGACTTTTTAACTAAGGTGTAATAAACTCTCTGTTAATTTTCTGAAGTTGAAATATTTTGATATATTTGAATAGTTCCATTTGCAGAAAAGTGAAGGCTTGTATGAGCATTGTTCTCACCATTCATAAGCATTTTTATCACCCTTTATAAGCATTCTTCTCAACATTCTTCCTCATCAGCCTATTTGCTTCACCCAAAATGAGACATTGGCCAGGCACCCTGTTCCTACCCCACTGTTAGTCAGGATGCAGAGGTTATTTTTTGCTTTTTTGTGTCTTATTTTAACTGTAAAATTCTGTTCAAAGGATGCATATTCTTCAAATACATATTAATTTTTCTTGCTTTGTTTGTAGTACTTGGTACTTAAGGTTTATTAATAAACATTTTCCCCCAGTTTCTTCCCCCAGTTGGAGAAACCTCTTATATGTTATCTCTGTGCTATCTGTACCCTCTCATGTACTCTTAATAAACTTGGTAAGCTTTTAGTTATCTAAATCTCATTAGTAGATATAACAAATGATAGCTGATCTTAGCCATACTTTTGTTTAATATTCTAGCAAAGATTGGTGCTATGTTGAAGTGATGTTATTGTAGATAAGTGACAGCTTTCTCTGGTGACAGAGACATCAGTTCTAGGTGGTATAAACAAGGAAATGCTCGATTAGTGTCTTTTTTGCTATATTGAGTACCTTTGAGTCCATAAAGAATTAGGGCAGTATTTGTCATTTTTTTTTAAAGAGAGAGAGAGAGTGGGAGGGGGCAGGGAGAGGCAGAGGAAGAGAGAGACTCTTAAGCAGGCTCTGTGCCCAGCCTGGAGCCTGACTCAGGGCTCCATCTCACAACTCTGAGATCATGACCTGAACTGAAATCAAGAGTTGGACACTTAACCCACTGAGCCACCCAAGCACCTCAGGACAGTATTTGTCATTTAAGGTAAAAAGAAGTCTTAAAGTGTTTGCCTGATTAACCAGTATACTATCATATATACCTGAAAAAAATATGTTTTATAATTATGGAATTATTTTCCTACAGTGGGTAAGGGTTACTAAGATAACCAGAGCAAAAAAATGGACTTTCTCAGGCTAGTGAGGTATTTCTTTTTAACTTTAATTTAATTTTTTTTATTATTATTTTTTTAAGATTTTATTTATTTATTTGACAGAGGGAGAGATAGCCAGTGAGAGAGGGAACACAAGCAGGGGGAGTGGGAGAGGAAGAAGCAGGCTCCCAGCAGAGGAGTCTGATGCGGCGCTTGATCCCAGGACCCTGGGACCACGCTCTGAGCCGAAGGCAGACGCTTAACGACTGAGCCACCCAGGCACCCCTAATTTTAATTTTTTAATTGTGATAACAAACACATAACAAAATTGACTGTCTTAACATATGTAAGTGTACATTTCAGGAGTGTTAAGTATATTCCCATTGTTTTGCAACAGATCTTTAGGACTTTTATCATCTTCCCAAACTGAAATTTTATTTCTTCTTTTGTGAATTTTGGCAGATTGTCTATTTCAGGCAATTGGTCCACTTTACCTAGGTCATCAAATTTGTGAACATAGAGTTGTTCATAGCATTCCTTTAGTATAATTTTAAGTTTCCATGGGATCTGTAGTGACATTCCCTCTTTGATTTCTGGTATTACTAATTTGTGTCCTCTCTCTTTTTTTCTCAACTAGCCTGGCTAGAGGCTTATTGATTTTATCAATCTTTTTGAATAACTTTTAGTTTCATTGATTTTCCTCTCTTGATTTCTTATTTTTGATTTCATTGATTTCTGCTCTAAGTCTTATTTCTTTATTTCTTGTCTACTTTGAATTTAATTTGCTCTTCTTTTTCCAGTTTCCCAGGGTGGAAACTTAGGTGATTGATTTTAGACTTTTCTTCTTTTCTAATGTAGGCATTCAATGTTATAAATCCCTTAGCATTGCTTTTGCTCCATCCCACAAGTTTTGATAAATTGTGTTTTTATTTCAGTTAAGTTCAAAATATTTTAGAATTTTGCTTCAGATTACTTCTTTGACCCATGTGTTATTTAGAAGTGTGTTATTTGATCTCCATGCATAATGGAATTTTTCAGTTATCTTTCTGTTACTGATGTCTAGCTTAATTCCACTGTGGCCTGAGAGAAGACATTGTATGATTTCTGTTCTTTTAAAGCTGTTAAGGTTTGTTTTATGGCCCAGACTGTGATCTATCTGGGTAAATGTCCCATGTGAGTGTGGGGAAAAATGTGTGTTCTGCTGTTGTTGGATGAAGTAATCTATAGATGTGAATTATAAACCATTGATCCACAGTGTTATTGAGTTCACTTATGTTCTTATTGATTTTCTGCTTGCTTGATCTGTCCATTTCTGTGAGAGGGGTGTTGAAGGCTCCAACTATGATAGTGGATTCATCTATTATTCCTTGCAATTCTATTACATATTCTACATGAGTTTTTGCCTCATGTAGTCTGATGCTCTGTTGTTAAGCATATACACATGAAGTATTATCATGTCTTCTTGGAGAACTGACCTTTTTATCATTATGTAATGCCTTTCTTTATACAGGATAGCTTTCCCTGCTTTAATATCTGCTGTGACTGAAATTAATACAGCTATTCCTGCTTTCTTTTGATTAGTTTAATATGGTATATTTTTCTCTGTTCATTTACTTTTAATTGATGTGTATCTTTATATTAAAAGTAGGTTTCTTATAGATAAAATAAAGTTGGGTCTTATTTTTTAATCCACTCAGACAATTTTTTAATTGGTTCATTTAGACCATTGATGTCCAAAGTGATTGTCGATATAATTGGATTAATATATACCATATTTGCTGTTTTCTATTTGCTTCTTTTATTCTTTGTTCCTGTTTTTGTCTTTCACTCTTATTCTGTTTTTGTGATTTTATTTTATTTTTTAAAGATTTTATTCATTTATTTGACAGAACATAAGCAGGAGGAATGGCCGGCAGAGGGAGAGGGAGAAGCAGGCTCCCTACTGAGCAAGGAGCTCCACATGGGGCTCGATAGGTCTCCATCCCAGGACCCTGGGATCATGACCTGAGCCAATGGCAGACATTTAACTGACGGAGCCACCCAGGCGCCCTGTTTTTGTAATTTTAAGAGAGTATTCAATTGAGAACATCATTCCATTTTCTTTCCTTTCTCAGCCTATCAGTTATACTTTAAAAAAAAACTTTATTAAACTTTATTTAATGGCTGCTCTACAGTTTCAAGTATACATTTACAGCTAATCCAAGTCCACTTTCAAATAACTATATCTCTTCATGGGTAATGTGAGTACCTTATAATAACAAATAATTCTTTTCTTCTATATCTTGTATCATTGCTTTATTTTTTATATATAATAACACACAAGCATATATTATGTATACATACATAAACATATATAAATAAATGCATTGATGCTATTATTATTTTAAATAAGCATATGTTAAATGAGTTAAGAATAAGAAAAATAAAAGTTTTTGTTTTATCTTCATTTATTGCTTCTTTGATTGTCTTTCTTTCTTTACATAGGTCTGAATTTCTGACCTATATTATTTTCCTTCTTTTTTAAGAACAGCTTTTAACAATTTCTGCAAGGCAGGTCTACTGGCAACAAATTTTCTCAATTTTTGTTTGTCTGAGAAAGTTTGTATTTCTCCTTCACTGTAGATAATTTCACAGGGTAGAGAATTCTACCTCGGTGTTTTTTTCTCTTAATACTTTTAATATTTCACTCTTTTCTTGCTTGCATGGTTGCTGAGAACTCAGATGTAATTCTTATCTTTGTTTCTTTATAAATAAGGTTTTTTTTTTCTTTATTTCTTCAGGATTTTTTTCCTTTATCTTTGGTTTCTTGTAGTTTGAAAATGATAAGCCTAAAGTAGTTAAAAATTTTTTTATTTTGGCATTTACCCTTCTTGGTGTCCTCTGAGCTTCCTGGATCTTTAGTTTGATGTCTGACATTAGTTTGGGGAAATTTTTAGTCATTATTGTTTCAAATATTTCTTTTGTTCCTTTCTTTCTTTTTTCTCCTGGTATTCGCATTGTGTGTACATTACACCTTTTGTAGTTTCCCAGAGTCCTTGTTTTTCAGTCTTTGTTCTCTTTGCTTTTCAGTTTTGGAGGACTCTATTGATATATATTTGGAGGACTCTATTGAGATATCTATTGATTGATAAGCTCAGAGATTCTTTACTTATCAGTGTAGCATCTAATAAGCCCATCAAAGGCATTCTTTGCTTTTGTTATAATGTTTTTTTAATTTTTAAATTTATTTTATTTATATTTTTTATTTTTTTAAAAGATTTTACTTATTTATTTAAGAGAGAGAGAGAGCACAAGTGGGGGGAGCTGCAGGCAGAGAGAGAGGGAGAAGCAGGCTCCCCGCAGAGCAGGGAGCCCAACACAGGGCTCGATCCTAGGACCCTGGGAATCATGACCTGAACCAAAGGCAGTTGCTTAACTAACTGAGCCACCCCGGATAATTTTTTTTTAAATTTATTTTTAAAGAGTGTGTGTGTGTGTGTGTGTGTGTGTGTGTGCACAAGTGAGGTGAGGGGCAGAGGGAGAGAATCTTCAAGCAGACTCCCTACTGAGTGCAGAACCTGATGTGGGGCTCGATCCCATGACCCATGAGATCATGACCTGAGCCAAAACCAAGAGTTGGATGCTTAACTGAGTCACTCAGTTTCCCCTGTTACAATGTTTTTTATTTCTAGCATTTCTTTTTGATTCTTTCTTAGGAATCCCATCTTTCTGCTTACATTGTCCATTTGTTCTTGCATGTTATCTATGTAATCTATTAGAGTCTTTGGCATATTAATCATAGTTATTTTAAATTTTCAGTCTGATAATTTCAAGTGCCCTGCCATGTCTGCTTCTGATGCTTGCTCTTTCTCTTCAAATTGTGTTTTTTGCCTTTTAATATGCCTTATAATTTTTTCTTGATAGCTGGCATGATGTACCAGACAAAAGGAAATATAGTCAATAGGCCTTTAGTAATACAGTGGTGAGGCATGGGGGGAGGGAAGGGTTTAATAGTCTTAGAATTAGGTTTCAGTCTTTTAGTGACTCTATGCCTTTGTACCTTGAACTTCATAACTATTTCTTAGTTTTTTTCCTTCTTTCTTAGATGGGACAGGATGGCTGAGTTGGGTATTTCCCTTCCCTGTGCTCAGTCAGGCTCCATTAATACCCTAGCGGGTTAGGATCTGGTTAATTTGTTTCTCAAGAGGGCAGGACTTATTAAGAACGTAGCGAGGGCACTGGTGTAGTTAAAAATGCTTCCCTCTGCCAGAATTAGGGAGCAAATTTTCTCCCATATTTACTGTGAGAACCTAGGCGAGCTCCTGAAGGCAAAACTTACAAAAGTGCAGGGGCTCCTATGATTAAGAACTCCCCCTGGAGTTTTTACCTCTCAGACGGCAATGAACCTCCAACAATTTGTTAATTATAGTTCAGAATTTCCTGTGCCAGCAGTGGTTGCCATGGCAGTTTCTTTTCTTTCTTCCTTTCTTCCTTCCTTTCTTTCTTCCTTCCTCCCTCCCTCTCTCCCTTCCTTCTTTCCTTCCTTCCTTCCTTCCTTCCTTCCTTCCTTCCTTCCTTTCTTTTTAAAAGATTTTATTTATTTTAGAGAGAACATGAGCAGGGAGGGGCAGAGAGGTAGGGAGAAAGAATCTGAAGTGGACTTTGTATTGAGCATGGAGCCCAATGCAGGCTTGATCCCAACCGGGAGATCATGACCTGAGCTGAAACCAAGAGTGAGACGCTTAATCGACTAAGCCACCCAGGTACCCCTCCATGGCAATTTCTATTCATGAGTCTCTGCTACCATCTAAGCTGTGACTCCTTCTTTGTGCATCTGTCTCTCCAATCTTGGGGGCTGTAGCTTGCCCTGGGTCCTTATCTCTTTTATGGATTCAAAAAGAGTTGTCGATTTTTTAGTCTGTTCAGCTTTTTGCTTGTTAGGCTGGAGTGGTACCTTTGAAGCTTCTTGCATGTGGAACAAGGACCAGAGCTGAAACTCTATACCCATTAAACAGTAATTCCCTCTCCTTCATTCACTCACCATTTGGCAATCAACTTTCTACTTTTTATTTTCTATGATTTTGACTACTTTAGAATCATGAGTGGAACATATATTTACCAATTTGTAATTGGCTTATTTCACTTAGCATAGTATTCTTGTGGTTCATCCATGTTGTACTATGTAACAGAATTTCCTTCTTTCTTAAGGTCACAACATGTTCTTTTTGCTCCTCTGACTAGATAATTTCAAATCACCTACTTGTCTTCAAATTCACGGATTCTTTTTCTGGTCAAGTTTACTTGTTAAATCTGCTTAATGAATTTTTCAGTTTGGTTAACTTCAGCTCCAGAAGTTCTGTTTGGTTCTTCACAGTTTCTGCCTCTTTTTTGATATTCTCATTTTGTGCATCGTTTTCCTGATGTTATTTAGTTGTAATTCTGTGTTCTCTTTTAGGTCATTTTTTATCTTTAAGATGAGTATTTGAACTCATTGTCAGGTTATTCATAGATCTCCATTTCTTTATCATTGATCTTTTTTTTTTATTTAATTTGTTCCTTTTATTGGGCCAAATATTTTTTTTTTGGCTTCATACTCTTTCTTCTCTCCTTCAGCTATGTGACATGAGTATCAGATTTTTATTGTTGTTCCACAGGTCTCGGAGGCTCTGTTTATTCATTTATTATTTTTTTAAAGATATTTTTCTCTTTTGTTAAGTTGGATAATTTCTATTTACTCTTTCTTCAAGTTCAGTAATGTTGTCTTCTGTCCTTCTCATTCTCTGGACCCTATTCAGTAAGTTTTAAAATTTGCTTATGGTGTTTGTTGAGATCTAAGATTTCCATTTGGTCTTTTTTAAGTTTTCTTTTGTTGATACTCTCTATATTTCCATTGATTTTGAGAGTGCATGATTGTTTACAGTAGCATTTGTATCATAGTTGCTGTAAAGATTTTGTCAGATAATTCCAGTACTTCGTATCATTTTGAAGTTGATATCTCTTCTTCATTGTCTTTTCCCATATGATTTGAAATTTTCCTGGTTCTTCATATGCTGAATAATTTTGAATTATATCCTGGATATTTTACATATTATTATTTGAGACACTGGATGTTATTTAAATCCTGTGGAGAATGTTTATATTTTTGTTTTAACAGGCAGTTGACCATTGGTTAGTTTGTCAGGCCACAAATTCCAACTGTCATCTGTGGGCTGTGGTTCCATTGTCAGTTTAGTTTTAAAAGACTTTGCAGTGCTATTCAGATTTGTCCCACCTGTATACTATTCATTGGTGAATCTGAGGCCTACATGAAGGTTTATCTATTAGTTTAGATCTCAAAGTCTTTGGTATTCATGCATCTTTAGCTTAGGGATTAGCCCAGGAGTTAATAAAGAGCTTTCTGTGTTTGCCTTTCTTCCCTCTATGAACCTCTTTGGTACTTTCCAGTTCCCTGGTTCCTGTTTTTGGTCTTTTAATGATTAGCTGATGCTTTAGTTTACCTGTTTTGCTGTACATTTCTGTAGTCTTCCTGTGTCCAGGGCTAAGTAATGGTAGAACAGAGAGAGTAAAGGAAACAATTGCGATTGACCCCACCCTATTAAAGCCCAGATCCTGTGAACAGAGGCTGAAGTTCTCCCTGAGAGTGTGGGTTCCTGTTTGCTTCTGTGCCTAGGCACTGGGATGTGAGAGAATGGGGAAATGAAAGGGCAAAAAAAAAAAATGTAGAATATCTGTACTGTCTCCAAGTGTTAGGAATTTTCTTTCCTGCTTCTTAAGCCTGAGCAAGAGGGCTCTCCTGAGCTCCCTGTGTCTGAGCTTCAGTACCTATTTCCAGGTTTCTGGTGAACTGAGTTCAGGGTGGAAGATACCAGAGGACAAAAAAAGAGGACACTGCCACTTCTTGGTACCTCCAAATCTGATCTTCTTTCCCAATCCCCCCAGTACATCAGCATTTTCCTACAGCTGTTCTATGCATTTCATCAAGATTTTATAGCTGTATTCAGTGGGAGAGACTGGGTAGAGTATGTTACTGCATTTTAACTGGAACTGGAACTCTTGATTAGATGTAAGTAATTTTTCTATCATATGAATAATTCTTGTCATATAAAGCTTAGTTTTCTTTTTTTGTCAGTGACAGTATATGAAGTGCATGTGGCAACAGGTGAGCGTTGGAATGCTGGAACAGTAGCAAGTGTGTACATTTCTATCTATGGGGAAAAGGGAGATTCAGGATCCAGACAACTAATTCGATCAAAGAGTTCCTTCAGCTTTTTAAGAGGACAAGTAAGTGACAAAATCTCTTGTCTGATTTTTTTTAATGTGGTAAAAAAATAAAATAAAAATTTACTACAGTCATAACTATGTTTAAGTGTTTTTAAGTTCACTAGTGTTAAATATATTCACAGTATTGTGCAACAGATATCTAGAAATTTTTCATCTTGCAAAACTAAACCTCTGTACTCATTAAAGAACTCCATATTTCCCCCTCCCCTCAGCCCTTGCCAATCACCATTCTATTTTCTGTTTCTATAAATTTGACTTCTTCAGATAACTCATATAATTGGAATCCTACAATAATTGTCTTTTTGTGACTGACTTATTCCATTTAGCATAATGTCCTCAATATTCATCCACGGTGTACAGTGTGGTAGGATTTCCTTCCTTTTTAAGGCTGGATAATATTTTATTGTACATATGTACCACATTTTTTGATCCATTTATCCACTGATGGAAATTTTGGTTGTTTCAAACTCTTGCCTATTGTGAATAATGTAATAGGTGTGCAAATATCTCTTCAGTACCCTTCATTCAATTCTTTTGAATATATGCTTAGAAGCAGGACTGCTGGATTGTATGGAACTTCTTTTTTTAATTTTTTGAGGAATTGGCATAGTGTTTTCATAGCAAATGCAACATTTTACAGTCTCACCATCAATACACAAGGGTTCCAGTTTCTTCACATCCTTGCTAACACTTATTTTCTGTTTTTATTTAAAAAATTTCTTACAGTAACCATCCTAATGGGTGTGAGGTGATGGCTCATCGTGGTTTTGATTTGCATCTCTCCATTCTTAAATGTCATTTTCACATCTTTTAGACATTTGTCTATTTCTTGTTGAGTTGTAGTTCTTTATGTACTCTGGATTTATTTCTTACCACAAGTATGATTTGTAAATATTTTCTTCCATTCTGGAAGTTGTCTTTTCATTCCTTTAATTGTATCCTTTGATGCTTAGAAATTTTTAATTGATGTAGTCTCCTTTGTCTATTGTGCTTTTTTCTTTTTCTATGCTTTTGGTGTCGTATCCAAGACATCTTTGCCAAATCCAGTGTTCCCAAGGTTTATCCCTATTTTTTTTCCCTAGGAGTTTTTAGTTTTGATTATTCTGTTTAGATTTTAAATCCATTTTGAGTTAATTTTTGTATATGCTATAAAGTAAGGGTCTCGTTCTTTTGCATGTGGATATCTAGGTTCATCAACAGTATATTGAAGAGATTTCTTTTCCCTGTTAAATGGTCTTGACACCTTTGTCAAAGATGATTTGGCCATATATATGCGGGTTTATTTCTGGGCTCCCTGCTCTATCCTATTTGTGTATATTTCTGTCTTTATGTTAGTACTGTGCTGTTTTAATTACTATAGCTTTGTAATATGTATTGAGATTAGGAAGTGTGAAATCTCTAAGTTTGTTCTTTTTTAAAGATTGTTTTACTATTCAGCATCCCTCGAGATTCCATGTGAATTATAGGTTGCATTTTTCTACTTATGCAAAAACACCTTTGGGATTTTGAAAAAATAAATGTTTTCTTAAAATTGAAGAATAGTTGACATACAATGTTATAGTACCTTTGGGTGTACAACATAGTGATTTGACAATTCTATGCATTGCCATTGGGATTTTGATAGGGATTGTGTTGAATCTGTAGATGCTTTGGTAGTATTGACAACAATATTGTCTATCCATTTACTTTTGTCTGCTTTTATTTATTTCAGCAATTTTTTAAATTGAAGTATAATCGATATACAACATCCTATTAAGTTCAGGTGTACATAATGAAACTCAATATTTTTAATACAATATGAAATAATCCCCATGTTAAATCTAGTTACCATCTGTCACCATACAAAGTTATTATATTACTGATTATATTCCCTAGGCTGTGCATTATATCCCAATGACTTACTTGTTTCATAACTGGAAGTTTGTATCACTTAATCTCCTTCACATATTTCACCTCTCCACCCCAATCCCTCACCCTTCTGGTAACTAGTAGTTTGTTTCTGGTATCCATGAGTCTGTTTCTGTTTTGTATGTTCATTTGTTTTGTTCTTTAGATTCTACAAATAAGTGAAATAATATAGCATTTCTCTTTCTCTGTCTAACTTATTTCATTTTGCATAATATACTCTAGTTGTATTCATGTTGTTTCAAATGCAAAATTTTATTCTATTTTATGGCTCAGTAATATTCCATTGTGTGTGTGTATATATACCCCACATCTTCTTTATCCATTCATCTATCAATGGACACTTAGGTTGCTTTCATATCTGGGCTATTATAAATAATGCTGTAATTAACATAGGGATACACATATCTTTTTGAATTGGTGTTTTCATTTTCTTCAGATAAATACCCAGAAGTGGAATTATTGGATCATATGGTAATCCTTTTTCAAATTTTTTGAGAATCCTTTTTACTGTTTTCCACAGTGGAAAACAGTACATTTCCAGTACATTTCCACCAATAGTGTACGAGGTTACCCTTTTCTTCACATCCTTGACAACACTTGTTATTTCTTATCTTTTGGATAATAGCCACTCTGACAGCCACGAGGTGATACATCATTGTGGTTTTGAATTGGATTTTCCTGATGGCTAGTGATCTTGAGCATCTTTTCATGTGTTTGTTGGCCATGTGTATGTCTTCTTTGGAATAATGTGTATTCAAGTCCTCTACCCATTTTTAAATCAAGTTACTTGTTTTTGATACTGAGTTGTATAAGTTCTTTATATATTTTGGATATTAACCTCTCTTTGGATGTATAACTTACAAATATCTTCTACCATTCAGTAGGTTGCTTTTTTGTTTTGTTGATGGTTTCACTCGTGTAAAAGCTTTTTATTTTGATATAGTTCCAATAGTTTAATTTTACTTTTGTTTCCTTTGCCTTCGGAGACATATCTAGAGAAATGTTGCTATGGCCGATATCAGAAACTACTGCCTGTGTTCTCTTCTAGTTGTTGTTATTGTTGTTGTTTTGTATAGTTTTAGGTCTCACATTTAGGTCTTTAGTCCATTTTGAGTTTATTTTTGTGTATGGTGTTAGAAAGTGGTCCAGTTTCATTCTTTTGCATGTAGCTATCAGGTATTAACTCTTCTTTAAATGGTATAATTCACCCGTGAAGCCATCTGGTCCTGGACTTTTTTTTTTTTTTTTTTGGTTGGGGGAGGGTACTTTTTAAAATTACTGATTCAGTGTAATTACTTATAATTGGTATATTCAGATTTTCTGCTTTTTGTGATTCACTCTTAAAATGTTTGTGTTTCTAGGAATTTATCTATTTGTTCTAGCTTTTCCAGTTTGTTGACATTATCTACATATGTCATAAATTATATCTTTATATATTGTAAAACCACTAACATAGTTTTTTATACTTTCGTCTTTTAGTTCTATATAGTAAAGTGGTCCTAGGCACCAAAATTATAATAGTAAAAGTTGCTGTACATTGTCTGTGTATTTACCTTCACTGGGAGAATATGTTTTTGTATGGCTTTGTGTTGCTGTCTGGTGTTCTTTTTTCCAACTTGAAGGAATACCTTTAGCATTTCTTGTAGGACAACCTGGTGGTAATGAATTTCCTCAGTTTTTGTTTTATCTGGAAAAATCTTAATTTCTTTCTTTTTTTTTGAAAGACAGTGAACATCTGATATAAAATTCTTGGTTAGCAGATTTTTCTTTCAGCGGTTCCAATACATTATACATTGTCATCTAGCTTGCATGATTTCTGCTCCAGAATCCACTCAAGAACTTGTAAATGCTTGCTAGTACACCATGAGTCATTTTTCTTTGTTGCTTTCAAGATTTTCTCTTTGTCTTTAACTTTTGACAATTTGATTTTAATGGATCTTGTTTGGGTCTCTTCAGGTTTATCTTAAAATTCATTGGTCATCTTGAATTCGTATGTCCATTTCTCTTAGATTTGTTGTTTTTGGCAATTCTTCAGATAAGCTGTTTGCCCCTTTCTCTCTTTTTTCTTCTTCTGTGATTCTCATAATGCATATACTGATCTGCTTGTGGTGTTCCATAAATCCCTTCTGTTCTCTTCACTTTTCTTCATTGTTTTCCTTTTTTTCTCCAATTTTGATGATTTCAAATGATTTGTCTTCAAGGTTGCTTTTTTTTCTTCTGCCTGATCAAGTCAGTTATCCAAATCATTTAATGAATTTGATTCAGTTATTGTATGTAGGAGCTACAGAATTTCTATTTGGTGCTCTTTTTGTTTATTTTTTTTAAATTTAAATTTTGTTAGTTAACATACAGTGTATTTGGTGCTTTCTTATTTCCATCTTTTGTTGATATTCTCATTTTGTTCATGCATCAGTTTTTGCTTTTGTTAAGTTGACTTTCAGTGTTATTTTTTTTAAGCTTACTGAACATATTTGACACAGTTTTAATTTATTTCTCAGAAAGTTCAGAGATCTTCATTTCCTTAGGGTTGGTTTCTCTAATTTATTTTGTTTCTTTGATTGGGCTGTGTTTCCCTCTTTATATGTCTTGTGATCTTTTGTTGAGATTTGGCATTTGAAAAAATAACTATCGCGCCTAATCTTAAAGGACTGCATTGTGAGGGGAAGACCCTCACCAATGAAGCTGGTTAGAGTTTTCAGGGCCTCTCATACTTTTTTGGCTATGTATCCTCTCTGGGCTTGTATATGTGCTTTTAACTGTCTTAATTTCCCTAAGCTTCTTGCTCCTGTTTCTTCTCCTGTGCTCATATTCTCTTGCACTCCACCCCATGTCTGCCTGCTATATACTTCACAATCTCTGTAGCTCTGACTTGCCACAGTCCTCTTCTCTGTTTTTGTTGTCTTCCAAACTCTGCTGCCATTAGTACTTGAGTTAAGTGAGAGAGAAATCAGTTCTTTGGGCAGCCCCCAGAAAAGCCAGAATTTTGTATACATTGTGTACTCTTTTGTTTTTGCCCCAAAAGAGGATCCAGGATATGGAAAGTTTCTTCTCAATTACAGCACACTATGCCAAGTAGGGCATGCAAAAGGTCATAAACTTCCCTACCTCTTTTGATGGAATTCCTTTTTTATTATGCATTGGAGTAGGTACTGCAGCTTCTCATCTAGTGTCCAGAATTTGCACAGATGTATTCTAGCCCCATATATTATTGTTAAAATGGTATCTCCCCTGGGGAGTGAGGGCTTGGTTTTGCCTGGTCCACTGTCTTACTGAAGTCATTTTCTATTGTCTGATTTTAAATCTACCTTTATGTTGTTAAATGACATTTACTGTATATAACAACTTTCATTGTCAAATGTGGAAACTGAATATGTAACATTATTTTTACTATTACCTGTATTAATTATATTTAACTGAGTAAAGCATAAAAGGCTCAATATATTTTAATTATTTCAATTCTTTTTGATGACCCAAATAATTTTTAAATGAGTATGTCAGGATATTTTAATTACATGTGTCCTTTCTTTTTCTTAGAATTCTCTATATCAATGATCATAAATATCATAACTCATAATTTTCTCTGCTATTATTTTTTTTGCACAGAAAGTCCTCCTTTTCTAGCAGATGTGTTTCATAGATAAAGAGAGGACAATGTTACCCATTAATCTGTACACAGACAACATTTTTCTTTGTAAATGAATGTAAATGGCTTTATCTGTTATTTATATTCTTTATAGTCCACTTATGTAGAGGCAGAGTGGTTGCAAAGGAAAGTAGTATTATGATATATCAGAGGAACTGATCTCTAATCCTTGTTCTGTGCCTCACTCTTCTTTTTGTGGAATGAATTTTTTTCTCACTGAGTGACTTCTAAGAATAAAACAAAATGTATCTGAAAATATTTCAAAAAGTTTAAGTCACTACATAAATGAAAATATTATTTTTGTTTCTGGATGATTTTTCAACTGATATGCTACATCATATATTTTTCTTACATTTTAACCTATATCATTATCTTAGATTTTATCAAAAGAACTTTGTGCTCCTTACTTTTGCCCATATTCTGAATACATAAACCTTTGGAGCACAAACATGAATAATTTTTATTGTAGCAGCACATTGGGACTTCAGATACATGTTCTAAATTTCCAATTATTTTCGCATCAATATCCTAAAATTACTTTAGAAACATTGTATTTGACAATGGCCCATAAACATTGCTTTAAAAATTTCATTCTAAGGCAGGTAAGAGTTGGTTGTATTTAAAGGAATGAAAAAAATTTAGTATATTTTGTAATTATTACATTTATGTTATTATTATTATTTAAAACATACATTTGTAAAGTCCCCAAATTTATGTTTTCAAAATGACATGGCCAACAAAAATGAGTGGAGTATATTAGAAATCTTATTATGTTCTACCAATTAACATTGTTTTACCTTTACATTCTTAATTTAGATTTATTGAATGACCCTAATTCTTTTCCTAATCAATTTTTAGTGTATCTTAATATATAATCTTATTAAAAATCAGACTCATAGTCCAGATCTAACTATACCCTTTTGATTTGTTACAGACAGCCACCTTCTCCCTAGAAGCTGTGCACCTTGGGAATTTGTATAAGATTGTCATAGGCCATGATGGGCTTGGCCCAGGTAAGAGTCTTACATAAGTAGATAGTCAAGGTTTGATTCCACTGTATTCGTGTAAAACCCTAAAATTTAGTTAATAATTACAGGAAATTTATAAGAAATTCATCTTTAAGTATGACTATCCGAAATTAGAGATAATGCTAAGTGAAATAAGTCAAGCAGAGAAAGACAATTATCATATAATTTCTCTCATCTATGGAACATAAGAACTAGGAAGATCGGTAGGGGAAGAAAGAGATAAAGAAAGGGGGGGTAATCAGAAGGGGGAATGAAGCATGAGAGACTATGGACTATGAGAAACAAACTGAGGGCTTCAGAGGGGAGGGGGGTGGGGGAATGGGATAGACTGGTGATGGGTAGTAAGGAGGGCACATATTGCATGGTGCACTGGGTGTTATACACAACTAATGAATCATCGAACTTTACATCGAAACCAGGGATGTACAGTATGGTGACTAACATAATATAATAAAAAAACATTAAAATAAAAAAAATAAAATATTGAACACAAATATTCTTTAAATTTTAAGTAGATGTGTATTTTCTTTTCTTTTCTTTCTCTCTTTCTTTCTTTCTTTCTTTCTTTCTTTCTTCCTTCCTTCCTTCCTTCCTTCTTTCTTTCTTTCTTCTTTCTTTTTCTTTTTGGATGTAAGCTTGTCCAAATGCATGCTCTGCCTAGAATGCTAGCATGAGTGATGCATAGAAATTGGGGGAATTTGGGATTTATATGCTGTGGCATGTGGCAGCATTCTAACATGCTACTTGTGGGTATAGCAGCAGTGTCTGCTGGCAGTGACATTCCATGAAGTACTAGCAATAGTGCCAACAGTGGCATATTAAGGAGACTGTCTTGGCAGCAAGTTCTCAGCTGTGTTTTCTGCTGCTATTTTGTTTATGCTTCTTTCTCAAGTTCCCCATCAGTTCAGTGAGATAACCTACATCTTCCCAATAAGTTCATTTTTGGCTACTGTGTAAAACAAACATAAGATAAAATTCTTCAACAAAAGATAGGAGTACTAAAGTGTGCATACCACGAAAAGGATAAAAAACTAAAAAGCATCAAACAAGAGGATAAACTCTTTCACTAAAAAGTATCAATACATAATTGTCAAAGTGTTAAAAACAAAGTTTTCTTACCAATATATACTAAAAATATGTTTCAATAATGAATGAGAAAATGAGCAAGGTGAGAAAACTCATTCAAAGGAAGTTACATGAAACTGAAAAATATATTCCTATAATCAGTGAAAACAAAAAGAATGATGGGTGAAATTGATAAATTAAATTAAAAATGCGGCTAATGCCCTAAGATAGTAAAAACATACCTGTGATGTTGTCTTCTCTCTTGGATGTAATTCGGTTATATTTTGACCAGATTCAAATCTTTTGCAGTTTATTTTCTATCAGTTGATGGCTAATTTTATAGTCTGGGCCCTAATCCATAGTAAATACTATGTTAAATAGCATTATGCTTCTGCAGGGAGTCAGATGACTCTCAGGCAGCCTTGTTAGACCATGCTCTAGTACAACAGTAATAGGACAAGTTCATGTGCACAAGCTAACACATGCAGCTAATTCAATTTTATAAATATTTTTGGTGGATCTACTATGTATAAAGTGCTGTACTTAGTACTTTCTATAGTAAATACAAGGATGACTAAGATGGAATGCCTGCCCTTTAGTCCACCAAGAACTAGCAAGATGATTTTAAATCCTAAAAGTTTGGGACAACATTTTGCTTTCTGATTCTAGTTGAAAGTCCTGTCTTTTTCCCTCCAAATTCTCATTTTCCTAGTTTATCTAAATAGAATCTAAGTAAATGAGATATCATTGCTGTGACATAATGAAGAGAATACTAGAATCTTAGCCAGCAACACAAATTTGAATTCAGACCCTGTCAGTTGTTGACTTTTTGATCCTGAGCAAATCACTTAACCTCTCTGAGTTTCTGTTCATATTCTATAAATGAGATGAATACTTCGTATAGTTATTGTGACAATTATGTGAAGTTGTTTATAAATGGCAAAGCAGGGGGCACCTGGCTTACCCTGTTGGTAGAGCGTGTGACTCTTGGTCTTGGGGTTGTGAGTTTGAGCCCCACATTGGATACAGAGATTACTTAAAAATAAAATCTTAAAAAAAAAAAAAAGAATGACAAAGCAGTGTACATTCAACAGTGAATTATCAATAGTCATTAGAACTTTTTATTTTATTATTTTATTTTTTTTACTATTTATTTATATAAAAAATATTTTTTATTATATTATGTTAGTCACCATACAGTACATCCCTGGTTTTTGATATAAAGTTCGATGATTCATTAGTTGCGTATAACACCCAGTGCACCATGAAATAAGTGCCCTCCCCACCACTCATCACCAGCCTATCCCATTCCCCCACCCGCCCCCCTCTGAAGCCCTCAGTTTGTTTCTCAGAGTCGATAGTCTCTCATGCTTCATTCCCCCTTCGCATTACCCCCCCTTTCTTTATCCCTTTCTTCCCCTACCGATCTTCCTAGTTCTTATGTTCCATAGATGAGAGAATCCATATGATAATTGTCTTTCTTTGCTTAACTTATTTCACTTGGCATTATCTCCTCCAGTGCCGTCCATGTTGCAGCAAATGTTGAGAAATCGTTCTTTTTTTTTTTTTTAATGATTTTTTATTATATTATGTTAGTCACCATACAGTACATCCCCGGTTTCCGATGTAAGGCTCGATGACTCATTAGTTGCGTATAACACCCAGTGCACCATGCAATACGTGCCCTCCTTACTACCCATCACCGGTCTATCCCATTCCCCCACCCCCCTCCCCTCTGAAGTCCTCAGTTTGTTTCTCATAGTCCATAGTCTCTCATGTTTCATTCCCCCTTCTGATTTCCCCCCCTTTCTTTATCCCTTTCTTCCCCTACCGATCATCCTAGTTCTTATGTTCCATAGATGAGAGAAATCATATGATAGTTGTCTTTCTCTGCTTGACTTATTTCACTTAGCATTATCTCCTCCAGTGCCGTCCATGTTGTAGCAAATGTTGAGAACTCGTTCTTTCTGATAGCTGAGTAATATTCCATCGTATATATGGACCACAACTTCTTAATCCAGTCATCTGTTGAAGGGCATCTCGGCTCCTTCCACAATTTAGCTATTGTGGACATTGCTGCTATGAACATTGGGGTGCATATGGCCCTTCTCTTCACTACGTCTGTATCTTTGGGGTAAATACCCAGTAGTGCAATGGCTGGGTCATAGGGTAGCTCAATTTTTAACTTTTTGAGGGACCTCCACACGGTTTTCCAGAGTGGCTGTACCAACTTGCATTCCCACCAACAATGTAGGAGGGATCCCCTTTCTCCACATCCTCTCCAACAATTGTTGTTTCTTGCCTTGTCTATTTTTGCCATTCTAACTGGCGTAAGGTGGTATCTCAGTGTGGTTTTGATTTGAATTTCCTTGATGGCTAATGATTTTGAACATTTTTTCATGTGTCTGTTAGCCATTTTTATGTCTTCATTGGAAAAGTGTCTGTTCATATCTTCTGCCCATTTTTTGATTTGTTTATTTGTTTCTCGTGTATTGAGTTTGAGAAGTTCTTTGTAGATCTTGGATACCAGTCCTTTATCTGTAGTGTCATTTGCAAATATATTCTCCCATTCCGTGGGCTGCCTCTTAGTTTTTCTGACTGTTTCCTTGGATGTGCAGAAACTTTTAATCTTGATGAAGTCCCATAAGTTCATTTTATCTTTTGTTTCTCTTGCCTTTGGGGATGTGTCATGAGAAAGGTTGCTTTGGCCGATGTCGTAGAGGTTGTTGCCTATGTTCTCCTCTAGAATTTTGATGGATTCCTGTCTCACATCGAGGTCTTTCATCCATTTGGAGTTTATTTTTGTGTATGGTGTGAGATAGTGGTCAAGTTTCATTCTCTTGCATGTAGCTGTCCAATTTTCCCAGCACCATTTGTTGAAGAGACTGTCTTTTTCCCACCGGATGTTTTTTCCTGCTTTATCAAATATTAGTTGCCCAAAGAGCCGAGGGTCCATTTCTGGGCTCTCTATTCTGTTCCATTGGTCTATGTGTCTGTTTTTGTGCCAGTACCATGCTGTTTTTGTGATCACAGCTTTGTAGTACAGCTCGAAATCCGACATTGTGATGCCCCCAGCTTTGTTTTTCCTTTTCAACAGTTCCTTGGAGATTTGGGGCCTTGAGAAATCGTTCTTTTTGATAGCTGAGTAATATTCCATTGTATATATGGACCACATCTTCTTAATCCAGTCATCTGTTGAAGGGCATCTTGGCTCCTTCCACGATTTAGCTATTGTGGACAATGCTGCTATGAACACCGGGGTGCATATGGCCTTTCTCTTCACTACCATCTTAACTCCTCTTCCAGTATGTTGTTTTGTAAAATTAACCTATTTTCTTCCATTTCTACATTTTCCCTGCATATATTTTAAGAAGGAAATGAAAAAAATCCTCTTATAATCTTGCCTCCTTCAACTCCTCTCCACCTCTTTATTTTTAAAATCAGCAGATATTTATCTAAGAACACTTTTAGGAATTGGTGGTAATGGAAATGGCCAGGGCAAGTAGGTTATGTTTACCACTGGTTAAAAAGAAAAAGGGTGGGGGTAGCCAGCATTTACTTCTTTACCTTGTTGTGCTACTTCCCTTGGTTTCAGTCAGCCAACATTCATTGAATCTTTGCTGCATGCGACTTATAGTCCTTGTTTTAGGAGTGGAAAAGTGTCCCTTCCATATGTCCACTTCTCTTCCACCACCCTGGATATTTGTCTTTATATAGTGTGGTGTTAATTCTGTAGGGAAATAGAACTTCAGTGTCTACCAAACCTCTGACCAAAGGTGGTTAAGCTGTAGGTCATTGTTTGGTTGGTTTTTTAACCTAAAAAAGTACTGTTATTTTTAACTTATGTCCATTTTATAATTTACAAACTAATAACATGCGAAGAATACTTTCTGAAATAGTTTCAAACTACTTCATTATTACTCTTACAAATTTTTCTCTCAGAAGGTCTTATTCAGAATCTCTTCAAAGAGTCATTATTTGTTTTTAGGAGGTGAAGAACATTAAAGTTACTGAAGAAATTCTAGTAGACCTGTGTTGCAGAGAAGTTTGGCAAAACTTATTGGGTAACTGGGTAAATTACCATTTCTTTTAATAACAGAGGGTGAGGATCTCAGTGGTTAAAATTTACTAGTAACCAAATAGTCTCCATTTCTCTTAACTCTCAGTCCTTTTGATAACATGTCAGAGGGAGACTCTACAGGATAAAAAGGACATTATTTGATTAAAAATGATAAATTTTTTAAAAAATGTGGTAGCATTTTGTAGCAGAGAGAAGTTTAAACACAGGAAAAAATGTTGGAGGGGTAATGCACAAAAACAAAGGCATATTTGTTTAAGTACCCTACATTATGTGAATATAATTTCCCCTTTTGTTAAGACTACAAACTACACTGTATAAATACGTGTATTGCATATTTGCAAACTGCTATGCTTCTTTATATGTGAGACTTAACTTACCACAAAGCATTTTGAAATCATATTACATTATTTTGGGTATTTGGTAGGAAATTTGCTTTTCTAACATAATAATTTCTATTTAATGTAGTTAATACAATATTTTTGAGGAAGTTGCTGAATAAATCATCTAAAAATGTACCTGTGAATATTTTTGGAGGAAGTACAGGCGTGTTTTGAAGATATTTCAATCTCTATACCACTTCAATAAAGTGAATATCATGATAAAGTTAGTCAAATGAATTTTTTGTTTTCCCAGTGCATATAAAAATTATGTTTACATCAAACTGTAGTCTTTTAAGTGCATGATAGCATTATTTCTGAAAAATGTATATACCTTAATTAAAAAATACTTTATTGCTAAAAAATATCAGGCATCATCTGAGCTTTCAGTAAGTTGTAATCTTTTTGCTAGTAGAGGGTCTTACCTCAATGTTGATGGCTGCTGACTGACCAGGATAGTGGTTGCTGAAGGCTGGCAGCTATGGCAATTAAAAAAAAAATAAGACAATGAAGTTTACCACATCAATTGACTCTTTCACAACCGATTTCTTTGTAGGATGCAGTGCTGTGAGATAGCATTTTTCCCACAGTAGAACTTCTTTCAAAATTGAAGCCAGTCCTTTCAAATAGAGTTGCTGCTTAATCAACTAATTTTATGTAATATTCTAAATCCTTTGTTGTCATTTCAACAATCTTCAAAGTATCCTCCCCGGGAGTAGATTCCAACTCAAGAAACCACTTGTTTTGTTCATCCATGAGCAGCAGCTCCTCATCTGTAAAAGTTTTGTCATGAGATTGCAGTGATTCAGTCACAGATTCAGGTTCTACTTCTTATTCTATTTCTCTTACAGTTTCCATCCCATGTGCAGTTACGTCCTCCACTGAAATCTTAAACCCCTTAGAGTCAGCCATGAGGGTTAGAATCAACTTCTTCCAAACTCCTGTTAATGTTGATATTTTGACCTCTTCCCATGAATTGCAAATGTTCTTAATGGCATCTAGAATGGTGAATGCTTTCCAGATTTCCAATTTACTTTATCCAGATTTTCAGATGAATCACTATCTATGGCAGCTATAGCCTTATGACATGTATTTTGAAAATAACACTTAGAAGTTAAAAGTACTCTTTGATCCATGGCCTGCAGAATGGGCATTGTGTTAGGCAGCATGAAAACAACATTAACCTTATTGTACATCTCCATCAGGGCTCTTGGGTAACCAGGTACATTGTATTATACATTGTGCATTACTGTAATATATTGCAGTAATATTTTGAAAGGAATCTTTTTTTTTCTTCCTGAGCATATCTCAGTAGTGGGGGTTTAATTTGTAAAAAAAAAAATGTATCTGTGAAACACAATAAAGTGAAGCACAATAAAATGAGGTATGCTTATAATGCTTAATATAGAAAGTATTTTCAGTTAATGTGAAGATATACCAGTTAATACTTTATTAAATTAGTAGAGATACCCTAAAAAAATGTCCACTTTCACCCCTTTTATTCAACAAGTAATGGAAGTCTTGGCCAGATCAATTAGTCAAGAAAATAAATAAAAGGCATCCAAATTGGAAAGGAAGAAATAAAACTGTCACTATTTGCAGATAACATAATACTGTATGTAGAAACCCCTACAGACTCCACCAAAAAATTATTAGAATTAATAAACAAATTCAGTAAAATGCAGGATGTAAAATCCATATACAAAATTCTGTTGCATTTCTATACACTAATAAGAAAGTTTCAGAAAAAGAAGTTAAGAAAACAATCCCATTTACATTTGCATCAAAAAGAATGAAATACCTAGGAATTAATTTAACCAAGGAGGTGAAAGACCTGTACACTGAAAATCAAGACATTGATGAAAGAAATTGAAGAAGACACAAATAAATGGGAAGATATTCTATGTTCATGGATTGGAAGAATTAATATTGTTAAAATATTCATACTATCCAAAACAATCTACAGATTCAGTGCAATCTCTATGAAAATTCCAATGGCATTTTTTACGGAAATAGAACAAAGAATCCTAAAATTTGCATGGATCCTTGAAGGACCTGAATAGCTAAAGTAATCTTGAGAGAGAACAAAGAACCAAGTGAACATCACATTTCCTGATTTTAAACTATAATACAAAACTACAGTAATGAAAACATTATGGTGTTGACATAAATGAAGCAGAATAGAGAGCCCAGCAATAAAGCCACATGTATATGGTCAAATAATTTACAACAAAGGAGCCAAGAATATACAATGTGGAAAGGATAGTCTCTTCAATAAATGGTGTTAGAAAAAGTGAACAGCCACATGCAAAAAAATAAAACTGCACTACTATGTTATACCCCACACAAGAATTAACTCAAAATGGATTAAAGACTTAAATATGTAAGACTTGAAACTATAAAACTTCTAACAGAAAACATAGGTGGTGAGCTTCTTAACATCATTCTGGCAAAGATTTTTTGGATTTGACATCAAAAGCAAAAACATCCAAAATAAAAAATAAACAAGTAGGATTACATCAAACTAAAAAGCTTCTACACAACAAAGGAAATTATCAAAAAAATGAAAAGATAACCTACAGTGTGGAAAAAATATTTGTAAATCACATATCTGATAAGTGGTTAATGTCCAAAATATATAAGAAACTTGTACAACTTAATAGCAAAAACAAAAACCAAAAAAACAAAAACCCTATACAATACAGTTAAAAAATGGGCAGAGGATCTGAAAAGATGTTTTTCCAAAGAAGTCATCCAGATGTCCAACAGGTACATGAAAAGGTGCTCAACATCAGTAATCATCAGGGAAATGCAAATCAAAACCACATTGGGTATTACCCTACACTGTTAGAATAGCTATCATCAAAAAGGCAAGAGATAACAAATGCAGGAAGGGATGGATAGGGAACCTTTATGCACTGTTGTGAGAATGTAAATTGGTACAGGTACTGTGGAAAGCAGTATAGAAGTTCCTCACAAAATGAAAATAGAACTACCATATGATCCAGCAATCCCACTTCTGTGCATATATTCAAAGGAAATGAATTCACTATCTCATAAACATAGATGCACTTGCATCTTCATTGCAGCATTGTTCACAGTAGCCAATACATGGAAACCACCTGTGTGTCCATCAGCAGATTAATAGGTAAAGAATTGTGGTCTATATATAGAATGAACATTATTCTGCTCTAAAGAAGAAGAAAATCCTGCCATTTGTGACAATATGAGTGAAGTTTGAGGACATTATGCTGAGCAAAAAAAGACAAAGACGAATACTGTATGATCTTATATGTGGAATATTAAAAAGCTGAACTCATAGAAACAATAGATTGGTGGTCGCTGGGGGCTGGGCAGTGGGGGAAAAGAGGAGATGTGATCAAAAGGTACAAGCTTCCAGTTATAAGAGGAGAAAGTTCTGGGGATCTAATGTATAGCATGGTAACATTAGTTAATAATACTATATTAATAATTGAAATTTTCTATGAGACTAGATTTTAAATGTTCTCACCATAATGACAACAGCAACAACAACAACAACAAATGTAATTTTTAAAAAAAGATTGTATTTATTTATTTGACAGAGAGAGAGAGAGAGCCAGCGAGAGGGGAACACAAGCAGGGGGAGTGGGAGAGGAAGAAGCAGGCTCCCAGCAGAGCAGGGAGCCTGATGCAGGGCTTGATCCCAGGACCCTGGGATCACGCCCTGAGCTGAAGGCATACACTTAATGATGGAACCGCCCAGGCGCCCCCAAAGAATGTAATTATGTGGTGTGAAGGATGTGTTAACCAACCTTATTTTGGTAATTATGTAGCAATATATACAATTTTCAAATCAATAAGTTGTATACCTTAAATTTATAAATTATTTTATGTCAATTATAACTCAATAAAGTTGGAAAAACAAGTTATGTAAAAAATAAAGAAAAATTTGGGGAAAATGGGAGAAAGAAAATAATGAAGACAAAAACGGAAATCAAAGACTGAAAATAGAAAAACAGAATTGATGTCACTTATATGAATGGATTCCTAAGGGAAAAAAGTACAAACTCTCACACTGTAAACCAACACTGAAAAGTCCAATAAAAGAAGAAAATAAATGCTGAAATAAGATATAGTGAATATAATACAAAAACATCAGATAAAAGTTTTGAGGCTATTATATACAGTTTTGGATAAATAAATCTAAAGCTCTGCATGAACTGGTTGATATTTAAGACAAATTGACTGAAGAAATTTAGCCTAAGAAATTATGAATGACCCAAGAAGATAAATTTGACCCAATATTGATTTAAAAAAAGTAGAAAATAACAGTAATCAATAATATTAAACATTTTTAGAAGGCTAATCTCTTTCCCAAACCTCTGTTTCTATTTGGATTTATCAGTGTCCACGAAGCAGGCATTTTCAGTGCCATATAAAATGTTCCAGACTATGGAATTGGAAACTTCTAAAAGGACTTAATGATACCGAAACTTGAAAATGTACAAAATATAGAACTATGATTTAGTGCTTACATTGTTCTGTATTATGTTTCCAGTATGAATAAGAATGCCTACAGACCTCAGAGGACCAATTCTAAAGGAGTTATCTTTTTGTTTGCATATTCATGTTTTATAATGAAAATTCAAGCAACTATTTTTATTTGATAATTTTTCCACATTTGTTTAGAAGTATTTGCTATGGTCTGAATGTTTGTGGCCCCCCTAAATTAGTACATTGAAATCTTAGTAGTTGGGGCCCGTGGGAGGTGGAGCCTTGAGGAATGCTCTTATAAAAGTGGTTCAGAGAGAGAATCCTAGTGCCTTTCTCCTTGTGAGGATACAGTGAGAAGGTGCGGGCTATAAACCATGAAAAGAGTCCTCACCAGGTGGCTATGCTAGTTCCTTTATCTTGGACTACTCAGCCTCCTGAACTGAGAGATGAATTTCTGTTATTTATAAGCTAGCCAGTTTGTGGTATTTTGTTATAGCAGTCCAAGCAGACTAAGACAATATTTTAATTTGACAGTTAAATTTCTCATTTCCCTTTCCTCCAAATATTCTAATAAAATTGACAATCCTGAGGATTTTCACAGGTGTACAATGTCATGTGTCCCACATGTGTTTGTATTGTGTTTGTATTGCCCAGAAGAACAGTTGTAGATTAGGCTTACTGATAAATGCATGCCCAGATATCCTAAGTTAAATGTGTACAAAATGAATCAAGAAGTATGATAAAAAAGTAGGAAGATTGGTAGGAGAAGAAAGGGAAGAAGAAAGTGGGGGGGGTAAACAGAAGGGGGAATGAACCATGAGAGACTACGGACTCTAGGAAACAAACTGAGGGCTTCAGAGGGGAGGGTGGTGGGGGAATGGGATAGGCTGCTGATGGGTAGTAAGGAGGGCACGTATTGCATGGTGCACTGGGTGTTATACGCAAGTAATGAATCATGGGACTTTTAAAAATAAATAAATAAATAAACAAACAAATAAATAAATATGAAAAAAAAGAAGTATAATAAAGGAATAATACAAAACAACTAAGTAGAGTTCATACCAAGAAATTGAAGGGTAGTTCAGTATTAGAAAATCTGTTAATAAAATACATCACCTCAGAAGGTTGAAGTAGAAAAATTGTTAACAGTCCAATAATACTATTATTAAAAGTTCTTAGAAAATTTGGAACAGAAAAAATATTTTAAAATAAATTAACTCAAAACAACCACTTAATAATGAAATTCATTCAAGTTTGATATATAATAAGGATTTCCTCATTATGAATATAGTCATTCTTTGGAAAGCCTTATGTTTCCTAAAACAATTATAATTTTGGAAAGGAGAAGACAGAATTATTGCTTACAGGTGACAGAATGTCTGTTAAAATGCAAGGAGTATCAATTAAAAAAATAAAAGAAATATAATTTATAGAGTGAGTAGAAATTAAATCAATATACAATAACTTGAATCTGGTTTTCTTATATAGGAAATATAAGGTATAAAAGATCTTAGAGTGGCAGCAAAAATATGTATATAATATTTATAATATAGGTAATAATTAGCACCAACAATAAAAAGCACATGCACATCTGACTTACTAGACTGGCCTTGTCTGAAATCCATACTGAAACAGGAGGTTCTAGGCAAGAAAGTTTAAGTTATAGGTCCTGTGCCTGTTTCAGATTAGGTTAATCTATTTTATTCCTTAACAAATTTTTTACCAATGATCTCAGCTAGCTGTGTAATCCATTTTTCGGTGGTTGTACTCCAACAGCATTGTGCTTTGGGTGTTTTTGTTTTGTTTGTTTGTTTTTGGGTTTTTTTGGTGAGAGAGGTGAAGGTTTTGTGTGTCGGCATATTTAGTTCAGGTCCTAGCTGTCTGTCTGTGGTGCATTGGCAGTAAAGGGATGTTAGAATTTTGATGAACCAAAGTGCACCAGGTCTGTCCATTTGGTTAGGCAAAAACAATCTGCAGTGAGATTCATTTTACATAAGATCTCAGACTACAATGGAGATAATTTGCTGTAATGTTTCTTACAGAAAGATTATTGTTTACTCCAAAATCAAGTGGAGCATCACAAGTGAGGAAATAAAAGAGTTGGGGAAAGGAGGAGATAATAACACAGATATACCTAATTTTGATCGAGTTATCATAGGCTTAGAGTATAAAATCTGAAATACAGGGTAGGATAATTGACTTAAAGTAAGTCCTGAGACAGCTGACTTCCTTTTTCTATCCCTTGCTGATTAAGCTAGTCACTAAAGACCACATGTTATATGATTCCATTTGTGTGAAATCTGCACAATAGGCAAATATTTCAAAATGAGAAAGTAGATTAGTGGTTGCCTAAGTCTAGGAGAGAGTAGGGGGTGATGGTTGGCAGTGACAGTGAATAAGTACAAAGTTTCTTTTGGGGATGATGAAATTGTACTGATTTTGAGTTATGATGATGGTTGCACAAATATAGATATATTACAAACCACTGAATCCATTTAAACAGGTGAACTTTATGTACGTAAATTATTTCTCAATAAATCTGTTAAAATTATAATGTTACTAACCTGGAACAGTTAAAAGTATATAATAGACTAGCATTTAGGAAAAGATTAGCAAGGAAGACTCACATGAAAATGCATTAAAGATGACAATTCTAAAACATAGTTTAGTGAATGTCACAATAATAGGCAGACAGATAAATAAGTGACAGAATAAGGCCTGAAGTAGATTTTAAGTGTATTTAATAGACAAAATAATCAATGGATATTAAAAAAGCAATTCAAAATGACCCCAAATAAATTTTTATTATTCAGAACTAAAAAGTAAAAAATTTAACTATAAGCTATATTTTTAATTAAACTTTTTGAATATAGTTGACACAAAATGTTACATTAATTTCAGGTGTAACAACATAGTGATTTGACAAGTTTAAGCATTATGCTATGTTCACCAGAAGTGTAGCTACCATCTGTCCCATTACATTGCTATTATAATATTATTGACTGTATACCTTATGCTGTGCCCTTTATTCCTGTGATGTATTCATTTCATAACTGGAAACCTGTACCTCCTTCTTCTCTTTTTTTTATTTTTTTTTAATTTTTATTTATTCGACAGAGATGGAGACAGCCAGTGAGAGAGGGAACAGAAGCAGGGGGAGTGGGAGGGGAAGAAGCAGGCTCATAGCGGAGGAGCCTGATGTGGGGCTCAATCCCATAACGCCGGGATCACGCCCTGAGCCGAAGGCAGACGCTTAACCGCTGTGCCACCCAGGCGCCCCTACCTCCTTCTTCTCTTCACCCATTTTGCCTAAACCCCTTCTCCCCTCCCTCTGGAAACCACCAGTTTGTTCTCTGTACATATAGGTCTGATTTTGCTTTCTGTTTGTTTACTCATTTTTTTAATTTCACTTATGAGTGAAATCATATTTTATTTGTTTTTCTCAGTCTGACTTATTTCAGTTAGCATAATACCCTCTAGGTCTATCCATGTTGTCTCAAATGGCACAATCTCATCCTTTTTTATGGCAGTGTAATATTCGTGTGTGTGTGTGCGTGTGTGTGTGTGCGTGTGTTTACACATACCATACCGCATCTTCCTTATCCATTTGTCTGTTGGTGTGTACTTAGGTTGCTTCTATATCTTGGCTATTGTAAATAATGCTATAATAAACATAGGCATGCATATATCTTTTAGAATTAGTATTTTCATTTTCTCTGGGTAAATACCCAAAAGGGGAATTACTGGATCATATGGTATTTCTATTTTTAATTTTTTGATAAGCCTCCTTACTATTTTCCACAGTGGCTACACAAATTTACATCCCTGCCAACAGTGCACAAGGGTTCTCTTTTCTCCACATCCTCTCTGACACTTGTTATTTCTTGTCATTTTGATTTTAGCCATTCTGACTGGTGTAAGGTGATATGTCATTGTGGTTAACCTTTTTATTTTCAGGTAATTATAGAATGGCATGCAGTTATACAAAATAACTCAGAGAGATTCTCTATATCTTTTACCCAGTTCCCCCCAATGGTAACATCTTGCAAAGGTATAGTACAACATCATTATCAGAATATTGATATTTACACAGTCAAGACAGAGAAGATTACCATTGCTACAATGATTTGTCATGTCTCCTTTTTGTAGCCACATCTACTTCTCTTCCTCTATTTCTTCCTCAAATTCCCAATTCTTAACCCCTAGCAACCACTAATCTGTACTACATACCTAGAAGTCCTCATTTCAATTCTCATTTCAGTGTTACATCAATGAAGTCATACATTATACACTCAGTTGGGATTGGCTTTTTTACTCTGTATTTCCTAGTGATTGATTCAAGTTGTATGTGTCAGCAGTTTGTTTCTTTTTATTCTTGACTAGTATTCCATGGAATGGATTTCCCTCAGTTTGTTTAACCATTCACCCATTGAAGAACATCTGGATTGTTTCCAGTTTTGGGTTATGATGAATGAAACTGCCATGTACATATGTGTACAGATTTTTATGTGAACATAAGTTTTCATTTCTCTGTGATCAGTGCCCAAGAATGCAATTGATTGGGTCTTATGGAATTGTATGTTTAGTTTCATAAGAAATTGCTGGACTTTTCCACAGTGTGAATACCATTCTGTATTCACACCAGCAATATAGGTGTGATCAATTTTCTCAGCATCCTTGTCTGTATTTGGTGTTTTGCTGCTTTTTTTCTTTTTGCCATTCTGATGGGTGTGTAGTGATTTATCATTTTTATTTCAATCTGTATTTTTATGAAAATAATGATGAACATATTTTTATGTGCTTTGGTGAAATTGTCTTAATGTTCTTTGCCTCTTTTGTAATGGATTTTTTTAGTGTTAAAATTTAAGAGTTTTCTTAGATATTGTAGATACTAGTCCTTTGTTGGGTATATTGTTTGCAAATATTTTCTCTTAGTTTGTAGCTTGTCATTCCACCCTCTTACTAAGGTCATTTGCAGAATGAATTTTTAGTCTTGATGAGATTCAGTTTATTCATTTTTCTTTTTTATGGATTGTAGTTTTGGGGTTAAGTTGAAGAACTTTGCCTAATCCTAGATCACAAACTTTATTTCTTATTTTTTCTAAAAGTTTTATAGTTTCACATTCACATTTAATTCTATGAATTATTTTGAGATTTTAGATAAAGTGTGAGATGTAGGTTGAAGTTAATTTACTTTTACCTATGAATGTCTAATTACTCCAACACCAATTTTTGAAAAGCCTAGCCTGCCTCCACTGAATTGTTTTTATACCTTTATCATAAAGTAGTTGAGCATATTGATGTGGGATTATTTCTGGATTCTCTATTCTGTTCCATTTTTGTGTCTGTCCTGCCAATACCACAGTATCTTGAGAGCTATTTACTAGGCCTTAATATCAGGTACACTGATTCCTCTGATTTGAGTATTTTTAAAACTCTTTTAGCTGTTTTAAGGCTTGTCCTTTTCTATATAAATTTTAGAAAAGCTTATCCATATCTACAATAAAACTTGCTGAGATTTTGATGGGAACTGTATCAAACCTAGAGATTAATTTGGCGAGAATTGATACTTTTACTATGTTGGGACTGCAATCCATGAATGTAGTATGGGTATGTCTCTTCATTTGTTTACGTATTCTTTGATTTCTTTCCTCAGCATTTTTTAATTTTCAGCATACAGATTCTGGACATGTTTTGTTAAGTTTGTATCTAAATAATCTCTAGAGTGATTTTAAGTGGTATTATGGTCTAAATTTCAATTTCCACATGTTCATTGCTAATATATAGAAATGTGATCTATTTTGTGTGGTGATTTGTCTTATATTGAAGACCTTATTCAACTCACATTTTAGTTCTGGAATTTATTATTATTATTATTATTATTATTAGTAGTAGTAGTAGTAGTAGTAGTAGTAGTAGTAGATTTTTGGAATTTTATCCATAGATAGTGATGCCATTTGCAAATAGGAGAAAGCACTGCGAACTGGGGCTAGTCAGCACTCCACTATCTCCCATCACTGGTGTCAGTGAGTTCTGGTGGGGGCTGAGAGTCCACCCCTACCCAGCATCATGAGGTGTAATGAGGTAGGACAATATGGAGTCATTGACATTCTACTTTCTCTGTGCCCTAGTCATCAGTGAAGCCCAGTGAGTGACCTGAGCTTCTCCTCCTATCCAACACCAACAAGGCAGAATGAGGTGGTGGAATTGGGACTCGTTGGTACTCTTCAGACTCCCCCTCCTTTCTGTGGGGCCCACTGTGTAGCTGAGCTTCTGTCCTTACCCCACAACAGCAAAGGATGTGACTCAGGCCCATCCATCCTTCCCCTCCCTATGGAAGCAGAGGGTCACACCAGGGTATTACTCTCCATAGAGGTAGTAAGGTGCTGTAAATGCCTGACTTATTTTTGTGGGAAGGTATCAGTGGGCAGAAGAAGGAGGTGAACTTCTATCCAGTTGTCTGCAGTGAGTCAATGCCCCATTTCTGCCTGGGTGGTGTCAGGAGTTGAATGTATAGACCCACACACAACTTATGCTATACATCAACAGAGCGGACTGCCTGCTAATAAGAATATTAAATGGGACTCAGAGTCTCACAATATTATATCCAAAATGTCTAGGATATATTAAAAAATCACTTATCATATAAAGAACTTGGAAAAAATGGCCAAAAAGTAAATATTTACTATTATACAAAGAAATATAATATTTAAAATTTAACCTTTTTTTCTTATCAAATTTTGTAAAATTTTAGTTAACCCACAAGGTTAGTTTATGGTGTGTAGAAAACAACCCCTAAATTTCAGCGAATTGCAGTGATATCTATTTCTTGTTTACATTGTCTTTTGGCTGATCTTGGCTCCCCTTGACTGTTCTTGTAAATAATATGTTTTTATAAGGTACTTTTAAACTCATTACTAATTAAATCTATTAACTTATAAAGCATTTTAAAAATCAATTCCTTGGGGCGCCTGGGTGGCTCAGTTGGTTGAGCATCCGACTCTTAGTTTCAGCTCAGGTCCTGATCTCACGGTTGTGGTATCGAGCCCTGCATCAGGCTCTGTGCACAGTGAGGAGTCAGCTTGAGATTCTCTCTCCCTCTCCCTCCACCCCTCCCATTCATGCTCTCTCTCTGTGAAATGGATAAATAAATCAAATCAATTCCTTATCATCTCCAAGAGTTTTCTTTACAGATTTGCAGCTCTTAAAACCCATTTCAGAATTCTGGTAACATTTTAATTTTCCTTGAAGGAGACAAGAATTTTTTTTTTTTGGTAAAATTTAAAAATGAAATAAAGCATTTTGGGGATGACATTTTAGGCATGGGGAATGGCAAATATAAAGGAACAGCATATGTAAATTATGAATATTAATTATCTATGGCAGTGGTTTTCAAAGTGTTGTTCCTGAATTTCAAAGTATGGTTCCTGGATCATCAGCACTGTCTGGGATCTCATTAAAATTCCATTCTTGGTTTCTTTGATAGAATGACCAATCATTCTGGTTTGCCTGGGGATGTCCTGGTTTTAGCACTGAAAATCCTGCATCCTGGGAAATCCCTTTCTCCAGGGCGAATTGGGACAGTTAGTCACCTTAGATTGCTTATCCCAGGCCTATTACATCAGAAACTCTATGTGGCGCCCAGCAATCTGTGTTTTTATAGTCTCTCTTGGTAGTTCTGATGCATGCTAAAGCTGGAGGATCACTGATGTAGGGAACTATGAGGAGTTTGGTATGGTTCCATAATGGGAGTATGTAATAAGGGATAAAATTAAAAAGTAAGCAGAATGGGGCACCTGGGTGGCTCAGTTGGTTAAGTGTCTGCCTTAGGCTCAGGTCATGATCCCAGGGTCCTGGGATCAAGCCCCACGTTGGGCTCCTTGCTCAGTGGGGAGCCTGCTTCTCCATCTCCCTCTGCCCCCCACTCATGCTCTCTCTCTTACTCTCTATCTCAAATAAATAAATAAAAATCTTAAAAAAAAAGTAAGCAGAGGCCAAGCAGTGAAGGCCCTTGTATGTTTTGTTAGAGTTTCATCCTATAGCTGGTAAGTATTAACTCATAAACTCAAGGATTTTTAGTTAGAAGAGTATAGATTTTGTGCTAGCTCTTTGTATAGATGAAACTACTATGTCTGGTTAAAGTATTCCATTTTATCTATAAATAAAATTAAATTATATTTTAACCAACTCCAGTTTGAAAATTAATATGAAATCAAATATTTAAAAGAGTACTATCTTCATGTATACTAGCTCAGTCTGTGTGCTTCAACAGAGTTTCTGAATGTTCATCAAAATATCTACTTGCTTCAAATTTGAACTTTAATTAATTTTATGTGTATGTTTTAGAAATAGGAGTATTGCTAACTCAATAGATATAATTTTTTGGAAGATGTTAGGTCCAGGAATATAAATGCAGTTTATGAAATCAAGAGAAATTGCAGAATTGTTCTGTTTTCAGGTACTTGGAAAATCATATTGAAGTAGATATCGTAAAACATGAAGCCTTAAAATATGTTGTGCTTTTGGTACATGTATAAGAATTATTTTTAAATGCTTCTTATAGCTTAGTTCTCATATTCTGCTTTATTTGAAGTATTAAACCTTTATGGTGTACAAAGCTTTTATGTATATTTGGAAGCTAGGACCTCTTCAAAACTTCAAGTAATACCTGGACCATACATATTCACACCACATTATTCTTTCTTTAATTTGTGTTTAGGAAATGGCTGGTTTCTTGATGATGTTATAATCAAGGATCCCATAACTAATCATGAATATACCTTCTTCTGTCACAGGTTTGTAGATGTGCTTTTACATTGAAAAAATTCATTTCATATTAGTTCCAAGTTATTGTATTTTGGAGAAACGGATAGCTTATTCAATTATTCCTAGTCACTAATACTTTGTTGGGTAACTTTTTTGAAGATTAACTTTGGGGGATTCTGATTCTATTTAGAAAGTTATACATTATGTTTATCATCATTCTTGATGATATAAGTTTAAATATTTCCTGGTAAATTAAAGTAGATTTAGTCATATTTAAAAATCTACCTTAATTTACCAAGAAAGATTTAAAAAATATGATTTTATATATCATTAATGAGAAAGAAATTCTCTGGCAAGAAAACTGATTCCCTGTGGTCCCAAATTAAGATCAAATATAATACATGTACAAAATAAATGTTGCATGTGGCTTTTTATATGATGAAGACATTGCTGAGCCAGTGTCACTAGGCATTGAGTTTTGGGTTATTCTTCCAATAGTGGTGATAGATTTGCTCTTTCTTTCATTACTTGCCTGTCTCTTTCCCCATGGGACCAATAATAGCCATTTATGAAATAACTGACTATAGTTCGAACTGTGGTTAATGGCTAGAAAGACAGGATAACATAACTGGTCCGGTGGATGTAAGATCTATGACCTGGGCAGGCTAACTGACTAATCTACCTGTGGATTAGGGAAAGGCATGTTTCACCCTGAACCTGATAGCAGCTTCTCCATCCTCCCTTGTACCTCGTACCTATCTCATGGTCATTTCAAGCATTTCCTTTTCCGTTTTCTGCTCTGCTCTTACCAACAAGATACCTATTACTTTTTTAGTTCCTGTTAGCCATTATTCCTGAGTTGGCTTCATAATTGCCAGTGGTTGGTGTAAATATAAAGCCACAATATTCTTGATACACTTTTCTTTCCACAGATGGTTGGATCAAGGGGAAGATGATGGTAGGATTGCCAGAGAACTGTATGCCACGGATAATAGTATCATCTTTGCAAGTGAGTGTCGTATATTGGAAAATTCTCTTTTATGACGATAAAGTATGATTCTGCTGAAATTAATGATTTTCTCTTTCTTTTATACCCTCAGGGCAGAAGCTAGAACTTAATAGAAAAGAAACAGTAAGATTTTACTTTTCGTCTTGAATTGTTTGGTACAAATGGTGTCCAAATAACTATTTGATGTGTTAAAACAAAAACAGTATATAATGTTTAGTAAGCAGTGTTTCTTAGTAATTTCTTTGTCTTATGTTGTTGTTTTTGGTTTTGTTTTGTTTTTATATTTAGTGGGCTGCAGAAAGATGGAAGTTTATGAAAGGAAATACTCTTCAGTTCTACAACAGGCTCACTGGAGGGTTTGTCCGTCTGCATCCAGATGGCACAGTTGATGCAGTTGGAGAGAAGACAGACAAATACGGTAAAATCATTTGGTAAAGCAAGTGGTGCTGTGGCAGTTTTGGGAACTGGAGGAAGTCATATCTAGACCTTCTTTAATTTGCAGTTTTTTTCTTCTTTTCACATGGTTTTACACCAGTATTAAGTCATTTAAATAATTCACTATCTGCATTAATACAAATAATCAATAGATGACAGGCTTTAAATATGGGCCAACAATGTCATTATGCAAAACAGTACACCATGAAAAACCTTACATTTGCTCTTAATTGAAGAATAAATTGTAGGCAATTAACATTGTTAATAAAAATCAGCAATTGTAGGTCTTGAATGGTATGGCCATTTAAGGAATTAAGTTGGTTCTACTAAATATTTGTTTAAAACACTGTGTTAAATAATTTGAGGCCACAAAAATAACTAAGACATTATTCTGAATTCCAGAGGGTCACAACTTAATGAAGAGGACAAACACATACAATTCCAATAATTTTTTTTAAATTTTTTTTGTAGCTAGTGTCATAATAAAGGTATAGAGGAAAAACTAGGCAAAGAAAAAACTAGATTTGATGTTTAGTGAAGCCATGACTATAAGAATTAATGAAGAAGGGGTAAACTGACAATGGTAGATTTTTTATTATAAACCCAAACCTCTCTTTTTGAAAATTTAGTATTTAAACAAAATTTACCAGCTGCATCTGCGAATATAAGTTTGCTGTACTTTGTTAGAAACTGTTGTTCAAATAGCCTCTAAGATGTGCTGGAGATAATTAACCTATAGCATTTCCTCAAAATGTAACCTCCTCTACCTTATGTTAGAGATCCCAAGGAATAATCTATTTTTCTCCTCTACGAAAACATGTAGGAGTCTAAGAATATTTCCTAGTAGCTTCTCTTTCCAAAATTAATCTATTCCTTAGACATTTTCTTTACCTGTTGGTTCCCGTTTGGGATGATTTACCTACTTAGATTAGTCAAAATGGTCCTATATATTCTATTGCCTCGGGCTGGTGCTCTTTTTCCTCATTGAGTATAGTGGGTTGTATTTCCAAATGTGGTCAGAAATATATCTCCTATTTATAATCAGAAACTGTGAAGGATCTAAGTTTTACCCTATTTTTAAAAAACATGAGAGCACAGTCAAAGACCAAGACCATTCATTTCCCACAGCAAATGCAGCAGCCAGAGCAATATCTTGCTTGGTTCCTCAAGTCCCAATCCTACAATATCCTGAGGTGAGGGCCTGATAGTACCTGCATATGTGGATGGGTGCATTAAAGGGAGAAATATCCAAATTAGGAAACTCTGATTTTATATATGGTAGCCCATCCTTCCTTTCAGATACAGAGAAGAAACAGAGAGCACTTATCTTTATTCTGGAATATAAGCAAATCTTCTCCAGGCAAGGGAAAGAAAAGCCTTTACCTTTATTCCCCTGCAGGAGTGGGGGGAGAAGAGAGAGAGAGAGAGGAGGGAGAAAAAAAGAGAGAGATGGAGGGAGAGAGAAAAAGAAAGAAAGGAAAAAAGGGAAGGAGGGAGGTGGTAGGGAGAGATCTCTCTGCTTTATTATGATGGACTGTTTTCTTATACAAAAATTTTGTAAGTGCATTTACTCAGAGGGCTGGACTATGCAGGAAAATGACAAATGTAGGGAGACAAATGTTGTCTTCTAAAACCCATCACAAGCTAGTTTGTAAAGGGAAATTGCCACTCCTACATCAACAAGTGGAATTCATTTCCTTACTCCTTGCTGGGTCAACCCTTTCCACACGTTTTGACTAACAGAATGCAGATGAATCAACACTATAACTTCTAAAATCTGTATCTTCTACCATTGTCTCTTGGATTAATCCTTCTTGGAGGCCCACCCTCATGCTGTGAAGAAGCCCAGACAGCCATACTGCGGCTTCCAGGGAAAGAACTGATGCTCTGAAAACCCCAACTGAGTTCTTGCCCTATAGCCAAATATATGAGTTCCTGTGCAGATCAAACTCACTGGTAGATATCAAAAGAGAAACTTTTTATCCATAAGCATTTCTAGCATCTTAATATGCTAGTCCTTTAATATATAAAATAGAATGAGCAGTCATTAAAAGGGAGGTGCAGGATAGTATGAGTAATTTTCCTTGGCTTAATTGACATTTTTGCAACAGGAGGTCTTTTATGTGTGATAATTACTTGCAGGATTATTTCCTGATGTTATGCTCAGTGCCCCATAAATTCACACTCCTGAATCAGTTTTCACGTGCCTGAAAAGTGTTGTGGTGAACAATGCTGACCCACAGACATCTTTTCAGGAAAATATTTTAAGAACATGTCTCTGAGATCTGTTTGCTTGTAATTTTCACTCTACAAAACAATGTTGTTTTTATCACCATGAGACAATACTTCTATTTAGTTATCAAGCTGGTTGTAAATTTAGCTATTTCCATATGTAGAGAGTTAGAATGCTCATTTCTCTGAGAGCTACTGAACCGTTTATTGGCAATACTGGACCTAAAAGCACCACACAGCATGAGAAGATCTTTGAAATATCACAGGGAGCTTCATTTTAAGATGATAAGCTCTTAGGTATTAAAACCAATACTATGCTAACATTGATAATGACAATCATAAACAAATCTTCCAGGCTTTAGTGTAGGATCTTAGAACTAAAAAGAAGGAAAAGACAGCCAAAGCAACTCAATTTTAACCCTTGATAGTTACTTTATGTCAGGGTCATTTTCACAACTTCCCATCCTCCAAAATTTTAAAAGATTTACTATAAAATATAGATTCCCATAGTTTTCTCATTTTATAGTAGTTTTTCAAGACAAAAATTCATAATCTAAATTCAGATTTATTTGACTTATATTCTAACAGGATTAAGCATGCATTTTAAAAACATATGATATATCACTGGAAGTTTCTAATATGTCTTCTGTATTGTCGCTAAGGATCTAGGTCAATAGTTGTACAGTAGTCTCCCCTTATCCCTGGTTGCACTTTCCACAGTTTCAGTTACTTCTAGTCAACTGTGCTGTGGAAGCAGATGATCCTTCTGACATGTTTTCAGAAGGTCAGTAGTAGCCTAACACTACATCACAATGCCTAAGTCATTCATCTCACTTCATTTCATCATGTACGCATTTTATCATCTGATATCATCACCAGAAGAAGGGCGAGTAGAATACAATAAGATATTTTGAGAGAGACCATGCTCAACTTTTATTAGAGTATGTTATTATAATTGTTCTAGTTTATTATTAGTTATTAATCTTTTACTGTGTTTAATTCATAAATTTTATTATAGATATTTATGCAAAGGAAAAAAGATATATAGGGTTTGGTACCATCTGTGGGCTCAGACATCTACTGGAGGTCTTGCAGTGTTTCCTCTGTAGATAAGGAGGAACTATTCTATCAGGTTTTGAGATGGATTTTTGGGTTTTGTTTTTGAAGTATTCATTTGGTAACATGTAAGGCTGGTGCATATGGAAGAGGTGACTACATTCTTTAGTGTGGGGGTTTTAAAATATATCCATGAGAGACTATGGACTATGAGAAACAAACTGAGGGCCTCAGAGGGGAGGGGGGTGGGGGAATGGGATAGACTGGTGATGGGTAGTAAGGAGGGCACGTATTGCATGGTGCACTGGGTGTTATACGCAACTAATGAGTCATCAAACTTTATATCGGAAACCGCGGAAGTACTGTATGGTGACTAACATAATATAATAAAAAATCATTAAAAAAAGAAATATGCATCAATTCAAAAAAAAATTAAATATATCCACAAATTACATGACACTGGGCTGGATCAAGGGACTTCTAACAAATAGAATATGGTAGAAGTGACTGTGTGTGACTTTTGAGACTAGGTAATAAAAGGCATTATAGATTTTTCCTGGTACTCTTCTTGGATCACTCACTCCGGGGGGAGGCCAACTGCCATGTCATAAGGACATCCAAGCAGCCCTATGGAGAGGCTAACTTGGAAAGGAACAGAAGCCTCTTACTAACAGCCATGTGAGTGATCCATCTTATGAGAGTATCCTCCAGCACCAGTGAAACCTTTGGATGACAACAGCCCCAACCAATAGCTTGAGTGTAATCTCATGGGAGATCTTGACCCAGAGTTACCCAGATAAGTTGCTCCCAAATTTTTGACCTGCTGAAATTGTAAGGTAACAAACATTTGTTCTAACCTGCAAAAGGTTTGGAGTAATATTTTACACAGCAATAGATCACTAATATACCAGTTCAGTCACTGTTCTGTACGAGAGATGCTTCTGTATATTCTCACTCTGGACACTATGATGGAGTTCATCTTCTTTTCACATTAAGTGATGGACAGGAATGGAAAGAGCAGCATCTGTCCTATCTCTAATCTGAATCCTCATCTTCTTTCTTGCATTGCTGATTCATTTCTACATTTTGTACTGGTGCACTGGGTAGTCCTGTATATTCAGTGCCATTTTTCTACACTGAAAACTATAAAACATTTTTGAAAGAAATTAAAGACCTCAATAGGTGGAAAGACATCCTGTGTTTATGGATTGGAAGACTTAATATTGTTAAGATCATGGTACTTCCCAAAATGATCTACAGATTTGATTCAATCCCTATCAAAATGTCTTTTCTACAGAAATGAAAAAACTAATCCTAAATTTTATATGGAATTGCAAGGAACCCTGAACAGCCAAAACAATATTAAAAAAGAACAAAGTTGGAGTACCCACATTTCCTGATCTGACAAATTACTATAAAGCTACAGTAATCAAAATGGTGTGGTACCAGCATAAATATTGACATACAGATCAGTGGAATAGTACTTTGTGTTTTTTATGAGATGGTCAGTCAGGTACAAAAGGAAATACAGGAGAGGCTCAGAAAAACAAAGTTCATTATACTCACAGGTCCTAAAGACAGAAGGCATAATATGTCATGCAGGATCACATAGAAAAACACTAGGGAGATCAGGAGACAGAAGATAGGAGGGAGAGAGCATTTAGGCCAGGAACTTTTACTAGGATTTCCACAGGAAAGGCAAGGCAGGGCAGGGGAAACAGTTTATGATTGGTCTGAATAATAGTGAGTTTTGGATTATAGAGATGAACTCTAGTTGCCTGGTACTTGGCTCTTGGATGATTAAGGAGTAGTGCCTCCTGGGGTACATGGGCCAGAAAGAGGAGGTATGTTTCTGGATTGGTTAGTTTGCATATTAAAGGTATGCTGTAGTCTGTGTCTTTTACTATCTCTAAGAATTTAGCTTAAGGTGAAGCAAGTCTCTCTCCCAGCCAGGAAAATTTTTTAAGATGTCAAATCATAATAATATACAGAAAAATTATATGCAATGCAAATAGAATTGGCAGTATAGAAATAAACCTGCATATCTATGGTCAACTGATTTTTGACAAGGGTGCCAAGACCTTCAATTGGAAAAGTCCGTTTCTTTTCCCCGGTCTTCAATTGGGGAAAGGCTGAACCTGGAGTGTATAAGTGAATAGTCTGTTCAATAAATGGTGCTGGGACAGCTGGATATCCAAATATAAAAGAATGGAGCTGGACCCTTACCTCATACTGTATACAAAATTCAACTCAAATGGACCAAAGTAAGATCTAAAGCTATAAAACTCTTAGAAGAAAACATAGGTGTAAATGTGCACATCCTTGGAATAGTCAATGTTTTTTTAGATATGACATCAAAAGCACAGGCAACAAAGAAAAACATAGGTTGGATATCATCACATTAAAAACTCTTGTGCATCAAAGGTTACTATCAAGATGGAAAGGTAACCCCCCAAATGGGGGAAGTACTTGCAAATCCTATGTCTGATAAGGATCTAGTATCCAGAGTATATAAAAAGCTCTTAAAATTCAACAATAAGATGAACAACCAAATTAAAAAATGAGCAAAAAGAACCTGAATAGACATTTATCCGAAGAAGATATACGAATGGCCAACAAATACATGAAAAGATGTTCAGTGTCTTAGTATTAGAAAAATGCAAATCAGTATATGAGATAGTACTTCACACCCACTAGGATGGCTGTAATGAAAACAACAGAAAATAAACCTAAATATGAGACTTGAAGCTGCAAAATTCCTAGAAGAAAATATAGGCAGTAATTTCTTTGACATCAGTCATAGAAACATTTTTTTAGATGTGTCTCCTCAGGCAAAGGAAACAAAAGCAAAATTAAACTGTTGGGACCACACCAAAATAAAAAGCTTTTGCACAGCAAAAGAAATCATCAACAAAACAAAAAGGCAACCTACTGAATGGGAGAAGATATTTGCAAATGATATATTTGATAAGGGGGTAATATCCAAAATATGTAAAGAACTTCTACAACTTCAAAGCCAAAAGCCAAATAAATAATTTGATTAAAAATAGGCAAGGACCTGAATAGACATTTTTCCACAGAAGATATACAGATGGCCAACACACACATGAAAAGATGCTCAACATCACTAATCATCAGAGAAATGCAAATTAAAACCATGATAAGATATCACTTTACACCTGTCAGATGGCTAAAATAAAAAACACGAGAACTAACAACTGTTGGTGAGGATGTGGAGAAAAAGGAACTCTTGCGCACTGTTGATGGGAATGCAAATTGTGACAGCCACTGTGGAAAACAGTATGAAGATTCCTTAAAAAATTAAAAATAGAATTACCGTATAATCTAGTATTTCCACTACTATTTACCCAAAGAAAATGAAAACACTCATTTGAAAAGATATATGCTCTGCTATGTTTATTGCAGCATTATTTACAATAACCAAGACATGGAAGTAACCCAAGTGTTCATCCATAGATGAACGGATAATGAAGAGGTGATACACACACACACACACGCTGAATATTATTCAGCCATAAAAAAGAATATCTTGCCATTTGCAACAATATGGGTGGACCTAGAGGATATAAGTGAAATAAGTCAGTCAGAGAAAAGACACATATCATATGATTTCACTCATATGTGGATTTAAGGAACCAAACAAAGAGACACAAAAAATAAACTCTTAAATACAGAGAACAAACTGGTGATTGCCAGAGGGGAGGTGGTGGGGAGATGGTATAATAGACAAAGGGGATCAAGAGTACACTTATCTTGAGAACTGAGAAATGTATAGAATTTTTGAATCATTATATTGTACACCTGAAATTAATATAACACTGTATGTTAATTTTACTTGAATAAAAAATTAAAAACTATGTAATTGTTATTACAAAATTCTCATCCGATAATTCCAAACAAATACACAAATAACAGAAAATAACAAGTGCTTGTGAGGATGTGGAGATATCAGAACCCTCAGACATTGCCAGTGGGTATGTAAAATGGTCAACTGCTTTGGAAAACAATTTGGCAATTCATCAATAAGTTAAACATAGAATTACCATGTGACCTAGCAATTGGACTTTTTGAGAACTGAGAATAAAAATGTGTATATGAATGTTTATAGCACTATTCACAATAGCCAAAAGATGGAAACAACCCAAATGTCCATCAGCTGATGAGTGGATAAACAAATGTGATACATCCATATAAGAGCATATTATTCAGCCATGAAAAGTAATGAAGTACTGATTCATGCTATCATATGGACTGTGAAAACATTGTGTTAAGTGAAAGAAGCCAGATACAAAAGATCACATATTATATGATCTAGAATATCTAATATATTATAGACTATCTAATATATCTGATACCTAGAATATATAATATCTAGAATAGGCAAATTTATAGAGATAGAAAGTAGATTAATAGTTGCCGGAGGTGGGGCAAAGAGGGGTTGACTGCTTAATGGCTGGCAGGTTTCTTTTGGGATGATTACTTGTACAACATTGTGAATGCACTACATGCCACTGAATTGTACACTTTAAAATGGTTAAAATGGTGAATTTTATGTTATAGTATTTTACTATGGTTTAAAAAAAAAAAACTATCATGAGCCCCTGTCCACTACGCAAGAGTATGGGTATAATTCACACTTGTAATTGTTATGGATTTATATATTAACAGTTTCTAACAAAAAGGCAGTGAAGTGTTTTGATAAAGGGACAGCTCTGTCCGATTCTCACAAAGGCATTGTTTCACTTGCCAGTCTGGTTGAATGGAGCTTATTACAAACAAACATGTATAACAGAAAGATGTAAAGGGACAAACTGAGCCCTTCCTGTCAGGAATATACAGTTTTATCATGACTTGAACTAGCTTTATATAAAGGAAATTAGGACTGGAGTAAGTTTTAGGGAGTAGAGCTCTAGCACCTTGCCCTAGAACTTTGTCTTTTTGCTCTTCCCTACTGAAATGGAAGATCTGGCATTTGGAAGTTTGGAGGTGTGTATATGCAGAGAACATTTTGTCACGAGACAGTTTCTCCCTGTATCTCTCACATTTCTATATGATCTGGGTCTCCTGTGCAAAGCTATCTACAGCCACTTTAAGAATGTCTGTATAAAGAGATATTGCAAGATAAAGAACTTCTCCCTTCCTGAAGAACTTCAGGGATAGTAAAGTCTCTCTCCTTTCCTCAGAGAACATTTGTTTTCTACTTAAGATAATATCTTTCTGTGGGCAAAGATTGGACAGGTTTGCTAGCAGCCCCTATTAAGATTAGGGCTTTCTAAAACTTGAAATTCTGCAGGTGTGATCCTAAGTCACAGTGTGTACAGTAGCATTTACCTAGCCCCACTCTTCATTGCCCTGATGGGACTCAGGGATCAGGGGAAACAGTATGAACCTGCAGTTTCTGCTGCCTGCTGTGCTGGGTCTAATTGTTTACATCTGGCTGGGCTTGCTGTGTCCTCACTGACTAAATTCACGGAAGTATGGCTGGCTGATTTAATGGCTGCCTGCTGCTTAGGGACTGCTTCTCTAGATCTAGAAGCACTAGATCATAAGAAAGGACCATAAGAAGATCAGAGTTTAACTTGAGCCCCTAATTTTTCTTGAATCTGAGTCATAGATTCCTGGGTTTCCAGGGATTTTAGAGGAGGCACAGATAGAACATGCAAGCATGTGCCATCTGGCCACCCCAAATGGCTGCCCAGTGCAAAAAAGACCTTGCCTTTATAGGATTCTCCCAATATCAGGGGGCCGTTGATGGTGTTACAAGAATGCTAATCTAGTGTGACAGATACTAGAGCAACTATTTTGATTCCTGCATTGTTAGAAGGAGAAATGGCAATGACAACAGAGGAGGGCCTGCAGTTCTGCCACCATGGTGACTCACATGAGCAATAAATCACATACTAACTTCACCTGGTGAATGCAGGTGAAAGAGTGAAACCAGAAGAGAGAAAGCCGACAATGTTCCTGTCTCCTCCGAGTAACTTCTAGCAGCTGCACTTGAGCTGAGAGTGGGAGGAGCTTTGAAATTCCAGACAGTGACTTGAGATTTTAATACTCAAACTATATCACAAAATGTTTATCAGAACTGATATTTATGTTTTTTCTTTTAAATTAACTTTAAATTATTTAATCATTACAAAAGAAATCCTGAAGGATTGTTAAAATTACATTAAATCTATATATTACATTAAATCTATATATTAACTTGGAAAGAATTGATGTCTTCATAGTACTCAGATTTTTCCTTTAGGAATTTGTCCTATATTTATTCATTCAAAACGTCATACCTATATTTAAATTTTTTTCTCTCTCTACATAGGTATTACATTGTCTTTTTAGTGTTATTATGAGGCTTTGGTTGCTATTGCAAATAAGCCCCCTTTCCATTACAAATAACATATACAGAAAAATATAGAAATCTACAGTTTTTATGTTTTATTTATTCAGTATTTAATTAATGACTGCTATTTGTCAGGCACTGATCTAGATACATATTTATTTTGAATCTTACCACTTCACTTCACTCTAATTAAAGAGTTTTTTCAGGTATTACAGATATAATAAATTTACTACTTCCCAATAATCAAATCTATTGTTTTGATTTCAAGCACCTTTCCACTGGCAAGAACATCCTTAAGAAGATAAAATAACGGTAATATTGGCATTCTCATTTTGTGATTAATATGAATGGAATGTCTTTATTGTTTATTAAGAATTGGGTATTTGAAGAGGCGTTGATAAATAATACCACTTTCTTCTCCTCCTGTATAGACAGGCAATTACAAAATAAGATACAAAACACAGACAAATGGAAATCAAGATCTCAGCATTATTACTGATGGAGTCAAGTGAGGATATTGTCTCTATATCTGAGCTCAAAGGACTTGCTAACTCTCCCCAAATGAGAAAAGATTACCTACACAAGTATAGACAGTATTGAGCAACTACAGGCTCCCTTATGGGGCTGCCCCTTATAAGTGACAACATAGCAGAAAGGACCTTCTGTGTAGGTGGCCCATTTGGGGACAGAAAGGGCCTAAGCTGCAATACCTAGCTCCTTTCAAAGCACCAATCCAAGGGTTGCACTGTATTCTATGGTATGGGGTACAAGGGAGTGTGAGAGTCATCACAGAGAAAGTAGGTTCCCCCTTATATATGATGTGATTATTGATTTTTAAGTACTTGTCCTTTAGAGTGATGGGAAAGTAAATTTTCTAATTTTACTAAGAACCCTATTTAAATGATTTTAAAATGAATGTTAAATGTTATTATATTTCTCTTTGGCATCTATGGATTCATGATACAGTTTTTCATATTAGACTTAGAGTTAATTTGTGTTACTTGAATAAATATATTTTTAAAAAATAATATTTCTTTAAAAAATTTTTTATTATGTTATGTTAGTCACCATACAGTACATAATTACATTTTCATGTAGTGTTCCATGATTCATTGTTTGCGTTTAACACCCAGTGCTCCATTCAGTATGTGCCCTCCTTAATATCCATCACCAGGCTAGCCCATCCCCCCACCACCCTCCCCTCTGAAACCCTCAGATTGTTTCCCAGAGTCCATAGTCTCATGGTTCATTCCCCCTTCTGTTTACCCCCCCTTCATTCTTCCCCTCCTTCTCCTACCAATCTCCCTGCTATTTCTCATGTTCCACAAATGAGTGAAACCATATGATAATTGTCTTTCTCTGCTTGGCTTATTTCACTAAGCATAATCTCCTCCAGTCCCATCCACGTTGCTGCAAATGTTGTGTAATCGTTCTTTCTGATGGCTGAGTAATATTCCATTGTATATATGGAACACATCTTCTTTATCCATTCATCTGTTGAAGGACATCTCGGCTCCTTCCACAGTTTAGCTATTGTGGATAATGCTGCTATGAACATTGGGGTGCATATGGCCTTTCTCTTCAGTACATCTGTATCTTAGGGGTAAATTCCCAGTAGTGCGATTGCTGGGTCATAGGGTAGCTCAATTTTTAACTTTTTGAGGGACCTCCACACTGTTTTCCAAAGTGGCTGTACCAACTTGCATTCCCACCAACAGTGTAAGAGGGTTCCCCTTTCTCCACATTCTCTCCAACATTTGTTGTTTCCTGCCTTGTCAATTTTTGCCATTCTAACTGGTATAAGGTGGTATCTCAATGTGGTTTTGATTTGAATTTCCCTGATGACTAGTGATGTTGAACATTTTTTCATGTGTCTGTTAGCCATTCGTATGTCTTCATTGGAAAAATGTCTCTTCATATCTTCTGCCCATTTTTTGATTTGATTATTTGTTTCTCATGTATTGAGTTTGAGAAGTTCTTTGTAGAACTTGGATACCAGCCTTTTATCTATAGTTTCATTTGCAAATATCTTCTCCCATTCTGTGGGTTGTCTCTTTGTTTTGATGAATGTTTCATTTGCTGTGCAGACTTTTTATCTTGATGAAGTCCCACAAGTTCATTTTTTCTTTTGTTTCCCTTGCCTTTGGAGACGTGTCATTAAAGAAGTTGCTGTGGCCAATGTCGAAGAGGTTACAGCCTATGTTCTTCTCTATGATTTTGATGGATTCCTGTCTCACAATGAGGTCTTTCATCCATTTGGAGTTTGTCTTTGTGTATGGTGTGAGAGAGTGGTCAAGTTTCATTCTTTTGCATGTAGCTGTCCAATTTTCCCAGCACCATTTATTGAAGAGACTGTCTTTTTTCCACTGGACGTTTTTTCCTGCTTTGTCAAAGATTAGTTGACCGTAGAGCCAAAGTTCCATTTCTGGGCTGTCTATTCTGTTCCATTGGTCTATGTGTCTGTTTTTGTGGCAGTACCATGCTGTCTTGGTGATCAGAGCTTTGTAGTATAGCCTGAAATCAGGAAATGTGATGCCCCCAGCTTTGTTTTTCTTTTTCAACATTTCCTTGGCGATTAGGGATCTTTTCTGGTTCTACACAAATCTTAGGCTTGTTTGTTCCAGCTCTTTGAAAAATGTCATTGGTATTTTGATTGGATGACACGGAAAGTGTACATTGCTTGGGGTAGCATAGACATTTTAACTATATTTATTTTTCCAATCCATGAGCATGGAATATTTTTCCACCTTTTTGTGTCTTCTTCAATGTCTTTAATCAGGAGGTCATTTTCAGTGTCCTAGCATGAAACACATAGTGATTGAGGAAACCTGAGCCATACCTGAGGAATAAGCATGACAAAGCTTATTCTGTAGTTTCTAGATTATAGATCATTTACCTGTCCGGTTAAGTTGATTCCAAAATATCTTATGGTTTTTGGTGCTATCGTAAATGGAATCGATTCCCTAACTTCTCTTTCTTCAGTCTCATTGTTCGTGTATAGAAATGCAACTGATTTCTGAGCATTGATTTTGTATCCTGCCACATTACTGAATTGTTGTATGAGTTCTAGTAATTTGGGGGTGGAGTCTTTTGGGTTTTCCATATAAAGTATCATGTCTTCTGCAAAGAGAGAGAGTTTGACTTCTTTGCCAATTTGAATACATTTTATTCTTTTTTGTTTTCTGATTGCTGTTGCTAGGACTTCTAGTAGTATGTTGAACAATAACGGTGAGAGTGGGCATCATTGTCAAGTTCCTGATCTTAAGGGAAAGGCTCTCAGCTTTTCCCCATTGAGAATGATATTCACTGTGAGCTTTTCCTAGATGGTTTTTATGAAATTGAGGAAATTACCCTCCATCCCTACACTCTGAAGGGTTTTAATCAGGAAAGGATGCTGTATTTTGTCAAATGCTTTTTCTGCATCAATTGAGAGGATCATATGGTTCTTGTCTCTTCTCTTTAAGTTAATGTGATCTACCACACTGATTGATTTGCGAATGTTGAACCACTCTTGCATCCCAGGGATGAATCCCACTTGGTCATGATGGATAATCCTTTTAATGTACTGTTGGATCCTATTAGCTAGGATCTTGTTGAGAATTTTGGCATCCATATTCATCAGGGATATTTGTCTGTAATTCTCCTTTTTGATGAGGTCTTTGCCTGGTTTTGGGATCAAGGTAATGCTGGTCTCATAGAATGAGTTTGGTAGTTTTCCTTCTGTTTCTATTTTTATTAATTATTAAATTTATTAATTTGGGTCCTTTCTCTATTCTTTTGAATAATTCTGGCCAGTGGCTTATCGGTCTTATTAATTCTTTCAAAGAACCAGCTTCTAGTTTTGTTGTTCTGCTCTACTGTGCTCTTGGTTTCTAATTCATTGATCTCTGCTCTAATCTTAATCCACTGTCTTCTTGTGTGTGGGTTAGTCCTATTTTTCTGTTCCAGCTCCAGCTTCTTGAGGTGAGCATGTAAAAACTGCATTTTAGATTTTTGTATTCTTTTTTTTTAAAAGACTTTATTTATTTATTTGACAGAGAGAGAGACAGCCAGCGAGAGAGGGAACACAAGCAGGGGGAGTGGGAGAGGAAGAAGCAGGCTCCCAGTGAAGGAGCCTGATGGGGGGCTCGATCCCAGGACTCCGGGATCACACCCTGAGCTGAAGGCAGATGCTTAATGACTGAGCCACCCAGGCGCCCCAAGATTTTTGTATTCTTTTGAGTGAGGCTTGGATGGCTTTGTATTTTCCCCTTAGGACCACCTTTGCAGTGTCCCATAGGTTTTGGACTGATGTGTTTTCATTCTCATAAATTTCTTAAGTTCTTCTTTAGTTCCCTGGTTTACCCAATCATTCTTAAGCAGGATGGTTTTTAGTTCTCAAGTGTTTGAGTTTTGTCCAAATTTTTCCTTGTGATTGAGTTCCAGTTTCAAAGCATTGTGGTCTGAGAATATGCAGGGAATAATTTCAGTCTTTTGGTATCAGTTGAGACCTGTTTCATGACCCAGAATATGGTCTATTCTGGTGAATGTTCCATGTGCATTTAAAAAGAATGAGTATTCTGTTGTTCTAGGCTGTAGTGTTCTGTATATATCTATGAGGTCCATCTTTCCAGTATGTCATTCAAAGCTCTTGTTTCTTTGTTGATTTTCTGCTTAGGTGATCTGTCTGTTGCTGAGAGTGGATTGTTGAGGTCCCCTACTATTAATGTATTATTATCTATATGTCTCTTTATTCTGGTTAAGAGTTGGCTTGTATATCTGGCTGCTCACCTGTTGGGGGGCATAGATATGTTAGATCCTCTTGTTGGATACGCCCTTTAAGAATACTATAGTGTCCTTCTGTATCTCTATCAACAGTCTTTAGTTTAAAATCTAATCTGTCTGATATGAGAATTGCTACCCCACCTTTATTTTGAGGTCCATTGGTGTGAAAAATGGTTCTCCATCCCTTAACTTTCAGTCTGAATGTATCTTTAGGTTCAAAATGAGTCTCTTGTAGACAGCATATGGATGGGTCATGTCTTTTTATTTAATCTGCGACCATGTGTCATTATGGGTGCATTTAGGCCATTCACATTGAGAGTGATTATTGAGAGAGATGATTTTAATGATGTCGTGTTGCCTGTGAAGTATTTGTTCTATAGATTGTAAATTCTGTTCTGTATCTCTCTTGGGATCTTTTTACTTTTATAGAACCCCCCCTTTTTTTTAAGATTTCATTTATTTATTTGACAGAGAGAGACAGCCAGCGAGAGAGGGAACACAAGCAGAGGGAGTGGGAGAGGAAGAAGCAGGCTCCTAGAGGAGGAGCCTGACGTGGGGCTCAATCCAGGACCATGGGATCATGCCCTGAGCCGAAGGTAGACACTTAACGACTGTGCCACCCAGGTGCCCCTATAACCCCCGAAGGTAGACACTTAACGACTGTGCCACCCAGGTGCCCCTATAACCCCCTTTAATATTTCTTGTAGGGCTGGTGTAGTGTTCACATATTCTTTCAGTTTCTGCCGGTCTTGGAAGCTCCGTGTCTCTTCATCCATTCTGAATGACAGCCTTGCTGGATAAAGAATCCTTGCTGCATGTTCTTCTCACTTAGTGCTCTGAATATATGTCTTGCCAGCTTTTTCTGGCTTGCCAGGTCTCTGTAGACAGGTCTGATGTTATTCTGATGTTCCTCCCTCTGTATGTGAGGAATCTCTTCACCTTGGCTGCTTTCAAGATTGTTTCCTTGTATGTAAGATTCTTGAACTGTACTATTATGTGATGTGGTGTCAGTCTGTCCTCATTGATCTTGGGAGGGGTCCTCTCTGCCTCTTGGACACAAATGCTTGTTTCCTTCAGCAGATTAGGGAAGTTCTTAGCTACAATTTGTTCAAATATCTCTTCTAGACCTCTCTCTTTCTCCACCCCCTTGGGGATGCCGATGATTCTGACATTGGAATGTTTCATTGAATCAGTAATCTCCTGTAGTCTTTTTTCTTGAAATTGGGGTTTTTAAAGCCATGTTTCTTCTCTTTCTTTCTTTTCTATCATATCATCCTCTAACTCACTAATTTGCTCTTCCGTCTCGTTTACCCTGGCCATGAGGGCATCCAGTTTAGACTGCATTTGATTCATAGCATTCTTAATTTCCATGAGATTTGTTCTCATTTCCACCCTTAGAGATTCTATATTTTTGTTAATGTTTTCTTGAAGCCTACACATCATCTTGACCATTGTTAGTCTGAAATCCATTTCTGACAATTTGGTTATATCCATATCCATTAGTTCTGTGGCAGAGGCCACAGTCTGTTTCTTTCCTTTGTTGGGGGTTCCTACTCCTTGTCATTTTGATGAGGTGTGGTTGCAGGGATGTACAGAGCCCAAAGTATTGACTAGGACCCATGCAAGATGCACTTGTTTTATAGGGACCTTAGAGACGTGGGCTTCTTGTTCTTTCAGCCTGCCTTCTGGAGGAGGGGTCTGCTGTGCTGATACTCAGGAACACTGTTTGGGTAGATTTGCCCTGTTGAGGGGAGGAGTATGGGCACAGTGAGAACTGGTTTTTCTGGGCTTTTGTTCTCTCATGGCTTTCCCTGGCAGCTTTCTGTGACTCTTCAGAGGGTCAGAGCAGCAGTGACCATATCCAAACCTCTGTCTCAGAACAGAGAGATCGCAGTCTGCTCTTCACTGAGCTCTCCAGGCCACTCTAACTCTGTTTCTGTCAGTGCTGCTAAAAATCCGCAAGTCCCAGGTTGTGTGCCCTAGAGCCGCTCTCCCAGTCTTCACTCCCAGGGCCAGCACCTCTTTGCCCTTTGTGCTTATAAAACCGCCAGCTGCCCTGATTCCCAGGTGCGCTCCAGAGCTCTGGTTTTCAGACTTGTCACATGCACTCCCAAGCTCCCGTTTTCAGTCTGGTTTCCGCTCCTGGTTTTAGTCTGGTTTCCTGGCGGCTACCTGTCTGAGTCTGGCCTGCTCCCCAGCGCAGGAGGCTACTGCTTCCCGCTGCCTGAGTGTGGCTTCTCCCTCCCCCTTCTGTTCATCTTCCTATATCTGTGCACAGATTCACAGCTCCCCACTTCATACCTCAATACCCAGAGCCGGAGGTGTTCATCTGTAGAGATCCAGATGTATCTTCTTACATCTCAGGCTGATTTTGTGGGTGTTCAGTGTGGTCTGGTAGATATCCAGCTTGATTCAGGGGACCAGCTGAAATAGGGTCCCCTACTCCTCTGCCATCTGTTCTCCTCCTAAAAATAATATTTCTATTCTTATGTTAAACTCTGCTTACTTATGGTAGATAACTCTTTAATTCTGTAATTTAAATGAGATTTCTAATTTTTTTCTTTTTTAGAAATTATAAATTCTGTTCACAGGAGAGATCCATTTAATGCAAACACACACACAGATACACATATATACATACACTTATTTAGTACTGGTGCTTGTCTAGATGCTGGAGATATTACAGGAGTGAAACATAAAATTTGTGCCCACTTAAAGTTTACATTCCAATGAGATTGGTGTGTCTACTTTGGGAGGAGTGAGGAATCTTTTCAACTTTGATTTTACTGATTCTTTTTACTCTTCAGATTTATTGAGGCAATTGACATGAAACATTGTGTAAGTTTAGGTATACAACATTATGATTTGATAAATGTATATATTACAAAATGATTACCTCAATAAGGTTAGTTAGCACATCTGTCTCTTCATATAATTGCAATTTTTTTTGTTGTGAGAATATTCAAGATCTAATCTCTTACCAACTTCCAAATATATATTACAGTATTGTTAATAACAGTCCCTATGCTATATATTAGAGCCTCAGAACTCACTCATCTTATAACTGGAGATTTGTACACTTTGACCAGCATTACCTCATTTATCCCACCTGTCAGCCCTAGCAATTGTCATTCTACTCTGTTTCTATGAGTTTGCTTTTTTTTTCTTTTGTAGTTTCAAGTCTTTATTTAATTTAGTTAAGATACAGTGTTATATTAGTTTCAGGTATAGAATTTAGTGATTCATCATTTTCATACAATACCCAGTGCTTATCACAAGTGCCCTCCTTAATACCCATCACCTATTTAACCCATTTCCCTTGCCCACTTGCCTTCCAGCAACCCTTAGTTTGTTCTCTGTAGTTAAGAGTCAGCTTTTTGAAAAAATTTTTGATTCTACATGTAAGTGAGATCACATAGTATTTGGCTTTCTCTGTCTGACTTAATTCACTTAGCTTAATGCGCTCAAGGTCTACCCATGTTGTCACAAATGGCAGAATTTCATTCTTTTTAATGGCTGAAAAATATTCATATATGTCTATATCTATATATCATATTTCCTTATCCATTCATTCATTGAGGGATAGTTAGATTTTTTCCATTTCCTGGCTAATATGAATGAACATAGGAATACAAATAGTTCTTTGAGATTATGATTTCATATTCTTTAGATATGTACTCAGAATTATATTGCTGGATCATATAGTAGTTTAATTTCTAAAGGAGACTTTGTTGTGTTTGTCACAGTGGCTGACCAATTTACCTTGTCCTTCTGATAATAGCCATCTCAAATGGTGTGAGGTGGTATCTCATTGAAGTTCTGATTTGCATTTCCCTGATGATTGATGTAGAGCATCTTTTCATGCACTTATTGGCCATTTGTATATCTTCTTTGGAAAAATATCTCTTCTAGTGTTCTGCCCATTTTAAAATTGATTTTATTTTGTCATTGTGGTGTTTAAGTTCCTTATATATTTTGGGAAAAACTCCCTCATCAGATAATAGTTTACAAATATTTTTCCCATTCTGTAGGTTGCCTTTTTATTTTGTTGATTGTTTCCTTTGTTGTGTGAAAGACTTTTAAGTTTGATGTAGTCTCTCTTGTTGATTTTTTTGTTGTTGTTGCTTGTGCTTTTGGTGTCATATCCAAAAAATCATTGCCAAGACCAATGTTAAGGAGATATTTCCCTACTGTTCTTCAAAGAGTTTTGTGGTTTCAGGTATTACATTTATATTCTTAATCCAATTCAAGTTAATTTTGGTGTAAGCTAGGGGTCCTGTACCATTCTTTTGTGTGTGGATATCCAGTTTTCTAGCTCCGTTTATTGAAGAGACTATCCTTTCTGCATTGTTTCCTTGACCCCCTTGTCAAATATTAGTTGACCGTATATGTGTGGTCTTATATCTGGGCTCTCTATGCTGTTCCATTGGTTTAGGTGTTTGTTTTAATGCCTGTACCATACATTTTGATTACTATAGCTCTGTAATATAGTGTAATGTTAGGAAGTATGGTTTTTTTCCCCTCAAGAGAGAATGAATTTGAAGAATTTCTAGGAGATAAAATTGGCAGGTATTCATCATTTATTGGTAAAGGATTATTAAGGGAAAAGGTTATTCTTAGGTTTCTGGTTTGGGTGGTTAAGTTGTTGATGGGGGTCACTGACTAAGGTAGGAAATACAGAAGATTTAGGAGGAGTAGATTGGAAGCTAAGAATATGTGGAAAGTTATGAGCTCTAGTTTGTATATATTGAGTTTGAAGTACATGCGAGTTATCCAGTTGTTTATGTTAAACAGTAAATCATATATGTGAGCTGATGTTGAGGGAGATTGAGTGGTTGAGGTGTTGATTTTGGGATTTATCACTTTATGGATTATTAAAATAAACTTTTCAGGGAGCCAGTGAAGAGTGAGAAGGTTAATCACCTGAGCACAGAACCATATGCATAAAGAGGACAACTGAGAATGAAGTAGGAAACTGAGAAGGAAGTTAGTATGGTGGGAGATTGTGAAGTTTCAAAAGATGCCTGCAGGTTCAAATGGAATAGAGAGGCAAAATGAAATAAGGACTGAAATGCTTTTGTTGGATTTTGGCAATTAGAGTTTGTTTTGATATGAGTGTGATTAGATCCAGTGGATGTTAGAATTAGCCAGGAACTTTAAAATTACAAAGATTTACCCCTTGTTTTTAAAGACAGGAATGTTTTAGAGACAATGTTCATTGAGAGTTTTTATGTAGGTTACAGCTGAAAAATATTGCCTGCACATAGTAGGTGCTTAATAACCAGTGTTTGAATGAATGATTGAACTCTCTATTACTAGAACCAGAACTAGAATCATACATCTAGATTTAGGTGTGAAGTTAGATTGAGACATTCTTGTTTTTTAAGTTAGGTCTCTATTGCTCTGATCTTCCCTCTTAGAACCACGTTTGCTGAAAACCCAAAATTTTGATAGGTAGTATTTCTGCTTTCATTTGTCTCTAGTTATTTTTTTAATTTCTTCTTTGATTTCTTTGATTATACATTGGTTAATGCATTGCTTCAGTAACATATTGTTTAATCATCACAGTTTTGTGGATTTTCCAGTTTTCTTCTTATAATTGATTTTTTAGTTTTATATCATCATAGTCGGAGAAGATACTTGATATGATTTTATTATTGAGACTTGTTTTGTGGCCTAACATGTGATCTGTACTAGGTAATGTTTCATGTACACTTGAGAAAACTATGTATTCTGTTGATCTTGAATGGAATGTCTGTATATGTCTATTATGTCCATCTGTTTTAATGTATTGTTTAAGGCCAGTGTTTCCTTATTGATTTTTTATTTAGATCTATCCATTGATATAAATCAGGTGTTAAAGTTCCTTCCTATTATTGTAGTCTGTCAGTTTCTCCCTTTAGATCTGTTAATATTAGCCTTATATATATTTATATATTGGCATTCTAGTGAGTTCAATGTTTTGCCTATATTTTGTGCTTTCTGTAAAATAAAACACTCAATATGTATTCCTTTATATCTGGTTTGTTTGACTTATCATTTTTTGAGAATTACCTATTAGTAAAAGGAAAAATGGTCTTTATTTCTTATTGTTACAAGAGTGGATTCCGAAAATTTGTTGTTTGTAAGTACTAAAGGAAGGATTATTGGTGTTGGAAAGTGCACTAGGCTAAGATCTGAGGTCCTGGGTTCAATTTCCATTCTGTGACTAGGCAGGGATCTTGGGAAAGTACCTTACCTCTCTGAGTCTTGATTTCCCTATTTGCAAAATAAGAATAGTTGTGTGTGTGTGTGTGTGTGTGTGTGTGTGTGTGTGTGTGTGTAGTACCTATTACATAGGCTATGGGGATCTAATTAACTCATTTAAAGAATATTTCCTGAGCAGTTACTATGTTCTAGGCACTGCTCCAAGTGCAGTTATATAGCCATATACAGAGTAGGCAAAAATTCATGCCTTCAAGAAGCATAAACTATAAGGTAAAGAGGTATGTAAAAGTATATTGAAAACAATCAAATATATGATGACATCATCATACAAACTAGTCACTAATGCTCAAATCATATGTATTATATAAATAATGTATTTATAATGCATTATTATATTATAATGTGTTATTTGGTTTTACCCAAGTCCCTGAGATTTAGAGAATGGAAATGGTTTTTTATACCAGGATAATTTATCATCCAGGAATCAGTTCCATCAGGTGTTATTTTTGGGGGTTGTCTCAGGTGTTTACCAATTAGCATGGAGAGACATTAGGGATTTTCATGGAAATCCCAGCAAATTGCCAAGCAACTTGTAGATAACCAAAGGTTATTGGCATTCTACCTTTTGACTAATTCAAAAACATTTAACTGAGAGATATCATAAAATATTTATTAGGATTGAAGAAGAAAAACACACTTTAAAAGCATGAATTATTTGCTAATACTGAAAATATTTTCCAGGTCTCTTTGATGTTATTTTCAACAAAGGAAATTTATGCATTTTCCAAAGTCATGAAATGAGACATCTTTCTCTTGCTGTTGACAACAACAATGTCACTGGAATGGTATGCTGTAATTTTCCTTTTTGTCATATATCAATAGTATTGTATCCACATATAATCTATTTTTATAAGATCAAATTGTATTTCCTTTGGCTTTCACTTTCACCATTTTCATTATTCTGTTTTGTCTAAGTTTTGAGATTCTGATGTATAAATGGTCCTGAATTTCAGCAATTAAAATTTAGACAAGAAAAAGTAGACCACTGTCCTGATAACATTCAAAATATTAACTAAGCCTCCAAAAGGAGATGATTTAATTTCTCAAAGGCCCTTTCAGGGAGCATATTATTAGGGGAAAATAATAATAATTTCACCTAAGTACACTTTGTATTGCTTGGTTTAGGTTTGAAAAGTAGCTTTTAATATATAAAGTAGTTTAAAAAATATATGCATGCTTTTTATTTTGAAAAATGAGACAGCATAGGATAACTGTCATGCACTGTTCCAAATGCTTAATAGGTGTTATAACATTTAGTCTTCATATCTACCCTCTGAGAGAATCCATTATTATCCCTATTTAACAGAAGAAGAACCTGACAGGTAGATGCATTGAGTTGCCCAAGGTCACATAGGTAGTAAATGTGAAAGCAGGAATTGAACACAGGCATTCTGATTCTAGCATTCATGCTACAGCTTCCTCATACAATGTTATATAATATTACATGATTATTTTTTAAGATTTTATTTATTTATTTATTTATTTATTTATTTATTTATTTATTTATTTTAGAGAGAGCATGAGTAGAGGGAGAAGAGGGAGAGGGACAAGCAAACTCTACACCGAGTGCAGAGCTCCTTGCAGGGCCCGATCCCCCGACCCTGAGGTCACGACCTGAACTGAAACCAAGAGTTGGAGGCTCAACCAGCTGAGACACATAGGCACCCCAATATTACATGATTTTTGACTCATAGCATGTTATTTAATTTAAGGGAAAATAATAATTATTGAAAAAAAGCTTATGTAATTTGTAGGCCTGAAATTCAGGCTAAGTGATAATCAGTCAACTTTTCTTCATAAAGCCTTTTCTCCTCTGGTCTGGACTTAGCAAGTCATCCTGTGCTATACTTTGTAGCATATTCTTCTCAGTTAGTACAAGGTCCTAGTCATAGTAAGTGCTTATAAATATGAATGTAGTAGATATGGAATCTACTCAATTAAGTCAAGAGTTTGAGAAATGTCCCATTACTCTATTTTTCTAAAATCAAATTAAATCTACTTCCAAGCCCCTATCCTACTAGGTTGGTGAGAGTTTCTGTATTAGTTATTATGAGACTCACCTTGTTATACACAAGATTTCTCCTCGTTTGGGGGGGTCTTAGAATATCTGGTAACAGCCCTCTTAGCTTCAAGTCCACACCAGTCACTGCTAATGTACTTATCAAACATCAGATGATTTCTTTAAAGATGAATAGCCTTGTCGCTTACCTGCCATCCTTATACAAGAGCATTTTGCCGAGTTTGGTAGCCTTTGTGTCATGGGTTAAGCCATTCAAGGCCATCAATGAGTCCTTCCTTTTCAGGCTCAAGTACCTCCCCAAGGTAATGATGGGAAATGGGGGTAAAATCTCAAATAGTACCTTGAACCAGGAATGTTTCCTTGTAGCATAACCTCCTCATTTGTTTAGCTTTTTGTAAGTAAAACCTAGTAATGCATGTCTGTTAATTTTAGCTTTTAGTCTAAAATAATCCTGGGTTAGGAGGATACAAATAAAGACATGAAAAATAAACAACAATAAAATACATATTAACAACTCAGAATATCCTGCCACTGAAGTTTTTTTGTTGTTACCCAATACTCTACCATGGGTTCTGAGAAATCAAGAGAAGAAAGTCTTGGAACAAAACATTGGAAATCAGGCTAGAGAATCGAAACAATTAAATTACAAAAGCATGTCATAGATAATACAAAGATTTTATAGAGTGGAGTAGACCTGTACATACATATAATGTCCAAACATTTTAAATTTAATTATTTTCTATTGCTAATTCAGAGTTTTTTTTGTTTTTTTGTTTTTTGTTTTCCTTTTAGGCTAGTGGTGGAGCCTGCACTGAGCTGCGGGTGCTGTATCAGCCCAACCGCTGTGCACTTCTTGAGTCAGCACTGGTTCCTGGTCACATAGTTACTTTTGATCATCATGGCAAAACAGCTGCTGAATCATCCGTGGGCTATGCAGACCTTTCAAAAGAATTTGTGGTTTTTGTCAAGGTAAAATGGTGGAAAGTCATTAAAGTGTATATTGCTAAATACCTACTTTCTTTTGCTCTGTTGAGGAATACTCTTGAGTTGAGTCATTAAGGAGTAATCAGATCTCTTCCCACTAATGCCACTCTTCCTACAGGTGGCATTGATGCCTATTGCCATTCTATTTACCCAAACTTTGAAAAGCAATAGGGATCTTAGCTTTAGCAGCACTGAAACTGGTAGGAGTAATATCCTGAATTCAATTGAATTTGGAGGTTAAAACTATAAATGGTATAAATGTGGGAATTCTAAATAAAAATTTATAGACTCTGACGTTGGGAGTCAAATTTATATATTTAACTTTTCTAACAATTAGAATATTTACAATCTTTGAGTGTTGTATGTGTGTGATCATTTTTGCTTCTTTCTTTATAGTATGTGTCTGTGAATTTATCTTAAAAATATTATTGTTATCATAATAATATAGTAAGTATATGAGATTGCCTATTTTGTGCCAAGCACTTCACCGAGAGCTTTACCACATACAAAACTGTATTTAATCATCCTAGAAGTACTGACAGATATTATCTGTATTTTAAACATGAAGAAAAGATTTTCAGAGAAATTAAAAATCTGACTAGTATAACGTAACTAGTAAATGGTAGATCATGATTCAAATCAAAGTCAGTTTGTCTTCAAAACTTTTTATACTTACTATATAATAAACACTTCATTACATTTATTATTTTTTCCTGAAACAACATGATTTTTAATGCTTGCATAATACCCTAACATAAAGTATATGATTATGTATATGTGTTTATTTATTTATTTAATCACTGGATGTTTAATCTTAATATCTTCATTTTACCACTCTATATATGTTACTGCAAAATATACTTGACATATGTCTTTGGCCAATATTTTATCATTTTCTAAGTTAGATGATTTGAAATAGAATTTAAGAGTCAGAATATGAAGGCTTTAAGACTATGGGAACATACTGACAAATTTCTTTCCAGAAATGTACTAATTTCCATCCTGTGAAAGTTAAACCAACTCTGAAGTTAGAGGGGACAGTTTACATGACCACCTTCACTTCTGACACAAATTTCAGAGTTCCAGGGTCCTTGAAACCACTATCAAGTTTTGATAACTTAATAGAATAACTCAGAACTCACTGGAGTTGTCATATTCATGGTTATGGTTTATCACAGAGAAAGGATACAGGTTATAGTCAGCTAAGGGAAGAGACACATAGGGCAGAATTCAAGAAAAGTACCAAAGGGTGCAACTTCTAGTTGTCCTCTCCCCATAGAGTCAGGACAGCTTTAGTTTCTCAGCATTGATATGTGACAATATGCATGGAGTTTTGTCAACCAGAAAGCTCACCTGAGCCTTGGTGCCCAGTCTTTATTGGGGTTCAATCATATAAGGAGTCCATGTGGATGATCTCAGTCTCCAGCCTCTCGGGAGGTCAGCTGACACCTTGTGACTCAAAGCTGCCACCCGAAATCACATTTTTACTATGTGGCTGGCCCAAGTCCATCAAGCAAACAAAAACTCATATCAAACTTGACAATCCAAAGGTTTAGAGATTACATTTTAGAATCTGAAGGCTTTTAAAAGCCAGACATCTGTGGGTAAAGTTCATTTCTTTCTTTTTTTAAATTGAAGTATAATTAACATACAGTGTACATTAGTTTCAGGTATGCAATGTAATGAGTTAACAATTCTATACATTTCTCTGTGCTCATCAAAATAAGTGTGCTCTTAATTCTCTTTATTTCACCCATCCCCCTACCCAATTCTTCTCTGGCAACAACCAGTTTGTTCTCTGTATTTAAGAGTCTGTTTTTTTGTTTCTCTCTTTTTTCCCTTAATTTCTTTACTACCCAATTCCTTTAGCAGTGTAGGAGAGTGCACATCTTGTTGACCTTAGTGTTGAGCATGGTCCTTAAAAAAAACTATGACAATTTTTAGAGTAATAAACTACTGTGAATTACCTTTTTTGATGTTTATTTGCCATTTGTATTTTGTATTCTGCGACTTCTAAATTTATGTATTTTATCTATTTCTCTAGTGTTGCTGTATTCTAATAAAACTTCAAGAATTTTTTACATCTTCTTCTTAAGTTATTGATTGCCTAGGATTTACTTAAATATACCTTCGTTATATTTGATAACTCTTTTCATTCAGTCAGTCCTACATATATACATTGAACTAATATCCATATGGTGCATCCATAATCAGGTACACTTGTACACTATTTTTCTTCCACTTTGTATTACTATTATAATTATTTGTTTATATTGATTGTAAAGTTCTTAAGATAAATGTTTGTGTTTTGTATTTTTTTTAAATATCTATAGCATCTGATGGTGACTCTTACACTCTCAATAACTAATGATTGATGTAAATTATAATGAGTCAGCCAGAGAACCTCCTTTTATTTTGTTTAGTTTTGCATAGCAGTTAGATTATTTACTTCCTTATTTTGCTTACTTTTAGCCAACAAGTTTCTGATAAGATTCTGATCACTACGACTTCTGTAAGAGAATGAACTCTACTGCCATCTTCTTTTAGCAAAACATGAGCTTGTTATTTACTGCCTTCTGTTCTGTTTGTTGTTCTGAAGGGTGTGTTCCTCGACAGTGCTGTGGTTCTACTTGCTACGAGCCTGTGCCAAGCCCTGTGTCTCCAGCCTGATGGGAGCTGCACTGGAGTGGGAAGCCAGTCTGAAAAATCCTACTGGAAAGTGCATAAAATCAGCTCTGGTATTTGCATGTTCGAAAGTGTGAAAAACACACGGATGTATCTGAGGATTAGGGACGGCCGGTGTGATGGAACAGTAAGCATCTGCTTGTATTTTTCTCAGCAAATGTTTAAGACATTTGCCAATGATAGATATGAGAATGGCACTTTCTGAGAGTTTCGTTTTTTTAATTTTAACCTATAAACATTTTGGAAATTGGATGTTATATGATGGTCTCCCATGACTTATTAAAAAGTAGGAGGGCAGCCACATGCTTGGTATGATTAGAGAAGGATTCTGACCCTTTAGACATTGCTTCTGGAATGTAATGCACACACAAATCACCTGGGAATTGTATTATAAAGCAGATTCTTTTTTTTCTTTTTTTAAAATTTTTATTTTTTACTTACTTATTCTTTATAATAATTTTTTATTATGTTACGTTAGTCACCATACAGTATATCCTTAGTTTTTGATGTAATGTTCCATAATTCATTATTTGCGTATAACACCCATTGCACCATGCAATATATGCTCTCCTTAATACCCATCACAGGCCTATCCCAATCCCCCAACACCCTCCCCTCTGAAGCCCTCAGTTTGTTTCCCAGAGTCCACAGTCTCTCATAGTTCATTGCCCTTTCTGTTTACCACCCCCTTCATTCTTCCCTTCCTTCTACCGATCTTCCTACTTTTTATGTTCCATAAATGAGTGAAACCATATAATTGTCTTTCTCTGCTTGACTTATTTCACTTAGCAAAATCTCCTCCCGTAGTGTACATGTTGCTGCAAAAGCTGTGTAATCGTTCTTTCTGATGGCTGAGTAATATTCCATTGTATATATGGACCACAGCTTCTTAATCCAGTCATCTGTTGAAGGGCATCTCGGTTCCTTCCACGATTTAGCGATTGTGGACAATGCTGCTATGAACATTGGGGTGCATAGGGCCCTTCTCTTCACTACGTCTGTATCTTTGGGGTACATACCCAGTAGTGCAATGGCTGGGTCATAGGGTAGCTCAATGTTTAACTTTTTAAGGGACCTCCACACTGTTTTCCAGAGTGGCTGTACCAACTTGCATTCCCACCAACAGTGTAAGAGGGATCCCCTTTCTCCACATCCTCTCCAACAATTGTTGTTTCCTGCCTTGTCAATTTTTGCCATTCTAACTGGTGTCAGGTGTATCTCAAGATGGTTTTGATTTGAATTTCCCTGATGGCTAATGATTTTGAACATTTTTTCATGTGTCTGTTAGCCATTTGTATGTCTTCATTGGAAAAGTATCTGTTCATATCTTCTGCCCATTTTTTGATTTGTTTATTTGTTTCTCACGTATTGAGTTTGAGAAGTTCTTTGTAGATCTTGGATACTAGTCTTTTATCTGTAGTGTCATTTGCAAATATATTCTCCCATTCCGTGGGCTGCCTCTTAGTTTTTTTGACTGTTTCCTTGGCTGTGCAGGAGCTTTTTATCTTGATGAAGTCCCACAAGTTCATTTTTCCTTTTGTTTCTCTTGCCTTTGGAGGTGTGTCATGAAAAAAGTTACTGTAGCCAATGTCAAAGAGGTTGCTGCCTATGTTCCCCTCTATGATTTTGATGGATTCCTGTCTCACATCGAAGTCTTTCATCCATTTGGAGTTTATCTTTGTGTGTGATGTGAGAGAGTGGTCAAGTTTCATTCTTTTGGATATAGCTGTCCAATTTTCCCAGCACCATTTATTGAAGAGACTGTCTTTTTTCCACTGGATGTTTTTTCCTGCTTTGTCAAAGATTAGCTGACCATAGAGCCGAGGGTCCATTTCTGGAGTCTCTATTCTGTTCCATTCGTCTATGTGTCTGTTTTTGTGCCAGTACCATGCTGTCTTGGTGATCACAGCTTTGTAGTGTAACTTGAAATCCGGCAACGTGATGCGCCCAGCTTTGTTTTTCCTTTTCAACAATTCCTTGGGGATTCTGGGCCTTTTCTGGTTCCACACAAATTTAAGGGCTGTTTGTTCCAGTTCTTTGAAAAATGTCATTGATATTTTGATCCGGATGGCATTGAAAGTGTAGATTTCTCTGGGCAGCATAGACATTTTAACTGTTTATTCTTCCGATCCATGAGCATGGAATATTTTTCCATCTTTTTGTGTCTTCTTCAGTGTCTTTCAAGAGTGATTTGTAGTTTCTAGAATATAGATCCTTTTACGTCTCTGGTTAAGTTAACTCTGAGAAAATGTATGATTTTTGGTGCTATCGTAAATGGAATCGATTCTCTAACTTCTCTTTCTTCTGTCTCATTGTTCATTTGTAGAAATGCAACTGATTTCTGAGCATTGATTTTGTATCCCGCCACCTTACTGAATTGCTCTTTAAGTTCTAGGAGTTTGGGGGTGGAGTCTTTTGGGTTTTCTATATAGAGTATCATGTCATCTGTGAAGAGAGACAGTTTGACTTCTTCTTTGCCAATTTGGATACCTTTTATCCCTTTTTGTTGTCTGATTGCTGTTGCAAGGACTTCTAGTACTATGTTGAATAATAATGGCGAGAGTGGGCATCCTTGTCGTGTTCCTGATCTTAAGGGAAAGGCTTTCAGCTTTTCCCCATTGAGAATGATATTTGCTGTAGGCTTTTCATAGATGGTTTTTATGAGATTGAGGAATGTACCCTCTATCCCTACACTCTGAAGGGTTTTAATCAGGAAAGGATGCTGTATTTTGTCAAATGCTTTTTCTGCATCAGTTGAAAGGATCATATGGTTCTTGTCTCGTCTCTTTAAGTTAATGTGATCTGTCACACTGATCGATTTGTGAGTGTTGAACCACCCTTGCATCCCAGGGTTGAATCCCACTTGGTCATGATGGATAATCTTTTTAATGTGCTGTTGGATACTATTATGTAGGATCTTGTTGAGAATTTTGGCATCCATATTCATCAGGCATATCAGTCTGTAATTCTCCTTTGCCTGGTTTTGGGATCAAGGTAATCCTGGCCTCATAGAATGAGTTTGGTAGTTTGCCTTTTGTTTCTATTTTTTGAAACAGCTTCAGGAAAATAGGTATTATTTCTTCTTTGAATGTTTGGTAGAATTCCCCAGGGATTGCATCAAGCCCTGGACTCTTGTTTTTTGGGAAGTTTTTATCACTACTTCCAACTCTTCATGATTAATCAGTCTGTTTAGATAATCGATTTCTTCCTGTTTCAGTCTTGGTAGTTTATTGGTTTCTGGGAATGCACCCAATTCTGCCAGGTTGTTTAATTTATTGGCATATAGTTGTTGATAATAGTTTCTAATGAGCCTTCCTATTTCCTTGATGTTACTCGTGATCTCTCTCCTTTCATTCATAATTTTATTAATTTGAGTCCCCTCTGTATTCTTTTGTATAAGTCTGGCCAGTGGCTTATCAATCTTATTAATTCTTTCAAAGGACCAGCTTCTAGTTTTGTTGATCTGCTCTACTGTGCTCCTGGTTTCTAATTCATTGATCTCTGCTCTAATCTTCATCAGTTGTCTTCTTGTGTGTGGGTTAGGCCTGTTCTTCTGTTCCAGCTCCAGCTTCTTCTTCTTTTTTTTTAAAATTTATTTATTTGTTTATTTATTTTAATTTTTTTTATTATATTATGTTAGTCACCTTACAGTACATCCCTGGTTTCTGATGTAAAGTTCAATGATTCACTAGTTGCGTATAACACCCAGTGCACCATGCAATACATGCCCTCCTTACTACCCATCACCAGTCTATCCCATTCCCCTCCCCCCTCCCCTCTGAAGTCCTCAGTTTCCAGCTCCAGCTTCTTAAGGTGAAAATATAAAAACTGCATTTTAGATTTTTCTATTCTTTTGAGTGAGGCTTGGATGGCTATGTATTTTCCCCTTAGGACTGCCTTTGCAGTGTCCCATAGGTTTTGGACTGATGTGTTTTCATTCTCATTGGTCTCCATAAATTGCTTAAGTTCTTCTTTAGTTCCCTGGTTTACCCAATCATTCTTAAACAGGATGGTTCTTAGTTTCCAAGTGTTTGAGTTTCTTCCAAATTTTTCCTTGTGATTGAGTTCCAGTTTCAAAGCATTGTGGTCTGAGAATATGCAGGGAATAATCTCAGTCTTTTGGTATCAGTTGAGACCTGTTTCGTGACCCAGTATATAGTCTCTTCTGGTGAAAGTTCCATGTGCATTTAAAAAGAATGAGTATTCTGTTGTTCTAGGGTGTAGTGTTCTGTATATATCTATGAGGTCATCTGGTCCAGTATGTCATTCAAAGCTCTTGTTTCTTTGTTGATTTTCTGCTTAGGTGATCTGTCTATTGCTGAGAGCAGACTGTTGAGGAGCAGCTAGATACACAAGCCAACTCTTAACCAGAATAAAGAGACATATAGATAATATGCCTATGCCCCTGGACTGTGAACGAGTTTTATATAATTAACCAGTGTTTCCTGTGGGCAGTTCTTGTTAAGAAGAACAAAGTGCTATGGTATATTTCAAAATGGTTCATTTCCCCTCCCCCTGCCAGAAGCACAAGGAAATTCTTCTCTGATACTCACTGTGGGACCCTGGTTGAGCTCTTGGAGATAAAGTCATAAAAATATAGGGACCTGTCTATGACTGGAATCCCCTGGAGTATTAAATAAATCTTTAAATAAAATAAAATATCCCAAACTCCTCAATAAGGCCTGACATTTGATAGGTGCTCAACAAATAATAAATAAGAAGTTGAAATATCACTTGGTGGTGATGAGTAGGAGGTGTCCTTCTGCAAAGAAACCAGATGGGGGAAAGGCGCATTAGATGTTGTTTTAGCTTGCAGTGGTATGAGCGTGCATCAATATGCCAACATGGCTTTGTCCAGTTGGTTTTTGTTCTTTTTTTTTTTTAAAAATATGAGAGACTATGGACTCTGAGAAACAAACTGAGGGCTTCAGAGGGGAGAGGGGTGGGGGAATGGGATAAACTGGTGATGGGTAGTAAGGAGGGCACGTATTGCATGGTGCACTGGGTGTTATACACAACTAATGAATCATCGAACTTTACATCAAAAACCAGGGATGTACTGTATGGTGACTAACATAATATAATAAAAAAACATTAAAATAAAAAAACAAAAAGATCTTATTTATTTATTTGAAAGAGAGAGTGAGAGAGAGAGAGAGTATGACCAGGGGGAGGGCCAGAGGGTGAAGCAGGGAGCCTGACCTGGGGTTCAATCCCAGGACCCTGAGATCATGACCTGAGACCCAGGAAGACACTTGACTGGCTGAGCCACCCAGGTGCCCCTGGTATTTATTGTTGATATGTAGGAAGGCATACAGAGTACAACATGACCCTTTTACATCCAGAACCCACATATTTTCTTTTATTCCCCATCTCCATTTCATTAATCAGTTTGTATTTGGGTTAGGGATAAAACAGAGATTTTTATTTTTTTTAAGTTTTTAAAGTTTTAATTTTCATTCCAGTTAGTTAACATATAGTTTTACATTAGTTGTAGGTGTACAATATAGTGATTCAATAATTCCATACATCACCTGGTGCTCATCATGAAAAGTGCATGACTTAATTCCTGTCACCTATTTAACCCATCCCCCCATCTACCGCCCCTCTGGTAACCCTGTCTCTTCTTTCTAATTAAGAGTCTACAACAGATTTTTAAATGAAAGAAGAAAAAAGGGAATAAAGTACTCTCTAAAGGTTTACTGTTTTGAAATTTAGTTATATTAAATTTTATTTTCATTCTTTTCACAAATTGTATTTAACGGAGAGTTAAAAAAGGGATATTATTCTTCAGGTGTTTACGTCTATTGGAGGGAACAAATATGCACAATCAGTGATCTAGATTACAAACACAAAATAGTAATCCAATTCAAGTTATGGTTTATATGAGAGCTGCAGGAGAGGTAGGTTGATTTGAGCAGGGTAGGTAAGTCAGGAGAAATTTCTTGTATAGGAGAGGAAAAATATCTTTTTCCAATACCTTTCTAAGTTCTCAATTGGGACCCCTGGAACAAAGGACAGACAATGAGAAAAGCGTACATATTTATTTAATATAAGTTATACATGACACAGGATTCTCTTTAAGGAAATGAAGACTGGAAGGAGTAGTTAAATCAGGATGTTTTAATGCTAGTTTTGATGAAGATTGGAGAGTTGTAGAAAAATGAGATAAGACCAAATAGAGTATGAGCTAAGTGTAGTAAACTGGGGGAAACAGCAAGGCCTATTTATTCAAGTTCCTCTCAGCATCCTTCTGTCTTTGGTGATAAGGATGCTCTTTTCCTAGTGGTATAAGAAGGGCAGCTCTCACATGAGAATCTTATGACCTGCTTCAGGGGAAGGTCAGAAAATCCTTCCTGCCCTGCCATTTTACAGATTCTTTCAGTTTGAAATTTCGGTATTCTAATGTACATATTTTGCAGTAGTGTGTCTTGAACCCCATTACCTAGAACAGTGAATTTACAGGAAATAATTCCATTTTCATTATCAAAAGAGAGAGGGAAAGATATTATATGAACAAATTATAAGTTTAGAAATTGGTAAAAAAGAGAATTTTTAAAAAAAGAATTAACAAACATTTATTGAGTTCTTACTGAAAGGCAGAAAATATATCTACTGCTAATGCTACAGTCCATATAATAAGACATGCCCCCTGCCCTCAGAGAACTTGCAATCTAGAAGAGGGAAAAAAGAATGCAAACAGATCATTATACCACAGTGTGAAAGTGCATTAATGGAGGTTAAGTATCAAGTTCCATGTAGAAAAGGAGAGATGTTTGGGAACGGGTTTTTGTGTGAGTCATGGGTAGTTGCTTGAGAGTCATGGGTAGTTGCTTGAGATCCGTAATGTAAAATATCATCCATTTTTAATAGGATATTTATTTTAAGTTTGGGGAGATTGTGGGCTGGTAATAATATTGAAGTTCATAAATCTGGCCTCTATATAAGAGATGGGCTAGTTTATGGAGAACCTAAAGTCTACATAAATAACAATGGGAAATATGAAATATTTTTAATATTAAAATATATGAAATAGTTTGACTCAAAAGCCCACAGTTTGCCCTAAAGTACACTAGTAGTTCTAGCATGTTCCAGTATGCTTAGTTGAGTTGATTGGGTTTTTTTTTTCAGCCAAAATAATGCTTTTTATATATCTTGGTGTCTGTTCAGCTCAAAGATTAGTTCTTAATAGCTCAGTAATAAGTCATGGTTTCCTTTTTTCCCTTTCTCTTCCTGCATCCTTGGATGGTACCTGGGTGTGAAACTTTAGAAAAAAAGCCATGAAGAAAGGCCACTGGACATATATTCTTCTTCAATCCCACACTGCTCTCTCTGCAATGTGGCTGATTTGGTTTATCCTTGGACATCTCAATATTACATAATTTCAAATGAGGCTCATATTGTAGTCTGAACATTTTGGGCAATATCATGGAGCTTGAGATACTATCTGGTTTGGTCTCAAGATTTCCAACCCTGTTGCCAAGTTGTACCAAGTTCAGCCCTCTCCCAGGTCACTAGTCTTCTCAGAACCTGCCATTGGGGTATGAGGTAACTTTTGGATCCCCTGATGTCTCCATGTGAGCTGTGGATAAGATAAGCTGTATCAGTGTCTTCTAAGATTCCTCCCTCAGACATTTTTTTAAATGTTTTTTTTATTATATTATGTTAGTCACCATATAGTACATCCCTGGTTTTTGATGTAAAGTTCCATGATTCATTACTTGCGTATAACACCCAGTGCACCATGCAATATGTGCCCTCCTTACTACCCATCACCAGCCTATCCCATTCCCCCACCCCCCTCCCCTCTGAAGCCCTCAGTTTGTTTCTCAGAGTCCATAGTCTCTCATGCTTCATTCCCCTCAGACATTTTTAATTCACGTTCTGGGTGGCATCACGTTACTCTGGTACTGAATATTGGATGCTCAAAGGGAAATTTGTAAAATTTCCTGGGATAATACCTCCATTCTTGAGATTCTCCCCTAAAGTATATGAATATTTTGCTGCCCCTTATTTCTTTGCTATACCAAGAATAACCCCAAATGGGGTTTGCATAAGGGTATCCAGTCTCTCTTTAGCCCATTTACCCTGGGCTCCTCTTTCTAGTATCAGATGGGCTTTTCTTTTTCTTGTGGGGTAAAAATTTCTACTGTGCCGCACATGGTATCTACCTTTTCAGTAGCTACATAATTTAAACTCTGTGGTGTCTGGCTCTTCAGTCTTGGCTCTAGGTATATAAAGTCCAATTTTGGAATTTCTTTTAGCAACTATTTTATCTTTCAATGAAGCTTGGTTTTGCAAACTTCTGATTTCTTATTTGGTATAAATTTCTTAAAACCCTTCTATTTGGAAACTCAAAGTTGAGCAAAGATTTATTTGTTCTGGGCTGGATTCTACTTACCCATGACACAATGAGCATATTGATCCAGTAGGTGGGAGAGTCTTTTAACAATTATCAAGGAAAACATTGGTTTAATAATCCACAAATATCCTCACTTCAGTTAGTGGTTGTAGTGATACAGGCATGAGGTTGTATGGGTCTGAAGTTTGGGAAGTAACTATGAAACTAAAATTTGAGTGAAATTTGATAGATATTATTGTGGATTGGTTAGTGGGTCTTAATGGCTGGTTGAATACTGATGGTGAAAATAAAATTTAAAAAGCCTCAACAAACAAAAGAAAGAGGAGAATTTTTCTCAATTTGATAAAGAATATCTACAAAAAAACTTATAGCTAATATCATACATAATGGTGAGAAACTGGATACTTTTCCCCTAAGGTCAGGAATAAGGCAAGGATATCCATTGTCACCACATCTATTTAATATTGTGTTGGAAGTTCTGGCTAATTCAATAAGACAAGAAAAGGAAACAACCTGTACAGATTAGGAAGGAATAAATAAAATTGTCTTTGTTTTCAGATGACATAATAGGTTATGTAAAAAAACCTCAAAGAATCAACAAAAAGCTCTGGAACTAATAAGTGATTATAGCAAGCCTGCAGTATATAAGATTACTATACAAAATTCAATTGATTCCTTAAATACTAGCAATGAACAATCAGAATTTGAAATTAAAAACACAACATCAGTTACATTAGCGCCAAAAGAAGAAGAAATGCTTAGGGATAAAACTAACAAAATATATACATAAGATCTATGTGTGGAAAAATATAAAACTCTGATGAAAGACATCAAGGAGATTTTCAATTAATGGACAAATATTCCATATTCATGGGTTGGAAGATTGAATGTTGTTAGTCCTTCCCAGTTTAGTCTATAGATTCAACACAAGCTCAATCAAAATATCAGCAAGCTATTTTATGGGTATCAACAAACTGATTCTAAAGCTTATATGGCAAGGCAAAAGACCCAGAATAGCCAATAAAATACTAAAGAAGAACAAAGTTGGAGGACTGACACTACCCAACTTCAAGGCTTACTGTAAAGCTGCAGTTCTCAAGACTGTGTGATTTTGGTTGAAGAATAGACAGATCAATGGAACAGAATAGAGCGCTTAGCAATAGACCCACATAAATACAGTCAATTTATCTTTGATATACAAACAAAGGCATTTCAATGGAGAAATGACTGCTTTTCAATAAATGGTGCTGGAACAATTGGATGTCCAAATGCCTAAATAAATAAATAAATAAATAAATAAATAAGAAATCTAGACACAGACTTTATACCTTTCACAAAATTGAACCTGCACATGAATGTTTATATCAGCTTTATTCATAATCACCAACTGGAAGCAACCAAGATGTCCTTCAGTAGTTAAAAAGATAAACTGTGGTACATCCGTACAATGGTTATTATTCAGTAATAAAAGTAAATGAACTATCAAGCCATGAAAAGACATTGAGAAAACTTATGTACATATTACTAAGTTTAAGATGCCAATATAAAAAGAGTACATAGTATACGATTCTAATTATATGACATTTTGGAAAATGTAAAACTATGAAGACAGTAAAATGATCAGTGGTTGCGAGAGGTTTGAGGGGAGTATGGAAGGGTTGAATAAGTAAAGCACAGGCAATCTTTAAGGCAATAAAATTATTGTGTATGCTACTATAATGGTAAGATACATTTTACATTTGTCAAAACACAAAGCACTGTATAGCACAGTGAGTGAAACTTAATGTGTGCAAATTAAAAAATAATCATTTAGGACGTTTGGGAATCCCAGGAAAAAATGAAGACTATGACAAAAAAATCTTAACTGTATTAAAAATATATGAAACAACCTTTATGAAGGTGATGGGAGAAAAGGTACTGACCTAAGAATCTTTGGAAATGAGTGGAGTAGATAAGACTAAAAGCAAATGGGAACTGCACATAAGCACTGTACTCTAGTTGATAAAGTTGCTCCCCTTGGGAGTTTGGTTAACAGTCTAATACTACTACAAATGTATATTGGAATGAAACATAATGGATGACAGATAATGGGAACCAAATTTCTCACTGTTGGAGTGGGAGTTTACAGATAAGCAAGGGGAGGAAGCTAGAGTGATCCATTTGTAATCCATTAGAATTGGAGATATTAGTATGAGCTCATGTTTAGCTTAATATAAATGTGAATGACTGTATATAGAAATATTTACAAATATGCATATACATGAATTAGTATAAATGTATATTTTTTTGCTCTGCTAGATGAGAAGGCCTAGAAACAACAACACCCCAGTAATAACAAGATCTAGTGCTCAGATCTTGGTCTATAATAACGTTCTCTAATAAAAGGATCCAGGGCTCCTTAGATAAATGGCTGATTCTAGGACTGGGGCAAGAAATATACAAAATGAATCTAGAGCATCTTGTAGTGCCAGAAAATAAGAAAGTGTTCAAAACAGCCAACACACACACACAACACACACACACACACACACACACACACACGGAACAATTTGAGCAACAGAATAAAGTAGTATGGGATTATAACCCTAAGTACAAAATAAATATTCATGAGCCCATAATAACCTACATAAATGATTGAATAAATAAATAAATGGGGGAAAAGAGATGAATCTCCTATGTAGAATTCCAGATAAATTATGTAAAATACTCTGCCTTCAAGGAAGTGAAGCATAACTCCTGCCTGTATGTAGGGGCTGCACATAGTGACTTCCTCCCAAAGAATAGAGTATGGAAAGGGGGACATGTAAAAATAGTGACCTTGCAGTAGAAAAGTCTGATGGACACTACCTTAGCCATGTGATTAAAGTCAACATCAGGAGCGATAAGTCATGTTGGAAACATGCATCCTTGATTTGATGTGCTGAAATTTGCACCTTTTCCTATGGTCTTCCAACCAATATCTCATACCCCTAGTCTAATCATAAGGAAGACATCAGACATATTCCAATAGTGAATATCCTGCAAAATACCTGACCAGTACTCCTCAAAACTGTCAAGGTCATCAAAACAAGGAAAATATAACAACTCCCACAACCAAGAAGATCCTGGACACATGGTGCCTAATATAGTGTATCCTGGATGGGATTCTGGACAGAAAAATGATATTAGTTTAAAATTAAGGCAATATCAATAAAGTATTAGTTAATAATTTATCAACATTGGTTCATTAGTTATAACAAACGTATCATAATAATGCAATATGTTAATAGGAAAAAGTAGGTGCAGATATATGGGAAACTCTGTACTGTCTTCTCACTTTTTCTGTAAATCTAAAACTGATGTAAAATATAAATTCTAGAAATAATAATTAAAGGGAGCTCCAGGGGTGCATACTTGAAGAACAGGCAAAAATTAAGATTCTGCTAATCATTGATAGAAAACTGCAAAAGGTTATGTAACTGATTGGGTAGATAATGAATATTAATGAGGGGCATTAAAGGGGTATTAAATAAATTATCTGAAGATAATTTAAGATCTGCCTCTATCACTCCTCTAATTAAAATCCCCCAGTGGCTCCCATGGTCTAAGATAAGGCTAGACTTTCTATGTTGCATACAAACTGATCCTACCTTGCTGGATTCACTTTCCTCTCTCTGTTGCTCAAGAATATCAAGAAGCTTGTTCATATACATACCATACTGCTTGTTGTCTCTTGGCCTTTGTTCATGCTGCCCCATGCCTGAAATTCCTTACCTCCCACCCTTCACTTTCCTCTACTTAGCTTAGTTCTTATTTAGCCCTCAACTCAGCTTCACCTTTTCCAGAAAGACCTTCCTGATTCTCTGGAATTTAATTTATTTTTTCCTCTCTAAACCCAAGGAATCCATCTCTATCCTATTGGCCTTACATATTATTATTATTATTATTATTAGTAGTAGTAGTATGTATGTATGGTTATGTGTTCTACTTGGTTATGAACAAATCAAAGCCAGAGTTTTATTGTACCCATAACAAGAACAGAAGAGTCATATTTGTATTGTGAGAGAGAAATAGACAACAGGCACTTGGTTCTCACCTAAAAGAAGCTCAAATTGAGGGTAAGATCGGAATATAATTATCTTTTACAAATAAAAAAATAGTTGCTTTGAAAATTTTAATTCATTTTCACAAAACTTATTTTTTAGAACTCCTAAATCTTGTAAGAAGACTTTTTAAAGCACTAAAAGGTGAAAAAGGTGAATTATTTTCTAATATTAGATGATATATGTCTTTAAAAAGGAGATATATGATTTTGATGATCTGAAGGGTATGTAGATTATGCCTAGGTATTGGTTGTGACCTCTCCCGTTCATTCATAATTTTATTAATTTGGGTAATTTCTCTATTCTTTTGAATAAGTCTGGCCAGTGGCTTAGCGATCTTATTTATTCTTTCAAAGAACCACCTTCTAGTTCTGTTGATCTGCTCTACTGTGCTCCTGGTTTCCAATTCATTGATCTCTGCTCTAATCTGGATCAATTGTTTTCTTGTGCGTGGGTTAGGCCTGTTCTTCTGTTCCAGCTCCAGCTTCTTAAGGTGAGAATATAAAAATTGCATTTTAGATTTTTCTATTCTTTTGAGTGAGGCTTGGATGGCTATGTATTTTCCCCTTAGGACTGCCTTTGCAGTGTCCTATAGGTTATGTACCATTGTGTTTTCATTCTCGTTGGTCTCCATAAATTGTTTAAAATGATTTTTAATTTCCTGGTTTACCCAATCATTCTTGAGCAGGATGGTTCTTAGTTTCCAAGTGTTTGAGTTTCTTCCAAATTTTTCCTTGTGATTGAGTTCCAGTTTCAAAGCATTGTGGTCTGAGAATATGCAGGGAATAATCTCAGTCTTTTGGTATCGGTTGAGACCTGTTTTGTGACCCAGTATATGGTCTCTTCTGGAGAAAGTTCCATGTGCATTTGAAAAGAATGAGTATTCTGTTGTTCTAGGGTATAGTGTTCTGTATATATCTATGAGGTCATCTGGTGCAGTCTGTCATTCAAAGCTCTTGTTTCTTTGTTGATTTTCTGCTTAGGTGATCTGTCTATTGCTGAGAGCGGACTGTTGAGGTCCCCTTCTATTAACATATTATTATCTATATTTCTCTTTATTCTGGTTAAGAGTTGGCTTGTGTATCTAGCTGCTCCTCTGTTGGGGGCATAGATATTTATAATTGTCATATCCACTTGTTGGATACATCCTTTAGCAATAATATAGTGTCCTTCTGTATCTCTATCAACAGTCTTTAGTTTAAAATCTAATCTGTCTGATATGAGAATTGCTACCCCAGCTTTCTTTTGAAGTCCATTGGCATGAACAATGGTTTTCTATCCCTTCATTTCAGTCTGGATGTATCTTTAGGTTCAAGATGAGTCTCTTATAGACAGCAAATGGATGGGTCATGTCTTATTATCCAATCTGCAATCCTGTGGCATTTATGGAAGCATTTAGGCTGTTCACATTGAAAGTGATTATTTAGAGATATGATTTTAATGATGTCATGTTGCCTGTGAAGTCTTTGTTTCTATAGATTGTAAATTTCTGTTCTGTATCACTCTTGGGGCCTTTTTACTTTTATAGAACCCCCCTTAATATCTCCTGTAGGGCTGGTTTGGTGATTACGAATTCGTTCAGTTATAATCAACACCAATGAAATAGGAAGAATCATTAGAAACTTTTATCAACAGCTTTATGCCAATAAATTAAACAACTTGGAAGAAATGGATGCCTTCCTGGAAACCTATAACGTACCAAGACTGAAACAGGAAGAAATTGATTATTTAAACAGACCGATTAATTATGAAGAGATTGAAGCAGTGATCAAAAACCTCCCCAAAAGCAAGAGTCCAGGGCCTGATGGATTCCCCAGGGAATTCTACCAAACATTCAAGGAAGAAATAATAGCTATTCTCCTGAAGCTGTTTCAAAAAATAGAAACAGAAGGAAAACTACGAAACTCATTCTATGAAGCCAGTATTACCTTGTTCCCCAAACCAGTCAAAGACCCCATCAAAAAGGAGAATTACAACCAATATCCCTGATGAATATGGAAGCCAAAATTCTCAACAAGATCCTCGCTAATAGGATCCAACAGTACATTAAAAGGAATTAACTTAACCAGAGATGTAAAGGATCTATATTATAGAAACTACAAATCACTCTTGAAAGACATTGAAGAGGACACAAAAAGATGGAGAAATATTCCATGCTCATGGATCGGAAGAATAAACATAGTTAAAATGTCCATGCTACCCAGGGCAATCTACACTTTCAATGCCATCCGGATCAAAATACCAATGACATTTTTCAAAGAACTGGAACAAACAGCCCTTAAATTTGTGTGGAACCAGAAAAGGCCCAGAATCCCTAAGGAAATGTTGAAAAGGAAGAACAAAGCTGGGCGCATCACGTTGCTGGATTTCAAGCTATACTACAAAGCTGTGATCACCAAGACAGCATGGTACTGGCACAAAAACAGACACATAGACCAATGGAACAGAATAGAGAACCCAGAAATGGACCCTCGGCTCTTTTGACAAATAATCTTTGACAAAGCCAGAAAAAACATCCAGTGGAAAAAAGACAGTCTCTTCAATAAATGGTGCTGGGAAAATTGGACAGCTACATCCAAAAGAATGAAACTTGACCACTCTCTCACACCATACATAAAGATAAACTCCAAATGGATGAAAGACCTCGATGTGAGACAGGAATCCATCAAAATCCTAGAGGAGAACATAGGCAGCAACCTCTATGACATTGGCCACAGCAACTTTTTTCATGACACATCTCCAAAAGCAAGAGAAACAAAAGATAAAATGAACTTGTGGGACTTCATCAAGATGAAAAGCTTCTGCACAGCCAAAGAAACAGTTAAAAAAACTAAGAGGCAGCCCATGGAATGGGAGAAGATATTTGCAAATGACACTTCAGATAAAAGACTGGTATCCAAGATCTACAAAGAACTTCTCAAACTCAATACACAAGAAACAAATAAACAAATCAAAAAGTGGGCAGAAGATATGAACAGACACTTTTCCAATGAGGACATACAAATGGCTAACAGACACATGAAAAAATGTTCAAAATCACTAGCCATCAGGGAAATTCAAATCAAAACCACAATAAGATACCACCTTATGTCAGTTAGAATGGCAAAAATTGACAAGGCAAGAAACAACAAATGTTGGAGAGGATGTGGAGAAAGGGGATCCCTCCTACACTGTTGGTGGGAATGCAAGTTGGTACAGCCACCTTGGAAAACAGTGTGGAGGTCGCATAAAAGTTAAAAATTGAGCTACCCTATGATCCAGCCATTGCACTACTGGGTATCTACCCCAAAGATACAGACGTAGTGAAGAGAAGGGCCCTATGCACCCCAATGTTCATAGCAGCAATGTCCACAATAGCTAAATCGTGGAAGGAGCCGAGATGCCCTTCAAGAGATGACTGGATTAAGAATTTGTGGTCCATATATACAATGGAATATTACTCAGCTATCAGAAAGAACGATTTCTCAATTTTTGCTGCAACATGGACGGCACTGGAGGAGATAATACTAAGTAAAATAAGTCAAGCAGAGAAAGACAATTATCATATGGTTTCTCTCATCTATGGAACATAAGAAGTAGAAAGATCGGTAGGAGAAGAAAGAGGTAAAGAAAGGGGGGGGTAATCAGAAGGGGGAATGAAGCATGAGAGACTATGGACTCTGAGAAACAAACTGAGGGCTTCAGAGGGGAGAGGGGTGGGGGAATGGGATAGGCTGGTGATGGGTAGTAAGGAGGGCACGTATTGCATGGTGCACTGGGTGTTATACGCAACTAATGAATCATTGAACTTTACATCAAAAACTAGGGATATACTGTAGTATGGTGACTAACATAATATAATAAAAATATTATTAAAAAATAAAATATACATTTGTAATTAAAAAAATAAAGAAAGGAAATTAAAAAAAAATTTAAAAATAAAAAAATAAAAGGATTATCCATCATGACCAAGTGGGATTCATCCCTGGGATGCAAGGGTGGTTCAACACTCGCAAATTGATCAATGTGATAGATCATATCAACAAGAAAAGAGTCAAGAACAATATGATCCTTTCAATTGATGCAGAAAAAGCATTTGACAAAATACAGCATCCTTTCCTGATTAAAACCCTTCAGAGTGCAGGGATAGAGGGTACACTCCTCAATCTCATAAAAACCATCTATGGAAAGCCTACAGCAAATATCATTCTCAATGGGGAAAAGCTGAAAGCCTATCCCTTAAGATCAGGAACACGACAAGGATGCCCACTCTCGCCATTATTATTCAACATAGTACTAGAAGTCCTTGCAACAGCAATCAGACAACAAAAAGGAATAAAATGTATTCAAATCGGCAAAGAAGAAGTCAAACTGTCTCTCTTCACAGATGACATGATACTCTATATAGAAAACCCAAAAGACTCCACCCCCAAACTCCTAGAACTTAAAGAGCAATTCAGTAAGGTGGCGGGATACAAAATCAATGCTCAGAAATCAGTTGCATTTCTATACACAAACAATGAGACTGAAGGAAAAGAAATTAGGGAATCCATTCCATTTACAATAGCACCAAAAACCATGTATCATGGAGCACTACATCAAAAACTAATGATGTACTGTAGCAGTTCAATAAAGTCTCAAAGGAGTTTTTTTTTTTTTTAAAAGATTATGCCTAGGCACTTAATCTTGAATGTTTTGTTACACAGTCTTTGAGTAATTTATATGGGATGTCTATTAACTGGTTAAAATTCAATTGAGAGGGCTGCCTCAGTGGCTTAGTTGTTTAAGCTTCTGCCTTCAGCTTAGATCATGATCTCAGGGTCCTGGGATGAGCCCTGCATGTCTGGCTTCCTGCTCAGCAGGAAGTCAGCTTCTCCCTCTTTCCTTGCCCTCCCTCCCACTTGTGCACACACACACTCTCTCTTTCAAATAAATAAAATCTTTAAAAAAATTTCATTTCAGAAAATGTGGAATAGCACAGAAAATTGGTGTATATTTAAATGTAAATGGACTTATTGGTGAGAATTGCCCTCTTTTTCATTATCTTAGAGTATTTTTCAAAAGGAAAATTTCACATATTAGTATTCTCTTTTCACCTATAGAGGTTAGTAACTCTGAAATGAAATACAGAGCATACACTGCAGTCTCCTTAGTTGAATCTCCCCTGTTACTCAGAGCCTTTTGTCCAGGGCATACACCCTTGCCTCAGCCAAACACATGGTCTCTGTTTCTGGGTCTTATGGAACACAGTGAAGTGCCTAGTTCAATATATGTAAAAAGGTTCTGAATTTGTCATGAAGATTTGAAAATGAAGCAAAATTATATTCTTGTGAAGTAACTGGTTTTAAATTCTGCCCTTTGGTGTTTGCTCATATTTATGCAATCATATTATATTATCACAGGGTACAGGAGATACTGACTGTCATTTTAAAATTAAGAAGAACTTGGAAAATGCATCTATAAGCCTGGAATCCATGAAAATCCCAGGATTGTTTGTTGGACTTCAGCCAGATGGACAGGCAAAACCAGTTATTTATACTAAGAATGGGAATGTTTTCTTCTATCCACAGGTCATCAAATGTACGTTTACTTTGAGATACTTCCATTTTTGTTTGCTTTGTAATGCTTTTGTGTCTGGTAATTTCATCACATTTTTACTAAGCAAATCTCTGCTATTGGCCTTTGTTGTTGTTGTTGTTGTTTTAGAAGCAGTGGAAAAGATTAGAAAGATAATTTATCCCAAAGTTTCAAATGTTTATGTTAGATATAGAGTTTTTACTATATTAAGCTTCTTTATAGTTTTAAAATTTGTTTGTGCATTTGTATACGTGTGTGTACGTGTGTGTATTTTGTTATTTAATGATATTTCCATATACGCTGAAATATTCTCAGTTTCATTGCTATTAATTTTTAATATTTACAGTATAAAATGAGATAGAAAAAAGGTCATTATAAATGGGATTTAAATTTGAAATAGGATTTGGAAAAAAAGTATAAGGATAGGACAGAAATGTGAATATTTTGAAACTGATTTCTCTCATATCTAGTATCAGATTCTCTAGCCAATTGTAGTGAGGGTCTGTAGGCTAAACAATTTAAGCTTAGAATATATTTGCTTGAACACAAAGGTTAATGAGGTAACTCCATTGTGTTCTTGTTATCTTCGAGTTTATCTAATTTTTGTTATCTAATTTTTGCCTGATGTAGTCCCCTGGACTTTGGCTTAATCAAAATCTAGATTACTTTTTTAGTCACTCTCTTATTTAATGTCTCTTTGCTTATCAAAATCTACCTTTACTTTATATATATAACATTATATATATCCATAGTATATCCATATATATATATATACACACACATATAATATCTTACATATATATATATATATATATATATATATATATATATATATATATATATATATATATATAGAATCCTACTGAAGATTGTTTAAATAAGAGCTTGATTTAACATGATGATATATCTGGCCACGTTCTTTGCTCTATCTGCCTCAATTCCTTCTCAGCCTTTAGGTGCCATATTTAAAATTTTGCAAATTGTTGGATTAGTAAACCTTAACTTACTGTCATCCGTACCACCACTCCCTCCACCCTCTGTTTTTCCACAGACTGGCACAGAGTGGCACTCCTACTCAACAAAGTGGGTATGCCATCTGTCTCCGGCACACTGCAGGGAAACAGATGACTTGAAAGCAGGAAGATACAGGGTGGAGTAGAAGAAAAAGCTGTGAGAAATAGCTATCAGGGGACAGCAACCATGCTGGAAAAGCACAGGAAGAAAGGAGAACTAATACAAAGGAAGGAGCAGTGAAGAAAAAATGAGAAAGCAGAGAATAGCAATAATTAGAAAAAAAGATGAGTAGAAGAAAAAAGAATTTGTGGCAATACATAAGAGAGAGAGAGAGAGAGAGTAAAAGGCCATGTTTGTCAACCTCAGGTATTAGTACCAATAGTAAATAAGTCATTCTTTTTTTACAGGCATTAAAATATAGTTCTGTTACTAGAGCATGGATCATTTGAGTTTTCTTCTCAATTTACCAGTTGTATGATCTTAGTTAAGCCAACTAACATCAGAGAGCTTTGGTTTCTGTGTCTGTGTAACTGGGAAAACAGTAATACCTGCCCTATCTCCCCAGTGTAGCTGGTGGGGATCAAGCAAGTAAATGTATAAGAAAGTTCTTGTTTCAGTAATAATACCTAACATTTGTAGGCAATTATTTTATGCCAGACACTGAGAAACATGGGTTCTATCATTTAATCTCACTTTTGAAAATAGATAAATTACTTCTTATGGTCTTTTGAAACTTCACTTTTATTATTTGATAGTGTGTTTAAAAAAAAATTGAATATCCCCAGTGATTGTGAATTAACTTTAAGAGCTTATAGCCAGTAGGGCTGAGACTAAGTCTTCTAATGATAGATTGATAGATGTCTGTAATCTGTTCATATAATTTCTTTTTCCCCTTTATCATTTTTATTATATAAATAATTCATGTAATGGTGGAAAATTTTGAAAACATACTCGTGGAAATCTGTCTAGAGATAATAACTATTTACATTTTGATGTACATTTTTTCATGACTTTTTTCTATGGAAGTGTGTGTGTTATATATTTATCTATCTTCATGTCTAGGTATACTAAAAGTATATATATTTATATATTTGTTTTAATTTTAATTAATTAATTAATTTGAGAGGTTAAGAGAGAGAGCACAGGCAGGGGGTACGGCAGAGGGAGAAGGAGAAGCAGGCTCCTCTCTGAGCAAGAAGCCTGATGTGGGACTTGATCCCAGGACCCTGGGATCATGACCTGAGCCAAAGGCAAATGCTTAACCAACTGGGACACCCAGGCACCCCTACAAGCATATTTTAACAAAATATAGAACTTCAGTCCTAAATATAAAAAGCAATTTTGTATGCTTTTTTACTTAAAAAACAAATGATTTTCATCAATACTCAGATTTACACCATATTTTCAATTTTATTACTGCATTTACCACAAATTATTTAACCAATCCCTTAATGTTGGCTATTTTATTGTGTGTGTTTTGTTGTTGTTGTTGTTTTTGTTGTTGTTGTTGTAGTTGTGGTTGGGGTGGTCATTCATGTACATACATTTTTTTTACATGGATCTGAAATTTTTTTCCTAGCATAAATTACCAGAAGTGAAAGTGTTCCCTCAATTTCAATAACAATAGACTTCTTAAATCTGGATGTGCCATAGTGACTCTAGCAGTCTCAGAAATGAGAAGCGTATTTTGGCACTAGTTGTTAATTCTGTGAGGAATTGCCCAGAAGCTACTATTTGTCCTGGCTATGGGGAGGTTCCTCTTGGCCTGACTTTGGGCTACTGTTTATCAATCTGAGATCTTGCAAGTTGTCCTTATTAGATGCAAATTCCTGTGATCAACAAGCTGTTCCTATCTGGGTTAACCCATGAGGATAATCACGGTATTTTGTCTGTTAGATTATGGAAGTTCCAAGTGAGTACTAGACATTCATTGCAAGTATCTCTTTCACTGAAAGACAATGAATGGGAAGATTTTCGAACATACTGTAAAGCTATAGATGTCAGCTCTATAAAGAGTGTTACCCCTGAGGGCTTATTCCAAAGGATTACAGACTTTCAAATTAAAAGGAAATTTAAAATTCTTAGCTACATACCTTCTCACTGATTATTTTCTTTTTCTTTTTTTTTTTTTTTAAGATTTTATTTATTTATTCGACAGAGATAGAGACAGCCAGTGAGAGAGGGAACACAAGCAGGGGGAGTGGGAGAGGAAGAAGCAGGCTCATAGCGGAAAAACCTGATGTGGGGCTTGATCCCAGATCGCCGGGATCACGCCCTGAGCCGAAGGCAGACGCTTAACCGCTGTGCCACCCAGGCACCCCTCTCACTGATTATTTTCAATCTGTAAAAATGACTACACCACCACTTTGCGTTGATGTGATGTTTTAGCCCAGTACGTTTTGTACAGCTCATTATGTATCTGTCATTGTATGAGAATTCAAGAGCTCGGATAGAGACATGGAAAGTGAGGGGTAAGATTCTGTCTCTCATGGATTCAGTAGGAAGAAATAATTAATAGAATTAAAGGCAGAGAACCCATTTTGTAGGAAGTGGCGTTATTATATATGAGACACTTGTTGATATGGCCTTCAATCAAAAATCCTTGGAACATTACTATAAGTCAGCTGATCTCTTGTGGCCTTGGCTGACATATTAAGGGTTTAGCTTATCTTGAGGTAGTGTGTTCTATATGTTACCTGTTAGTATTCTCAGAATCTTGGAAAAAGTTGACACTGAAAGTTTGCCTAGTAGTTCTCTCTCCCTGCTGTTATAGACACCCAGATTGACCAAGAAGATCTCATTAATATAGGGAATCTCATCACCAGTATCATAAATGTCAACATTTGTACAGAAGTAGACTATTCCATGAAATGTTAACCCTAAAGATATTATTGCTAAATATACTGAGGCAACTTCCTGTTTTAATGCTGGAGATACTGCTTTGGAAATTTTATTGAAGCATCATGAATCCTAGGAATTCTGAGGAAAGGTATGAAAGCACTAACATTTATTTAAAATACACTTTCTAGTAATACTTCCCTGTTTTCACAAGACACGTACCATGATGTTTAAGAAATCCATGTATACACCACTTGCTCTTTGGCTTCCACATCAAGTTTGTATTTTCCCCACCCAGGACTGTAATGAAAAGTGTAGCTGCAGAATTGTTTGCAACAACTCCTTTATGGGATTTATTTTGACTCTAGTTGATCATTAGGCTGTGAACATTTCAACAACAACAACAACAAAAAGCACAAAGAATTGTTTCTGTACAAAGGCTCATGTTTGCTGTATTGATACGCACCATTGAAAATTCTGTTTTGTGTGACTATTTGTCTTTACTTTTATCCACATTTTCTCTTACTTTTCTGGGTAGTACTGAATTTCCTGCCAGATTGGGTAAACAAAGGTGTAACAAAAGATTTAGAGAACAGTGTGAGATAATGGAAAATATATTGATCTTTTCCACATACTCAATACTCTGGTTCCTGCACAGAACTCCTAAAACCCTTGTAAATTCCTAAGTGATAAGAGCATGACAAGCGTCTTTTGTTCTAATGAGATGACTCTGGGTGGGCCCCTGGAAGACCAAGCCATGATTCAAAGCTTGGTATTTTTTTTTATTTTTAATTTTTTTAAATGATTTTTGATTATATTATGTTAGTCACCATACAGTACATCCCTGGTTTCTGATGTAAGGCTCGGTGATTCATTAGTTGTGTATAACACCCAGTGCACCATGCAATACGTGCCCTCCTTACTACCCATCACTGGTCTATCCCATTCCCCCACCCCCCTCCCCTCTGAGGCCCTCAGTTTGTTTCTCATAGTCCATAGTCTCTCATGTTTCATTCCCCCTTCTGATTACCCCCCCTTTCTTTATCCCTTTCTTCCCCTACCGATCATCCTAGTTCTTATGTTCCATAGATGAGAGAAATCATATGATAGTTGTCTTTCTCTGCTTGACTTATTTCACTTAGCATTATCTCCTCCAGTGCCGTCCATGTTGTAGCAAATGTTGAGAACTCGTTCTTTCTGATAGCTGAGTAATATTCCATTTTATATATGGACCACAACTTCTTAATCCAGTCATCTGTTGAAGGGCTTCTCGGCTCCTTCCACGATTTAGCTATTGTGGACATTGCTGCTATGAACATTGGGGTGCATATGGCCCTTCTCTTCACTACGTCTGTATCTTTGGGGTAAACACCCAGTAGTGCAATGGCTGGGTCATAGGGTAGCTCAATTTTTAACTTTTTAAGGGACCTCCACACTGTTTTCCAGAGTGGCTGTACCAACTTGCATTCCCACCAACAATGTAGGAGGGATCCCCTTTCTCCACATCCTCTCCAACAATTGTTGTCTCTTGCCTTGTCTATTTTTGCCTTCAGAGTGTAGGAATAGAAGGTACATTTCTCAATCTCATAAAAGCCATCTATGAAAAGCCTACTGCAAATATTATTCCCAATGGGGAAAAGCTGGAAGCCTTTCCCTTAAGATCAGGAACTCGACAAGGATGCCCACTCTCACCACTATTATTCAACATAGTACTAGAAGTCCTTGCAACAGCAATCAGACGACAAAAAGGGATCAAAGGTATTCAAATCGGCAAAGAAGAAGTCAAAATGTCTCTCTTCGCAGATGACATGATACTCTATATGGAAAACCCAAAAGAAGCCACTCCCAAAGTTTGGTATTTTTAACTCCATTTTTCTATCCTTCAGAGACAGGAGAAAAGCTCGGCACAGAGTTAAAGATTGATCATGCCTGTGAGGGAGCCTCCATAAAATCCCAATAATATGGGGTTTGGGGAGCTTCTAGGTCAGTGAACACATTTACATACTGGAAGGGTGAGGTACCCTAACTCAATGGGGACAGAAGTGCCTGCACTCAGGGCTCTCCTAGACCTCCCCTTATGTATCTTTTCATCTGACCTTTATTGATATGCTTTGTTATATCTTTTAATAAACTGACAAACATAAGTAAGTATTTCCTTGAGTTCTGTGAGCTGCTCCAGCAAATTAACTGAACTTGAGGAGGGGTTCTGGGAATCTTCAATTTACAGGTGATTGGTCAGAAGCACTGTTAACAACCTGGATTTGGGATTAGCATCTGAAGAGAGGGATGGTCTTGTGGAACTGAGTCCTTAACCTGTGGGATCTGATGCTATCTCCAGGTAGATAGTGTCAGAATTGAATTAAATTATAGGACACTCAGCTGGCGTTGCACAGCTGTTTGATATGGCAAAAGCTCCTACACATTTGGTGATCAGAAGTGTCAGAAGTGAAGTATTCTGTGTGAATGCAAAGGAAACACAGGAGGAAAGAAAGAATAGGTTTTTCTAACTCAAACACATAAAAATGTCTTGCTTAAGTAGGGCTTGTCTTTGAGCTAAACTTGCTGACACTCTTCTTCCAAACCTTTCCATTTAAAGTATGTGAAACTCTTGCACCCGATATTAAGCAGAAAACTAACAAATTATTAGGTCCTGTTATTTCTCATAACAATGAAAAATAAGCCACCCAAATGGATTTTCAGTAAGTTTGGAGTTCTTATGACATCTATGAGAACTTAACATCTTATATGATGTTCAGTTGAAAGAATACAACCCAACCTCTTTTGAAGCTTTGTCTATTAACGTTGGCCTTCTGATGACTAGCATGGACTTTAAGTGCTTCCCTGAGGTCCCTCCTGTCTACTGAGTTACAAGCTATCCTGTGGCATTTGTTGAAACTTTCCTAATCATTGAGTACTAAATAGTAATGTTGGTTCCCATTATATTCCCGGGATGCAGTGCAGTGCCTGGCTCAGAGTAGGTTTTTGAACAAATAAATGATGTAGCATAAAATGAGTGAGAGTTTGTGTTAGGAATGTTTGGGTTTTATTTTCATGTGCTAGCAGTATGTCCCAATTAGATTAATTAACATCTCTGAACCTCTGTTTTGTCATCTGTAAATGAGAATAAAAGCATTGCATTACAGTAAGAACTTTTAGTGTGAATCTGTGAACATTTTGAAATTGAGTAAACATATTTTGAGTAAGTAAATTGTGGGCAAATATATATAAGTGTGCAGTTGAAGTGGGAAGAAGCTCATGACCCTTAGTTTTCAAAGGTACCAATGACTCAAAGTTAAGGAACGCTATGTTAGTTTTGTGAAGAGCAGCAGAATGTTTACTTAAAAGTTTATAGTAGTTCTCCAAATCACTTCATTGTTTTTAGAATCTTGTCTAACCAGACTACACACACACACACACACACACACACACACACACACACGATAGGTTGAGCCTGCCCTATATCAAGAACAACAACAAATATCCCCTTAAAACTGTTGAGAGTTTTCAGTTGTTTGTATTTCAATACAGATATAGAGGAGCCTGGCTCTGTAGGTTTCTTTGTTTTGTTTTAAACAACATTAACTTTTCTTTATAGTTTTCAGGAAGGTAGAGTTGAAATTGTCAGGCACTCTTAGCAATAAAGGGACTTCGATAGGGAAAGAGATCATTGTAGGAAGAGCATAGTAAGGTTGCATTTCAGGAGACTTGAGTAGAGAGCTTTCTGTGGGGAAGTTACCTATTGTCCCCAAGCATGTACCCCTGAATCATGGCTCTGTTCTCCTTAGAGGCACCAGCACTTGATATAAGTATATTTATACACTGGTTGGTCTGACAAGGCTCACAATCACATGGAGGTCACTGCTCTGCCCTGCCTGTGATGACAAAATCTTGTTGACTGGGTTCACTCACCTAACAGCTAGAAGCTTGAAAGTGCAGCAGGGTAGAGAGGCAAGGATATTTCACTCATAGGCTGAGACTGGACTACCAGTTATCCACATCCTGCTTAGGCCTCTTGCTAGTTGTGTCCTCTGACAGCACTTGTATCAAATGTCCATTCTCTATAAAATGAGAATGAAGGGTATCTTAAATCAGTGCTGGTGTGTGAATTACATGAGTTAATATATATAAAATGATTATAATAGTGCCTAGTACTCAGTAGGTGCTATACAAGTATTTGTGGTTATGATTATTAAAGAAAGGAAGAGTTCCTCATGGTGAAATTTTTTTCAGCAAGATTTCTTAAAGACTTCTTTTTGAAGAACAGTTTAAGGTTCACAGAAAAATTGAGAGGTAAGTATAGAGATTTCCCATTATATCTCCTGCCCCACAAGTGCATAGCATTCCCCATCAAAATTCCCCACCAGATGGACATTTATTAAAATCGATGAACTTACATTGACACATCATAATTATTCAGAGGTTGTAGGTAACATTTTGGTTCACTTTTAGTATTGCACATTCTGTGGGTTTGGACAAATGTATAATAGCATATATCCAGTATCTAAAAATATTTTAATTGACCTAAAAGTCCTTACATTAATTGATTTTAAAAAATTTATTTTATTATGTTATGTTAGTCATACAATACATCCTTAGTGTTTGATGTAGTGTTTGCTTATACCACCCAGTGCTCCATGCAATACATGCCCTCCTTAATATCCATCACTGGCCTATTCCAATCCCCCACCTCGCTCCCCTCGGAAGCCCTCAGTTTGTTTTCCAGAGTCCATAGTCTCTCGTAGTTGATTCCCCCTTCTGTTTACCTCCCCTTCATTCTTCCCTTCCTTCTCCTACCGATCTCCCTGCTATTCCTCATGTTCCATAAATGAGTGAAACCATATGATAATTGTCTTTCTCTGCTTGGCTTGTTTCACTAAGCATAATCTCCTCCAGTCCCATCCATGTTGCTGCAAATGTTGTGTAATCGTTCTTTGTGATGGCTGAATAATATTCCATTGTATATATGGACCACATCTTCTTTATCCATTCATCTGTTGAAGGGCATCTCAGCTCCTACCATGATTTAGCTATTGTGGACAATGCTGCTATGAACATTGGGGTGCATATGGCCCTTCTCGTCACTACATCTGTATCTTTGTGGTAAATTCCCAGTAGTGCGATTGCTGGGTCATAGGGTAGCTCAATTTTTAACTTTTTGAGGGACCTCCACACTGTTTTCCAAAGTGGCTGTACCAACTTGCATTCCCACCAACAGTGTAAGAGGGATCCCTTTTCTCCACATCCTCTCTAGCATTTGTTGTTTCCTGCCTTGTCAATTTTTGCCATTCTAACTGGCATAAGGTAGTATCTCAAGGTGGTTTTGATTTGAATTTCCCTGATGGCTAGTGATGTTGAACATTTTTTCATATGTCTGTTAGCGATTTGTATGACTTCATTGGAAAAGTGTCTGTTCATATCTTCTGCCCAGTTTTTGCTTTGATTATTCATTTCTCATGTATTGAGTTTGAGAAGTTCCTTATTCATCTTGGATACCAGCCTTTTACCTATAGTTTCATTTGCAAATATCTTCTCCCATTCTGTGGGTTGTCTCTTTGTTTTGATGACTGTTTCCTTGGCTGTGCAGAAATTTTTATCTTGATGAAGTCCCACAAGTTCATTTTTTCTTTTGTTTCCCTTGCCTTTGGAGACATGTCATAAAAGAAGTTGCTGTGGCCGATGTCATAGAGTTTGCTGCCTATGTTCTCCTCTAGGATTTTGATGGATTCCTGTCTCACATCGAGGTCCTTCATCCATTTGGAGTTTGTCTTTGTGTATGGTGTGAGAGAGTGGTCAAGTTTCATTCTTTTGCATATAGCTGTCCAATTTTCCCAGCACCATTTATTGAAGAGACTGTCTTTTTTCCACTGGACGTTTTTTCCTGCTTTGTCAAAGATTAGTTGACCATAGAGCAGAGGGTCCATTTCTGGGTTGTCTATTCTGTTCCATTGGTCTATGTGTCTGTTTTTGTGGCAGTACCATGCTGTCTTTGTGATCACAGCTTTGTAGTGTAGTTTGAAATCAGGCAATGTAATGTCCCCAGCTTTGTTTTCCTTTTCAACATTTCCTTGGCGATTTGGGGTCTTTTCCGATTCCACACAAATTTTAGTTCCCAGCTCTTTGAAGAATGTCATTGGTATTTTGATCAGGATGGTGTTGAAAGTGTACATTGCTCAGGGTAACATAGACATTTGAACTATGTTTATTCTTCTGATCCATGCATATGGAATGTTTTTCCATCTTTTTGTGTCTTCTTCAGTGTCTTTCGTCAGTGTTCTGTAGTTTCTAGAATATAAATCCTTTACCTCTCTGGTTAAGTTAATTCCGAGATATTATATGACTTTTGGTGCTATTGTAAATGGAATCGATTCCCTAACTTCTCTTTCTTCAGTCTCATTGTTCGTGTATAGAAATGCAACTGATTTCTGAGCATTGATTTTGTATCCTACCACATTACTGAATTATTGTATGAGTTCTAGTAATTTGGGGGTGGAGTCTTTTGGGTTTTCCATATACAGTAACATGTTATCTGCAGAGAGGGACAGTTTGACTTCTTCTTTGCCAATTTGAATACCTTTTATTCCTTTTTGTTGTCTGATTGCTGTTGCAAGGACTTCTAGTAGTATGTTGAATAATAACGGCAAGAGTGGGCATCCTTGTCGTGTCCCTGATCTTAAGGGAAAGGCTCTCAGCTTTTCCCCATTGAGAATGATATTCACTGTAGGCTTCTCATAGATGGTTTTTATGAAATTGAGGAATGTACCCTCTATCCCTATACTCTGAAGGGTTTTAATCAGGAAAGGATGCTGTATTTTGTCAAATGCTTTTTCTGCATCAATTGAAAGGATCATATGGTTCTTGTCCCTTCTCTTTAAGTTAATGTGATCTAACACACCGATTTATTTGCAAATGTTGGACCACCCTTGTATCCCAGGGATGAATCCCACTTGGTTGTGATGGATAATCATTTTAATGTATGGTTGGACCCTATTAGCTAGGATCTTTTTGAGAATTTTGTTATCCATATTCATCCGGGAAATTGGTCTGTAATTCTCCTTTTTAATGGGGTCTTTGCCTGGTGACTGGCCTCATAGAATGAGTTTGGTAGTTTTCCTTTTGTTTCTATTTTTTGAAACAGCTTCAGAAGAATAGGTACTATTTTTTCTTTGAATGTTTGGTAGAATTCCCCTGGGAATCCATCAGGCCCTGGACTCTTGTTTTTGGGAAGGCTTTTGATCACTGCTTCAATCTCTTCATAATTATTCTGATTGTTTAAATAATCAATTTCTTCCTGTTTCAGACTTGTAGTTTATAGGCTTCTGGGAAGGCATCCATTTCTTCCATGTTGTTTAATTTATTGTTGTTAATAGTTTCTGATGATTGTTTCTAATCCTTGATGTTCATCATGATCTCTCCCCTTTCATTCATAATTTTATTAATTTGGGTCCTTTCTCTATTCTTTTGAATAAGTCTGGCCAGTGGCTTATCAATCTTATTTATTCTTTCAAAGAACCACCTTCTAGTTCTTTTGATCTGCTCTACTGTGCTCCTGGTTTCCAATTCATTGATCTCTGCTCTAATCTGGATCAACTGCTTTCTCGTTCGTGGGTTAGGCCTGTTCTTCTGTTCCAGCTCCAGCTTCTTAAGGTTAGAATATAAAAATTGCATTTTAGATTTTTCTATTCTTTTGAGTGAGGCTTGGATGGCTATGTATTTTCCCCTTAGGACTGCCTTTGCAGTGTCCCATAGGTTTTGGACTGATGTGTTTTCATTCTCATTGGTTTCCATAAATTGGTTACATTCTTCTTTAATTCCTTGTTTTACCCAATGATTCTTAAGCACAATGATTCTTAATTTCCAAGTGTTTGAGTTTCTTCCAAATTTTTCCTTGTGATTGAGTTCCAGTTTCAAAGCATTGTGGTCTGAGAATATGAAGGGAATAATCTCAGTCTTTTGGCATCAGTTGAGACCTGTTTTGTGACCCAGTATATGGTCTCTTCTGGTGAAAGTTCCATGTGCATTTAAAAAGAATGGGTATTCTGTTGTTCTAGGGTATAGTGTTCTGTATATATCTATGAGGTCCATCTGGTGCAGTATGTCATTCAAAGCTCTTGTTTCTTTGTTGATTTTCTTTTTTTATTATTATTATTTTTTTTAGTTTAATAATGATTTTTTATTATATTATGTTAGTCACCATACAGTACATCCCCGGTTTTCGATGTTCTTTGTTGATTTTCTGCTTAGGTGATCTGTCTATTGCTGAGAGCGGACTGTTGAGGTCCCCTACTATTAACATATTATTATCTATATGTCTCTTTATTCTGGTTAAGAGTTGGCTTGTGTATCTAGCTGCTCCTCTGTTGGGGGCACAGATATTTATAATTGTCATATCCACTTGTTGGATACATCCTTTATCAATAATATAGTGTCCTTCTGTATCTCTATCAATAGTCTTTAGTTTAAAATCTAATCTGTCTGATATGAGAATTGCTACCCCAGCTTTCTTTTTAAAGTCCATTGGCATGAACAATGGTTTTCTATCCCTTCATTTCAGTCTGGATGTATCTTTAGGTTCATGATGAGTCTCTTGTAGACAGCAAATGGATGGGCCATGTCTTATTATCTAATCCGCTACCCTGTGGCATTTTATGGGAGCATTTAGGCTGTTCACATTGGGAGTGATTATTGAGAGATAAGATTTTAATGATGTCATGTTGTCTGTGAAGTCTTTGTTTCTATAGATTGTAAATTTCTGTTCTGTATCACTCTAGGGGCCTTTTTACTTTTATAGAACCCCCCTTAATATCTCCTGTAGGGCTGGTTTGGTGGTTACAAATTTGATCAGATTCTTCCCATCCTGGAAGGGACTTTTCTCTCCATCAATTCTGAATGACAGCCTTGCTGGGTAAAGGATCCTTGGCTGCATGTTCTTCTCGGATAGAGCTTTAAAAATACCCTGCCAACCCTTCCTCGCTTGCCAGGTCTGTGTAGACAGGTCTGACATTATTCTGATATTTTTACCTCTGTACATGACAAATCTTTTCACCCTGGCCGTTTCAATACTGCATCCTTGGATCTAATATTTGCAAATTGCACTATGAGGTGGTGTGGTGTACTTTTGCCACGGTTGACCTTGGGAGGGGTCCTCTCTGCCTCTTGGACATGAATTCTTGTTTTCTTTGTCAGATTAGGGAAGTTTTCAGCTACAATTTGTTCAAGTATCTCTTTTAGACCTCTCTCTTTCTCCACCCCCTTGGGGATGCCGATGATTCTGACATTGGAATGAGAATTTCATTGGGTCAGTAATCTCCCATAATCTACATTCTTGAGATTGGATTTTTTTGTGCCAAGTTTCTGTTTTAACTTTCTCTTCTACCATCCCATCCTCCAATTCTCTAATTCATTCTTCTGGCTCATTTACCCTGGCCATCAGAGCATCTAGTTTTGACTGCATTTGATTCATAGCATTTTTCATTTCTGCCAGATTAGCTCTCACTTCTCCCCTTAGAGATTCTATATTCTCGTTAATATTTTTGTTAATATTTTTTTCAAGTCTACACACCATCTTGACCATTGTTACTCTGAACTCCATTTCTGACAATTTGGTTATATGCATATCCATCAGTTCTGTGGCGGAGGCCACAGACTCATTATCTTTTCTTTGCTGGGGGGGGGGATTTCTCCTCCTCGTCATTCTGATGAGGGGAGGTTGTGGGGTTGCCCAGAGCCCAAATTATTGACCAGGACCTAGGTAGTGTGCACTTGTTTTATAGGGACCGTAGGGATGTGGGCTTCTTGCTTTTTTAGCCTGTGTTCTGGCGGAGGGGCCTGCTGCGCTGATACTCAGGCAACCCTGTTTGGGTAGGGTCACCCTGTCCCCTGCAAAGGGGGATGGGGTTGGGCACAATGTGAGCTGGTATTTCCAGGCTTTTGTTCTCTGGAGGCTTTCCCTGGTTTTTTTTCTGTGACTCTTCTGAGAGTCAGAGCAGCAGTGGCCATATCCTAGCTTCTGTCTCAGAACAGAGAGATCGCAGTCCACTCTCCACTGAGCTCTCTTGGCTACTTTAACTCTGTTTCTGTAGGTGCTGCCAAAAAGCCTGCAGCATCCTGGGTTATGTGCCCCACAGCCAGTGACCCAGCCCTCACTTCCAGGGCTGGCACGTCTCTGTCCTTTGTGCTTCTGACAACGCCGGCTGAGCCCCATTCCCGTGCATGCTCCCGAGCTCCCTGTTTCAGTGTGGTTCACGCAAGCTCCACAGTGCCGGTTTTCAGTCTGGTCACATGTGTGCTCCCGAGCTCTTGGTTTCAGTTTAGTTCAACTGTGTGCTCCGGAGCTCTGGTTGTCAGTCTGGATGCGCGCGTTCCTGGGCTTACAGTCCCAGTCTGCTTTCTCGGAGGTGCCAGTTTGTCAGCCCGCTCCCCAGTGCAGGTGGCTACTGCTTCCCTGCACTGAGTGTGGCGGCTCCCTCCCCCTTTTATCTTCTGATATCTGTGCGAGGATTCACAGCTCTCCGCTTCAAACCTCAATACTCAGCGCTGAAGATGTTCATTTGTAGCGATCCAGATGTATCTTCCTGCGTCTCAGGCTGATACCATGGGTTTTCATGATGGTCTGGTTCATATCCAGCTCAACTCGGGGGACCAGCTGAAAAAGGGTTCACCTACTCCTCCGCCATCTTTTATCCCTCTGTCCAAAGCCATGCGTTATACATTTATTTGTTCTTATGCTTATGGCAGTGCCTGGGAGAGAGTTTATGTTCTCTTTGTGAATCCTGGATTTCTGCATTATTTGTAAATAATGTAATCCCTTAATTATGGGTCCCTTAATGGACTATAAAAAATGGATGGTGAATTATATTTAGGAATCTTTTTTATTATTTCCTCTTTAAGTGTTCATTTACCCTCAGTGGAGATATTTCTAGTTATTTCTGATCTTCCTTTTAAAATTTTAAAGTTCCTTTATTAGCATCAATCTCTAGTGTCTAAGCATTGCATTGTAAATAAGCCATATGGAAAAACTTATGTTTACATAAGGAGTTTGGTGTTTAAAAGATTATTATTTTCTGAAATTATATAATATCAAATAATTATAAGGAGTTATATGTATAATATATATTTTTGTGATAATATGTATATATAACAATATGATCATGGGCAGTTCAGTTCTTCAGACACCAGTGTTGTATAGTCATTGCCATCACTCTATATGATTAAGTGTTGCTGATTTCTGTTAACTTATGAGATCATTATGCCGTCTCATGCCAACATGTATTTTATGGGTCATCTTAAATTATTGACTGCAATTATGGTATTAAGAAGTAGCTGCTATTATTTATTATTGTATAAAAGCAGACATCTATATAATTTTTTGATGCGGATGAGGTTTCTAACTATGTCTGAACCCTAAGAATGAAACACAAACAACTTAAACTGTGAAATCCTAAACACAAATAGCACTCATCAGCTATAAAATTAGAATCATTATTCAGGTAGGCTGGAGATATCTATTCCTGAACAAAATACCAAAACACTTGCTTCTAAATGAAAGGCAGAAAAATGGCTAATATATTCTTCATTTATATGTATATGTATATTTCTTTGATTTTCATATTTCGGTAAGGTAACATAAAGTGTTGTTTGAGTGATGTTTTAGTCAGTTTCCCTTTCTGAGGAAGGCAAAGTACCAGATTATCAAAGGAGTTTCTGTTTAGAATGTATAAGAAAAACATCTTGAATAAGTTATTTGATTCATACTGTGGTGTTAAATTATTGCTTGGATTTACAAAGCAGTGAATAGATTTTATAGGAATACCATTCATGCCAGCCTGCTGCTAAGAATAAAAAGTCATTTTCTGGTAACTATGTAATGTAGAGTGAAAAGATTTGACTAGGCATTGAAATGGAGACAATAGCAAAACTTAAACTTGCATAGCTGAACATATGGTGAGTTTTCTGAGAAGAAACAAGTGATTTTGAGAGGATCACATCTTTTAAAATCTTAATTTCAGTTGGCAGAGAAAACCCAATGGGTATGTCAGCAACGCCCAGCCAAGAGGAGGAAAAAATCCATGAGTCAAAAAACCAGCAAGAAACACTACCAGAATCTGAGGCCAAGTGTTCCTTACTTTCTTCAGCTGCAAGTAAGCAACAGTCCCCCCCCCCCCCTTCTTTTGGTTTGTCTGCACTGCTTCTTTGTGGCCACCTCAGGAAAAACATCAAATTATTTTTAAAATATAGGATATATTATTGCCCATGAATTTGCTTTTAAGCTGTTACCTTCCTTTTTATGCTTTGGTTTTATATTGCAAAGAATACATGTATGGGGCGCCTGGGTGGCTCTGTTGGTTGAGCATCCGACTCTTGATTTCAGCTCAGGTCATGAACTCAGGGTGGTGAGATTGAGCCCCATGAGGGGCTCAGCAGGGAGTCTGCTTGAGATTCTTTCCCTCTGTCCCTCCCCTTCCTTGTGCTCACATGCTTGCTCTCTCTCTTAAATAAATAAATCTTAAAAAAAGAACACATATATTTTAAAATGTGTTTATTTCTTTACCTTGAATTCAATGATTCTAGAACAATGACTTGGTAAGAAGAAATTATTAAATTATGACATCATGTTTGGACTATCACATACAAAATATTTTACGAATGTTTTTTATGAATAACAGCAAATTCTCACCAAGGTCTAAGTAACAACAAAAAATAATCTCTATTTCTCTGATGTAGAAATTGAGGCATGAATAAAGTACTGTAGTCCTCAGAGGTTTGAATTTTTAGTTTTTATCTCTTAGTCTGTTTGATCATTTTCTTGCTCTTAAATGTATTACTTTCTCTCTGGGAAGTGTAATGAATGATATCTAACAAATTCTGTACATCAGAATCTAGTAATCTTTGGGTAAAATGAAATATTGGACCACAGCCTCTGGACCTTTTTTGAAAAAAAAAACATTTTGAGAGACAGATAAATTATAATGTTTCTTTTTAAAAAGTGCTTTTTGGAAATTAGTAATTGGGTATGCTCTCTTTTCTTTCAGATAGTAACAAAAAATAGATGTCTCTTGCTGACAACCTTATGATACTATCACATCAACCAGAGGGAAGAGAAATTAGCCTTTTGATTCTTGCTGCATTGGACCAGGCCCAGTTTTATATTTTCATGGACCAGTATGACAAATCACACTGCATGAGAAACATGTGCTTAGTTAAAATTTTTCACAGAAGGAAAACTCAAACTTGTGTCAGGAAGTAATGGCACCTAAATCTGGGATGGCCACCTCAAGTAAAATTTGACTTGGTGGAAAATAACATACTAACTGAAATTCCTAGAAATAGATACTTTTTGTGAGTAACAACATGATGAAGAGGAAATCTTCTATATATCCCATGAGTATTTGTTCTGGTAAAAACATCTTAAAAATGTTACCATTGTTAAATGTTTTAAAATTTAAGGTGTACCATATATTGATTTAATATGTTTATATATTGCGCTATGTAATATATATGTAATATCAGTGCACCTCTATCACATCACATAATTATATTTCTTTTTTGTAATGGGAATAATTGAGATCTAGTCTCTTAGCAAGTTTGATGTTTATAATACAATATTGTCACCTATAATCACTATACTCTACATTAGATCTTTAGGTCTTATTTACCTACTAGTTGCAAGTTTGTACCCTTAAACATCTCTTCTATTCTGACCCCTGACCCTCAAGCCCTTGGTAACCACCATCTGGCTTTCTGTTTTTATAAGTTAAGCTTTTTTTTTAGATTCCACATATAAATGGTATTGTTTGGTATTTGTCTTTGTCTGACTTATCTCACTTATCATAACTTTCTCAGGGTCCATCCATGTTGTTGGAAATGATAGGATTTCCTTCTTTCCCATGGCTTTCACATCTCCTTTATCTATTCATCTGTTGATGGGCACCTAGATTGTTTCCATATCTTGGGTACTATGAAAATGCTGCAATAAACATGTAAGTGCATATATCTCTTCAATATCCTGTTTTAATTTCCTTTGGATACTTACTGAGAAGTGGAGTTGCTGAAAAATATGGTAGTTCTATTTTCAATTTTTTGACAAATCTCTGTACTGTTTGCTACAGTGGTGCTACCAATTTAAACATTCCCACCAAGAGTGCATGAGGGTTCCCTTTTCTCCATATCTTCGCCAATACTTATCTCTTGTCTTCTTGATGATAGCCATCCTCACTGGTATGAGGTGCTATCTCATGGTCTTGATTTGCACTTTCTTGGTGATGAGTGATATTGAGCATTTTTATGTACCTGTTGGGCATTTGGGTATCTTTTCTGGAAGAAATGTCTATTTATTCTTCTTTCCCTTTTGTAATTAGATTGTTTTTCTGTTATTGAGTTGTATTATTTCTTTATGTGTTTTGGATTTTAACCCCATTTTTTTTATATCATTGTTACATTTTTAAGGACTAGAAAGTGTAAGTTTTAGAATGAGGCTGGAAAGAAAAATGATAAAATTAGACCTCATGATAAATATAAACCTTTTCAAATCATTCTTTCATGTAATAAATTATGAAATATGCATTCTGTGCCTACTAAATATCAGATGTAAAGAAATACAGTGATGGGTAAAATGGGCTTGGTCTTTGACTTCTTGAAGTTTACACTCTAGTGAGCCAGATAAATATTAACCACACAAAAATAAAAGGTTAAAAACTGATAAATGAGATATGGGGAACATTCAGGGCATGCTAGGCAAAAATAAAATTTAAGTTATTAATTCATTATAGAAAGACTTGTAAGTCCTTTGTTTTGTTTTAAATTTTTATTTAAATTCTAATTAGTTAACATACAGTGTAATATCAGGTTCAGGTATACAATATATTGATTCAGCATGTCCATATGATACCTGGTGCTCATCATAACAAGTGCACTCCTCTGATAAAGGGCTAGTATGCAAAATATATAAATAACTTATGAAACTCAACACCCCCAAAAGGAATGATACAATTAAAAAATGGGCAGAAGACATGAGTAAACATTTTTCCAAAGAAGACATACAGATGGACAACAGACACATAAAAAGATGCTCAACATCATTCATTATCAGGGAAATACAAATCAAACTACAATGAAACATAACCTCATATCTTGTCAGAATAGCTAAAATCAACAACACAAAAGATGATAGGACATGAAATCCTGGAAATTCAGATGATAAAGCTTTCCTAATACAAATGCCATCTACAAAGTCTCCATGATTTGTTCAAATGTTGCCTTCTATGTAGTAGAAATGGCTTTTATACATCTATGACTTTAGATGGAAAAAATATTCACATATGAATATTACCTAGAAGGGTCCCATTCATTCATCAGTAATTAGATCATGACCCTCTTTAGTTGTCTTTTACCTCTCAAACATCTGTAGTAGTTAAAAGTTGTTTCTTGTCAGAAATACCTTCCTCTTGGTTTTGCAATATAGCTGTCATGCTAGATAGATTTGCATTACATTAGCTATTCCTATTAAAATATATATTAATTGAAAAATACTTTAGAAAATTATTTCATATTTTTAAAATATCAAAAACTATCAGCTCATGAGGTTATGTTTGTCAATCTACTTTCAGGATAGGGCAAGATATATATAGTTGGGGGATTAGGTATTATAGATAAAATAAACCTGTTCTCTGTATTCAAAAGCTTGGTTTATTAAAAAAAAGGTGGATGTTTTTCTCATCAAGAGACAAAGATTTAGAAATTATAAATTACATATACAATAAATAGTGCTTTGGTAGTAGTAAATAGAGGTGTAGGGCCATTCTATTTGCAAGCTCTTCCTTTAGGGCTAAGTTGAATTTTAATATTAATTTTGTTAGGAAAATGGGGTTTGAGGAAGAAATTTAACGTTTTACAAAAATAGAATAGAATAATGAATTTCAATGTGCCCACTTGCCCAGCTTCAACAACTTTCAACATAAGACTAATTTTTTTAAAATATTTATTTATTTTAGAGAGAGAGAGCATGAGCAGGAGGGAGAGAGGGAGAAGGAGAGAGAAACTGAAGCATACTCTGTGCTGCACATGGAGCCCGACATGGGGCTTGATTCCAGGACCCTGAGGTCATAACCCAAGCTGAAACCAACTGTGCCACCCAGGCACCATGTGACTTCTTATTTTTATGAATGAGAAAACTGAGGCCCAGGAAGATGAATGTGGTTGAAGTCTCACCTCTAGATTGAGGGGAACATACTCTGTCCACAGGAATTTGAGCATTGCAGTGTGGCAGCCATACCAGTCCTTAATCTGCTGGTGGTGGTGTCTCACTGCTGTTGCTAAGCAAGGCCTAATCTGTGCCAAAGTCTCAGCCATATCATATACGTTCTTTAAACCTATTTAGATGCCAACACTTTAAAAAGCAAACAAAAAAATATTTGGGCAAAGAAAATGTGAAATCTGTTACCAAGTTGAGGTCTTCCTTAGAAGCAGTCATAGTAAATTAAGTTTATTCTGAAAAAAAAATGTAAAACACATAAAGGAAAAAGTTAAAATTATATCATTTTATTACTCTCCAAAAAGCGGTTTAGATACATACATATATACACATATAGGTTTTGTTGGGTACAGTTTTGTAATCTGCTTTTCAGCTAATAGGATATAGTAAGGATTTCATAACATTACTTATATAAAATAATTTAATAGCTGTAAACAATCCACTGTATAGATGTCCTATACCATATTTACCTAGTTTCTTATTATGGAACATTTTTTCAAAAATTTTTAAGTATAACTTGCAATGGGCACTCATCTGTATTTTGTGTTATTTCTTTAGAATAGAAATTATAAATAGAATTAGCAGTTAATGGCTTATATTAATTGTTCTTCCTCTTGTGATCTTAGTGTTTTTTTTTTTTTAAAGATTTTATTTATTCGATAGAGATAGAGACAGCCAGTGAGAGAGGGAACACAAGCAGGGGGAGTGGGAGAGGAAGAAGCAGGCTCATAGTGGAGGAGCCTGACGTGGGGCTCGATCCCAGAATGCCGGGATCACGCCCTGAGCCGAAGGCAGACGCTTAACCGCTGTGCCACCCAGGCGCCCCTTAGTGTTTGTTTTTTAATATTAAATAAGCATTCAGCATCTAGAAAGAAGTATAGGTTTATTCTTTTGTGCTCATGCTATTGTAGTAAGTCACAATGGTGGTGTAAATTTTCATTTATCATAGAATGAGGTTTTGAAGGGACTTTCGACCTGGCAAAAGCAATGTAGAAGTTCACGTAGAGGATGCAGAAATAAGACACGCAATTTTAAGTAATCCTAATCAGTTGAAAGTACCTCTCTTTGTTGAGAAGAAAACCTACCCCTCATAAACTCTTCTGAGCCATAAAAAGTCAACAACCTGTCCTATAAAATAAACCTTGATGTTTCTTCTGAGTATATTCTAATTTCTTTTTAGTATATTCTTCTTAATATATAAATATACTAAAAAGTGGATTCTTAGTGTTTCCTTTTAGTATATCCTCTTCTATTTGAAATATACATTTTTAATAGTTTCTCCTAATATATGTTCTCTAAATTCTTTACCTTTATGAATATTTCCTTTAAAGTGTGATTCTCCAAGTAGGAGCCTATCTTTTTGTATAGTCTGAATAGTTAGAATAATGGTATTCCTTTAATGTGGACTCCATGCATCTGTTAATATGGTCTTGGCTTGGAGTACATGTTGTAGGCATTGTTATTGCACTCTTGGTATATATTAAGATCATTAGGATGTTGTATTCAGATCCTTTCACTGAAAAATATATAACTGATTTTTTGAATCAAAAAGCAGACCTTTACTTTGATACCAGTTAGTTTTTATCTTCTTGATACTGGTCCAACATTCTAACATGTTGAAATAGTTTTGATTATTTGATCTTGTTTTCTGTTAGCTATCCCCACCAGCTTTGTGCTTCTGTGCTTTCTATAAATGCCTATTATACCTTAAGTCAAGAAACTGATAAATTTGTGAATAAAATAAGACTATTCATGTTAATTTGGTAAAATAGATATTTTTACATTGCAAGATACCTATAGAGAAGATGCTTAACTTATTTTTTTCCAGATGATTTTGGGGTTAAATAATAGCCACTTTTCTGATACCACCAAATATTGATGGACATTTGTTTTCAATATTCATGTTAATTTGGTAAAATAGATATTTTTACATTGCAAGATACCTATAGAGAAGATGCTTAACTTATTTTTTTCCAGATGATTTTGGGGTTAAATAATAGCCACTTTTCTGATACCACCAAATATTGATGGACATTTGTTTTCAATTTCTGCTTTACATTTTAGTATAAATCAGCATTCTCAAATGCTGTCTTGAAAAAGTACACAAACGTTTACACCATTTGTCTTTTTATGCCCATGTTCTCTGATGGTGATTCATGTTTTTGGTGGACCTCAACTTTGATCAATCCATGAACCATTTGAATCAGCTAATTTGTTATTTATTTCTGTGAGTGATTTTTTTCTTTCTCTAGAGCTTCAAAAGATCGACAGTACAATGGTAGCTTAGCTTTTTTTTTTTTTTTCCTTTTGGCTGAGTCAACCTGAGTGGTACTTAATTAAAATGTTCTGTCACCCATATGAAGCTCATTTTTAGTCATCTGAATACATTTTAGGTACTGTAAATTTTATTCAGGGAGACCCTGATAGAGTCTGTTGATTAATCCAGAGTTGCCCTCAGATATTCTCCCAGCCTGGAATATTTTAAACCTCTAGTCACAATAACAACTGCTTTTATGGTTCTCAAATGGATACATTTATGGCCTGAGACTAATGGACTTTGGTTTATTTCCAAAAGATCAGGGCATTAGATGGAATTCATATTTAATTGATGGCAGCATGAACTTTGATACATTATCCTATATTATAGATTATAACATTCTGTCATCAATATTTGTAACATGAATGCACACCAGCGATGTGCCATGTTTGTGCAAATGTGTTGTTTGTGAAAATGTTAGAGAATGAAGAAGAGGTTTTAGAAACCATTAGTTTTCAGATTAAATCAGACAAACTACACATATGCACACATACACACATGTGCATGCATGTGTATGTACTTGCATATAGACATCAAAAAGCTTAAACCAAGTAAAGGTGGTCTATTGACCATGTTCCAGGCTTTGGTTGTTCACTATTCAGTGTTCATTGTTTGTCCTCTGGCCTTCCTGTCTCAGTCCTCCCTGCTACATATGGCTCACCCTGTTTCACATGGATCTTTCTAATACTCAGATCATATCACCACCGTACTTGAGAATATTGACTGCCTCCCTATTGCCTACACAAGGGTGTGCCATCTCCCTTCCAACTTGCCCAGTACCTTTCATGATCTCACTGTTTCTCCTTTTCTCCCATAATATCTCATGTGATGTCATGTTCAGCCACTTATCACCTTGCACAGCTCTTCATTATGCCTGCTATTTTATTTTTTTTTAATTCTTTTTTAAAAGATTTTATTTATTTGACAGAGATAGAGACAGCCAGCGAGAGAGGGAACACAAGCAGGGGGAGTGGGAAAGGAAGAAGCAGGCTCATAGCGGAGGAGCCTGATGTGGGGCTCGATCCTGGAATGCTGGGATCACGCCCTGAGCCGAAGGCGGACGCTTTAACCGCTGTGCCACCCAGGCGCCCCAATTGCCTGCTATTTTAAGCCTCTGTACATACTGGGTATGCTGTTCCCTCTATCTGGAATGCCCTTCCCTTCTGCTTTCCACAAAATTCTGATTCATCCTTTTGCCTTCCTCAATGAAGACTTTCCTGCCCCCCCCCACAGTTAATTACACCTTATTCTGCTACATCTGAAATTTCTAGTACTTTTGTTGTCTGTGAATGGGTCTGCATGTTTGAAATCCAAATATTTATGTCTGTCTTCCCTGCCAAGTAGTGTGTATCTCTGAGGTGAGACTCTCATTGATTTCATTTATCTTTCAAACTTAATCTGTGCCATTAATTTTTAGAGAGCAATGAACCTAACACAGTACCCAGGAAATAACAGGAACTAAATAAAATTTTCTTGAATTGAGTAAAAATGGTCCTTCTAGATGACTCAAATATTTATTAGATATTGAGTAAATGATTAGCATCCTAAACTACTAACCTAGATCGCTAATTACTTTCTGGCACTCATAGATATGCTACAGTGTTTTCGTCAGCAGAGATCTGACTGCCCTCTTGTCTAGAGTCTGAAAAAATTCCAGTGTGTTTGTGAGGTTCCTGATCATGCTTGACTGGAAATAGCAGGCAGGGCATTTAAGTGTTCACCTACAATGTTTGAGTTTTGAAAATCAGATTGTGTCATAACATTTTGTTGGACGAATTTTTGTGCTCATTTCCAGGTCAGCTACCTTTAATATTACATCCAGCATCGCATGGGACTCAAACCTGGTTTGCCTAACTTTGACATCTTTGCTACCGCCTGTGTAATTCTGGACCAAATATTTAACCTCTGAGTCCCAGTTTCTCCACTTGGTTAGTAAGGGACAGTATCTCAGAACTAGTAAGAGGATTGAATAAGGTTGACATGATAATAAAATTAAGTTTTTAGGACAGCGTTTAGCACAGAATAAAATGTGTTCTGGTGAGCTGTGTTTAGATACACCCATCCAGCTTGGAGTACAGAGGCTTTGGAGTCAGACATTCCATCATTTACTTATTATAGGATTTGGGCATATTATTTAACCTCTGCTTCTTTTCCTTATCTTAAAATGGGTATCATAACTTGACTTACCTCATAGAGTGAGAAATGAATATGAAGCATCCAACACAGAGCCTAGCTTGTAGTAGGAGCTTAATAAATGGTGATTATTATTATGATTGGAAGAAAAATGGCTGCTGTTACAGAAATTGCCCAAGAAAGTAAAGAGATGGCAACTCTAAAAAATGAAGGCCACTTCTTTCTTAGTATTTACAATTTTCTGTATAATTTTTATTTTAAAATTTGTTCATTATGGCAGGATATAATTACAATAGACCCTCTTTGTCTGCAGGGGATATGTTCTAAGACCCCCAGCAATGCCTGAAACCACAGATAGTACCAAACCCTATACATGTGATTTTTTAAAAAAGATTTTATTTATTTATTTGACAGAGAGACAGCCATCGAGAGAGGGAACACAAGCAGGGGGAGCGGGAGAGGAAGAAGCAGGCTCCTAGCGGAGGAGCCTGATGTGGGGCTCGATCCCAGAGCACCGGGATCACGCCCTGAGCCGAAGGCAGACGCTTAATGACTGCACCACCCAGGCGCCCCGTGACTTTTTTCCTATACATATATACCTATGATGATTAAGTTTAACCTGTAAATTAGGTACAGTAAGAGATTAATAACAATAATAGAATAATTATACAAATATACTATAATTAATAAATTTACATGAATGTCATCTCTCTTTCTCTGAAAATATCTTATTGTGCTGTACTCACCATACTCACCCTTCTTCTTGTGATGGTGTGAGATGATAAAATGCCCATGTGATGAGATTGAGTAATGTGAGTGACGTAGGCATTGTGACCTAGTGTTAGGCTACTATTGACCATATGACCAGACATCTACTTTCTGACTTTAGTTGACCTCGGGTAACTGAAGCCATGGGAAAGCAAAACTACAGATGATGGGGACTACTGGAGTTATTTGCTGGGTTTGTTGTCATCATTGTTGATACTGTGTTGGTAAGATCCTGGGTGCTGCCTTGGGTTGCCTATGGTTTCAAACCACAGAACTAAAGGTAGGAAGAGCCAAAGAAGTCATGGCTTCAAGGAACTTTTAACCATTTGTCATAAGAAAATTGATTTCATTACTTAAGTCTGGGATGGTTCTACATGGAAATTTCAGCTAAGAATTAGTCCAAACAGCAGTGCAGAATAGCTTGGGAGAGGCTGTCAGCACTGCATGCCACAACATCTTCTTAGGTGAGGAAACAGGTTTTAAAGACAGTGGAAAGAAGACAGCAATTTTAGTTGGGGACTTCACTTCATGAGCCTCTCTTATAAATGTGGAGTGGCCATCTGGGAACTGCTGGCTGATAGGGGCTGCCTTGTGAAACACTGCTGCTGCAAAGTCCCCGTGCTCACAGACTAACCTGCTCTAAGCACCTCAGAAACCATTTGCATTTGTGAAATTCTACCTTTAGCTTTAAATCCTTTCATTGCCCTCTGTAATAGGTTTTTTTTTTTTTTTCAGAAAAATCTCAGAAAATTTTTTATTTCAGAAAAAATCTCATTGCCATTTTTACATTTCATTTGAAAAGGTTTTAATTCTACTTTTGTTGTTGTTGTTGTTATTTTACACTGTAGCAGTTCTGCCTAAAAATTCCGTAAGCCAGGCAGGCAACTTTATGAAGAATCTGTGGAGACAGAACTGCAAATTCTAGCACACATCCATGTTGTAGTGTTGAGGACAAGTGAAAGATTGCCAGGTATTTCAGATGTTTATTGTGCTAATTTAATTTACTTCAGTAGTTCAGTTTCAGTTGACCAGAACCTTGCTGTGAGGAGACAAGCACAAATCAACTCCCTGGAGTTGAGCCGTTCAGTGGTTCAATGCTTCCCTGCCCTGCCCCTCCCCTCCTCTGTTTTGATGTCCTTGGGCTCCATGTGACAAAGGATTCTGTCAGCCTAATGTTGCATCTGATCTGCCACTAATGCCTTTTTCCCCCCCATCGAAGAAATCAGACCTTTCCAAGGAAGTAAGACTCTTCTCTTGGAAGATGAATGGAAGGTGTTAGTGCTGACGGGAAATACAGGGACTCAAGCCAATGTCACACTCCGGGTGTATGGAGATGAAGGAGTCCGTGGACCGATAAGTCTTAGCAAGGAAAGCCCAGAGCAGCTTTTCCTTCCAAGACAGGAGGATGAGTTTCGGGTAAACAATATTGGCAGTAATACTGTTTTTGAACATCCCAAATTTATTTCTGTAATACAGAGGGGTGTGGTTGTGTGTGTGTGTGTGTGTGTGTATGTGTGTTTGTGTAGGAATGGGTGTGTCCTATGTAAAATAAATCTCTGGTCTCCTAAAATCCCCACAAGTTATCCTAATGCCTATTGTAATCATCTGAGGAAACATTTTTTTCTTCACATATCTTATACAAGCAAAGAAAGCTATAGAAGAAAATTGCTTTCTTTAAAGGCAATTAGTTTTAGGCCATTGGTTTGAAACTGGCCCCATAAACCATCGACCTCAACTCAAATTATAACCAGATTATAAGCCATTTAAAAATTCTTCTGGTAATGAAAACCTTATTTTGTATACTGCATATACAAGTATATGAGATGTTGCTCAGCTAAGCAGTATGTGTGTGAGATCATTTTCTTGGCATCTTCAGATGCCATACTTTGAAGCTCTGCCCATGCCCATTTGAATATCTCTCTTCTTAGCATCAGAGAACATGGGGCTGAATTATTTTGAGTATCACTGGTTGCCTCTCCTAGTTCCTCAGGGCTTTGGACAAATTTCAATTAGGACAATTACATTCCACTTCACTAACTCACCCCAGCCCCACAGATTGCACTGTTAAACAGCAGTTGTTCTCCTTGGAGAATATCCCTTTTGTATCCTAACACTGCATAGAGAATAGCAAATGATTGAGGCCAACTCGAGTCACCAGGAAGCCAAGGCCGTTTGAGGCTGCAGTGCTTAGCAAACAATAATCCCAAAGTGGTTTCCACATCTTCAGACCTGAGTCTGCCATTCCACTTTTACAATCATTAATCTTGTAGTGAAGAAAAGCAGTCATGCAGTCATGAAGGAGCACATTGGCTCAATGCACAGGCAGTCATACCTCATACAACATATGCATTTCAAAAGATTATTTGAAGACAATTGTTTAGAACTCAGAGGCTTGTATGGTTCCATCCCTAGGCTACTCCACAAAAGTCTATTATTACCCATAATGTACCTGTGGCGTGTGTATGTATGTGCTGGCAAATCGTGTCAATGTTTTTCTGGAAACATTTACTCAGAATTCAGTCTTAGAATGAATGGTATAGATTCTCAGTCTTGATTGCACATTCAGTCACCTGGGAGCTGTAAAAACTACTGATGCCTGGTTCCACCTCCAGAGATTCTGGTTTATTTTGTTTAGGGAGCAGCCTGGACATTGAGGGTTTTAGAAGCTCCCTAAGTGATTCCAAAGTGCAACCAAGTCTGAGAATCCCAGTTATAGTATTAGACTGTAACTCTGGTGAGCTGGATTAGAGACCTAGCTTACCATATATTCACCATGTGACCTTGGCTATGTCAGTTATTTTCTCCAGGCCAGCATTATTTTTACATATAGAATGGAAGCAATGATATGGTTTTTTTTCCCCTAAATTTCAGGGTAGTCTGAAATTTATAAGAGAGAGAAAATATATATACATTTTAAAAATTCTATTGACATATAAGAAATGCAGTAAATTGGTGAAGAACAGAGGCCTTGGAATTATGGAGACCAGGTTGAAAGTCAGATTGACCACTCATTAGTTCTGTGACCGTGAACAGATTGCTTATCCTCATTAATCTTTAATTTCCTTCTTAGTAAGGAGTGAGAGGCAGGTAATAATACTAACTTAAAAGGCTATTTGTAAAAAAATGTTTGGGAATGTGTGCCTCACACACTGCCCCTGGTAGATGGGAAGTGCTCTACTAACTACAGATGTTGCAGTTACCAAGGACTCTCTCTCTCCTGGTCAATAGCAACAGCATGTTTTCTTCTAGCTTCTAGCTTCTATTTACTGTGAAGTGAGAGCAGGGACTTACCCAGATCCAAACTACTACTTCAGTGTCAAGAGACTCAGGGATGGCTATGAACACCCCCTAGGAGTCTAAGGCCTTGTAAACATGACCAGCAACGTGGGCATCAGCTGGAAGCTGGTTAGACATGAGGAATCTTAGTCCCCACCTCAGATCTACTGAGTCAGAATCTGTATTTTAACATGATTCCCAGGTAATCTGTGTATACACAGATAATGTTTGAGAAGTACTGGTCTAGGGTTTTAAGGAATAATGGGCCTCTTGGTAGTCTGAAAACCTTAAATCAGGATGAGGCAGCTCATACCTATACTCTCTCACTTTTGTGGGCATTGACTCCCTTGTTCTTCACTGACATCACCTGCAACTTCTGTATTAGTCTTTTATTCTCTTTTCCTGCTTCCCAATCCCAAAGTGAACACTTAATTTTTTTTTGAGGACGGTGTGGCATTTTTGATCGAACAGGCTTCGGTCAGAATTTTACTTTTGGACCTGTGTATCCTGCTATGTATCCTTAGATAAATTACTTAGTCTCTTTGAGTCTTTAAAGAGCTTTACTCTTCACAGAGCTATGTACAGATTGGAAGAGACCATATATGCCAAGCACTTGCTCCCTGGCTGGCACATAGCTGAGCTCATTGCATGGTAGTTATATTCTCCAGAAATAACAGGAAGACAGTCATGAAGTCATGTATGCTATAACCTGACTGTTCAGTTAGCCCTTTATTTTTTCACTTAGAATGTGTGGAGAGAGAAAGTTAACACTTCCAAAGAGATATCTAATGGCTGGCTTAACTTTTGGAGAGAAACTAGGCCCGCAGTGCAGGATAACTTCTTACTTCCTCTAGTGGGAAGAGCTAGCTTCTGTGTTCTGCCACCAAGATCAGCTCTGGGATTAGAAAGTGAGGAGAAGTGTTGTGGGGGATTAACAGCCTCTTTTCCTCTCTCCCAGTCAATGCCAGCATAGTCCTTCTTGACCTGGTGATATAATAGCTCCATCAGCTAGTTGGTCTAGATGCTACAGTTTACGGGGGAAAGTAGTTGTGGTGGTGGACCCTTAAAAAAAGAATTTCTGGGGCATCTGGGTGTCTCAGTTGGTTGAAGTGACTGACTCTTGATTTCGGCTCAGGTCATGATGTCAGGGTCACGGGACTGAGCTCTGTGTCGGGCTCTGCGCTTAGTACAGAGGCTGCTTGTCCCTCTTCCACAGCTCCTCACCCTGCTCCCTCTCTCTCTCTCTCTCTCTCTCACTCTAAAATAAATAAATAAAACTTTTAAGAAGGAGAATTTCTAAGTGTGGGAAATGGGTATGCAAGAGGAATTTTGATGGCTTCTGGGTCACTTGACTATCCCAGCTCTTTAGGGGTAGTTTATAGGTAGACAATGATATAAGTCAACTATAATATCCAAGTTCCTTTATATATTCATATCTGTAGTCTGTGGAGATAGAGGAGTACCTATAGTAGAAATAATGATTATGGATATTATTTAAGCTATTAAATAGCAAAATGGTATATTGCCTTTTTTTAATCCTCACAGTTCAATGTCCTGGACATATCTTATTACACTGAAAATGTCTGCTTATAAATCTATCTCCCTTACCAGACTGTAAATTTTTCTATGATAGGAACTATGCCATCATGTTTATATTTGTATAACTTGTAGCCTTGCATAATGCTTACATTACTGTGCTAAATAAATATTTCTTTAGTTAAACTGAAAATTGTATGCAATAGACATTATGTCCATCCAACATATAAAGAAATTGAGATTCAGAGTTGTACAATACCATATTTTATTCAGGTTGCAATAGCCAGGATACCAATTGAGCTCAAAATGATTCCCAAGCCTGTTCTTTATAATGCTACCTGGATTAACAAATACTCTTGGGACATTTCAAAAACTAACCAAGTATACATACTCTGTGGGCAGGTTTGTTTCTTGTCCTTGAACTTTGAACATCTATGTTGTAGTTTATAATCAAACGAGCGGATTTTCAGAGTAAAAGCAAGTTCTAGATTCACGATACTTTTCCCTAAGCTTGTAGAAATAGCTATATTTAGCTTTGATGAAAATTGCTTTTTTTTTCTTTTTAAAATAAGAGCCCATCTTTGGGCGCAGCTCAGAAGATGTTGGCTTCCAGTGAGAAATGTGTGGTAATCAGAGAGCTGAGCATATGTATGTTCTTTATCTTATTCTTTCATCTGACTCCTTCTGCATATTTTTAGTCAAGTCTCGTGATTTTTCTATTTCATATTCTGTCTGTGGAGTCCACTAGTGGCTTCATTGCTAGACTCTGAGAGGTTCCCTTAGAGCTTTCCAGTTATTAGCAACAACAAAAAAATGCACTTAGTAAGAAGAAGAAAATGAATTTTTTAATGTGCTTAATTTTAAACACTCTGCTAATTGTTTCTTCATTACATGTCATTCAGGTTGAAATAAGAATCATCGGAAAAATATGTAAGATCAGGCTAGGACATGCTGGCACTAGCGAGCAGCCTGAGTGGAGCTTACAGAGGGTAATGGTTTTTATTTTGTGTTTAATATTACTCTATTATGAAAAGAAGGAAGCAGGTTTTTTGAAGCAATGAGAAAGATAACATATTTTCCTAATTATTGTAAATAATGTGAACACAATTTTTGTGTTATAACATTCTAAACAAATAGGGTTCATCTTTGTGAAGTTCTTAAAAATAGCATTTTTATAGTTATATTTAAAAAGGTAATCTGTGTTCATGGAAGAAGATCTGAAGAATATAGTCAGGTATAAGAAAAAAATGAGTTGTTATTTATTGATCATTTGATGACCACTGGGGTTGTTCACTTTCTTCCAGTCTTCTGTATGAATCATTTTCTTGAACTCACTTTCTTTCTCTGTACATACACCTACATACACACACACATGTTTATATATAAATATATGCTATATATTTATACATATAAATACATATAAAGATATGAATATATTATATGCACATTTACACATACACATATATACACACATTTATATATAGTTCTCCCTTTAATGAAATTGAATCATACTATGTATGTATTTTGGGATCCTGCCTTTTCTTTATTTTTTATTTTTTATTTAATCATGGCAATAACAATAGCAATAATAATGTGTTTGCTAAGTTCTTACCATATGCTATATGCCTTATGAATACAACCATATTTTTGTTACCTAAACAACTCTTTGATTTAGGTACCATGAGTATCCATTTGTATAGATGAGAAAACAGAGGCTCAATAAACTTGAATGATTTAGCTAAGATAACTTAGTAAAGGTCTTATTGTGTGTTAGACTCCAAGGATGGAGAACTTTTTAAAATTAAAATTCTATTTGAGTATAGTTGATATATATAGAGTTACTGAGATCTTAAGCACTATCATTGGGCCTTAAGTTTCTTTTAAAAAATAAATGGCAATTAAAATTTTCTAAAAGCCATGAGATTTCTGTATGGAAGCATAATTATTGTGGACTCAGACGCTGTGGTTTGATTTCTAGAACATCTCTGCTTTCTAGCTTTAAATACCATGTCTGTCACTGATTCCTTTATAGTACATGGTATGTTACCTTAACATGTTTGAGGTTTAAAAAATTTTAATAAGTTTGATAGAATCTAGCAAATTTATCATTTTTCCATTTAAAATGTTTCTTAATTCTTATCTGTGATTTTTGTTATTGTATCCTTGATTGTATAATGAAAGTAAATGAAAAAATGTTAAATTTGCTGAAATGCATATTGCAGCATTTCTTACCACTTAACTAATACAATGAAAACTAGTATTCTAGTACAAGAACAGATAAGTATGTTCCAGTCAGTTAGACAAGAGGTACTTTCTGAGCACCTAATAAATGCCCTCTGTTAAGTAAATGCTGTAGAGAATGGAAAGAAACTATATGTTGGCTTTAAAGTTTCTCTATTCAGAAGCATTCAGAGGTTTCAAAGGAGAGACAGAAAGTGACCCTTTAGGAAGATGCAACACCCATGGAACTTGCAAAGTTTAGCAAAAATATAAATTCTGTACTTGTGAGTTACTGGGAAAGACGAGTCAGACGTTTTTGGAAGGAGCTCCCCGATAAGACTTCCCTTATCGGGCTATAGTCACTAGCACAGCTTTGCTTTCTCTGGGGCCTTTAAGTGAGAAGAGTATTCAGAGGGGTAGCAATATCACTATGTGATGATCCTCCAACAAGTATGGAAAACAGCCCCGAGACGGGCTCTCTGAGGAGGGAGTGCTCGGTCCTCAGAACCAAAGGAGGCATCGTCCGTCTTTGGGGTGGAGGCATAGGTTTCTATGAATATATTAGTCAAATCAGCAAATGAATTGAGCAACTAGAACTATGATTAAATTACCAAAGTGTTGGGGAATAAGGGACTTTTTCTATGGCTTAATTTTAAATTTTTTTTCATTTTAAATTAATTTCAAATTTATAAAAATATTATCAGAATGGAATAAAAACCAAAGTTTACCCAGAACCCAGTTAACATTGTACCCCATTTGTTTCATCATTCTCTGTTAAAATATCTGTGTGTGTGTGTGTGTGCGCGCGTGCGTATACCTGTGCATATTTCTCAATCATTTGAGAGATAGTTACAGATATGCTGCCCGTTGCCCATTAATTTTTTCAATGTTTATCTCCCCAAAACAAGGATTCAATCCAATGGTGAATTATGTTTAGTTGTCATGTTTCCTTAATCTCCTTCAATGTGGAAAGATTCTTCTGCCTTTCCTTGTCTGTCATAACCTTGATATATTTGAAGAGTACAGGCCCATTACTTTGTAAAATGTTTTCAGTTTGTGTTTGTCATGATTAGATTCAAATTATTCATTTTTGGCAGAAATTCCGCAGAAGGGATGGTATGTTCCATTCAGCCTCATATTTAGAGGAACATAGTATCATTTCTTTCCCTGCCTGGTGATGTTCCCTTGGAGCAGTTGACTAGCGTGGTGTCTAGCACAATCCTTCAATATAAAATCCTACGTATTTTGTACTTATTAATTAATGATTAATCAGTAGTATTCTTGGGGGAGACACTTTGTTCTCATAAAATTTTCACCTGCTAATTTTAGCATCTATTGATGATCCTTGCCAGAATCAATTATTGCTAGAACGCCTGTCAAATGGGGGATTTTCTGATTATGTCATTATTTCTCCATTTATTATCTGTCATTCTACTACAAGGTAGAACTTTCTTTTCTCCCCCACCTAAAAATTTTATTTAATTTGTACAAGCATGAACTTAATGGATTCTTGTTTTGTTTGATAGGTTTAATCTGTTTTTATCATCCTTTATTTTGATGCTAAAATCATCCTACATTTGTCTAGTGGGAGACCATTCAAGCTCCTATTTTCTACTTCCTTTCCTGTCACCATCCATACTCTGAGTACTTCTTTACTTTTCTGGCACAAAAAGATATTTCAGGCTCATCTAATACTTTCTCCTCTCTAGCCCTGGTTTCTTTTAGTGGATGATGACATTTCAGAACTAGTGTTTGTGCGAGACACACAGAGAAGTTACTTTCCCCTCTAATGCCCACCTCAGCCCAGGGGCCCCTTCTGGTGTGAGAGCCTGACCATGCTTCTGCTTTCACAAGATGCTCCCAGGAAATACTCCTGTGGTGAAATGAGTTCGTGAGACACTGACTTTTTCATTCTTCTCTTGGAAATTTGCGTCGCATGTAACTGTAGTGAAGGCTCTGAAATGCCCTGTGGTAAAGAAAACTGTTTAACAGCATTTCCAAACTAAAATCACCATGGGACCCATATTTTCAGGTAAAATCTATTAACATTCCTTGAAATGAATATTGTGCAGTACTATAGAGATTTGAGGCATTTTGGGGACAATGGAGGAAAAAGGTATGACCAGGAGGCAGCAGCAGTATGGCACACAAATTTTATTGTGTGAGCCCTTGATAGGTTTGCATGGCGGGAAAGCCCCTCACAGCAGGAGTCTGTGCAGAGCCTAGGGTGTGGGTTGCTACTCAGTGGGGAAGGAGGGTAAAAGAACTCCCAGAGGAGAGCAAGATCTGAGGAGAGAGGGCTTATGTGTCTAGGTTTATGCGTCTAGCAGCACAGTGGGGAGTCTCTATCACAGAGCTCCAAAGGGTGGCCACAGCAGCTTGGGGCCTCATCACCACAAGGCCCTATATTATCAATAGGTAACAGCTTTTGGGCAAGGGTTTTATGGGTTATGCAAAGCAGGCAGGATCTAAATGGCTAAAGACTTGCTTGTTTGGGCTATCTTTTGTGTTTGTGTGTGTGTGTGTGTGTGTGTGTGTGTGTGGTAATCATGTGGCTATTTTTAAACTTAGAAAATTTGAGTTTGCCACCAGCAGGTTTTTGAGCTAATGAGTCTTAGCCTGCAGTGAAGAAATGAACAATCTAGGGATCAATATACAGAGACCATCTTTGACTGAGTGATATAACAATTGCACACTGAGTTGTATGACTTATGTTTGGATGAATCCAATCATAGTTAATAATAAATAGGGGTCTATAATTTGTATGATTTAGAAAATGACTAGCCAATGTGCTAATCCACTCTTTTGAAATCTCCAAGCTACAGAGAATTCTGGAAGAGGTGATCAATGTGAAATCCTAAGGAACTGATTTTAACCTAAAAGCAGCTAGGTAAATTATTGGATTATGATGGCACATTTAAGAGGAAATGGTGAACTCACTATAGATCTGGCCTTAGCTGTTGCCATGATACAAACTAGAATAAACGATAGGTTCTGCTTTCAGTCTGGTGGAGAAGCAAGATCAAGTAGCAATCATAAAATAATTAGAGGGCAGTTAAATGTCCAACTGTACAGAGGCCCTAAAAGCCATGGATTTCCAGTAAGAAAAATATGTGCCCTAGAGGACATGGGAGGTTTTGTGAACAAGAGGCCCCTGAAGAGTGGAGATGGTTGAGTAAGGGCAGAGCAGGGAGAGATGGTTAGTGGAAAGGTATTTGGAGATTGCTTATTTCAGGTATCAGTGCTGCACATGGATGATCATGAAATATTGCATAACTACATGTATATGTTAAAGACTTTTCCCCAATGAGAGGGAAAGTATCTATTTGCAAAGCTGAAGTATTTTGTGTTTGTATGGTCTTTAAATAGCTTGGATTTTGTCAGACACAAGTTGCTTGACCTAGTTTAGGTAGTCAGTCGATGAATGCATTGACCTACAGATCTTTCATCATCATGTCTTGTGTTCCTACTCATGCATGTGCAAAGAATTCTGTGTGCATGACTACCATCTTCTATCTGATAATTAAACTCTAGCCATTATCTGTTTTATCAGTATTTCACAATTGCAATGGAAGTTTATCCCTACGCAACATAAAGTTTTATTCAACGGCATGCATTGCCCAGTGAAACAATTTAGAAATCTTTGTATCTTCTGTATATTCCTCTTAATCAATATTTCCCTCTCCTTAAAGGACTTTTCCCTTTTTCTTACCAGTACTAGTATAGTCCTAGTTAAATTAACTCTATATTTTAGGACAGATCAGGACCAAGGCAATTTTCCTTTTATATTTCAATGTGTCTGAGCGGGAGGAAAGGAGTGACAGGTCTGTCTTTTCTGGACTTTGGTGCTAAAATAAATAATAACAGAGATGCCTAAAGGCATATACAATTGTACTTATATTTAAGGACTTCATGAAATACTGTTAGAGCACCCACTACATGCAAGGGGCTCTGCCAGAAGTTTGAGCAAGTCCACCTGACTAAGATGTAGTACTGTTCTTTAAAAAGTTTATTCCATAATTAACCCAACTGTAACGAGATTGTGGTTTTCTTCTTCTTAGAGTTTTAATTTTAATTGTCACATCTATCTGAGTGAAAATGCTTCTCTCACTGCATTTGTCTTCCAAAAGATTTATTGAAGGAGCTAAATTGATTTCTCCCACCTCTCAGGTTCTGAACAGAAAGGTTGGGTAACCTGACTGAGGTGTTATAACCTCAGTGTTGAACTCTGATATGTTGATTCAGACATTGTAAATACCACTGTATGTCTGTTTTAGTCAGCTATTTTTAGCACATGTATTTAACTACTTAGTTGAAATATCTTAAAGTAATCCAGGAATTTTAGGTTTCTAACAAACCAAGAGTAAGTTTTTATGTTAATGTTTTCTTGTGAAATAACTAATATTTGCTGCTGTAAATCAGCAGGGGGAGCTCAGCAAATGAACTTTAGTTTCTATTGAGGCCATTCCTAAAATTGTTTTTATTCATTTAGAAAATTAAGACAAATGCTGAAGATTTTATATGATAAAGATACTGTCATTCCTTAAGCAGTTTGTTTTAAAAGGAAATGAGAATATGTTCCATTGAAAAAATATTTTTGGAAACTCACCCTTTTTCTTTTCCCACATTTATCCTAAAATGAGGTTTGGTTTTGAAGCTTAATATTAGTGCATTTTTTTTCTCAGCTATACTGACATTTTTATAGTACTCACATTTGGCAGCTCTGTATCAGAGCTAAAGCAAAAGTTGGGGCTTTGGGTCTTTTTAGTATAGGTAGAAGTAAAGTAGATGATGCCTCAATCTGAAAGTCAAAGAGAAATACTGTTTAAAAAAAAAATCCCATCATAATCAAAGGGTATCTTCTGTGGACTGAGAAATCTGAAAGTCCGCCATTATTGGGTGTATGCCATGAAGGTTTTCCCCCTTGATAAGGATGCACTGTTTATAGCCAGTAGTTTCTGGTGATGAACAATGAGAGCACTTATAGGATACTATTGTTTGGGGAAGCCAGTGCTTTTAGCAAGTGTTTGTTGAAATTATTCCTGTTGTCCCAAGTTAAAATGGGTGAAAACATGATTTTTTGCTCAACATTTAGATTTTTAGCAGGGATTGCCTGCCCCATTTCATGATGCTCTAGCAGTTTGGGCTGTTAGTTTTGTGGTAGATTTTTATATCATTCCGAGTATGAAAGTATTTTTTTCCCCTTGATCATACTTTAGGTACCTTTTTGGAGGTCTGACTTGCTATCTCAGCCATTAATAATTAATGCACATTAACCAGCTGTGCTATTTAGCTTCCAAAATACTGGTGTAAAATATTAAGCCAAGTCACTAGATTGATTCCAGGTAACAGATAGCTTAACCTCCAAATAGGATGGCTATAACTAAACATAATCATATACTAATTAACTTTGAAAATTGAAAAAATAAAAATAATTTATTTTAGGAAATACTATCATGTAAAACTAATAATTATTTTTGAATCTTGGGTTTTCTATTTTTTATTCTCTGGAATTGACTTTGACTATTTAAAATTGAAGTAAGAAATCTTAGATGTGGAGTCCAAAGACTTGAAAGATGTTTAATTTCTAAAAAGTCTTTTGTTTGCTCTTTCACTGAGTTTTGCCTGTTGTAATATAGGGCTCAGAAATACTTACCCTGACTATCTCATGAGCTATGAATATCAAGTGAAAAAATGAGGCAAAGCTTAATCAGAGCTTTTCATTCCACACCCAGCTTGCTTCTCCCTCAGTCTTACTCATCTGAGTAGATGGTGTCACCATCCACCTGGTTGTTCAAACCAGAACTCTACACATCTTGCTGGATTGTTTTATTTCTTTAGCTTCCAGAATCCAATCCCTGAAAAATCCCCTATTGCTTCTGTTGCTAAAATGTATCTTGAGCTTGTCTATTTTTCTACATCTTATTATTATCACTTTAGTCCATGCTGCCATATTTTCTCTCCTCTTCACTGCAGAAATCTTCTAAAATAGCCTTCCAACTTCTTCTCTTTTCCCCCTGATACCCATTTTCCAAAGAGCAGCCAAAATGAGCTTTATTTTTTTAATAATAATATTTTTTATTATGTTATGTTAGTCACCATACAGTACATCCCTAGTTTTTGATGTAAAGTTCCATGATTCATTACTTGCGTATAACACCCAGTGCACCATGCAAAATGAGCTTTTAGAAACATCAAATCCTCTGATCCCCCTGTTTAATCTGGCTATTGCCTCCCTCTATGACCCCTTTTCAGACCACTCTGCTCTTGCTCATTATGATCAAGCCATATTGTTCTGCCTCAGAGTGGCCTTTGCCACAGTCCAGGGTAAGCCCCAGTTGTCCTCAGTCATATGAGCCTGATTTATTTTCTCTATGACACATCACTTATCTGATTTTTTAATCGCTGTCCCCGAGATTTTTTAATCTCGCTGTCCACGAGAAACTGAGCAACATAAGAACAGAACTTCGTGTTATTCAATGTTACAACCCTAACTACTTGAATAGTACCTACAGCGTAGTAGATGTTGGATAAATATTTGTGGAATGAATGAATTAATAAAACACATTTTGGGTTTATGCAACAAATATTTATAATGCATGTGAAATCCTTTGTAGATTTTAAGTGCGAAATGAAGGGAAGTCATATAATCTTGCTTGGTTTTTAAGGAATGGGAAATAATCTTGTATTGCTGTGCATTGGCATGTGTAAGGGGCAGATGAAGAAACAAAGCCTGGAGAGTGTCAGAGGCTTGGCCAATTCTCACAGAGTTAGTAGTAGCCCAGTCAAGGCCAAAGGCGCTTCTCCTGACTCTTGGCCGCTGTTCTCTCTCTAAGTGTTAGGCTACCTCTGCAGCGTGTGCTACATCTGTGACTTGGGTAAATTGACTCAAATAAAATAGGAGCTCTCTTGACCCTTCTTGATTCTTCTGTGCCTTTGAATTGAAGTGGGTAATAGGTTTAGGCATATTTGTTGTTATTTTTATACTACTTCTGGATAAGATATGATAAATTGATATGAGCTCCAGGCAGTCCTGAGGTGAGCTAAACTCAATAAGAAATTACTTTCTTTATTTTTTAATGTTTAAAGCATCTTGTAAATATTTCCAGTTCTTTTCCATTTTTAGTTAGTTCTTCACTTCAGGGTTCTAGAAAGAGCCACAGAAGAGAAAGAGCAAGTTCTAAAATGCAGTAAGAAAAATTTTTTTTTTTGAGGATTTTCTAGTTCAGTGAACAGCAGGAAGCACCAGCTTTCTCTTCTCACAAAATCTCCAGTCAAATGTTTAATCTCAAAAGACTCTGGCAGTTTATAGAAACATCCTAAAAGTTGTACCAGCTTATTTGAACCAAAGATAATTCATGTATTTGATGGTCCCTCAGTCAGTTGTAAATACCATAGTTGATCCTTCTTGTACAGTCCTTGTAACAAATAGGGTGTTATCACAAGGAACAGTACCAGAAATAAGGAGGCTTAGAGTTAAGCTTCACTTTGTGTCTGATTTGCAAGAACACTTAAAGTTCTTCTTTGAGAACACATTTAAACCTGAGTCTATTTTCATATTTCCAACTCCAAAAGGGAAATACTAGTGACTGACATCAGTACTTGCTCCCCTGCCCCCAGGACCAGATCTAATATAATACCATAAACACTTCAAGCACCCAAAAAGTATGTTAGTGACTATTTGCTTTTTTTTTGAAGAAGCATTGTCTAAATTGAATATGTAGTAAGAGTAGAAGTATTACACATTGTTTGTTTTATAGAACGAAGGTTTATGACACTTCAGAGTATGATTTCTAGAAGCATTTTTCTTAACTTCTCTCATCCTAATACATCTTTATTTTGTTTCCAGGGGCCAGCAGACAACTACCCACAAGTTTAGTTCTCAGAAAGGGTTGACACTGGTTGTATGTCATTTCTCCTCCAAGAAAAGATAAGATTAAATTTAGGGTTACATAATATATGTGAAGAGTATTTCATAAAACAAAGTAAAATGTAAATATAGATGGTGGTAATTTTTGTTGGTTATGACTTACATTTAATTTCAATCCTGACAGGCCAGAAAGAACGATATGGTGCTTGGGAAGGGAGTAGCTTATCTGTCTGCCCTCATGATCCAGTGTGTCCCAGCCACAGTGGTTGGCCCTACCCCCACCCCACCTGGACCTGACTCTTACTCCACTGGGTGTCCTGGTTGGCATTAAAGATAGGTATGGAGGACAGGTAGGGAAAAGGCTACTGGGCCATCTCTGAAGGGCTGAATAAATATGACTTTAGTGGAAGAGGTAAACCTGTGGAGAGGTTAGGGCAGTCCTGGTTGTTTTAGGGAAATGGGTGTCTTTTTTCTTCTGTGCTCCTGCCTGGTGTTACAGAGGACCAGATTGGGAACCACCTCAGAGAAAGCATGCAAGGATTATATAAGTTTCTACTTATCCAGGAGACTAGAAGTACTGGGGAGCTTTATTGGAAGGAAGGATGAGTGAAAGAGGGGGTGAGAGGATAGCTTTGGAATTCTCTCCAAGTTAGGGATTGTGATTTTTGTGTATGGACCTCTTGACTGATGAGCTAGAAAATTCAAGGTAGGGCCCTGAAGAGAGGAAGCAGGAGAAGCTACTTTAGATTGGCTTAGGAGAGGAGAGGTAAAGGAGACCTTTATCTGTCTTCCCAAATAATCCTGGTCAGCTCATCCAAGTAGAACAGGAGTCAGGGATTTAGAATAGAAATCTCTTTCTGATAATAACGAGCATTTGGCTGAAGTTTTCCTTATGCAGTCTTAGGAGGATGTTAGAGAGGAGGAACCACAAATAACCCCAGATAACAGTTAAGAACTCCAATCTCTAAGATCTGTGATTAATTGTGATCCTCCTTGTCCTAGCACTACCTGCACCACTAAACATTTATTGAGTACTCAGGGTACAGATCATCACTTTTAATGTTCATACATAACAAGGTAGATGATATTATGATCCCAGTTGAGGATGTTGAGCTTTTTGAATTGACAATAAGCAATTTCCTATATCATGGAGCTAGCACATGGATTTGGAAAGAAGTGGTCTGACTCTTAGGCACATGTACCACTCTCTTACTGCCAACTGGGCAAATCAGATGTTCCAAATGAATATGTCTTTCAATATTCCTAGATATAGTAACCCACACTTGAGAAAGCTCTGCTTTGGAAAATAACTTTCTATTTCTCTTTTCTACGAGGTAATTTTATCTCACTTTATTACATAAAGCACTCTGGCTCTAAAACATTCATTCTTCAACCTGGCAAGACAGAAGTATGCCAGTTTTGCAAATGAGAACCTGAGGACACCAGGTCATGTAGAACTTCTACCCATGGTCATAAACTTAAGAAGTAACAGGGCCAGGACATAAATGGAGGTCTTGTGATCCAAGCTCAGGTTTGTCCCACTTAACATATGTCTTTCACCATGTTCTGCTGTTACCTACTACATGATTGAGCTTATGTGTTGTGATCATCCAGGAATTTTGACCATTATATTTTCATAATTAAACTTTATTACTCATATTAATACTTTAATAATTTAAAAATTATTTTATTACTTTAATAATAGAAAAAATGGTGACAATAAAAACAGAAACAAACACAACTGGAAATAAGATCTATGGACGTATGTATCTCTCCTTATTTACCTAACTCATTCTGTTTAATTATTGAATTATCTATTATCAGAATTATTGAAATATCTATTATCTATTATCCTTCTATCCCGGGATTTTTTGACCTTAGCACTTTGACATTTGGGGCTGGAGGATTATTTGTTGTGGGGTCTGTCCTATGCATTGTAGAATGTTTACATCCGTGGCCTCTTTACACTAGATACCAGTAACTCCTTCCCCAACCCCCAATTGTGACAACCAAAAATGTCTCCAGATGCTGCCACATGTGCCTGGGAGAGCAAAATCTCACCCAGTCAAGAACCACTGCTGTAACTCTATATTGCTTAACAAAACAAAACAAATTAATGTAGATTTGTTGTTTTTTATGTTGTGGCATCATTACTTTGAAGGTAAATGAAACTCATTCAGAGCCCTTACCTGCAAAGGCTTTTCAGTGGAGTTAGTGGGATTGCGCTCAATTAAGTAATATGATTAAGACTCTCTCAACAGTGGGTACTTCTAAGGATGAGGGATGGTCGTGGCGCCTCAGAAACCAGAGGCTTCTTGCCAGTTCCACAGAGAGTTTAGTGTAGAGGAAGAGCTTGTTGGAGTTTGAGGTAGTATGATTTTGTAAAAACCTTATGCTTCTTGGGGAAGGTTTCAAATACAGAATCCAGAAGACTCCCATTCACCTGCTTATGGCCCTTGTTTATCTGAAGCATCCACTAGTTCCCATCTGAAATTGTTCTTATTGCATCCCAATCTTCACATTATCTTTAATCCCCACAGAACCTAGTTTCTTTTTAATAAGTGTTTATTGAAAAAAAAGTATTTGTCGATAATGCTGCTTTAATGTAGTCTTTTGTTATTTAAATATTTTGGTTCATACTTCACATATAATCTATATACTCTCCTTGATGGTAGAGGGTTTTTTGTTAAACTCCCACCCATAGCCAGTGCAGTGCTGTGATTATCACTGTAAGAAATGTCACTGTGAGGAGGCCAAGGGTCTGTGTGCCACTTCTTGGGGTCATCTGCATACAAACACGTGGGGGAGCTGAAACTCCCTTGCACCGTTGGTTAGCTCTTTTTGTAGTTCTGTTTGCTTGCTCTTTTGAGGAGCATGTTCCTTTATATAGTTCAGGAAGTAACATCTTTTTGTCCAGAATGAAGAAAAAATATCATAATGGGATTTAGGAAGGGAAATAAAAACATTAAACATCATTTCTCACTTGCTAGGACTTTAGCAACAAGATGGCTCAAAATACGGATCCCCATCTGGGGGATGTGGGCTACCCTTCTTTTATTCATCCACCACTCCTGTCTGTTCAATTGCCAAGTAAACAACCCAGCCTCAGAATTTCAGGACCACTGGGGCAACTGAAGTTTTAAAACTTCAGACCAATGGCAAAAATAATTTTATTTGAGCATTGTATCTGCTTTGGGTTAAAAAGCATATGAATCTTCATGACTGGTCTCTATCTCTTAGTATTCCTGAATTTTCCATCTTATTGTTATAAATGTAAAGCATGATATAGTTCAGAGAGAGGGACATTTCCAAATTTAGTGGAATATGTTATATTAATCGCTTTTATATTTATTGATATATTCATATATAAATATGGCTAATGTAAACATGAATTATTTGTTCAGGTTATAAAAAGTTTTGCAGATTTCTTACATATAATCTCATCTAATCTTCACAACAACCTGTGAGCTATTTTATGGATGAAAAAACTGATACTTAAAGTGGTTATGTAAATTTCACATGGTCAAATGAGAAATGGTAAATGAGTTGTAAAATGGTAGATCTAGATTTTGGTCCCAGTTTTTCTGTCTCCAAATCCAGTGTTCTTTTCATGGTCTCTTGCCTGGAGAGTAAAGACACAATCAGGCATTAGTGACAGATGTACTGATTTAGTCTTATTACTTATGTTGACAAATACCCATTTCACTTAGTTGTTTATTTAATCACTCGTTTTTTGAATGAGTTGTGAAAGCTTGTGGAAGAACTAAGACAAATAGGACATGGTCCCTTCCGTCAAGTCAATCAAATATTAGGTGTTAAGTCATAGTCATGAATGGGTAGGTTGCCATGCATCACAAAGTAGGATCGTCTAACCCGGACCAGGGACTCACAGAAGGCTTCTCAGAAGAGGCTCTATCTGAGCCATGTAATGCAGGATGGGCAGATTCAGCAGGTAATAAATCAAATGAAAGCTCTTCTATGCAGAGACACAAGTGTGCACAGAAACTCTGGGGTGAGAAGGAATGTGGCCAGTTGCGGAATCATAACAGATTAGTATGACTGGATTTGGGATGTGAGGGAGAACTCTCCATCAAGTTCAGCAGGGCCCGATTATGAACTGCTCATCATGCTGAGGATTTTGGATTTTATGCTATAGGTAGGACTATTGAAAAAGTTGTGAGCAGTAGACACAATGATCAGATCTCTATTTTAGAATACTTTCTGTTGAAACAGCTGAAAAGCAGGGTTTGAAGGTAGCCAAAATGGCAGCCATCAGGTTATGTGAGGATAAGCCACCTGGGAAATGGTGGGTCCTGCTCCCAAGGCTAGGATACAGAGGAAATTCAGGAGGTCAGAGACTTATTTATAAGATGAGCTAGCATCTTCAAAGGAAGGGGGCACTTCATCTACTGTGATTGGAGGAAAGGCAGGCAATTGTGACATTCCTTCTGGAAGTCCTTTGCTGAGATGTTAGGGGGAAGATAAAGTGAAGAGAGCCTTCTTGTGAAATGGTCACCAAAGAGCAAGAGCCAGTGAGGAGTCTGTTGAGAGTTCACCAGGTTGGGAGGCAGAGGCAACTCGCCGCTGCCTGCTGGGAAGTGAGGCACTTTGGCTTCGGCAGCTGAGGGCTACTCATGGCCTAGACTATTGACATGCATTTAAAAGACATTAGCAATTTTCAAAATTCTGGGGTGTGCCTGCCTTGGTGACTAAAATGAACACAAACTCTCTTTTGGATTTCCTCCTATTGATTACTTCTTTAGCAACTGCTATGGTGAAATTGAGGGCTTTGAATCAGACGGAGTCCATTTCAAATCTCCAAACCTCCATTTTCTTTTTAAAAAATTTTTTTTATTATATTATGTTAGTCACCATACAGTACATCCCTGGTTTCTGATGTAAAGTTCGATGATTCATTAGTTGCGTATAACACCCAGTGCACCATGCAATACGTGCCCTCCTTACTACCCATCACCAGTCTGTCCCATTCCCCCACCCCCACCCCTCTGAAGCCCTCAGTTTGTTTCTCAGAGTCCATTTTCTTATCTATAAAATTATAAGAATTTTTCCAATCTAATTGGTGATAGTTAAAAGAGATAATTAAAGCAAACACCTAGCATAATAACTGGCAAATAATAAGCAACAGCCGTTACAACTACTATTACTACTACTACTACTACTACTACTACTACTACTACCAAGAAAAACAAATGTCAGAGTAAAAAGTACACTTTAGCAATCCCTGAGGTGTATTTTGAAGCTCTGTGAGAATTGGAAATCACACAATTTGGTCATTGTTTCTTCTAAATCCAGGTGACCATGCAACACAGGAAGAGCAAGAAGACCCTAGATTTTACAGCAAATGCATGGTTCTCTCAAATGCAAGCTGAGGGGGATGTTGTCTGTGAGCTTCCTATAGTACAAGAAGGACAATCCATTTTTCCATGTGTGTTATTAATTTTTAGTACCATATGTTGTGTACACAAATTGTTTTATAGTTGCTTAATTAAATTTGCTTCTGAACTATTTAGTTACAGAATATTTTTTCTACTTTTTTATTATTTATTCATTTTAAAGATTTTATTTATTAGATAGAGAGAAAGAGAGAGCATGCATGCACAAGAGGTGGGGGGAAGAGTGAGAAGGAGATTCCCCACTGAGCAGAGCAGGATTCGGCGCTCTATCTCTCATCGCAGGACCCCGGGATCATGACCTGAGCCGAAGGCAGACGCTTAACTGACTGAGCCACCCAGACACCCCTATTTTTTCTACTTCTAAGAAGGTTGTTTACCCACTGAGAAGTGAGTTTTTCTGTTTCACAGCATGGGTCCCTGGTGGAGCTGGGATTAAATGTAATCTCAAAGAGGTTTGTATCGTTCAGTATGGTTCGACTACAGTCACGGGGGCTGAGGCTATGAGAAAGACATAATGTCAGGTCTGGGCCTCATCTGGCTCTGCCTCGGGCTAGTTGGCCACCTCATGCCATCACCTAATTTTTGATGTATTTCCTCACTGATACTTACATCAGTTTAAACTTTAAGCGTCATGTAAAATAACATTGCCACCCTTGCCACTAAAATACTAAGCACGAAATATCCTCCTAGGTCATACATAGAACAGGCTTTTTTTTTTTTTTAAGATTTATTTATTTATTTGAGGGACAGAGAGAGAGAAAGAGCAGTGGAGTGGTGCAGAGAGAGAGAGTCTTAAGCAGACTCCGTACTGAGTGTGGAGCCTGATGTGGGGCTCCATCTCACAACCCGAGATCACATTCCGAGCTGAAATCGAGTCAGACACTTAACTAATTAAGCCACCCAGGAGCCGCAATAGCCTTTAAAAAAAAATCTTTTATTTCTCTTTTTGAAAAAGCTACAAATCTTCTAGGCACGAATTCATGGTATAAAAATGCCCATTCATAATTAAAGTTAAAAATTGAAAAAAAAGTTAAAAGTCTCTCAATAGTTACAGAAAGTCCAGATTAGAGGAATTCTCATAAACTGCTTTTTACTGTAGCTTAACCCATGGATCTGGTTCCTGTTTGTACTAATTCCCAGATAATATATTTCCTTTTTTTTCTCTCCCCTTTGCTTTGCCAGTAGTGAGGTACCATGTTGATGTCCATACTGGGCAACTGAAGCGAGCAGAAACAGAGTCTGAAATTTCCCTGTGTCTCTGTGGAGAGAGGGGAGACTCTGGTCTTAGACTGCTGGACAAATCTAACATGCCAGTAAAATTTCAAAGAGGACAGGTGAGTCCGCACAAATAACTTGCCCATGTGTTTAGCAATCTCCCTGAAAGTGGACACTTCTATTTGAAAATTGAAGGGTGCTTGACACCCTTCAAGTTTTTTTTAGGACATCTGTAACACAAGATTTCCTGACCAAACTTCCTAATATCCTTTGTTTTAGAATTTCTTGAAAGAAAAATGGGACACACTATACTAGCAGTGAATAATAGAACAAAGGAAATTATATTAAAAATTAGTGGTAGTATAAGAAAAAAAATGAGATGATGTCAGGGAAAAAATATATATGAACATTCCCTGTTAGGACTGAAAAGTACAAAGTGTTATTCTAAAAGGTCAGGTCGTAGAGGGCCATTATAGTACATTTCACATAGGAACATAATAGCCTTTCTTTAAAACATCTTGACTGGAACCAACTAGATTATTTTCACACCTTAAGCCCTTCACTATTCCCTTTTGTCCTGCATATATATAAATATGAGTCTTTCTATATATTAGATGTTTGAGGAGTGACGGTGAGGTATATAATCAACTCAGTTAATTTTTAATGTTATTTTGTTATATATAGAAAGAAAGTAATATTTGGGGTCTGTAACTAAAAGTAGGGATTATGTAACCCTAGAATATATTTTTAAGAAAGAAAGCTCTCAAACCAGTTTAAGAGTGCTATTTCTCAAATTTTTTTTTGTAGTTGGAGTTCATGAATTATTTTGAAACAGAGATCTTAAAGATCACCTAAATTTGTATTGACACCGCAGATTACATAAATGCTTTCATCAGAATGAAGAAGAAAGCTGGATCTGCTTTGGATAAGGGAATAAGCAAAATTGTGCCTGATTTTTGCCATCACAAGTGAATTATTTTGAGTAGAAACAAAGTTTTAGATGTCATGATCTTATTACTGTTATTACACCAAGTGATCAGTGATGTTATCCCCTAAGGAATCCTCCTAGCTTTCCATCAGTCCCAGATTCTTTCACCCTGCCATTTCATGATATATATGAGGGTAGAGACTCCATCTTTCCTGGTTGTCTGCTAGTTGGTCCATTGGTGTGTAGCATCAGGTGAGGTTACATGCTAAGATTTCACAAATCATCTTCTGGTTAATCTTCAGTTCATTACCAGAGAACAGGGAGGGTGCGTTATAGATGAAATTAAAATTGGGCTGGAGGCATAATTGCAATCAATGTATAGACAAGAGTAAAAATGTTGCTTTACTAGTATCTTTTAATGTTCAGAATCAGAGATATAAAGTATTTTTCTTTCCTGGCTCATTTCACATTTTTCTATTATTTTCTTCAATGCATGGAATATAATGGGAATGCCAAATGATTTCAAGAGTTTTGCAGTTGAGAAACTGTGACAACAACCTTTTAGTTTATTACCAGAATGATTTCACACCAGCCACAGCTCACAACCTTAGCCAGTGATTGGGCTGGTTATTGTCATTTTTCTCTACACAGTGTCCAGTGGTATAATCAAAATGCAGTGACATATTAATAGACCTAATTTAATTCTATCTTCCAAACTCAAGTTACTTGAAGAAACAAGAAGTAACCAGGAAGCTTATTTAGGCAATCTTTCTGGACCTTGAAGTATCATAGTTCGGATTTGCTTCAAAGCAGACCATAAGACAAAGACTGGGGTACAAGTAATATATTTGGGAGGTGATCCCAGTAACTACCTTCAGAGTGAAGGAGTTGGGAAGATGAGGCAGGAAAGGGAAAAAAAGCCATATAGGGACATTAAGGAGCTGGAACTCCTTCTTGCTAGGAACCTTGAGAAATCCTGCAGAACACCCTCAAACCTTTCTCACAAGAGGGAAGCCTGCAGGAAAGAGGCAGTGAGACCTAGAGGGTTGAGAAAGAAAGCTGCCAGCATGCCTAAATTACCTACCAAAGCAGAAGGTGAACTCAAAAAGGGACTTGGAAGAGAGGGAGTGGGGCATCAAGCACATCAAACTACAACAGGTGATGTGGATGGCGAAATTGTGCCTTGTAGAGGCACCCTGGGAATTCAGGCACACCCGAGAACATGTACGATCATCATCTTGTTTGCAGAAATATCACTGGACTAGCAATGTTTTGAGTTTGGCTTAAAAATTCACATGAAAAACATGGAATCAATAGTTAACATCCAGGTAGTACATCTTCAAATACAGAATTGAAATTTAACCTGGTAACAATGTAGGCAGCTATTAAGACAGCGTATCCTATATAGGAAATACGAGCAATACTGGGTTTGCATTTTTACCACAAAGTACGGTAACAGTGGCTAATAGTCAACTGTCATTTCTGGGAACATGGCAGACTTAATTAGATTCATGACCCTTTCCTTAGGTAATTTTAGGTGCTTATTCTCAGCAACAATCTATGAGGAAGTAATGTGTGAAGGAGTTCTTTTTATTCCAACCAGTAGCATTTACTTTAGGTCCTACAGCTCTCTAGAAATGTCAGTGAGTTTTTGACGTGACAAAGTAACTCTATTTAGGAATGAAGATTCCAGGATGCTCTTTCACAACAAACCCAAGAATATGCTCTATATATTATTTACAGAGGAAAGTATAGGAGAGGATTTGTTGAAGCATAGAAAGAAGGAAGGAAGGAAGGAAGGAAGGAAGGAAGGAAGGAAGGAAGGAAGGAAGGGAGGGAGGGAGGGAGGGAGGGAGGGAGGGAGGAAAAATTTGTTCCTACATGCCTCAAAATATATCAACACCCATGGAAACTAAATACTTTGCATATTAGGGCTCATGGTTTTCAACATGTCCACCTACTAAACTTTGTCACAGAAGCAGGAATCTGAGTAAGAGAAAAGCCACGAACTGGCAGCCTTTGTATTAGGGTTTATTTCTTATGCTGGATACTGTTATAAACAGAGAAAATAAAACTGCAAGAGAAAGAAGCACAGAAAAGTATTTTGAATAGATAAAAGTAATTTGCTTATTTTTCTTTCTTTCTTACCCCTTTTGATGCTAACTGTGGTAACATTATCTCTTTTAAAGTATTGGGCTGCTTCTGTCAGTCTTTGGGCTATTATTATTGCCTGCATTTATCATGTGCTGGACTCCTTTTATTTCGGTGGGGTTTGTCTCTGTCTCCTGCACCAGATAGATACATTTCAAGTGGAAGCAGTGTCACTTGGAAAACTGCAGAAGGTGCTGTTGCGCTGTGAGGCCAGTGAGGAATCCCAGTACTGGTATTGTGAGAAGGTCGTGGTCAGAGAACCTGCTACTGCATCTGAATCTGTCTTCACCTGTGAAAGGTAGTGCTGGTCCCTGTGGTACTTCAAAGAGTGTGTTGCAAAGTGGATAATGCAGTATGTGTGTGAGTGTATGTGTGTTTTAGATGCATGTGTATTTTTGTGTCATTAACTCAGTATTCCACATCATCTTCACTCATTGATTGCTTGAATAAATAATCTATTGCTAAGCATTGTAAAGAAATCTTATAATTTCTTATTATTTCAATGTGTTATATATCACAAGAAGATCAGATGCTTAATACTGGAAAATTTTACATCAGTCATGGGAATATTTGTTTAAATGTTGGTTTCTTTAGATTACTTAAAATTATAGTGTTATAACAATTTCATAAGGGAATTAAGCAAGAATTTAAGCAAGAACTCTCAGAATAGAACCTAAGAAAGATAAAGGTTAAAATCTAGATAACTTGGGCTTTCCGTTGAGCTCCATGACATACAACATTGTGAAAATTTAAGGAATACAATGTGTTATTTTGATACATTCATATCTTATAATATGGTTGCCTTTGTAGCAATATTTACACATTATATAATTATAGTACAATATTGTCTATATTCATTATACTGTGCACTAGATCTCAATGGCCTATTTACTACTCCTTGCAAGTTTGTACTCTTAAACACCATCAGTCTTACCCTCCCATTCCCCATCCTTCGGCAACCATTTCTGACTTGGCCCTATTGCCTCCAAGTTTAAGCCTTGTTGTCTAGACCCTTGCTGAGTCCTCTCAAGAAGCTCCCAGCTTCAGCCATCTAGGCTCTAATGCTTATTGTTGCTTGGTTCTCACCCCAGGGAAAGTATGGGCTCCAGACCTGTGAATGGGATTGAATTAGAATGGGGTTCTACACAAAAGCCCAATCTACCATGGACATGGAGTAAGAAACTTGGGACTCTATTTTGAAATTTTGAATCCTCAATGTTGGGGCCCTACAGCCGTCTTTCCAAATAGATAATCAACAGGAAATGAGGCAAAAAAATATAGACAAAAATGGCACTGGAAAATGCAAGCATACAGATTTGGAGATGTCAAAACAATTACAACTTTAATTACTAAGCAAAAAGTAGAGCAGAAAATAATGAGTCAATTCAACTAAAAATCCTAAATGCATGGCACTAAAAACCACCAGCCAGAGATGACTGGGGGTGACAGTAACTGAGAAGCAGTGGGAACCACAGTAGGCTCTTCCACTTTTCTGCCTTTTTAGCCCTTAAATTCAGTCAATTCTTTTTCCTAGTACCTGTTTAACTCATCCCTTCTTTTCTGTTCTCACTTCCTCTATTCCTGTTGTGTTCTTGACTAAATTATTGCAGTAGCCTTTGGACTGTCTTGATTCCTCCTTCTCCAGTCCTCCCTGCTCACCACTTTCTAGCTAATTTGACTCTGTGCTAAGTGGGCAGCGTCTAGCTTATCTGACTCGACATTTACAAACATCATTCTGACTTTAGCTTATCTTTTCTTTCAATTTTCTTCTGCTTTCTTTTTATTATGTTATATTAGTCACCTATTAGTTTTTGATGTAGTGTTCCATGATTGATTGATTGCTTATAACACCCAGCGCTCATTGGAACACGTGCCCTCCTTAATACCCATCACCGGACTAACCCATCCCCCACCTCCTCCCTTCTGAAACCCTCAGTTTGTTTCCTGGAGTCCATAGTCTCTCATGGTTCGTCTCCCCCTCTGATTTCAACCCCTTCATTTTTCCCTTCCTTCTCCTAATGTCCTCCATGCTATTCCTTATGTTCCACATGTAAGTGAAACCATATGATAATTGTCTTTCTCTGCTGGACTTATTTCACTTAGCATATTCCCCTCCAGTTCCTTCATTTCAATGCAAATGGTGGATATTCATCCTTTCTGATGGCTGAGTAACATTCCATTGTATATATGGACTACATCTGCTTTATACATTCATCTGTTGAAGGGCATCTTGCCTCCTTCCACAGTTTGGCTATTGTGGACATTGCTGCTATGAACATTGGGGTACACGTGCCCCTTCTTTTCACTACATCTGTATCTTTCAGGTAAATACCCAGTAGTGAAATTGCTGGGTCACAGGGTAGCTCTATTTTTAACTTTTTGAGGGACCTTCACACTGTTTTCCAAAGTGGCTGTACCAATTTACATTCCCACCAACAGTGTAAGAGAGTTCGCCTTTCTCCACAACCTCTCCACCATTTGTTTCCTGCCTTGTTAATTTTTGCCATTCTAATTGGTGTAAGGTGGTATCTCAATGTGGTTTTGATTTGAATTTCCCTGATTGCTAATGATGTTGAACATTTTTTCATGTGTCTGTTGGCCATTTGTATGTCTTCTTTGGAGAAGCAACTGTTCATGTCTTCTGCCCATTTTTTGACTTGGTTATTTGTTTTTTAGGTGTTGAGTTTGAGAAGTTCTTTATAGATCTTGGATACTAGCCCTTTACCTGAAGTATCATTGGCAAACATCTTCTCCCATTCTGTGGGTTGCCTCTTTTGGTCTTTTTGAAGAATAAATTCTTTAGTATTTTGTTGTATAATTTTGTCCTAAAAATTTTCAAGAAAAAAAAAAATGGGGAAAATATTGTTCCCTTGTTCCTAGGAACTATTTTAATTGCACCATTTCCCCGTTCAAAAATTTTCATTAATCTCTATTGCATACCATAAACCAAATAATCTATGATCTTTCCATTGAAGACTTTGACTCCATTACCCCTTTCCAATTTGTTTTTTAATTGTCCTCTCTCAGGACCTTAGTGAAATTAGACAATCTATTATTGCCAGAATAAGTTCTGTCCCTTGGAGTGTGCTATACTTCACTCAAGAATGCCCTTCCTTACTCTACTATTCTTCCTTTAAGTTCCCGTTCAAATTCTGCTGCTAGCATGAGCTAATTGGCCCAACTGGAAATACTTCTCCTTCTCCCAGTGCTTTCTCTGAACTTAGCATAACACAGAACCCCCATTGGCTAAGTGACAAGTCATGCTGAAGAGGACTGGGCATCCCCTCCCAGCCTCTCCCACCCACAGCACGCAGTCATCTTTGGGGCAGAGGGGAAGCTGTATTTTATTCCTTACAACAGAAGAGGTAGGGAGTGATTCATCAAGAGTTTTCTTTTTAGGTTCTTAGGTTCTGATACATTTTGTCACATTAATATAGTTTATTTTTTTAATGTGAAATTTTCTTGGGATTCTTTAGATTTATTCATCACCCTGTTCATGCCTACATGTACCTACCATGACAGTGGTGCTGACTAGCTTCCCTGCCACCATTACCCCCACTGCCTCTCCCATCACTCCCTGCACTACCTTCACTCATGTCTGCACTAAGCCAACATGGCCTTGTCTGGAAAGAACATAAGTGATGGCTTAATTTAGTTTCAATGGATTGAGGCTGAAAAATTTTAATTACAAAATACATTAAGTGACCAAAAGTAATATAACAGATATGCACTGTCCTGACACAGCGAATGTTAATATTTGTTGTTCTGCACATAGTAATAGGTCCTGAAGAAATGGTAGCCAATGCTCATTCACACAATACCCTGATGAGGAAAGTAAGTTGCAAAAAGCATTCCTTCCTATCTGTGGGTATAAAGAAATGAAGAAGATCCTGCCTTCTCAGTTCTTAAAGAAGCAGAAGAGTAGTGGCCCCAGAAATAGAACTTGGCACAGCAGGTTCCTTTCTACAACAGAGGACCACTCAGAAGCTGTTGGTGGTTGCTTCTGTGCGATCAGTGCCTTCTCTCTGCATGTGAAAGGTCAAGGACAACTTACTGTAAGTAAGGCAGGTGTGAGTCTGGATGGCCTCTCTGATAGGAAAGGAGAGCCATGCTGCACACAGGAGCCAGACAGACCTCTGTCTGGACTCTGCCTATCTTCTTCTCAGATCTGATGGGGAGCTGGCCAAGGTGGGGTGCTGGGTGCATTCATGACGGCTAATGAGTTCTGGGGTGTAGGCAGCAGAAATGCTCAAGTATATACATCACAGGGGAAAAGGAAAGAAAATCTCAGTATGCTCCTTGATGCTTCCTTATGGGGCAAGAATTTACAGCACAGCTGAATTAGGACAGAGAAAAAGACCACCAAGTGTTCATTCCTTTTATAAGTTAAGCGGGAAAAAGTGAAATATAAAGCACAGCTACAGGAAGAGGACGCTTTTGTGCATCACAGATGCTTCCTGTGAGGATTCGCATCTCCTTTTCTTTTTTCTTTTCTCCTCTTCAATTCAACACCCACATCCTTATGGTTTTATTTTATTTCTATACCTGAAGATTTTATTTTTCTGCTTTTTGTGCATTTAATATAGATAGAGTACGCACCACTGAATTTCTAACACTTACACATGAAGTTTGGCTATTCGAGGTTTGGAGCAAGCAGAATTTGTATGTAAAGCAGGCAAGCATTCATCCGACTATGAATTGAAGTCAATACTCTTATTTACTATTTGTATTAGTTTCCCATGACTGCCATAACAAATCACCATGAGCTTGGTGGCTTAAAACAAGAGAAATTTATTCTCTCATAGTTCTGGAGGCCAGAAGTCTGAAACTCGGGTATCAGCAAGGTGGTGCTCCCTCTCAAGTCTCTGGGGAGCGATCTTTCCCTGTCTCTTCTAGTGCGTCTGGTGGTTGGATGGCGCCCCGCAGTATTTGGTGTGCAGCTGCATCTCTCCAGTGTCTGCCTCTGCTGTCCCATGGCTGTGCTTCTCCTTTATGTATGTGTCTCTGTGTCATTTCTCCTCTTCTTACACAGACCCTAGTCATTAGACTAGGCTCACCCCACTTTACATCTGCAAAGAGCTTGTTTTCAAATAAGGTCACATTCTGAGGTTGTATGTGAACGTGAATATTTGGGGGACACTCTTAAATCCAGTACACTATTTGAGGGGGTCTCACAGTGTACTATCCACTACAAGGTTTATCAGCATTAATATTATTAATATTAGCAAATTAGAGATTTCTAGAGATTTCTAGACTTTTCTGTATGTTACCAAACTTGTACACATTGTATACATGTGTGTACTGTGTGTTCACTTTTAATAATGAGATCCTGAAAAAACGTTAATATCTACCTTTTAAAAGACACAATATCATTTATGAATATATTTGTTAACCCACTTCACCCAGGAAGGTCTAGATTCACAGATGGTTAATAGCAAAATTCTTCAGCCTGAGGACAAGGAGGGCCAAGAACCTCTCAGTGTTGCCTTCCATTACTCCTGACTGGTTTGGGGCATTAGCTTATGCGAGCAGCTTATTTGAAATAAAGATCCACCTAATGGCACTTCTAAATAGAAGGTGATTTATGGATGAGAAATTGAAAAGTTAAATACAAATAAATGATGTTTTAAAAAACTATGTAACTTGACTTGTCAAGGCAGAACAGCATGACCTGCTTTGTCCTCCCAAAACCAAATCGTGGTCAGATAGGTGGAGTGAGCCTGAGTCATATTATCCTAAGGAAGAAGGACAAGCCGCTGCACAGTGTTCCTTAGAGTTGATATTGCAACTAATACTTTTAAACTGTTCCAGCCTCATTTCTATTCAATATTCTTTACTTTTTTTCTTTTTTTTTTTAAAGAAAGGTTGAGATCATTTCCTTTGTGTAAAAATGGAAGGACGAAGAATTTTAAAAATCACTACTATGGACAGAATAGACTATCAGCAAGTCCTGGGTACTTTTTATACATGGAATGCCACCTCCACTTAAGGTCCATGCTCCCCATTTCATAATCCTCAACATCTTCTTACTAATTTTTTAAGAGTTTATTTATCTGACAGAGAACAGAGACAGAGACAGCCAGGGAGAGAGGGAATACAAGCAGGGGGAGTGGGAGAGGAAGAAGCAGGCTCCCAGCGGAGGAGCCTGATGTGGGGCTTGATCCCAGAACGCCGGGATCACGCCCTAAGCCAAAGGCAGACTCTTAACGACTGAGCCACCCAGGCGCCCCTCTTCTTACTAATTGTTAAAAAGAGGGTCTGTTTCTCCATCAAAATAAGTGTGAACCCCATAGGCACGTGAGGCAGGCATTTGAGCAGAGCAGGTAAGAGGCCTTCCTCACACCCTTGGGATAGCACCCTTGGCAACTGATTCCAGCCCTGAACAGCCTAGGGTAGACCTGGCTCTTCTCTGCTCCCAGTCCACCCTCAGTGCTCCTCTCCACTGGTGCTATCCCGCCGGAGTTCACCAACTCCCGATCCTCTCCGGGCGCCTGGAGTCTGGTGTGCTCTCACCCTGTTGACTTGTGAATTAACAAGAAGTTGTGTCCCCTCTGCTAGGGAGGCATTCCTAAACCTTCAGGTTGGGCCAACTGTCCGTTCTGTACCTTTACCAAAGCACATAATGTTAACTCAGCACTTATTATCTGTAATTGTATTTATGTGCTTATGTCTCTTTGACTTTTCCCGGCTCTCAACAAGACATTCCTCAAGGTCAGGCTGATGTTTTCTTTTTCTACTTTCAGCCCCATGTATCCCAGAATATAATAGCTTAAAATTACACGTGTATTCAACTGAACTGAAGGGCGTATAGTAATGAAGACACCATAAGCCCTAAGGGAAATCACATTAAATGAAGGATTTAGAATTAGAACACGAAATCTAAAAGGTTTAAATATGTCTTAGTCTCACTAAGACATGTATAAACAAAATTATCACTTAATATTAATTTGAAGTATTAATACAATACCAAAGAGTGATTCTTAGAATGAGCACAGGAGTTAAAAAAAAAAAGTTTAACATTCCACTGGTTTTTATGCCAATAAATGGCTTATTTGTCTCAGGATATCTCAGTCTTGAAAAACTGAAGTTACTGGCTGATCAGCCACAATAGGGACTTTTCTGCCCTCAATATCTGGCAGAGAAGGGTACATTTTCTGTGTTTTCCTCTCTGTGGCTTCAGGCACTGGCAGGGCTGCATTTGATGCAAGAGGTTCTTAAACAGAAGCAAGATTAATGATCACCTCTCAACCATTCCATTGTTCTCATTCACAAAGCGTTTTCCTCACTTAACTGCTTCATGCCAGCTCTGGTGCTTATTCCAAAGAAATCACATATGAAGGTCCATACCCTTAGAAGGTGGAAATCAAAAACTTCAGTGTCCATAGGACAAACTGATAGTAAAATGTTGTAGGTGCTCAGGAAGTGTATGCTACATTTGGCAAATCTGTGAATAAATCATAAACTAAGTCATATACAGAGCTGGACTTAATTTGTGGTGAGGGTCAGGAAAGGAACCAGGGCAACCCAGTTGAAACAGCACTCATCTTTTGCATAACCATAGTAGACAAGGCAAGTGTTACACTCAGGCCAGCTATGTGTAAGGTTAACGTTAGTTTGTGGTGCCAGATGTAAAACGAATTGACCCCTCCTGTCTCCCCATCAATCTTTTAGGCTTCTCTTCCAATTCCCCCTAATAAAGCACATTTTGCTCCCTTCCTTAGACATTCTCTAGGAACATTAATACTCTATTACCTCACACATCTTAGCATTCTATTGTTTCCTCTGCTTAGTGAAATCCTTAGCCTTCAAGGCCCAGGATAAAATGCTATCCATGCCATGAAGCTTTGTCTGCTTGCCCAAACAGAAGTGAGTTATCTTTACTCTCTTTAAAATTCTCTGGTGCTTTCCTTAGACCTCTACGCACCACTCACCACACCGTGTCATACGCCGTCACTGTTTATGGATGATAAACTTCTTAAAGGTAGGGTCTTATAGATTTGTTTTTATTGTCCAACATGGTTTCTCGTTCCAAGTACAGACTTGGCCAATACTTAAAGAAGGAAGGAAGGAAGGAAGGAAGGAAGGAAGGAAGGAAGGAAGGAAGGAAGGAAGGAAAGAAGGAGTGGCAGCAAGGGAGGGGGAGAGAAAGGGAGGGAAGGAAAGATTAATAAAGAGCAATGGGAGAAACCTTAGAGGTCACCTCATCTTTGCATGAATTCCCTCTATAACATGCTCAGGTGTGTTGGTAAAAATTGTTTATGCTTTTCTTTATTTTGAAAATAATTCATCTTATATACAAATGGTTTTATTTTCCTTTCCTGGGAAATGGGGGGGGTGATGAATAATACAGATAAGAAAGGATGCTAAAATTTTGATAAAATGCAGAAATGTAAAATGCTATTTTTATAGGGAGAAACTAATAAAAATTATCATGACACAGTGAGCAATCATTTAACTTTACTGATTTTTTTTTCCTAAAAGAGGCCACTCTTAATCATTTCTTGCTATTCTGAGCATGTATTTGTGCTGCTGAAGATTTCTGTGCTCTTTTTGTCAGTTTGAGCCATTCCTCAGTATGGAAGTGACAAGTAGTGATGGTGGGAAACTGACAGAATGAGGCGCAGGGATGAGTCTTGCTCATTTTTTGGGATGGGGGTGGAGACTTAGAACCTTCATACAAGCATTTAGTATTTCTTCTGCCATTTTTAATATGAATGAGTGGTTGCCATATCTAAAATGTATCTCAGATGAAATCTAATCAATGTCACCTTTTTAGGCCCCTTCCCCACCAAAAACAGCCTATATATTTGGGGGCAAGATCACTCAAACACATTCCATGGTTGTCTACTTTGACCTTAAAAGACTAGACCAACTTTATTTTGTTTCTGTGTTTGTATTTCCTCGTTAGCCCAGTGAAAAGGAACCCCCGGGTGATCTAGGGTTTTGAAGCATGTTTCTGTCGGAAACTGCATAATGTGTATGGCGATCTTGGGCAAGCAGTCTCCTCCTGCTTACTTTTTTATTCTATTTATTTAATATCACCATGCTCCTCTCAAGCCATACTGCTCCAATACTTTTCTTTTGTTCACTGGATTTGGGGGAATTTTGATGTCCTCATGCAAAACCATGGTTCACAACCTCAACAACTAACTAGTCTTGGCTGATTCTCTCAGTTTCTTTTGCAGCTCATTCTAAGATAGAAATTAAAGGATGGGTGTGGACACAGGCTTAGGCAGGTAGATAGAGGCATATATACAGCAGAAAATATGTGTGTGCTGCAAATAACTATCATCTATAGCAACTAAGATCTATCCTGTTCCATTAATTAGAAGTGGTTCATGAGTAAACATCTAATGGTACTATAAAAATATTTTTAAAAAAATTCATAGAAATTATGGCCACTCTGGAATTGAGGGTTTATCAACTTGTCTTGATGATTTTACCTTAAGAAATCTGAACCTGGAGCAATCTAGAGGGAGTTATTTTTAGTAGCTATCTAGTACTCAGAAGTCTCCATGGCTTTCAGGGCCACAACCTTGCATTAGCCCAGTATCTTCTAAAAAAAGGGAAATCATAGTAGGGAACTTCCATAAATGGACTAAACAAAAGACAAGATGAGAGTTTGATTTTTAAAATTTCAATTGGTCAGTCAATAAACTCTAGTTTGGTTGCAAGGGTGAGGAATTCACTAAGGTTTATGTTAAAAGGGCAACTTTGAAGGTGACTCTCATAGAACCGAGCTTTAAGAAATAAAGCTAGACATTATAAATTAGAGAGTCATCAGAGAGCCAGTCACTCTCTTTGGATTTCAAAGGTGTCTCTTCATTGAAAATCTCTATTCTTTTCTCTATACACTAGCTTCTCTTCGTACACAGGTTTTCTCTCCCATATCTTTGGCTTGCAGCTAGCTTTGCACTCCAAAATACCACCCGGCCTTAACAATAGAGGTACTGTGAAATCTCCATGAGCAGTGCCATCTGATCACAGTTTCTACATCTCTCACGTCAAGATATTAAGACTGATTGACCAAGCATGGATCAGGTGTCCACATCTGCCCCAATCAGCTAGGACGAGAGGCAGGTCCTCTGATACAAACCTTATTGTTCAATAACCTACCTCTCTGTGGCACACTTGCAAAGCACAGGTGGAAGTGGTTAGAAGGAAATGGGATCTCTCAAAGCTTTTGAAAAATGGAGAGATGAACTGTCCTGAGAGCTGAGTAGAACAGCATGAGCTGACATGGTTCACCTTTATACCCCATCTGTTAGCATCATCTGGTGATTTCAAGGCCAGCATGGTGGAGTGTAAGTCCCATAGCTCCACCTCTGAGTCACTTGACATTCTCAGATCCAATGACCTCCCCTTCAGTGACCTTCACACGGGGTCGCCCACCCTGTCCCCAAGTCTTTCCCAGCAGCCTCCTGTGCTTCAGCCATGTGGAACTTTGTCTCTGCACCCTTGCCAATGCTATTTTTTTCTCCCTGTGATACCCTTTCCAATCTCTCGTTTACCAGTCAGACATCTCCTTACCTACTGTCCAAAATTTGGATCAAGTGTCACCTCCTTGTTGACATTTGTTTGCTCTTTATTCCTTTGTACTTCCTCATTCTTGCCATTCAGAGCTGGTTAGTCTCCTTTTCTGTTCCTACAATATCTATACGTATTTCTTACATCACCTACAACTCTGTACATTTATATCTTTACTCATCTATTTCCTCATTTTACACTGAAAGCACTTCCAGCTCAGGTTTCCTGTCTCTACTGTTCTTCCTGTATCCCAGCACTTAGCAAAGGGCTTTGCACACAGAAGGCACTTTCTAAATGTTTATTGAATAGGTGGGTGGATGGATGGAAGGAATGAAAGGGTGTTTGAATGTGGGATAACAATAACTGTGGTTATTGTGATAAAATAGTAACATTTATGTACCATGTGACTACTCATTTCAAGTTCACAGCAGCTCTGTGAGGCAAATAATTTAGTCAAGGAAACAAAGCTTCAAGAGGGTAATATCCCAAAGCTGAAACTGATAACGTCGGTTTTCTAAGTTCAGCCTTGGCTTTTTCTACAAAATGGAGCTTCTAACACAGAAGTTTGGCTGATGTAGAGGGAAACTGCCAGGATGAACTATTACTTAGCATAAGCACATTTTCCAAAGTGGTAATTTTTTCATCAAGTTTTAAGGTAGAACCACTATTTTTGGAGCCACTGAAGAAGAGATATTAAAGGAAGTCATGTGAAAGCAAGACAGTGACCTCTGTAGAGGATGTCTTAAAATGAAGGAACTCATTCTTCTGTGCCAATGGATGGTCAACACTTCTAGCCAGGCCCAGATATCAGGCTCAAAGTCTTAGACCAGCCCTTGCCTTCATTACAACTCGGTAGGGCAGTGCTCTGCTGGAGGCCCAGGTGCATTTACGAGTGTTAGTGACTGATAAACCTGGAGAGGTAGATGGTTAGCAGGTTTAGCAGTTTGTGTGTTTCATTCTTCAAGCCACAGTTATGATATCATTCTTACCACATTCATGAGTTCGCAGTAGATTGGATTGTTTGACTTCATAAAAAGCTATTTTTATAGTTACCTTTTAATGTTCAAAATTAGTGCAGAATTGAGCTTATTGTAAAAATTGAGAAAAGCAAAAATTAATTTTTTCTTCTTTTTTCTTCTCTCTTTTTTCTTTTTTTCCTCAGATGGCTTCCCTTTATGTCTCAGGGCATAATTCATTCAGAAATTGAACTTTATCTTCAAGGTGAGGATTAATGAAATCTTTAGTAGAAGAAAATACAAGGTGATTTTTTAAATGTTTTATTTAAGTTCCATTTGGTTAACATACAGTATAATATTAGTTTCAGGTGTACAATATAGTGATTCAACATTTCCATACATCACTTGGTGCTCATCATAGCAAGGGCGCTCCTTAATCCCCACCACCTATTTACCCCATTTCCCCACCCACCACCTCTGTGGTAACCATCAGTTTGTTCTCTATTGCTAAGAGTCTGTTTCTTGGTTTGTCTCTCTCTTTCTTTATGGAAACAACCCGAGTGTCCATCAACTGATGAATAAATAAAGTAGATGTGAGATATATATATATATATATATATATATATATATATATATGTGTGTGTGTGTGTGTGTGTGTGTGTGTGTGTATATACACATACATACATACATATACACACAATGGAATATTACAAAATGATTTTGATACAACCTGTTGTCATGGAACATTCCCCAGTTGCTCCCAGAATGTCCCTTTTGATAGTTTACCCTTTGCATCAGATTTATCATTATTCCTCACAGTGAGAATAAAAGCATATGTAAAGATGTGTCTTGGCAACATTATATGCCCTACTGTAGGTTAAAAATAAACCTAAGGATTTGCTACCATTAAAGAGGGTTTTTTTTTAAAGATTTTATTTATTCATTTGAGAGAGAGAGAGAGTACAAGTGTGGGGGCAGAGGAGCAGAGGGAGACATAGACTCCCTGTGGAGCAGGGAGCCCAATGTAGGGCTTGATCCCAGGCCCCTGAGGTCCTGACCGGAGCCAAAGGCAGACACTTAACCAACTGAGCCACCCAAGCACCCCATGCTACCATTAAAGAGTTAACTTACATTTCTTTTTCTCCCACTTATAATGTCATCAGGCAGATCTATTATTAACTGCACTTCACTTTTATTTTTGCAGAAATGCAAATAAATCATCAACCTAAAATACAAGAGGAAGCAAATGGTAAATGTTGTTGCCACTTTTCATCTTCTAATCATCTGAAATGATCTATTTCTGTTTCAAGATTACCTGCCTTATACATTTTTTAGTATATTCTTACTGAGTTTAAACTATTGATCCAAAAATATTTAAAATGAGTATAGGAATAGGCATTATATTATGGTTTGATTTATAAGAAACAAACATAAGCAACTTTAGCCCCAAATGTTTTTCCCTTTAATAATTTAAATATATGGGTGAAGTAATCATTTTCCAAATGATTAATTTCTTTTAATTGTCCTTTTCTTTTAAAAACAAATTTTGCATATTGGTTCTCAGTTTTCTTTTTAAGTCTTTTGAGGTTAGCTTTTTCTATTAGATGTTCTTCAAATCAACCTGCAATCGTTATTAATATATTTACATTTTAATGCTGATCTGAATGAGATGGATAAATACAAATTACTAATATGCATACCAAGTTAACAAACCTTTATGTTCCCCAAAATGTTTGTACTGTGTGGCAATTTGAAACTAGGAAAGGGTTAATGCTAACATTTTTTTTATATTCCTGTATTGATTAGGATGTGGCCACTGAGACACAAATATTATGTCCATTCTGATAACCAGCATTTGCATTTATTATATTAGAAATTGTATTTTGGATTATATTTTACTTTTTGTTTTTTAGTTATGTGTAGGGGAAAAGCTGTGCTTGTGTCAGACTGTAATGTAATTTTACTACTGTTCTAGAATCTCTTAGTGATTTTAAGGGACCTCAAAAGTTCTATGTCTTATAGTAAGCCTGTAAATGATAAACTTGAAATGACACTCTAAGTAGAAAAATTAACCATTAATCTCAGGTCTTGGTGTATATATGAATAATACAGGCTAATAGTTTTAAAAAAAATATTCTATTTATCTATCAGAGAGAGAAGGGAGAGAGAGTGAATGCAGAAGGAGGGGGAGCAGTAGGCAGAGGGAGAAGCAGGCTCCCCACTGAGCAAGGAGCCTGACCTGGGACCCAATCCCAGGACCCTGTGATCATGACCTGAGCTGAGGGCAGATGCTTAACCGACTGAGCCATCCAGGTGTCCCTAGGCTAATAGTGTTGAACTAAAGATTTTAAATAAGGATGAAAATGTTGACAGTCCTTTGTTAATAATATTAACCATGTAATCAACATTAGTGATACCAAATATAAGGAAGTTGCATTATATAGCAGACATGTTTACCAAGGAGTTTGGCAGATACACTTTTTTAGTATAATTTGATTAAATAAATTATTTTAAAATGTTTTCTTATAATTAATCATTTCTATGGTTTTAGCTTATTTTAATGGTCTCATTGAAATGTCTTTATTTTTTATAGTGCAAATGCAGATTAATCACAGACCTTAGTTCATGGGACACTATCCTTATTTGTCTGTGAATGGTTCTCTTTTATTTCATTTTTAAATTCTGAAGAATGTGATCTTTAATATTTCCTGGGATCTGATTCTAGAAATACATTAGTAGTTTTATAGTTGTATGAATAAGCTAGTTTATGGTGTGGAAAAAACCTTGGGAAGTTAAGTAGTCTAATCTGATGAGACAGTGTTACATTGTGGTTAAGAGTGTTGAAGAACAAATGTGAGTCTTAAATTTTGAATGTACATGAAACATGTTTATGTAATTCATGCCCTTCTGTATAGCTGCAGTGGGATGAAAGTAGACCAAGATGTTGTTTCAGTTTAATGGTAGAAAGGAAAAGAAGGAATCAGCTGAGTTAATTTAATTTCATTTTGAGGCGATTAACAATAAATACAATTATGTGCCATCATTAACTCCAGGCCGTGTTTAATGAATTCCCACAATTATTTAAGACATGTTTCCCAAACCTGACACCTTATAAACATAAATATTTATAATTCATACAGGTGAAATCATTTATCATAGTAAAACTGCATTTCTGAGTTAGGCTGAACTTGGCCATGGATAATATTTTAATGTACATTGCTGGATTGAATTATCTAACAATTATCAATGCCTTTTGTATAATGCTTATAGCTAGTCATTATGGTAAGCTTGCTGTTAAATTCTAATAAATTCATATTAATTCTATAATAATAAATACATTAAATTAATTCTAATTCTAATTAATTTTTACATACTCTTTGAATGCTCTGTGAAGACAGCCATATCATATATGAATAATGACACATTTTCTTATCCTAAGATGCTATCTAGGTCCATGGTACAATATGGAATAGAAGCAGTAATGGCAACATTAATTGTGAACTCATATAGCATTTACTACGTAGGGTCTAAGTGTTTTAGATATATTTATTTAATCCTTGCAATAACCCATGAGATAGATAGTATCATTCCATTTACAGATGATGAAACTAAAGGACATGCTCTTTCTTTCTTTCTTTCTTTCTTTCTTTCTTTCTTTCTTTCTTTCTTCTTTCTTTCTTTCTTTCTTTCTTTCTTTCTTTTCCTTCCTTCCTTCCTTCCTTCCTTCCTTCCTTCCTTCCTTCCTTCCTTCCTTTCTTTCTTCTTTCTTTTTCTCATATAAGGTCACACAGGTGGCAGATAGCAGATCTGGAATTTGAATCCAAATAGTCTGACTCCAGAGTCCATACTGTTCTTTAAAGGAACTTCTTCTAACTGTCCCTAGTCATTAGGAATGTGTGTGTAATTATATATGTGTATATATCATCTGTGCCTTTGGATTTATTTTGTTGTATTGTTTTTCTAGATGATTAGGCTGTATTTTTTGATCTTTGGCTTTTAACCTTTTTCCAGATGCAAGTGAAAGGATGTATTTAATTTATTATTGTTATTATCCTTAGTAATCCTTTTTCACTTAGAACCTTTGTAGAAACAAATCAAGTTTCTGTGAGGCTTCCTTTGCTGATGAGTATTTGGAGCCCAATCTTTCATTAAGGGTGTAGACCCTCTTTTCTTACTTTAGAAGTCTCAGGTCCAACTCCCAGCCTTATGTGGCTGCAGCCTCCCATCTCCTGGCCAGGGTATTGACATTTGACATTTACCACAAGCACAACTCCAGCCTTCCAGAGTGCTGACTACTCACCACTTCTGCAGATGGCCCCTTTATTATTATTATTATTATTATTAATTTTATTAATTATTATTATTATTTGGCAGTGGGGAATTTTTCTTACTTTCTTGGAAATAAAATAATGTACCAAAAAGTTTGCTTTTGTTTTTCAATTTTCCCAGAATTTAGTTGTATTATGGTGACAGGGCTTTAAAAATATCATCGCAAGAAACTGGCCAAAGTATGGAAAACTTAAGTCACACAGTAGTAAATGAAAGAACTGGTATTAGAATTCAGCTCTTAAACATTACACAAAACAGTTTCACTTTAAAGGGCTGAGCTTCCTGCATGCTCTCAAGGGTTTCTGACTTGAGGGACTGTAAAATTCTTGAGCACTTAGGTATTTATTTATAGGAAATGCCAACTCTTTGTAGCATGATTGTTAGCAACTTGGTGGATTATCTGGAGTAAAGATTATTAAAATATTTTCTCTTTCTCAATTCTATTTTCTATATATGATTGCAGGTCTCACTATCCATAGTGTCTGCTCTAGGAAAGAAAGTAAAATTTAATTATTAATTCAACACAATTAACAATAAAACTCTTTCAAAACAGTATCGTGCATTCCAAATCAAGTGTAGATGGCTTTGAATTGCCCCCTGCTCTGATCATTTATGGCACATTGTTTTTGTAGTTGTGTGGATAAAGAAGTGATCACCTGCCTCTGTGTCGGAACCTTCTACTTTTTTGGTCAGTCTCATCTCTTGGATGGGAAGACATGCTGTGGGTACCTGGGAACCTGGGTGGGCCTGAGGAGTTGGTGTCCCAGATAAGTGCCCGTGATGTGTGCAGCTGAGATGCCAGAGAAACTCTCTCTGGGATTGCCTCATCAATCCCAACATACATTGCTTGAAACTTGGTTAACAATTCCAGTGCGGCTAAATGGGAAAAGAGAAGTCAATGTGGGGACAAGTTTGGAACCAGAAGGAAGAAGGTGAGCGCATGGGAATTCTCATCAGAGACCAGATATTTCCCGTGATTGCTGTTTGACATGGGTCTGCCAGGAAGAGTTAAGTGAGCAACCAGGGAAACACCTCAGTACTTCTCACACCCTCTGCTTGGCTTTTGCCTCATTTTCTCCTGACAGTAAATGGTCAGTGTTCGGATAGTCATTTATGCTGCATCGATTCTAGAATATTAGTTCATATTTTTTCCTGATTGACACAAAATACCCATAATTCAACATAGTAACTGAATATAGTGGATTTGACACTAAAACAACAGTATGATCTCAGTATCTTCAGAATATTCAACAAGATCTGCAGACACATTGCCACAAAGAGCCTACTCTCAACCAATTTCTATTTGGAGATAATTCACAAAAAGCATAGTACAGTTAGTGGTGAAATAGGATTAATCAAACAGCTCTTACTTAGTCTGAGTCAAGGTTTCTCAACCTTGAGACTACTGACATTTTGGGCTGGATAATTCTATGTTGTGGGGATTGTCAAGTATACCATATTTAGCAGCATCCTTGAACCTCTACCCACTAGATACTAATAGCACTTAGCCATCAGTTGTGACCATGAGAAATGTCTTCAGATTTCACCAAATGTTTCCTGGGCGGGGAAGTGACCCCCAGTTGAGAACCACTGACCTAGAGAATGGTGATTCTGTTGGAAAAGGGGGCTGAGGAGTTGGGATGCGCAAGTCTGGAAAGGTAGATGTGGCAAACTGTATTTGCTAAAATGCTGTAACTATATTTCCTGTCCCATGTACTCTTCCAGAACCTTGCCAATTCCCCATCAAAAGGTGGAATCAACTTGGGCAGACCTTTAAGACTGCCTCAACTAATAATGTGGAACAGAATTTATGCCATGTGATGTTTCCGCCATATACTAGTAGGTCAAAGATGTGATAGTGCTTCTGCCTGGCCCTCTCTCTGGGGATGTTTGTTCTTGGAGCCCAGCTATGATGATATGAACAAGCCCAGACCACATAGACAGGTCTACATGGAGAGGCACAAAGCCTGTTTCCCCAAGCCCTGCCTGAGCTTGCAGCCAGCAGCCAGCAGCCAGCAGCCAACACTAACCTGCCACTCCCATGAGAGAGCAATCTTGAACACAGATCCTCTGTCTGCTGTTGAGCCACCCCTGCTGATGCTGTATAGAGCAGAGACTAACTTTCTCTGCCAAGTCTGGCCGAGATTGCAGATTCATTGGCCAAAGAATTAATTATTGTTGACTAAAGCCATTCAGTTTTCCGATGGTCTATTACATAGCAATAGATAACCACAGCAGTAGAAATGGTAGAGGGTAGTTCATGTAGACTGCATATGTAGGTCAAGACTTGAATTCTATAATTGAGGATCATGACTGGTTATCCTAATTGTGCCAGTGATGTGGGTCTGAAGGTAGGTTTAGACCTAAGTGGTTGCTTGGAAGCCAGAGCATGAAGTCCTTGAGAGTTGTTATCAAATATTCAGAGAAGCAAGCTAAGGTTTCTAGCCGTGGTAAGGTGGATGATCAGTAGAGGCATGGAGAGATTTAGCAGCAAGTGTGAAGGTTAAACTTGAGGGGAATTTGGGATGAGGACAAGGCAGAAGTACCACTGATGAGAATCTGGCATCCAGGTTGAGGATGGTCACAGGGAACCTGGGACACCCCGCAGGAGCTTGCCATTTAGCCACCATGCTACTCCCCCCCGTCAAGAATCAAGATTTGAAGTGGAGTTGAATATACTAAACAGAGAGGCAGAGGATTCACAGTAAACTGAAGTAAAGAGTCATTATCCTAACTTATCAGCGATATACAACAAGTTCCAACATGCAGGGAGGCTCCGGAACATCCTGGTTAATAGTGCACATTGTAAATCTAGACTGCACCACTTATTCACTGCATGGCTTGGGGAAGTCACTGAATTTCTCTGTGCCTTGGTTCTTTCTTAGAAAATGGAGACGATAATAGAAACCATTAGAGTTGCTGTGAGGATTAGGTAAAAATAATATCTGTAAAACATTTAACCAGGGCCTGTACACCTCACATATCCAATCAGTGGTAATGTCTAAACTTCGTTTTCCCTTGTGGTAAAAGATGTGAAGGGTCTTGAGTACCCAGCGGCAGTCCCACTGCACAAGCATTTGGGCTGGAGCAGGCAACATGCCCCACGGCCAAGAAATGTCTCTATTGCAGCTTCTTCTCTATTCAGCCCTGTAAACATGCCACACACAGTAATAAATAATAAACAAAACCATAGAAATGACAAACCATTTACCCTAAACCAATATCAATATAAAATATATAATAGATTCACTTCTGATAGTGTTTTATGCTTGTTTTCCAGACTTAAAGTGAGGAAAATTGAGTATTGTTTGAAACCATTTTATTCCAGGAAGCATAACTGTTTCTAATTCTATGTCAAATTTATCCTAACTCCTGTGGTAGTGAGCACATTTCTCTGTTGCTTTGTGTGTGTAATAGGATTAATGATATTTGTCTATTGGAAGAATAAAAATATTTGTAAAGTACTGAAAAAAAATTAAAAAACTCATGATCCTCTTATGAGGTTGTATTTTGAAGGATTTGTGAGTTTATATACATAGAATTATTTGGAGATAAAATTATTAAAAAATTAGGATAAAGTAATAATTTGTTTTGTTTATAATATCTTTGCCAAATCTCATTGAGATATATTTACATGCCCTTCAAAATTTAGGTGATACAAGGTCATATTGTTTCTATTATCTTTGTGCTAATAACAAGACCAATTATGAGGCAAATGACAGTGTCCTTGTCCTGTGTACAAAAAATGACCCTAATGATGCATAATCAGAAGCACTTATTCTTTGTTGAGAAATAGTTATATATTGTGCTAAAGCATTCTTAATGCCTTGCATATCCTTTCTCACACATGCAGTCTTTATTTTTCAAAATCTCTTAATGAATCCCCAAACACTTTATGACTCTGTACAAAGTATTGTACTAGACCCTGGGGATACAGAGACATGTGAGACCTGAACTTGCCCTTTGAGGGGCTTACAGTCTGCATGGGTAAATAAGGATCTGAGGGCCAGAGAGATGGAACTTGTTTGTATCCCGGGGTTGAAGTGTGTGCAGGGTCCAACAGAGATATGGAGAGAAGGGTTCCTTCTAGTTACTGGAAGGAATGATTCTTGGAGGAAGTGACTTTCAGGCAAAGCCCTGGAGGTAGGAAAAAGCCCTTCAAGGTAGCTGAAGGACGGTGTGTGAGTAACTGTGTGAGAGAGATTTCAGAGGGGCCAGAGGCTGCTTTGAAAGGGTGCTGTTGGCAGGGGGTATCAATGTTGTGAACAGAGCTAAGCATTTGACAGGCATGGCAATCTATGAGCAATGTTAAAATATTGCCCTGAATAGAAAGATGGAGAAAGTTGTATTTGCTTCGACCTCTCTCAAGGAGCAGAGGGAATGAGGGTAGAAGGAATTCTTGGATTCATCACCTAGAGTCTGGGGGAGCCTCACAGAGCTTTGTGAGAGAGTGGATCTGGTTAACTTTAGGGCTTTTGTTCCCGAGTTGCCTGCAGCTCTCCTCTGTCTTTCCTTGCCACATGCTCAACCTCTCCACCAAGTAAGAGCCAGGCACATGCTTCATGATGCATAGTGGTATTGTTCTTCTGAGTCTGTTTTAATCTACCTGTGATTGCGATCAGAGCAGTGGGAGGTTGCAATTTGCAGAGGTGCATTAAGTCTTGTCACTCTCACTGCATCGTATTGTGTCCTGGTCCTTTAATATAAGTGGCATGGGAATGTGCCTACTACCTGGTGCATCATCAGGCAAAGCATGCCTGTCCCATAGTTTTTACTGTGCATTATGATGACTTAATGTGCTTTGTGGAGTTTTTTTCCTCAGTATGCTGAACTAACAATTACATGGTCAGAGCTTAATTTACATGCATCCTCCTTACATTTCTTTGAGTATTCAGTGGGTAGTTGCCAAGTAACTGAAAATGTGTCTAGACACAGATGTTTCTATATTCAACAACGGGGTAAGTTTTCTGAGCTGCAAAGGCAAATGTGTGTAACCCCTGTAACAGAATACACAAAATAAGGTAAAGATAAATTTTAAGATCTAAGTAAGGGCTATTGAACTTTACTAGCTATAGGGATTTTGCTTACCAACATAATGCACTCGTGCTTTCCTAAAAATAAACCACCAATTAATAAGAAAACTTTGGAAAGGAAACAGTTAACAGTAGACCTACAATCTATTTTTTTTCCCTTTTCATGGGAAGTGAAGGAGATGCCTCAGTCAAATCTCCCTGCATACATGCTAAGAATAAGATCTCCTGGTAGAAACACTAATGGTATTTATAAGTGAAAGATAACAGAGAACTTTTACCTGTGAAATGCTTTCAGCAGCTCTTCCCGTTTTCCCTTGCTTTACGAGAAACCACCCAAAACTTAGTGGCTCAAAACAGTAACTGATTACTGTCTTTCACCTTTCAGTTGGTCGATGTGGGTCGGCCAGGTGATTCTTGCTCAGAAACTTTCGTGATTTTAGTCTGATAGTACTCCATTTGCACAGACATCTTAAGCTATGGCTGGCTGTTTTTCCAAGATGAGTCACCCATGCCACTGGTTGATGACACCGGCAGCTCAGCTTGAGTTAACTTCCTATATGAAGCCTTCCCATATGCCTTAGGTTTTCACAGCACAACTCCTGTTGTCCGAGAGGGAGTATCTTGAGAGAGTGTTCTAACAGACCCAGACCAACCTAGACTCAGAAGTCCCAGAATGTCACTTTGCTGCATAATATTGGCCGAGGGCAGCCCAGATTTGATCAGGGAAAATAGACTCTACCTCGTAATAGAGAGGTAAAATGGTCACTTTGCAAAAGAGCAAGTGGGTTGGGAGATCTCAATAAGGCCTTTAAATAATGCAGTCTGCCATAGCAGAATATGCCTGGTCTGTCTAGATTGTCTGTTGTAAATCAACCTGGTATTTATGGAGTGATGGAGGCATGAGTGGAGACTGGGATGTAAACTAGGAAATCAATGGGGTTTGATAGCTGTGCTTGAATTGTTTAAATCTCACATGACTTAAGTCCATGTTCTCATGGAGGCTGGAGAGGACACTTTTGAGTTATATCGATCATACAGAGCAGGAGTCAGCAAAGTTTTATGATGAAGGGATAGATAAAATGCATACAGGCCATATGGTCTCTGTTGCAACTACCCAACTCTGCTGTTGTAGCACAAGAGCACCCATAGAAAATACATAAACAAATGAGTGTGGCTGTGTTCCAGTGAAACTAATTACAAAAACAGGTGGCAGGCTGGATTTGGTCAATGGGCCATTATTTGCCAACCCCTGGTCTGTGATCTCTCCAAAGGAAGAATGCTTAGCCTATGGCTTGCTAGTGAGTGATCAGTAAATTTGGTATTAGGTAAGATTTATAAACTGTCAAGTCTGTTTTCATAATTTGACTCACATGGTCCCATAGAGAGCCTGTTGAATATCTATCACATGCTTGTACATAATATAGACACTAATGCTTGTAAATCAGCTGGTCAACAAATATTAATTGAATTCCAGTTGTTGGCATAGCATCATATCCTGAAATTCAGGATTTTCTAGTTCAGTTTTATATATACTGATTGCACTTAGCTATATAAGAATAGCAAATACAGAACACATACTTTCCATTGGTGAAGTGGAAGCTGCTGTTAAAACTTACTTTATTAATAAAGAGAAATTTAAATTTATTGTTGGGTTATTTGGAGATCATGGAGTATATCTAGACTACTTTTAAATATTTTTAACACAAAAGAAAAATAAGCCTCCTAGGACGTAGTCTCCAAGAAGAGCTTTCTTTTTTCTGTAGCAGGATTTCTTCAAATGGAGGCTAACTATTATAGTGTCTTTCCAAATTTAAGCTTTGAGAGCCAATGAAAAGAGAATAAAATGGGACAGTCTAAGGTGGATTCTCAGCAATGGCTTATTATATAGTCACATTTTTTTTAAACCTTTAAAACACTGGTAAATACAAGATAAAATTCAGATTTCAATTACATGGGAGCTTTGAGCTAATAGAAGTGATTTTCTAAAGGGGTTAGCAGATTACAGTATTTTGGGGGTATAACTCCTGGGGTTGAACAGACAGCAGCTATAAGGAAAGAAAGAAAAGAGACACTTAGAATATCTGAACTCATGTTCTTTGATTTTTTTTTTTTTGGTAAAGGTAGTTTCACAATAGAAAATTAGAGAACTAGAAACTTGTAATTGTGACACACAATAAGAGATATAAAAACTATAAACATATTTTTAGCTCTGATAAGCTGTTTTGCAGGATAGTGGAACTTTGAAATATAGACTCAGATTGTACCTCTATGATATTTTCTACAAATGTTTCTAACTATTTCATATTATAGTGAGATATTTTTAGAGAACTTAAATTATCATATTTTAGAAGTATACCATAGGAAATACTGGTATAATTATTTTTTCCAGTGCTAGTAAGGAAAATTATGCCAAGAATAATGACAATTTAAAAAATCACCACAGAAAACATTTCATTGGTTATTCCACTTTTAAATCTCATGTTGTGTGACATGGTAATTTCAAAAGGAAAGAACATAAGAATATTATATAAATCACTGGCTCATTGCTATTTGTCTCTGTTGTAGTAAACAAGATATCCAAACCAACATGCAAACTCATTTGCGTCCCTCTCCCCATGATATCATGGTACAAAAAGCCCAGGGCAGGCCCAGGTGGCTGGGGAAGGAAATAGAGATGAGATAGAAAAGAAGATCTAAGAACAGGAAAAGAGATACTTTAACTTGTTGAATTATGCATCAAAGCACAGGTGGAAGGCTTTCTATAAGAATTAATATCATGATAGGATTCTCAGTGAGATTATAGTTTGAAATTTTCATGTTTTCTAATTTTCCCACTGAAAATGAGCTGAAATTCCTCAAAGTAAACTTGCTACAGGGTGGAAATCGTAGAGTGCACCCCTCTGAGTTGTGTCCTTCCTTTGGCATTTTGGTACTGAGGCTTAATTAAGTTCCATCTTTAGTAACAGATGCAACATTATACAAAGCCTAATTGATGCAAGTCTTGTCAAACTGATTAGAGATGTTCCAGTGATCTTTGTGGCTGGATTGGGAGCTGGGGAAAGGGGCGTTACGTACAAAAAGGAAAGATAACCTGAGTGGGGGACTTACTGAGAATTCAGATATTCAGAATGGTCTTCATCCCCTTTTGAAAATGTAATAAATACTCAAGGAAGTATGTGTTTATGGAGGCTTTGAAAATAATAATAAAGACATCTTTGAATTGCCCTTGTAATCCAGGGATCAGTTGTAATGAGTAGAGAGTTCTAGCAGGCAGGACTCTATCCTTTGTTACTCTTGACTACGTGGTCTGGGCTCACGTGGAGAGGGTTTTGCTGCTTTGGGGTTGATGGTGTCATTTTCCAAAGTGCACCAAATAATTAAATCAATGCCATCTGTACTTGTTTTCCCAACTAAGCCTATCACAGAACAAGTTGTGGATCTTCTTAAAAGATATTTTCTGTTATGTTCTGCTTGTCTCAACCTTCCTGTGCTTCCAGAATCTCTGTGGCAGAAGCTCGATGATCCATTGTGCTTACACGACACATGGTCTTCCTCTGTTTCAAATACCTCTTTTCTTCATCTTCCCCCTCCCAAACCCTCCCAATTCTGCTAGGCTCTACATACAATATTTTACTCCTTACTTGTTGGTTCATTCCAACACTTAGGGGACTCCAGAAATTTTTTTAAAAGAATTTTTAGCTCTTTTTACTTTGTGTTTGGGTTTTCCACATCCTCACCGTGATTCTGCTAGGATCACCAAACTATTACCAGCCCCAGCTTGCCAAGGCTATTCCCTAGTGCAGATAATACCTTAATGTCAGGTTATCAATATGTCTGTCATCAGTTCCCACCCAACGATTTGACAGTGATGTCTGAATAAACTCCTAAATCTTCCAGCCAAATACCTAGTACTAAATGCTTCCAATTCAGTGTTTTTCCCCAAAATATCTGCTATCCTAAAAAGCTTACTGCTTATTTGCTTTGTAATTAAAATGATCTATTATTTCCAAGGCTTTTCCACATGCTAGCTTCCAAAAGGGAGTCCATGATTAGCAGTTATTTTAATACTTTTTGATTTCACAAATTATTCATTTCCTAAGTAGATTAGGTAGAATCTCTCATTTCCTAATATTAATATAGTTTTCTTCCACAATTTCATATAAATTCCTTTTTCCTTTGCAGAAGGAGATTGGAAGGTGACCATTGTCACTGGGGATCTTGAAAATGCTGGCACCACGGCGACAGTATCCCTTTATGTCTATGGAGAAACAACATGTTCAGGTCCTATTATTTTGGGATCTGGGAAATATCAGCTATTTAATCCTAACAGTGCAGATATATTCAAGGTAAAATTGATACGCTATAACTTGCTTGCTAAGATTATTATGATTTACATTCCCTAAGATGGAATAGAAATTCTTTGTTTTTTAAAATGTTTTTTTATTGTATTATGTTAGTCACCATACAGTACATCCCTGGTTTCTGATGTAAAGTTCGATGATTCATTAGTTGAGTATAACACCCAGTGCACCACACAATACGTGCCCTCCTTATTACCCATCACCAGCCTATCCCATTCCCCCACCCCCTCCCCTCTGAAGCCCTCAGTTTGTTTCTCAGAGTCCATAGTCTCTCATGCTTCATTCCCCCTTCTGATTACCCCCCCCTTTCTTTATCCCTTTCTTCCCCTACCGATCTTCCTAGTTCTTATGTTCCATAGATGAGAGAAATCATATGATAATTGTCTTTCTCTGCTTGACTTATTTCACAAACCCTTCTGTTCTTACCAAGGTTCATCATTTTCATTTGAACGAATGCTTTTCAGATTTTTGAAAGTCTTTGATTAAGTTCCAGAGTTCTTGAAAATTTGATTTTAATGATTTTTGCCACTGCTTTTATGGAGAGCCTAGTACATCATTCCAGAAGTCCTGTGCTATTCCTTTTTATCTTTATCATATTTTGTTCTATTTTATTGAAATTTCTATCCCTCTATGAAATCTTCTATTTGTGGCTGTGATTTTTACTATCTGCTATAGAGAAGTAGGATCTAGCCTAATGTAAATGTGACTTTGAGCCTATGATATGTCATGTGACTACATCCATGAAACTTAAGAGCCATCAGCCAAGTGGTGTTAAGACATTGACTACCTTATTATTGTCAGGATAGCAAAAATCTTTCTTTTATATAACTGGTCCATGTTGTATGTGACAATGTGGGTGGCTGTGATGTTTTCTTAATGCAATCATAGGTCTTGAAAGAGAACTTGATAGTAAGTGGTATAGAGATGATTCCAGCACCAAAAAAGGGCCTGCAAATTGATGTCAAGCTCTGTAGTAATTTAATTTTGGTAGCTACCCTCCAGAGATTATGGAGTCAGCCCTGTAGGAGCACTGGGAATGTCATAGAGAACCAGGCTGAAGGAAATGATTCATACCCCCAAAATGACCAAATCAAAAATCAGAGCAGAGTCTGTTATAGCAGGAAGTTTGAAGACTGGAGGCAGAGAAGAATTCCTATACCACAGGGGATGGACCTCATTTAGTTGCTAACTCTTGAATCTTATCCATTGACTGACATAGATTAGACACTCAAGAATATCTGTTGAAAGCATGAAAATTTAATAAAAATGACTTTGCTGAAATTCATTTAATATTTGCTGCTTTCTCTTGGGACATTCATTGTTGATTTTCCCTTGCGATCATTTGCATCTTGGAGACATCATTAAGGCATCCCATGTATCTTATATGGTTATTATTTACTTATAAACCTGCCTGGAGATTTAGCTGAGCTTTTTTATTGCATTCTTGCAAATTGAAACACTAAATAGTATTCTCTGTTGCTTGGGTAAGGTTGGTAGCTAAGCCCTTCACTCCTAGAAAGTGTTTTCCTACTTCTAGTTTACTATTGCATGAAGTCCATTCATTTTGTAGATGAATAGGTTTAATATTTATTATGAGCTCATAGGGCACTTTCACAACCATTTGAAAATCCTTTATGTTCCTAGAATTGAAAGCATAATCCATTTTTTTCCTTTTTAAGAACAATTTATATCAACAGGAATTAGAAGATCTATATTTGAACTCCAATTCTGACCTTTACTATCTAAGGAAATATGGATAAATCACTTAAAATTTCTAAGCTTGAATTTCCTCCTTTGTAAAATGGGTACAATAATGCCTTATGAAGTTACTGTAGAGATTGAAAGAGTTAAAAATTAAAATGCTTTATAGAAACACTTCTCTTTATCAGAGGCAGACTTTTATGTTCCTGCCCACAAACTGAGGTTGTTTTCCTGATGGGGTAGGATATAAGAAAATTCTTCAGATGAATGAGGGCAGGAAGGCAGCGAGGCAGATGGTTGGTAGGTGGCTCTTGCTGGCATGGGAGGGTCTGCGTAGAAAAATGTCTGGAGGCTGGAGTAGGAGGAAGAAGGAGAGGGAGCCAAGACTAGGTTGGCTGGGCTAGAGTAAGGCAGTGAGTATGTAAGGAATAACAGGAACGTTTATCTTGGGCCTTTTCAGTGTTGAAAGGTTAGATATTCATGTGGAGCTACAAATTATTACCCGTTAGCTAAATGGATGCCAGCATGTCATTTTGGTTTTGGCACAACTTTGTATGACTTTCTTCTTTTTATTTTTCTATTCTTATCTCCTCCTCCTCTCCATCCCCAACCCTCTCCTTGCTCTCACTCCCTCCCTATTTGTTTGTTTCTTTCTTTCTTTTGGTGGACTGGAAACTTGGAGTTTGGTAATATTTCACATTGACTCCATTTGGCAGTTTAGGAATTGCAAACTTAAGCAGTGCCCTGCTGACATAATTGGCTTTCCTGTGGACAAAAGTCCCTAAAAACAATTTAACTTGATCTTTTTCCTCAAAAAGTTGAAGTATTTTATAATGACATCTACATTTGGAGCACCAAATTTTCACATATGAATTCTTATCCAAAAAAGCCAATAGAGTTGCTTAAATATAGAATAAACTACAGAAACCAAAACCTCAATACAGAATAAACTACAGAAAGCAGATAAGTTTTCAGAAGGAGCAAATTTTCTTAGAAAGGCTAAGAATTAAAACAAAGTGATTATTGGTTCCAGATAACAATCATTACTTATTTATTGGAGGATTACCAAAAGAATATGGCATGGTCCACTCCTTAGAAGCCAAAAACCTTTGTGGGCAGAAAAGTAAAAGGGCAAATGTTGGAGAGGATGTGGAGAAAGGGGATCCCTCTTACATTGTGGTGGGAATGCAAGTTGGTAAAGCCACTTTGGAAAACAGTGTGGAGGTCCCTCAAAAAGTTAAAAATTGAGCTACCCTATGATCCAGCAATTGCAATACTGGGTATTTACCCCAAAGATACAGATGTAGTGAAGAGAAGGGCCATATACACCCCAATGTTCATAGCAGCATTGTCCAAAATAGCCAAACTGTGGAAGGAGGCAAGATGCCCTTAAACAGATGAATGAATAAAGAAGATGTGGTCCATATATACAATGGAATATTACTCAGCCATCAGAAAGAACAATTACACAACGTTTGCAGCAACATGGATGGGACTGGAGGAGATTATGCTAAGTGAAATAAGTAAAGCAGAGAAAGACAATTATCATATGGTTTCACATATTTATGGAACATAAGAAATAGGAAGATTGGTAGGAGGAGAAAGGGAAGAAGGAAGGGGGTAAAGAGAAGGGGGAATGAACCATGATAGACTATGGACTCTGAGAAACAAACTGAGGGCTTCAGAGGGGAGGAGGGTGGGGGATTGGGATAGGCAGGTGTTAGGTATTAAGGAGGGCATGTATTGCATGGTGCACTGGGTGTTATACGTAAGTAATAAATCATGTAACTTTACATCAAAAACTAAGGATGTACTGTATGGTGACTAACATAACACAATAAAAAATTATTATAAAAAAAAAGAAAAGTAAAAGGGCATTTGCTGATGTCTGCTCTGAGCTAGATGTTAGATATTTAGCTGAAACATGAAAGAAAAATCCCTTTCTCTAGCCCCTCTCTCTTGACCTGTTGAAATTCTCTTTTTTGCAAAGACCAAATTGTCTGTGGTCTTGATCACAGCCTCTTCCATTTTCCAAGATTGTGTTCCATCATCCATCCTTACTCTTCCATCCATCTCCAGGATGACTCTAGTTAATCCTTGCCTTCAATCTGTCAAGTATGCTTATGTCCTTCCTACTCTAAAAATAGCCTCAATCTACTCTTACATTACCGAAATATCTCCTTCTCTTCTTCGCAGATCTTTTTAAAATACTATTTTTTTAAATAATTTTTTTTGTTATATTAGTCACCATACAGTACATCCCCAGTTTTTGATGCAATCAATGTTCCATGATTCATTGTTTGTGTATAACACCCAGTGCACCGTGCAATATGTGCCCTCCTTAATACCCATCACCAGCCTATCCCATTCCTCCCACCCCCTTCCCTCTGAAGCCCTCAGTTTGTTTCTCAGAGTCCATAGTCTATCATGGTTCATTCCCCCTTCTCTTTACCCCCCTTCATTCTTCCCTTCTTTCTCCTACTGATCTTCCTACATCTTATGTTCCATAAATGAGTGAAACCATATGATAATTGTCTTTCTCTGCTTGACTTATTTCACTTAGCATAATCTCCTCCAGTCCTGACCATGTTGCTGCAAATGTTGGGTTATCATTCTTTTTGATCGCTGAGTAATATTCCACTGTATATATGGACCACATCTTCTTAATCCAGTCATCTGTTGAAGGGCATCTCAGCTCCTTCCACAATTTAGCTATTGTGGACAATGCTGCTATGAACATTGGGGTGCATATGGCCCTTCTCTTCACTATGTCTGTATCTTTGGGGTAAATATCCAGTACTGCAATTGCTGGATCATAGAGTAGATTAATTTTTAACTTTTTAAGGGACCTCCATACTGTTTTCCACAGTGGTTGTACCAACTTGCATTCCCACTAACAGTGTAAGAGGGATCCCCTTTCTCCACATCCTCTCCAACATTTGTTGTTTCCTGCCTTGTCAATTTTTGCCATTCTAACTGGTGTAAGGTGGTATCTCAATGTGGTTTTGATTTGAATTTCCCTGAGGGCTAATGACGTTGAACCTTTTTTCATGTGTCTGTTAGCCATTTGTATGTCTTCGTTGGAAAAGTGTCTGTTCATATCTTCTGCCCATTTTTTGATTTGTTTATTTGTTTCCTGTGTATTGAGTTTGAGAAGTTCTTTGTAGATCTTGGATACTAATCTTTTATCTGTAGTGTCATTTGCAAATATCTTGTCCCATTCCATGGGCTGCCTCTTAGTTTTTTTGACTGTTTCCTTGGTTGCACAGAAGCTTTTTTTTTTTCATATTTTTTTTCAATTAATTTTTATTGTACTGATCTCTAGAAGAAAGAAAATCTACTGCTTTCAATGTTAGACAAGTTTCTGGTAACATTTAAAAAAATAGAAACTTATTGCACATACTATTAAACGATAGTATGTGCAGAAGCTTTTTATCTAATGAAGTCTGACAAGTTCATTTTTTCTTTTGTTTCTCTTGCCTTTGGAGATGTGTCATGAAAAAAGTTGCTGTGGCCGATGTCAAAGAGGTTGCAGCCTATGCTCTCCTCTAGGATTTTGATGGATTCCTGTCTCACATCAAGGTCTTTCATCCATTTGGAGTTTGTCTTTGTGTATGGTGTGAAAGAGTGGTCAAATTTCATTCTTTTGCATATAGTTGTCCAATTTTCCCAGCACCATTCATTGAAGAGACTGTCTTTTTTCCACTGGATGTTTTTTCCTGCTTTGTCAACGATTAGTGACCATAGAGCCGAGGGTCCATTTCTTGGTTCTCTATTCTGTTCCATTGGTCTATGTGTCTGTTTTTGTGCCAGTACCATGCTGTCTTGGTGATCACAGCTTTGTAGTATAGCTTGAAATCCGGCAACGTGATGCCCCCAGCTTTGCTTTTCCTTTTCAACAATTCCTTGGCGATTTGGGGCCTTTTCTGGTTCCACACAAATTTAATGGCTGTTTGTTCCAGTTCTTTGAAGAATGTCATTGGTATTTTGATCAGGATGGCATTGAAAGTGTAGGTTGCTCTGGGTAGCATAGACATTTTAACTATGTTTATTTTTCTGATCCATGAGCATGGAATATTTTTCCATCTTTTTGTGTCTTCCTCAATGTCTTTCAAGAGTGATTTGTAGTTTCTAGAATATAGGTCCTTTACGTCTTTGGTTATGTTAATTCCGAGATAACGTATGATTTTTGGTGCTATTTTAAATGGAATGGATTCCCTAATTTCTCTTTCTTCAGTCTCATTGTTTGTGTATAGAAATGCAACTGATTTCTGAGCATTGATTTTGTATCCCGCCACCTTACTGAATTGCTCTTTAAGTTCTAGGAGTTTGGGGGTGGAGTCTTTTGGGTTTTCTATATAGAGTATAATGTCATCTGTGACGAGAGACTGTTTGACTTCTTTGCCAACTTGGATACATTTTATCCCTTTTTGTTGTCTGATTGCTGTCGCAAGGACTTCTAGTACTATGTTGAATAATAACAACGACAGTGGGCATCCTTGTTGTGTTCCTGATCTTAAGGGAAAGGCTTTCAGCTTTTCCCCGTTGAGAATGATATTCGGTGTAGGCTTTTCATAGATGGTTTTCATGAAATTGAGGAATGTACCCTCTATCCCTACACTCTGAAGGGTTTTAATCAGGAAAGGATGCTGTATTTTGTCAAATGCTTTTTCTGCATCAATGGAGAGGATCATATGGTTCTTGACTCTTTTCTTGTTGATATGATCTATCACACTGATCAATTTGCAAATGTTGAACCACCCTTGCATCCCAGGGATGAATCCCACTTGGTCATGATGGATAATCATTTTAATGTGCTGTTGGATCCTATTAGCTAGGATCTTGTTGAGAATTTTGGCATCCATATTCATCAGGGAAATTGGTCTGTAATTCTCCTTTTTGATGGGGTCTTTGCCTGGTTTGGGGATCAAGGTAACACTGGCCTCATATAATGAGCTTGGTAGTTTTCCTTCTGTTTCTATTTTTTGAAACAGCTTCAGAAGAATAGGTATTATTTCTTCTTTGAGTGTTAGGTAGAATTCCCCTACAGAATCCCTCAGGCCCTGGACTCTTGTTTTTGGGGAGGTTTTTGATCACTGCTTAATCTCTTCATAATTAATCAGTCTGTTTAAATAATCAATTTCTTCCTGTTTCAGTCTTGGTAATTTATAGGTTTCCAGGAAGGCATCCATTTCTTCCAGGTTGTTTAATTTATTGACATAAAGCTATTGATAAAAGTTTCTAAGGATCCTTCCTATTTCATTGGTGTTGGTCGTGATCTTTCCCCTTTCATTCATAATTTTATTAATTTGGGTCCTTTCTTTATTCTTTTGAATAAGTCTGGCCAGTGGCTTATCAATCTTATTTATTCTTTCAAAAAACCAGCTTTTAGTTCTGTTGATCTGCTCTACTGTGCTCCTGGTTTCTAATTCATTGATCTCTGCTCTAATCTTGATCACCTGCCTTCTTGTGCGTGGGTTAGGCCTGTTCCTCTGTTCCAGCTCCAGCTTCTTGAGGTGAGAATATAAAAACTGCATTTTAGATTTTTCTATTCTCTTGAGTGAGGTTTGGATAGCTATGTATTTTCCTCTTAGGACCGCCTTTGCAGGTCCTAAGGTCCCATAGGTTTTGGACTGAAGTGTTTTCATTTTCATTGGTCTCCAAAAATTGTTTAAACTGATTTTTAATTTCCTGGTTTACTCAATCATTCTTGAGCAGGATGGTTCTTAGTTTCCAAGTGTTTGAGTTTCTTCCAAATTTTTCCTTGTGATTGAGTTCCAGTTTCAAAGCATTGTGGTCTGAGAATATGCAGGGAATAATCTCGGTCTTTTGGTATCAGTTGAGACCTGTTTTGTGACCCAGTAGATGGTCTATTCTGGAGAAAGTTCCATGTGCATTCAAAAAAAAGGAGTATTCTGTTGTTTTACGTTGTAGTGTTCTGTATATATCTATGAGGTCCATCTGGTGCAGTATGTCATTCAAAGCTCTTGTTTCTTTGTTGATTTTTTGCTTAGGTGATCTCTCTATTGCTGAGAGTGGAGTGTTGAGGTCCCCTACTCTTAACATATTATTATCTATATGTCTCTTTATTATAGTTAAGAGTTGCCTTGTGTATCTAGCTGCTCCCCTGTTGGGGACATAGATATTTATTTATAATTGTCATATCCACTTGTTGGATACATCCTTTAACAATAACATAGTGTCCTTCTGTATCTCTAACAACAGTCTTTAGTTTAAAATCTAATCTGTGTGATATGAGAATTGCTACGAATGGCATGAAAATGGTTTTCCATGTCTTCACTTTCAGTCTGGATGTATCTTTAGTTTCAAGATGAGTCTCTTGTAGACAGCAAATGAATGGGTCATATCTTTTTATCCAATCTGCAACCCTATGGCATTTTATGGGAGCATTTAGGCTGTTCACATTGGGAGTGATTATTGAGAGATATGATTTTAATGATGTCATGTTGCCTGTGAAGTCTTTGTTTCTATAGATTGTAAATTTCTGTTCTGTATCACTCTTGGGGCCTTTTTTTTTACTTTTATAGAACCCCCCCCTCTCATGTAGGGCTGGTTTTGGTGGTTATAAATTCCTTCAGTTTTTGCCAATCCTGGAAGGTCCTTATCTCTCTATCAATTCTGAATGACAGCCTTTCTGGATAAAGGATCCTTGGCTGCATGTTCTTCTCAGATAGAGCTTTGAAAATACCCTGCCAACCCTTCCTAGCCTACCAGGTCTCTGTAGACAGGTCTGACGTTATTCTGATATTTTTCCCTCTGTACATAACGATTTTCTTCCCCTGGTCATTTTCAATACTGTATCCTTGGATCTAATATTTGTTAATTGCACTATAACGTGACGTGGTGTAGGTCTGTTCTCATTGTGCTTGGGAGGGGTCCTCTCTGCCTCTTAGATACGAATGCTTGTTTCGTTTGTCAGATTAGGGAAGTTTTCAGCTACAATTTGTTCAAGTATCTCTTTTAGACCTCTCTCTTTCTCCACCCCCTTGGGGATGCCGATGATTCTGACATTGGAATGAGAATTTTATTGGGTCAGTAATCTCCCATAATCTACATTCTTGAGATTGGATTTTTTTGTGCCAAGTTTCTGTTTTAACTTTCTCTTCTACCATCCCATCCTCCAATTCACTAATTCATTCTTCTGCCTCGTTTACCCTGGCCATCAGACCATCTAGTTTTGACTGCCTTTGATTCATAGCATTTTTAATTTCTGCCAGATTCTCTCTCATTTCTGTCTTTAGAGATTCTATATTCTCGTTAATATTTTTGTTAATATTTTTTTCAAGCCTACACATCATCTTGACCATTGTTACTCTAAACTCCATTTCTGACAATTTGGTTATATGCATATCCATCAGTTTTGTGGCAGAGGGCACAGACTCATTATCTTTTCTTTGCTGGGGGGGTTTCTCCTCCTCGTCATTCTGATGAGGAGAGGTTGCGGGGATGCCCAGAGCCCAAATTATTGACCAGGACCCAGGCAATGTACACTTGTTTTATAGGGACCTTAGGGATGTGGGCTTCTTGCTTTTTCAGCCTTCCTTCTGGGGAAGGGGCCTGCTGTGCTGATACTCAGGCAACCCTGCTTGGGTAGAGTCACCCTGTCCCCTGCAAGGGATGATGAGGATGGGCACAATGTGAGCTGGTATTTCCCAGCTTTTGTTCTCTGGCGACTTTCCCTGGCGCTTTTCTGTGACTCTTCTGAGAGTCAAAGCAGCAGTGGCCATATCCTAGCCTCTGTCTCAAAACAGAGAGATCGCAGTCTGCTCTCCACTGAGCTCTCTTGGCCACTTTAACTCTGTTTCTGTCGGTGCCGCTAAAAACCCTGCAGTGTCCTCTGTTGTGTGCCCCATAGCCAGTGTCCCAACCCTCACTTCCAGGGCCGGCACATCTCTGTCCTTTGTGCTTCTAACACTGCCAGCCGCCCCTGGTTCCCGCGAGCACTCCTGAGCTCCCTGTTTCAGTGCGGTTCATGTGCGCTCCGGAGTGCCGGTTTTCAGTCTGGTTGAGCACATGCTCCTGAGCTCCCGGTTTCATTCCAGTTCCAGCGAGCACTCTGGAGCTCCAGTTTTCAGTGTAGTCGTGTGTGCGCACTTCCGAGCTCTCGGTTTCAGTCTAGTTTGAGTGTGTGCTCTGGAGCTCTGGTTTTCAGTTTGGACGCACTCCTGCTCCCGAGCTCCCGGTTTTAGTCTGGTTCCAGTTAGCGCTCTGGTGCTTCGGTTTTTAGTCTGTTAGTAGGCGCGTTCCCCGGCTCACTGTGTCAGTCTGCTCTCTCGTGGGTGCCAGTCCTCGAGTCAGGCCTGCTCCCCAGTGCAAGTGGCTACTGCTTCCTGGTGCTCAAGCATGTCGGCTCCCTCCCCCTTTTGTTTATCTACCAATATCTGTGGGTGGATTCATGGCTCCCTGCTTCGTACCTCAATATTCAGCGCTGGAGATGTTCATTTGTAGAGATCCAGATGTATCTTCCTGTGTCTTGGGCTGATTCTTTGGGTTTCCAGGATGGTCTGGTAGATATCCAGCTCAACTCAGGGGACCAGCTGAGAAAGGGGTCCCCTACTTCTCCGCCGTCTTTTCTCCTTCTTGCAGAAAGTGGTCGCTTTTCTGTTCATAGAGTTTCTGCTACTCTTTTCTTTGTTCTCTAGTTGCATTCATAAGTATTCAGAATGGTTTGGTAGCTCTCTAGCTGAATTCCTGGGACCAGATGAACTTTAGGTCTCCTGCTCCTCCACCATCTTGGAACTGGAAGCCTGAAATACTAATTTATCCTTGTTGTTTCACCTCCTTTTCTTTCCATTCTCTCTTAAATCTCTTGTGGTTTGGAATTCTCAGCCATCATTCTATTTAAGCCATGTTTTCTAGGATCAGCAGTGAAGTCCTAATTATCCCCCCAGTTGTTATGCTGGGTTTGTGGTCAAGGAATTATTGAGTAGGTGGGTGGGTGGTGGTGTGATAGGTGTGGGTGCTGGGATCTAGATCACCTACATTCAAAGTCTAGCTCTTTGATCAGCCCATTTGTGGGAAGTTATTTAAAATTTTATGCTCTGTAAAGTAAGCAAAAATAATTGCACCTATCTAAGGTAGTTGTGAGGATTAAATGGAGTACATAAAATCAGTGTAAAGTGTTTAGCATGGAGGGGGAAACATAGAAAAAACTCAGAAATTTTGAAATATTTTTATTGTATTTGGAACGAAATGGACTAAAGAGTTTCAAGAATGAATAGGTGACTGTTATCAGTGTGTCCCCTGAAGATATTAAAATCCTAAATTCTGGTACTTGTGAATGTGTCCTTATTTAGAAATAGGGTCTTTGCACATGTAATTAAGATCTAAATTAACATTAGGTCAAGGGCTCAGCTTTGATGCAATATGACTGGTGTCTTAATAAGAGAGGATCAGAGAGGGAGAACACCATGTGGTGACAGAGGCAGAGAGTGAAGTGATGGAGCTGTAAGCAAGAGGACGCCAAGAATCAATGACCACTACCAGAATCTAGAGAGGCCAAGAAATAATCTATTTAGAGTCTTAGAGGGATCATGGCTTTGCCAACACCTTGATTTCAGACTCTAGCCTCCATAATGATGAGATAATACATTCTGTTTTCTTCAGCCACCCAGTTTGTGGTACTTTGCTACAGAAGCCCTAGAAAACTAAAGCAGTGATCAACAGTCAGATGCTTCACAAGAATGGAGAATGAAAATGGAAAGAAGATGATGAATTTGCCAACAAAGAGGATATTAGTGTCTTTCAAGAGAGCTGTTTTACTGATCTTACTGAGAAAGATTACAGGGAATTAAAAGAGTCTATCGTGATATGAAGAGAAATGGCGGCTCTAGATATGGAGCCACTTTTCCCTTAAGTTTATCAGATGAAGAGAGAAATACATGGTTTGATAGAGGATGCAACATGATAAAGAATAGGACTCTTCAAAAACAGAATTGTCTATTTTTGAGTGGGAAAGAGAAGACAATGGAGAGCTCTTTTTGTATATAAGACTGCTGAAGAAAAATGTTGTAAGCTTTAGAGTCAGATCCCTTAAAAGACAAGGGAATGTATTGATTTATCTACTAGCAAGAACATAGTTGGAAGAAGAGATTTTATAAAGAAAGAGGACACCACTTCATAATCTTTGAGACTAGAAACTAGGATAAGAAATAAATATAATAACAAATGTTAAGATAGAAATAAGGTGTGTTCAGTATAGCTCTAACACTTGTTTTACAAATGTGAATTTGTTCCAACATGATCCATATATTAAGGAAAAATTTGAGTATGGTCGAAATTCCACATTTGCTTATTATGTGCATTTCATCCATAAGAAACACCAGGTAAATTCAGTAAACTCTGCCCACCCCAACAAGGTCACGACTATAAAAACCATACCTACACACCTCAAACATCTACCAGCTATCTTGGTTCACTCTGTGTGTGTATGTGTGTGTGTGTTATAAGTAAGTTACATCTGTCCACATCTGGTGTTAACATTTGCCTTCCAATTTCCAATAACCCTTATACTACTCGGCAAAAACTCACAAACTGCAATTCTTTCCACATCTCTTCCACAAGTAAACTTGATATCCAGTGCTACATTTATTGTAGTATTTATGAATTCCTTAACCATCAATATGTGTAAAACTTGCTACCATTTTGTTAGGTTTCTCTCTTTTTTTATACCACTGATAAAGTTTTTGATTGTTGTTTCCCAACCTCCCTCTTTCCTACAAATCTTGTGGTTTTTATTATACAATTTTGTGTTGTGGTGATTTTTTTTTAATGAAACTGACGTCATTGCATTTTTTTAATATCATTAGGTCTATTATCCATTTTTTCCCTCTAATTTAAAAAAAATATTTCTTTTTTAAAAATACAAGTATAATTAATATACAATGTTATATTAGTTTCAAGTGCACAGTATAATGATTCAACAATTCTATATGTTACTCAGTGCTCATTATGATAAGTGTACTCTTAATCCCCATCACCTATTTCACCCATCCTCCCACCCACCTCCCCTCTGGCAACCACCAGTTTTTTCTCCGTACTTGAGTCTGTTTTTTTGTTTGTCTCTTTTTCCGTTGTTCATTTTTCTTTTTGTTTCTTTTAAGTTCTACATATGAGTAAAATTATATGTTTTTTTTTTCTCTGATTGATTTATTTCACTTAGCATTATACCATCTGGATCCATCCACGTTGCTGCAAATGGCAAGATGTCATTCTTTTTTATGTTTGAATAATATTCCATTGTTTTGTTCCCTGGAATTTTATTATTAAAATATTCACAAATTATATCATGCAGGTTAGGCCTATTGGTAAATTGAGTTTATAGCTCAAGTGATTTTCAGACATAAGACAGCAGAGGAAAAAGATCATCATGCTCACATGATTTATTTTGGGGGCATTAAAATTCTTACTGCATATTGAGTTGCATGAATTTGAAGTGGTTTGGTTTCAGAATATTTTAATTATCAAAATTTATACAGGAAACTTTCTTCATCTTTTTGGTTGTCATTTAAGGAAGTAAAAGTAAATTATAAAGTTGTCTTTATCCTGTTTTCACAATATTACATATACTTGGATATCTATATTGGTTTCTATTTTTATCCTCATGTTCTCTTAAAATATACAATCTTAGCTTGTGTACTATTTCATACATCACTTTTTCTATAGACCATGGTAGCAAAAGTTATTAATATTTTCTGTATAGTTATTTTATTCAGATTTTTTTGCACTTGGTTCCCCCTACATTAGCAAAATCTATAAATAATAAGATTATGAAAATAAATACCTGCACATTTTGAGATTGTGCTAATTGGTTAGAAAAAAAATTTTATGACGGGATTCAACAAGACCTTGGTGATGTTATTTGCTACTGTTACATAAACATAAAATAACGGAAAACTATGAAGTGATTAATTTTAATGTCATATAAATTTGGTAATGACTTTTATTTTTAATTAAAAAAGAAATAAATGTTAATTATCCAAACATATTCATTCAAAAACATTTATTAAGATATTCTTTGCCAAATACCAAAATGCCAAAATGGTTAGTTTCTCTTTAAAATTTATAGATATTTATAATATATCTACATATTTATAATTAAAGTGGGTTTCTTATAAACAGTGTATATAGTCAAGTATTGCTTTTTTACTTTCACCAGTAATCTGTCATTTAACTATGTTTAGACCATTCATATTAAAGTGATTATTTATATAATTGGAATAAAATATACCATCTTGCTAATTGTTTTCTATTTCTTCTTTCTTTCTTTCTTTCTTTCTTTCTTTCTTTCTTTCTTTCTTTCTTTCTTTCTTTCTTTCTTTCTTTCTTTCTTTCTTTCTTCTCTTTCTCTCTCCCTCCTGCCCTCGCTCCCTTTCTCCCTTCATTCCTTTTTGTGCCTTCTGCCTTTAATTGAACTTTTAAAATTAATCAGTTTTAACTCCTCTATTGATATCATTTACACTTCTTTTTTTCAACTTAGTGGTTGTCCCATGGTTTACAAATATCTGTTTTAAAATAATCTTAGCCTCCCTTTAAATAATATAATACCACTTCATGTGGGGCATAAGGATCTTAGAATAGTCCTAATTTCTACCTCCCATTTCTCGTACCATTGCTATCATACATTTTACTTTTACATATGTATAAATATACAACATATAATTACTGCTTTGCTTTAAACATAAATAGTATGTTATTTTTTAGAGAATTAAAAAAAACATTTTATTTTACCTTATTCTTTTTCTGATATTCTTCATTTTTCTGTGTAGATCAAAGCTTCTGGCCTATTCATAATCTGAAGGGCTCCCTTCAGTACTGCCTTCGAGTAGTCTGTTAACAATGAATTCCCTCAGTTTTTGTTCTTCTGAGAAAGTCTTTGTTTCTTCTTCATTTTAAAATGATATTTTCACTGGGTATAGAATTCTTCATTACCAGGGTTTTTTCTTTTAGTTCTGGAAGATGTCACTCCACTGTTTTATTGCTTGCATATATTATGACAAGAAGTTTGCTATGATTCTTATCCTTTCTGCAGTTCATGTGTCTTTTTTCTCTGCCTTGAAGATTTTGTCTGTCTTTGGTTTGATTTACAACATTTTGAATATTATGTGCCTAGGCATGGTGGTGGTGGTAGCAGTGGTGTGTATGTGTGTTAGTGTTTATCCTGCTTTTTGAGCTTTTTGGATCTGTGGTTTGGTTTCTGCATCTAATTTTGAAAATTTTCAACTATTACCTTTTTCAAATATTTCTCAGACCCTGTTGTTTTTCTTCTCTTTCTGGGGTTCCAGTTGTATATCTTTAAGACTGTTTGTTTGATATTGTCCTACAGCTGTTGGGTTCTCTGGTTTTTTTTTTTTTCTTTTTTTCCCCCTCTTTGTATCTATTCTACTATTTTACCTATCTAAAAATTCATTGATTCTTTCCTAGGCCATGTTGAATCTACTGATGAACCTTCAAAAAATTTTTTTCATGTCTATTACTATGTTTTTAATTTCTAGAATTTGCTTTAGCTCTTTCTTGTATTTTTCTAATTGTTCTATCTAATCTTGTATGTTGTCTGCATCTCCTATTAGAGACTTAACATATTTTCATAATGACATTAAATTCTTTGTCTGCTAGTTTCAATGTCTATGTCATATCTGAGTCTGGTTTTGATTATTGCTTTGTCTTTTCAGATTGTGGTTTTCCTGTCTTTTTCCATGCCTTGTTTTTTTTTTTTTTTTTTTTGAAACTACGTATGTTGTATAGAATAGAAGGCACTAGGGTCAGTATTTTTCATGCTTGCAGGTAAATACACCTTCCTGTGCTCAGCACTTAGTGTAAGAATTTGTGCTAATGTGACCAGTAGTTGGGTTGGGATTAAAGACTGCTGTTGTTATGGTTATATTTAGTGTATCATAGTCTTCAGATTCCTTTAAGAACACCTGTGTTTAGGACATTCCCTAATTTGTCAGAGAGGTTTTCTCAATGTTTGTTTCCCAATTGACTTGAGCACTCCTACTTGGATTTGGCCCTTCTGATCTGCCCATTGCTGCTCTCCCAGCTGTATTCCAGTTATTTTTACTGAACATTTGTTAATGTGGGGATGAGAGGGTGGCAAAGAGGTATATATGTTCTCTGACATTCTGATTAAGCCTCTGTCTTGGGTGGGCATTATGAACATGGGTCTGGAGTTATGGCCTTTACAAATATTCCTGACCTTCTCCAGATATAGTGGGTCTAGGACATATTCCTGCTCCACCTCCAAGGCCAGAGATTTGTTTTCTTCATGTTTCTCTGCCCAAGCTGCAGTGGGTTTCCACCAGTGTCCTCAGGTGACTGTTTTTTTTGCTCTTCCTTCTGCAGATTAAAATTTCTCTTCAAAGGGGAGATAGGAAAAATAGGTCTGGGCAGAATTTCAGCAGTGACTGCTATTTCTCCTTCTAGCCAGACCAGGAGGGAATCTTTCTTAATGTTCTCCCTAATCTTCCCTGCAAATGCCTGGTGGGGTTTCTAGAGGAATAGTCTGCAAGTAGGTGCAAAATTTGTGATAGTTCACACCTAGACTAGGTGAATTACTATACTGACTTATAGGAGATCTGTTGGCATCTGCCCCAGATAAGCAAATATTTCGGTCCTGTGTCTACCTGCAAAAACCTGTCTCTCTCTCAATTTGGGGTTAGTTTTTTTTTTTTTACCTGAAACCTAGTTTTCAAGAAAAGTCATTAACTTACAGTGTACCCAGGTTTTTCTTTGTTGTAAAGGTGAGAGTGATACCATCTTTCCCAACGCTCTACATCTCTAAGCTTAACCTAGGAGTGTGTGTGCCTGAGTGTGTGAGTGTGTGTGTGTGTGTGTGTGTGTAGATAGGTAGATTTATTTCCTTTTGTAAGATTGTTTTTGGAATTGCCATAAATAAAGAGCTAAAATTCTGTATAAAAATTTAAAATGTATAAAGGCTCAATAACCAGTTGGGAAAATAAAATATTACTCAGAAACATAAGTCTACATGCTCCATCTTCTCTGAGAAGAGAATAAATGTCTTAGACTGTAGCAAAAGAAATTAAAGTAATATTTAAGAAAGAACTTCTAAATAATAAAGGTAGAATAGCCTTGGAATAATATTTATTATGTTTTCTTCTTCTGTGACTATATTAAATAATGGCTGGAGCATTTTTGTATGTCCTGATTTAAAGATTTTATGTATTTATTTGAGAGAGAATAAGCATGTGTGCATGAGCAGGGGGATGAGCAGAGGGAGAGGGACAAGCAGACTCTGTGCTGAGCATGGAGCTGGATGTGGGGTTCAGTCTCATGACCTTAAGATCATAATGTGACCTGAATTCAAGAGTTGGACACTCAACTAAATGAGTCACCTAGGTGTCCCTTAGTATGCCCTGATTTAGATGAAACCAACCTGTCAGTAAGAGAATTTAACTTTTGAATTACAAATAGACTGCTTAATCATGATATTCAATAGACCATATTAGACATTTAAAACATAAGCTTTTTAATTAGAAAAAAATGAGAAATACCTTCAAATATTCATTTGGAGTCAGGAGACTAGAAAGTTCTTAGGAAGGATAGAGTTAAATCTAAACAAAATGTTTCATCCAGTTCCTCAAAAACCATTGTAGAAAGACCAAATTGTTTCTTCCTCAGAAGATAGGGTCTCCAAAGGATATTATTCATTTCAGTGTAGTTCAGCAAGTGTTTATAGAACACACACAATATTTTCAACACTGTGCTAAGACCTCTGATAGGTATAGAACTATAAAATAAGGAACAATCAAATTGAAGAGAAGGGACATGTGCACATGAAACAGGTAAGATGCCAGAAATTTTATGACTTCGTGCCCCATTAAGCAGTATAGATAAAAAAATGCTTTAGGCACTCAGAGAAAGGATCTACAATTATCCCTCGGGACTTGCTAAAGCAAAATCTTTTATAGCTCTTGACTAGTGGACCTTTCAACTGGGATCATGGTATGCTGGAAGTGTCATTCTATAAAAACAGGGTAGCTTACTAAGCTTAAGGGAGACAAGAAATTTGCCTCTCTTTGGATTCATAGTTCATTTTTTTTCTCTGTGCTTCTTTGTGCTTCTCAAATATAGCATGAGCAACCCCAGACTCAGCAGCAATTATCCCTTTGCTGAATATTCCCTACATTTTCTTAAACTTACCAAGCAACTAAAATTTCAAAGTATCGTTTTAAAAAATCTCACTGAAAACTTTGGCTTAGTTTTCAGTCTAATCAGAAGTCAGCTTTCAAATTAGTTTTCATAGCTACTTTGGGAATCAATGTGATACATGCACTGGGAATCTGTATAAATATGTTCCTTATTGTCTCATGGAGAGAATTAGAGAGAAATACTTGGGCAGAATTTTAGATTATTAATAAGACAATTAGATATCATAGGTAAACATAGAAAAATGAGATGATAAATACTACCCTGTAACACCAATTGTCATAAGGGGCCTCTTAAGGACCATGAAATTATCCTGACCCTATAAGTTAATGGATTTGATGTAACATAAGGACTCACCTAAGAAAACTAAAGGTCGAGAAGAATGAAATTACACAGTATTATCCCCCAAATGCTGTTCAGAAAAGTCTGTCTTTGAATAATTTTCTTAAAAGAATTGTTTACTATACTATTATGAAATGATTTCCAGGATGTGTTATATAATGAAAAAAGGTAGAGAAAAATGGCTATGCTACCATTTATTTAAGAAAAGGGATGTTATATGAATATGTGGTGTTCTCAACTTTTCCTCTAGAGGTTCAAAAATAAAATAAAATCAATGATAGATCAAGATGAAATGGACCAATTCCATGAAAGACACAATTTGCCAAAACTTATACAAAAGGAAATAGACCATCTGAATAAATTATGTCTGTTAAAGAAATTTAATCAATTCATAACCTTCCAAAATAAAAGGCAACATGTCCAGATGGGTTCATTGGTGAATTCTACCTTTAAGGAAGAAATGATACCAATTCTCTACAATTTCTTTCAGAAAATAGAAGCAGAAGGAATACTTACTAACTCATTTTATGAGGTCGGCATTACCATAGTACCAAAACCAGACAAAGACGCCACAAGAAAAGAAGACTACAGATCAATATCTCTTATGAATACAGATGCAAAGGTCCTCAACAAAATATTAGCAAATTAAATTCAACAATCTGTAAAAAGATTTATATACCATTACCAAGTAGGATTTATTGTGGGTATTCAAAAATCAATTAATGTAATCCATTACATCAACAGAGTAAACAACAACTACATCAACAGAGTAAACAACTACATCAACAGAGTAAACAACAACATCAGCTACAACAACATATGATCATATCAGTAGATGCAGAAAAAGGATTCAACCAAATTCAACACAGATTCATGATAAATACTCTCAGTAAACTAGGAATAGAGGAGAATTTACTCAGTTCGATAAAAATATCTACCAAAAATATATATAGCTGACACTATACTTCATGGTGAGAAACTTGCAATTTTCTCACTAAGATCAGGTATGAAGCAAGGATATCTCTTCTCACTACTGTTTTTCAATATCATCCTGGAAACCCTAGCTAATGCAAATAGACAAGGAAATGAAATAAAAGGTATACGGGTTGGGAAGGAACAAACAAAACTATCTCTGTTCATATATAACATAATCATCTATGTGGAAAATCTAAAACAATCAGTAAAAGAAGTCCTGGAACTAATAAATGGGTATAGCAAGTTTTCAGGATATAAGGTTAATGTACAAAAGTTAATCCCTTTTCTACATATCAGCAGTGAACAAATGGGATTTGAAATTAAAAAGCACAGTACGATTTACATTAGCACCCCTCAAAAATGAAATACTTAGGTATAAATCTAACAAAAGTTGTACCAGATTTATAGAAGTAAAAGTATAAACCTCTAATGAATGAAATTAAAGAACTAAATCCATGGAGAGATATTCCATGTTCATGGATAGAAAGACTCAATATTGTCAAGATGTCAGTTCTTCCCAACTTGAATTACAGATTCAGTGCAATACCAATAAAATTCCCACAAGTTATTTTATGGATATTGATAAACTGATTCTAAAGTTTGTATGGAGAGGCAAAAGACTCAGAATAGCCAAGACAGTATTGAAGGAAAAGAACAAAGTTGGAAGACTGACACTACCTGACTTCAAGAATTACTGTAAAACTAAAGTAATTATGATGGGGTAATATTGGTAAAAGAATAGACAAATACATCAGTATAACAGAATAGAAAGCCTAGAAACAGACTATCATAAATATCATAAAGATCTTTGACAAAGGATCAAATGAAGGAAAGATGATCTTTTCAATAAATGGTGCTGTCACAACTGGACATCCATATGCAAAAAATTGAATATAGACATAGACCTTATCCCCTTCACAAGAATTAACTCAAAATGAATCATAGTATATAAAACACAAAGCTATGAAACTCCTAGAAGGTAACATAGGAAAAAATTTAGATGACCTTGAGTTTGGCAATGACTTTTTAGATACAAGACAAAGGCATGATTCATGAAAGAAATAATGGATAAACTAGACTTAACTAAAATTAGAAACTTCTGCTCTGCAAAAGACAGTGTCAAGATAATGAGAAGAAAAGCCACAATCTGGGAGAAAATATTTGCAAGGACACATCTGATAAAGAACTGTTAACCAAAATATGTGAAGAACCCTTAAAACTTGACAATAGGAAAACAAACAACTGATTAAAAATTGAGCCAAAGGACAGACACCTCACCAAAGAAGATATACAGATGGCAAATAAGCATATGAAAAGATGCTTCACATCATATGTCATCAGGTAAATGCAAATTAAAGCAATGAGATCCCACTACATATTTATTAGAATGGCCCAAATTTGGAACACTTATAACACCAAATGATGGTGACGATGTGGAGCAACAGGCATTCTCATACATTGCTGGTGGGAATGCAAAATAGTACAGCTACTTCAGAGGACAGTTTAGCAGTTTCTTACCATACACTCCAGCATTTGCACTCTTTGGTATTTACCCCAAACAGTTGAAAACATGTGCACACAAAAACATGCACATAGGTGTTTATAGCAATTTTACCCATAATTGCCAAAACTTAGAAGCAACCTAGATGCCCTTCAGTAGGTGAATGGAAAAACAACAGGTAGTACATTTAGACAACGGAATATTATTCAACACTAAGAGGAAATGAACTATTAAGCCATGAAAAGACGTGGAGGAAACTTAAATGCATCTTACTGAGTGAAAGAAGCCAATCTGAAAAGGCTGCATACTATATAATTCCAATGATATGACACTCTGGAAAAGTCAAAACTATGGAGACAGTAAAAAGATCAGTGGTTTCCAGGGTTTGAGTAGTGAGAAGGAGTGAATAGAGCACAGAGGATATTAGGGCAGTGAAAATACTCTATATGATATCATATCGTGGGTACATGTTATTATATATTTCTCCAAACCCATAGAATATACAACACCAAGAGTGAACTGTAATGTAAACTATGGATTTTGGGTAAATATGACCAGTTGATGTAGGGTCATTGATTCTAATAAATGTACCACCCTGATGGGGGTTGCTAATAATGGGGAAGGCTCTGCATGTGTTGGGGCAAACGGTGTATGGGAAATCTCTGTACCTTCTTCCTCAATTTTGTTGTGAACCTTAAACTTCTATGAAAAGAATCTTGATTAAAAAAAAAGAAATAAAATGAATGGCACTTTTACATTTATAACTTGAATCCTCTTATGCTGAATAGCTTTACCAATTGTATATCATACCCAGTGAAACTGTGCCAAGTTAATTGAACTTTGTTCCAAAGAGTGGCTAAGTTCATACAACTGGAAAATACAAGAAACCTGGTTCTACCCTTGGTGTTTTGGTCCATACATTAGTTATGACATCAGTGGCAATGACACCGGCTGCATGCTCATGTAGTGGAAATGTTTTTCATTTCCCTAGATTTTTTTTTCACGTCTGCAGGTGCCACATAAGGCAAATGAAAGTTGTCAATGATTTCCAGGCTGCTAGAGAATCCAGCCATTATATAACGCATCTGAAACTTTGTGAATGATGGGTCCTTATGGGCACCTCATCAAGTGTTTCCCTGAAGCCTCCAGGATATATGCTGGGTGCTAAAAGACAAACTCTGATTCTTCTGAGTGGAGGCTATTCTGCTCTTGTGCAGAATGTCTGTGTCTAATACAAAAATAGAAGAAGATAATGAATGTACAGGCTTTGTTTTGTTTTTTTTTGTTAACATAGCATCAACTAGAAAGCATAAAGATGGACATTCTCTCAATGTATAATCATAGATATTTATCTTAGTTACGGCTGATTAAAAAATACAAAAAGCCATCTCTTATTATAAGGTTTGGCTGGATACTTCTTAGCAAAAATGTGTAACTGTTTTCTTTGTTTTGTTGTGTTTTTTGTGTTTTGTGTGTTGTGTATGTGTGTGCACGCGTGTGTGTTTGGCAAGCAGAACGGCACTGTTTTAAAATTTCAAGTAGAGTTCTCATTTTTTTCACTTGCACATTTGTCCCATGAACACAATCCCTAAAGTTCTACACCTTGCTATAGGCAAACATATGTGCTTTAAGAACTTATACAATCAGGCTTACAATTTATTTGGTGATAATTTTGAAGACAGAATTGAAATATTAGCCAACATAGAAACACAAAGAATGGTTCATATAATCCTCTCCATTTCCTTCCCTGTATTTTCACTAAAAATGTTCTTTGTTTTCAAAAATTTTTTTGCCAATAATGAGTGAGGAAGAACATTTAGTATCTTGAGAGGAAATGGATAGTTCTCATCACCCTGAGAAAATCCTGTTGTTAAGGTTACTGAGTGCTGATTTTGTGGTGCTGGAAATAAATGGGAGTGAATCAATTTAGGTTACCTTTTTCTTTAAAGTCTGATGTGCCACAGAATTAGGTTTCTGAGAGAAAAATGAGCAAAATAAACAGGTCTTTGGTGGCAGAGATGTCTCATTCTTATTTGCATGATAGAGTGTCAAAATTGATATTTATTGACTGCCTGCAAGGGGCCAAGTTAGTTTGAGGTATTCTACATATGTCATTTAATTAAAATCTCCCCATCTGCTGTGATGTAGGCTGCAAATGAACACACTTGAGAGAGCAACGGGCACACACCTCTGTGTGTCCAGGTCTGTCAGACTCCACCAGTCTTTATTGTGCATATTGCTCATCGGGTCAGAGACTGAGATACATTAGCAGATCTCAAAGAACTTGGCAGAAAGGTGTCACTTTTCCTTCAAAGAGCAAAATCTTCTGAAATGCATGTTTTATTAATGATACGAGATGATATTTTCCTCTTTTTAGTCAGAAGTTATCATGGTAGTTACATGGCTAGTGAATTATCTTGCTAAAATGTGTCTCAACCATCTTATTTAGTCCATTCACTCCTTGACTGCATGAGTATAAATACATGATGTATGGATTTCTGATACTTGTCTGTTCATTTGTTTGGATTTGAGCTTATCCCTTAACTTAGAGAGGTACCTGGGTATAGTGCGCTTGTATTAGTCAGGGTTCTCCAGAGAAACTGAACCAACAGGTTGTGTATTCATATACACAGAGAGAGAGAGAGGGAGAGAGAGAGAGGTTTTAAGGAATTGGCTCATGGAGATGGAAGTCCAAAATCCGCAGGGTTAGCCAGCAAGCTGGAGACCCAGGAAAGAGCCAGTGTTGCAGTCTAAATCCAAAGGCAGTCTATTGGCAGAATTCTTTCTTGCTCTGGGGAAATCATCCTTTGCTCTGTTCAGGCCTTCAACTGATTAGATAAGGTCCAACCATATGATGGAGGACAATCTGTTTTACTTGGGTCCATTCTTTAAATTTTGATCTCATCCAAATCACCTTCCCAGATACATCGAGAATAATATTTGACCAAGTATCTGGGTACCATGACTTGTCAAGGTGACATATAAATTAATCATCATAAGCCCTGAAACTCCTTCTTCAACAACCAAAGAGAAACTTATAGGATATGGAGCTCATTGAGGTACAGTAAAGTTCTCTGACTCTCAGATTCAGGAGTAGCAAAATGTTGGCCACTTAATAATCCTTCAAGAAGCCCTTTTCCTCAGTAAACTGGGGTTTACTGCATGGAGGTTTACTCCATTCCACTAACTAGACTGACTTGCCCACAGCTCTCTGAAAGTTTCCTTAGGATGAAAGAAGATGTCATTGCTTTAGCTCCTTATCCAGCATCCCACAGCTGCCAAGAGTGTGAAGGATAGGCCTATCTGCATCCCTCACATCTTCTACAGATTTACCATCAGCCTAAGCTTTGGAAGGTTTTGATTTAATACTGAGGTTTGTAACTTACAGGAGGGTCATGATCTTGATCTGAGAGCGCTTGATTATGTAGTGGATTAAGAAAGCTAGTTGATCATTACCAATCATTTTTTCCCCATCATTAGGATTCTTAATAAATCAGGAAGATGTGAGCAAAGCTCTCTTTTCTGTATTTTTCACATGGATTCATTCTTTCACCATTTCTTTCTTAAAAATCTTATTCCTCCCTGAGAATAACCCTGTAGAACTTGAGAGGGTCTGATGTACAGACATTGATATACACTTGCTTATCTATTTGTCCTTCTTTTCTACCTGAAAACTGTCTGTTGCGTTATCAGAATAGTCCTTCATGGCCACACCCCATTCAACTTAGATCAGCTTCCAAACTTCACCAAAGTTTGTAAATTCTTCCTATCTACCAATATTGTTTATCTTATTGCATAAAAATTTAATAAATATCATTTTATAATGCTAACAAAGAAGAGAAGCTGTTTCTGAGGCTAAAAGCTCTAATTCTAGCAAATATTTGAATAGTTCTAAGTTTATACAGATGATTTCACTTGGCACTTCAACCTTCATTTCTTAAGAGTTTACCTACATCTTCCTGTCTTTATTTTTAAACTCTGGGCAATCATGTTTGCTTCTTTCTTGCCTTTACCTAGAAGCAATGTGGGCTTATACAAGGTCGAATTTGCTTTTACTAACTTGGAGATCTTTCTGAAGTTTAGAAGTACACACACCCTGTTAACACCTATGTTAACATAAATAACCAACTCATATTCTTACTCATACATTCTCTTTCTTCATTCTGCAATGCAGAACTTGGATCAGGATCAGTGTGAGTTATGTGTATACTTTCTAAAGAGGCCTCATTCTCACAGGACATCAAAATAGCCTGGGAAGATAGTATCAGCAATAGGGGTTCAGTGGGAGAGATGGAGTCTACTGCCGGCATTTGAATTACGTAAAAGACAGATTCATGCAGTATGTAAGTCGTAGGTGACTGTGTTGTTCATAAAAGCCTTAAATTCAAACATATTCTTTGTATTTATTTCAACCTTATGCCAGAAAGACATGCTGTACATAAAGATGACTGTTTCTTTCACAGCCATTGTACTGAAAAAGAAATAAAAGTCTATGTTATTTGGTGGCCTCGCTAGGGAAAAAATAGCCCTCTCTTCTAGAGCAGACTGTGCAACATACCTTGATACCGAGAACTGCATGCATGACATTTGCAGCAGTTAGGCCGATATTGGAAATTAAGTAGCAACTTCAGCTGTATTACTTAAGGTGGGAACAAGAAAGTCATTTGTGATGCAGTGTGATAGCAAGAGCATTTTCTTCCGAATTGCAGTGTGAAAGAGAAAGCTGAAAAACGTTTGACAGTATTCCAGTTGGCAAACGGTAGCATTTTAATAAGTCAATACTGCTGAGGGTGCAATGCAAAAGCTCATCTGAAAGTGAAATAAATTGATGGAAGCTCAGACCAATGAACACTATCACCGTTCTAAACAGCGTGTACATATGTGTTTGGAGCACATACATGAGTAACCTTTCAAAATAACGCACACTTCTGACCATATGCTCTAGTGAATGCCGTTAAAATCCCTGCCACAGTTTTCAAAATGAAATAAACAAAATTTACATTTGTCATCAGCATGGACTTATAATTATCTTGGGATAAGACAGATATGAAGCAATATTTTAAAATGACTTTTATGCTGCAATGCCTGGCTTTTTGTAAGGCAATCACTATGATGATTGTTTTGATCTCAGTGCAAAGATTATTAGGAGGCATGGTTTTTGAATCTTTGTAATACTTAATCCTGTACTTTGGGCAATTATTTCCTTACATATAGTACCTGATCACTTTCTAAATAGATTTTTTAAAGTTTCATTATTCTATCTTTTGCTTTTCGCCATTATCATTACTGTTATTATCACAATTATTATTATCAAATGATTGCAGTGTTGTTTCCAGGAATGTTCCAATCCCTTTCACAGGCATGAAGCCTCTTAAAAGTCACCATATATTGATTTACTTTTTCCCTTCTATTGGAAAACAGTTGGAAATAAATCGACTGTTATCTATTGTTCCCAAGTAAGTCTCACCAATCTATGTGTTCCTTTCTCAGAAAAATAAATTTTACATTATTGCAACAAAGGAAACATGTAATGCTTGCACTGTTCCTGTGGAAAAATCTCTGTTCAAACACTATGCTGCTTATGGCTTAATGTGGCTACTGGAGAAAAGAGAGGGATCTGTCCACCATGACACAGAAAATTCAGTTTCTATCTGCCACTCATAGAAAATGGCATGAAGTGTGGCACTGTCCCAACTTTCTTGCCTTGAAGCAGAACCAAATCTTTGTTTCCTCCACCCCACCGAGTAAGAGGTTCAAATCTGCGCACCTACGTGAACAAAAGAACAAATGCACACATCGAGGTTAAAACACAGGGCTTGTCTTAGTCCATTTGGGCTGCCATAAGGAAGCGCCACAGATCAGGTGGCTTATACACATCAGAAATTTATTTCTCCCAGTTCTGGAGGCTGGAAGTCTGATGTCAGGGTGCTTGTATGGTTGGGTAGAGGTGAGAGACCTCTGCCAGGTTGCTGAGTGCCAACTTGTCTCATGTGGCAGAAAAAGGATGAGGGCATTCTGGACTTGCTTTTATAATGCACTAATCCCACTTGTGAGGGCTTTACCTTCATGACCTTATGACTTCCCAAAGGCACACCTCCTACAACCATCACATTGGAGGGTTAGCATTTCAACACGTAAATCTGGGGGGACATAACAGTGGGAATCTCTAAAGGCTGTGAAATGTAGTGTTGTGTACATAATAAAGAGATAGGAGAATAAATCCTTGTCAAATGGTCTGTAGGTCTCTTGCTACCCTGAAATGCCCTTTTCCTCATTTATTTTAAAAGAACCAAAATAATATCTCACTTAGAGAAGGGAAATCCCAGCCCTGATTTTGACAAGCAAATAATATACGTGGTTCTCTCTATTTTGCTTTGCTGTGATATGTAGATGTGCAGTTTTCCTTGCAATTGTTACTGCTGCCAACCTAAGCCTGACCTTGCTTTTCCACCATAGTACTTTTATAGCATCCTTATTACAGGGCCCTCCTGCCAGGCTTTTCCCTTACTTGATGTCCCCAGACCCACCTTCAGCAAATGATCATCAACACCTCTGACAATCTTAACAAAACAGGCCATTCCTTGATGCCTTGGCTACTGTAAGTCAATATTTCCTTCATCTCCATGGCTCCCTCTTGCAGTACTCATCACCTCGGAGTCTAATGGTTTTGAGATCTGAGTCTGTGTCTGAGCTGTGTGCTCTCTGAGAGAAGGAGTTTTATGTGTCTTACACATTGTTGCTTCCTCAGCATTAGGCAACAGCCAGACTGGGGCCCTCAGATATCTTTGAAGTAGATAAACTTGAGAGTGATAGTGAGTTCTAAACACATATGCCTCAGATATCCCCAGCCATTGTTTATTTTTTTTTTGAACTGGTAGAATGCAAGAATTCAGAAAGTTAGGGATGAGGAACACTCTAAAGTTTCCAGGTTTCAGATGATCCAAGTTTTTAATTTGATCTTGACATTTTTCATGGAACTCAGGATTCCATAGATAAACCCAAACAGAAAGCTCACTTATAACATTTTCCCTCTGTTCACAGTATCCAGCAAAGGCTCAGCTTCTGATTGTTCCTCACCAAAGACCTGAATCGTACTCTTGAGGAGGGAGCTCAGTTATAATTGCATAAAAACATTTTATTAAAAAACAATATTTGTGGAGTCAGTTTCAAGCACAGTTTGTATCCTCATGTCTAAAACTTGTCTGTAAATTACAGAGTGGGCACAACTGTTTTATATCAAGACCAAGAGAAGAATTTAAATGCCATCAATACCATGAAAAATGTGTACCTTTGCCAGGCTTTTATTCCTTATAAAATGCACATATTTCCTGCCAGCTATATTGGCTCCAACCATATAATAACACACAGATTAACGTTCAAACATCTCATCCTCATGCCTGGCTTCTCAATAATCAACCTTAGAAACATCCATAAGGGCATTTAAATCTTCACTTCCACTTGTTTTCCTTTGTCTATTTAGTATATGTTAATTTGACATCTCAAGCATAAGAGTAGATTCTCATTTACATGATTCTAGGTACTTCTCTTCCTTCCTCTCCCTCTCTCCTTTACATTTCTTTACATCTATCTATCATCTATCACCTATCTATCTATCTATCTATCATCTATCTATCTACCTAATCTATCTAATCATCACCTATCTGTCATTTATCTGTCTACCACTTATCGGTTGAATTGGAAAGTAAAGGACACAGAAATGATATTTCTCAATAATTCTCCAAAGACTCAAACTATAGTTATTTCAGTTTCTTAAATGCCTGTGGGAAGTCATTCTTACTAATCCATCTGGCCAACAGATTTTATTGGTATCAACACTTCTGTGCCACAAGTCAAAATTGAGTTTTTTTTTTTTTGTTTTCTCTGAGATTCTTATTGTGGCAATGATGAGGGGCTATGAGGGGGAAATCCAGTCCAATTTCTATAGCTTGCAGGCCAGGAAAGGAAGCCACAGTTTGAGTGTGAAAGTGAAGCCTTACATACTGAACTTTAATTACAGTCATCCTCCCATTCCCCTTATCCATGGTTTTGCCTTCTGTGGTCTCAGTTTTACCCATGGTCAACCATGAGCAGAGAGCAGATGATCAACTGGTCAGTAATAGCCAGTGCTATGTCACAGTTCCTGTGTCCTTCACCTGACTTGATCTTGTCATGTAGATGATCTGTCACCTCACATCATCACAAGAAGAGGGGTGAGTATAGTACAATAAGTTATTTAGAGAGAGTCCGTATTCACATAACTTTTATTACAGTATATTGTTATAATTGTTCTATTTTATTATTAGTTATTGTTGTTAATCTCTTACTGCCCTAATTTATAAACTAAACTTGATCATAGATGTGTCTGTATAGGAAAAAACATCATAATTTAAGATTTAGCATTATCCGTGGTTTCAGGCATCCACAGGGGTCTTGGAACAGATCCCCGTGGATAAGGGTGTGATTGACTGTGCCTCTAAATTGTTTCCAGCACTTTTCTAGGACTGGTAACGTGGGCATTCAAATCAGTATCTTCCTTGTTCCCATGGAATATATTTCACTCTTCTTTACCTGGACCCAGATAATGAGTTAACTGATAGCAACCTAGCATGCTGAGAAAAGAGCTCCAGACTTCACGTCTGTCACCTCATTTGGGGGGATTGAGTTTCATGAATAGCCTTCCTGTGTACTGCAGGGGGCCACTGACTCAGTGCCTTGCTGCTCCCTGAAGACTTCTCTGTCTTTAGCTCCTCAAGAAGCTCAGTCTCTGACCCAAGACAGAGTGGCTTCTATTTCACTCACGCAGTCTACTTTTGGTGTCACCATGACTGTGTTTTACTGTTTAAGTATGCCCCAGTGTAGTGACAGCATTTACAAACACGGTTAACCTTTGCTCCAAATGCGAAAAGAAATATGGTGCCATGGTAAAACCAGGCCACTGTCCAGAGAGCACCAGAGGATTGGAATGGATGCTGTCAAACCTCTTTGACTTAGACAAAATGGCAAAAACATTCCAATTCAGCAGATGAAAAGAGCATTTTAATTTCATCAGTTGTAACACTGTTTAATCATTTGGTCTTGCACATGATTAGTATTACCTAATTCCCTGGAAAATACTATAGAATATTTGAGAGCTGGTCCTCAGAGGTACAATCACACACATGTACTCAAGCATATGATATTCACACACATTTATTTGACAAAGCACAGGTTGTATCTCCACGGGGGTGGTTATGTAGGAGTTGATGGGGGGAAGGAAGAAAGGAGGAAACATTGGTTTACTCATGTGAGGCACCAGTTATGTTTGTGTTTCTACTTTGTTTTGTTTTGTCTTGTTCTCCTATGTGGATCAGTTTCACCTCTTGAGATAGAGTTGCCCAGCTAGGTTAGTGTGCTGTGGGGTGGAAAGTACGTGCACTAGAAAATCCAGTCATCTTGAGTTAAAATTCTTGCTTGAAATTTAAGGGTGATAGGGCTTTGGGCAAATGACATCGCCTCTCTGAAGCTCGGTTTACTCTTTTGCAAAATGGAGATAATTATGTATACCTCATAAGGTTGCTGTAAGGATTTAAAATAACATAGGTGAAGTGTTTGGCAGAAAATCTCCTTTCCTCAACATGTTCTCATCACTGGTTTTATTAGACCAGATAAACATCTTGAATCTTGACTTGATATTGATTATAAGACTGGACTAGTTTTAAGTGAAAACTCCAAAATTCTTATTGTAATTCTGAAAAAATTCTCCAAGAAGTTCATGGAACATTAAGAATGAAGAGGGCCTTTAAGTGGCAGCCACCTAGATTGAATGAACGCTCCAATAAATCAAAGTAAACAAAACAAAACAAAAGCAACAATGCAAACAAACAACCCAAAATAACTCTGAGTAACTGTGTTGTCCTTTGGAAGTATTTCAGATTATGGCACCCATATATCATGGGGTGGATGGTGGTTTCTCTATGGAGAACAAAGTGCATGATAGATATTCATTAGAACATAAAACCTGGTGTGTTTTCTTAGAGTTCACCAAGGAAGTTCTGTGGCAAATAGGCACTGTAATCGGACTCTCTGTATGTTGCTGGGAGGAATGAATGAGTGAATGAATGAATGAATGAATGAATTTAGCTTCCCAATTTGTCCCATGAAGTAAAAGCCCTGGTTATTGTGTTTTCAAAGCTCTCTCTCTCAGGTGTGCTGGTTACTTAACCCTCTTTTATTTGGTAGAATTTTGACTTTGTTAAGCTGACATTTGATACTGCTCAAATTGTTTCAGCTATTTGTTCTCTTTGGAGAGGTTTACCATTGATCATGAAATGATCGTGCCCATGGGCCCATTGAAAACAGTGGAAACACTGCCTAAAAAACAACCTCAGCATATGATCTAGCCTTCTTTTTTTAGTGTAGGTAATTTGACAGACACACACAGTTCTGCCCTCCTCCAACCCACTACCATGGAATCCTCTCCTTTGTGACCAAATTATTCTTTTATAAGTCACTTGGCTTATGGAAGAACTATTTTCAAAATATTCTATGACATAATTGTTGAGTGGCTCTAAGTCTTAGAAAAGCTTATTTTCTAGTTTTCAAGTTAAAATCAAACTTTAAAACTCTCTTCTTCAAAGGGGCTTTCAGAGGTGATAGAGGTATTTATCACCTTGATTTTAGTGATGGCTTCATGGGCATATGGATATGCCCAAACCCATCAAATTGTGTACATTAAATATGTACAGTTTTTTGCATATCAGTTGTATCTATATAAAGCTGTTAAAAATAAATTAGAAACTCTCTTCTTGTACTTTTATTAAATTAAGTTAAAAAATAAGCTATTAACCATTATTTAATTTCCACATCAAATAAAAAAAGGGGTTCACTCTTGGTATTCTAGCCTATGGATATGTTTAGTGCTGATTTGTTATACTCCAGACAATATAGTTTGATAACAATATTCCTAACATAAGATGTAATTATTGAAGTTGATTCCAAGGAAGTCTGGAATTTTCTTCATGGTCTGGGATGGTCCATTTGTAGGCCTCCTAATCTCGAGATGGGTAGACTAGATAGCATTGCAAGCCGTTTTTCAGTCCTGTAATTCTTATAGTATTTTCACAACAAACGTGTGTGTGTGTGTGTGTGTGTGAGAGAGAGAGAGAGAGTGAGAGAGAGAGGGAAGAATATCAGCTCTAACTTTTTAAGTTTTAAAAATAGATGCCTGCTTTGAAGTTCTATTTGTTAATGTTAATATTTTCCAGAAAGATAGTTCATATTTGGCTCAGTTGTAAGTAATTATTATAATGGGGATTAACTTATGTCTAGACATGAACATTTGCCTTTGCTCCTAGTGGGATTATTACTTCAGAAATTTTAATACGATATGACTATGAACCTGTAGCATACTGATATATCCCAATGTGACCACAACATTGTCTCGGTGTTACAGATCTCTTGTCTACTAGCTTTGAGATGGCTGCCGAGGCTTAACTCTGTCTTTCACAGGTGTAAATGTGAAACCTTGGGGGATTTGGCTTACAAAGAAAGATAGAGTCTTCAAAATAAAACCCTTACTCTCCAATTATAAACAAAACCAAAGAGAGAACGGAGGAAAGTATTTAGTAAAGTCACTGTGACCCCATAGAGCTTTCCTTGACAAACTTAAATTTGAAAGTTGTTTTAAAATGCATAAAGGGCCAAAATTAAGAACAAATGAAAACAAACAGCAGGAGCTTTCAAAGAGGTCTTTGTAAAGCTAAAGCCTTACATAACTAGAGACGTGAGGAAAATGCTGAGGCCTTTAAAAGCCAGGAAGAAGAGAAGATGATGGGATAGACTCCCTGCTTGGGCCAAATGAATAATGTGAACAAAAACCAGGGAAAAGAGGAACTACCAAACTATGACAGGATTTCAATGAGAATAATCTCTAACCTGGAAATATAAAGGCAAATCAGGGAGAATTCCAGTACAAGAAATTAAAGATGTGGTTAAAATAAAGATGGGACAGGGGCGCCTGGGTGGTGCAGCCGTTAAGCGTCTGCCTTCTGCTCAGGGCATGATCCCGGCGTTCTGGGATCGAGCCCCACATCAGGCTCCTCCACTGTGAGCCTGCTTCTTCCTCTCCCACTCCCCCTGCTTGTGTTCCCTCTCTCACTGGCTGTCTCTCTATGTCAAATTAATAAATAAAATCTTTAAAAATATAAAGATGGGACATAGAATGTGCCTCCAAATATATTCAGAATCCTTTTTCATTTCCATTTCCAACACCCTAGTCAAGATCCCCATGTTCTGTCACTCAGATGAAACATTTGGCTCTTACATGGTCCCTTTGCTTCCACGTTAATTCCCTTGCAATCCTGCCTTTGCAGAGCAGTCAGGGAAATTTTTTAAAACCAAAAACCAGATCATGTTATGTCCTGCTTACCGTCCCGCCCCTGATGGATGGTACCTCTCTACTTCTTTATCCGTCACCCATTCTGTGCTTCTCCTGAGAACAAAAGCCCATGGAACTTCTTTCTGCTCAAAGCTTGAACAATCAAACTCATTCCCACTTTAGGACCTTTAAGAGATCATGGTAGCTGTTCCTTCTACATGCAATGCTTTCTCTGCTAAAATCCACCAGCTGAGTATCTTCACGTCATCCACACCTCTGCCTGAATATCACTTTCTCAGGAAGGCCTTCCCCAGACATCTTATGTAGAATGGTCACCCATTTGTCTGTGTAGGGACTAAGCACCTCATTGCTTTTCCCTCATTTGTGTCTATTGTCTCTCTCACCCCATTAGAAGGTCTATTTGTAGGTACCCTATCTATTTTATTCATCACTGTGTCTCCCCAGTGCCTAGAACGGTGCCTAGTATGTAATAGACTTTCAGTGGAAGGATTACATGACTGACTGACTCAACGTATGAAAGATTAAGAGCTGGGGGAAATCAGGGATGCCTGGGTGGCTCAGTCAGTTAAGCATCTGCCTTTGGCTCAGGTCATGATCTCAGGGTCCTGGGATTGAGCCTAGCGACAGGCTCCCTGTTCAGTGGGGAGTCTGCTTCTCCCTCCCCCTCCAGCCCTTATTTGTGCTCTCTGCTTTCTCTCGTGTGCTTTCTCTCAAATAAATAAATAAAATCTTAAAAAAAAAAAGAACTGGGGAAAATCAAAGACAAAGGAGCTTGATGCAAGTTAGGGTTGTTGTCCAGGGGATACTATTGGAAGAGGTGGGGTTAGGTTGGAACTTTGCCCAGGGCTTGGAAGGGTGGAAGAGAGACCTGGGCACATACTCTGGGCCAGGGGATTGGTAGACGGGGATAGCCCCTGGCCTTTGGAAGCTGGTGAAGAATGAACCAGCCTAGAAAAGAACTTGCATGGCAGGAAGTGGTAGGGAATGAGACTGAACAGAGTGGGGTCCAATTAATAGCAGGAGGGTTTGCACACTACACAGAAATATCAGTGACCGGAAAATAGAGTATATTCTGTGTCTGTGCATGTTGTGTGCAAAATGAAACTATGTTTAATACAGAGAATGTTCTGTCACAACTAATTTTCTAAATGATTTCCTCACTTACTACAAACATTTTTGCTGTTGTTAAATGATTCTAGACACCCTCATTATTACATCTGTTAATTCTGCTGATGTTCACACAGACGTAAAGTAAAACATTTTTCTTTAAAACTAATACTCTTCGTTTTAACTTATTAGTCTTGGGTTGTAGTATTACAAAATTCCACTTGCAGAGAAGGTCATAATTAATATGTGGTCTATTTCATTTTATTTTCACAAAAGAACCATGAAAGACATTTCATAATTGGGAAATGTGACAGTTTCTCACAGAGCTTATATTTCCTATCGTAAAGCTTGACCAACCTAAATGCTTACAACCAGAGTTTCTCTATAGAATAAGAAAAACAACAGCAACAACAAAAGCATACAAATAAAAACTCTAAATCATTTTTAACATTGCAAAGACTCATTATGTTAACAATTGTTTAGGTCACTTTCTCATGCCAAGGTCATCTTAAACTGCCTCTGTCAGGATTGAACTTGACTGACAGTTTTGAACCAAATGTGCACTGGAGGCCTTCATTCGTAGTTTGCATGCTTCCTATGCAACCTTGGACTAGCTACTTTAGCTCAATTTCCTCAACTGTGAAATGGATTCAATAAACAGTGTCTTTGTGAAAATGCATACTGTAGCTGAAATAAGCCGTATGCTAATGATGGCCTGTTCTGACAGGAGCTTCCCTGTCCTCTCACTTCTATCAACACTGAGAAATGCTATTTTATAAAAATCCCTCAGATTTATTTAGACTGAGACTTTTTGTTCAGAATGGCATCTATCTCACAACAAACACATGAAGACTCAGTAACAGTGAAAACTTTCAACATGGAGAACTAAGAATAACAACAGACCCCTTGATGCAGAAGGGCATCTAAATGGAGCTGAGTCAGAATGACAGGCTCAGCTTTACTTAAGGAGAGCAGCTGCCCAAGGAGAGGTAATGAGGCATGGGGTAGTATACCTGCATAGAGTCTTAGGGTGCACGCTCACTGGAAAGGCCAGCTACCAGTCTTTACCCCTATGGAACTACTCTGAGAGGCCAATTACTATTTGCTCTGCTTTTTCTTGAAGTCCTAGGCCGTTTTCTGCCACTATCCCAGAACAAGGCAGATACTGCAAATCCCAGGAACTATAGAGCAAAAAGTGGAAGGAAATTGTCAGTCATAGACTGCATTCTGTGGGGTGGAGTCCTTAGGAACCAAATCCTGGAGATGGGCCCGGCAGGCTGCAGGGAGCAGTGGGTGCTCACCGCATCTGAATGTTACAGATAAGGCGGGGTTGTGGTGTGGCAGGATCAGGACAGTGCAGTGCCCTCCTGAAGGGCCCAGAGCACGTTTTGGAGATTGGTGTCCTCACAGGAGGAAAAGAAGTCATTGTCTCCAGGAATCCACAAGATGAAGCATCAAGTTGAGAGATAGAGCTGGAAGTGTCTTAGAAGCAAAAACGCCACCGTAGATGAACATTCATATATAAATCAGAGGAGTGTGAAATAGCACCACCTAAGAGTGATCACCAGAAGCGATCCCCCAGAATGAAAAGAGAGAAAATGGAGAAAAGAAGGCAGGGGTAGAGGATCAAGAACACAAAGTAAACCAAGGTGTTTTGGAAAAAGAAACAAGAGAATAAGTAATAATTAGTCATAAAAAATAATGGAACAAACTTTCTAGAGTTATGGAAAGACTATCATATGTAAATGAAAGGGCTCATCGGGTTCTACACAAAATCAATGGAAAGGGACCCACATCCAGATACACCTTGGCAGCTTTTTGGAATGCTAAGAAAACCCTGCAGGTATCTGCACAAAAAAATAGATGCTGCCAAACCACACGAATAATTCACATAAACATATTGACACCAATTTCAGTAGACTTACATTGTCTGAAAGAAATTTTAGTAGTTATGGGCTTGATGCCATATTCTGCTTTACTGTGTAAGGGAGGCCAATTTAACACTTTCAAAACTACCTTCTGATTTGTGGAAAGGGGGTAGAGATATTTACTTCTTATGTTGGTTGTGGGCATGAAGCTATCAGCATCAGTGGCCTTGTGGTTGATAAAATTTCAGACTCTAGGAAAGGTAGGGAGAGTAACTTCATGTGTTAAATTGGAAATATTAGTATGAACTCATGACCTTAAAAAGTTGCATATTTTCTAGTCTGCCATCACTAATCGTCCCTACAGCGGCCACACTTCCATCCACCTGCAACTCTTATGTATCCCAGAGTGTCCATATTTTGTCTCTAATAATGCACACCACTAAAAAGAACCAGACTAACTGGGCACGAAATTGTCCTATGTCATTGAGCAAAAAAACCAAAACCAAAAAAAACCCCAAAACAAAGCAAAACAAAACAAAACAAAACAAAATCAAACCAAAACAAACAAACACAACCCAAAACACCAAACCAGAATTGGTCTGGAATATCTTTTTGTTGTCTGGAATCCCAGTGGTAACTTCAAAAATGTCAAGGGCAGTGCTGAAGGACAGAAGAGCAAATTAAAGGGACTTGTACGAGCTAAGCTGGAAGTACCATCTTCATAATAGTGATAATAATCATAATAGTTAATTGAAACAAGTGGTGACTGTGAACAGCTATGAATTAGTAATTATATTCAAAAGAGAAAAGTGAATGTAAAATGTAAAAAATGTAGATGTAATACAAAGAAGGGCATATATAATAGTGTATGTTTAATTATTTATTGATTTTAATAAATAAAGGAGTGTTAATAAATGGGATGCATGTAAAGCCCCGTGCCATGTGAAATTTTAATAAATTCACTTCTATAAAAGATGTAAACAATCTGCAAAATGCAACAGAAAAAATTACCCAGAGAGTAGCATATTTGAGAGTAGCAGGAATCATCTTTCAATATATCCACTATGATTTTGGGTAATTCTGATGTTATTCAGCATAGTTTTTATTACCCGGAATATAAAAGAAAGAAATTGGAAAAAATGAATCATTAACAATTTAAATCGTGAGTAAATTCCAACTCTCCTACGTTTTGCAAATTGTTTATATCTTCTATAGATGCAAATGTATTAAAATTAAAACTGCACATTTATTTTATGGGTATCTTGAATATATGAGTATTTTGTTTCTTATTTTAATTATGTATCTATTTATAAGCACAAAAATGTATGTATTTCTGTGTGGGAAGGAAGAAAAAATACAGAGAATTGTGAGTAATTCAAGTAATCCAGGAAAAAGTAGGTATTATGCCAAGGTGAGGAAGGTCTCCCTTTGCCCCACTGACATCAGAATAGCCAACTGAAGCAGCCAGTCACCATGTACTCCCAAATGCGCATTAGCCAAATGCCTGGAGAAATCATTATGCAGAAAAATTCTCTCATCTCCTAAGAGATGAGCCCTCCAGAGGGTCTTTCTAAGTGTAACAAAACGCCGGTAAAGTACATGTTTTTTTGGCCTTTTTGTTGTCATATAATTATAGCTTCACAAGAAGTTGCAAAGAACATTCAGAGAGATCCCATGCACCCAGTTTCCTTCCCTGGATCCATCCTACATAGTTACAGTTCAATATGAAATCAAGACTTTGACATTGGTACAATCTGTGTGTATAGTTACATGTTGTTTTATCAGATGTATAGATTCATATAACCACAGTCATGCATGACATAGAACTGTTATATCCCCCAAAGATCTCCCTTGTGTCATTTCCTTAGAGTCTCAGATCCCACTCACACACATGTACCACCACCATTCCTGGAAAAATACTGTTCTTTTTATAATCTCTATTACCTTGTCATCTTGAGAATGTTATATAATTGGAACAATATGGCTACATTAGGTTTTTGTTTTCCATTTAGCACAATGCCCTTGAGATCCATCCAAGTTGTTGTCTGTATCAGTAGTTCATTCCTTTTTATGGCTGAGTTGTAGTCCATGTAAGCTATTCTACCATTGATGAAACTGGAACCTAAATACAGAAATGGTTACAATCTTCTTATATTTGTCCAAAATGTATCAAAATTTATGAGGAAATCCAGGAAAAATATCTCTGCTGTTAGAATAAGTCGAAGATCCATGGCATGGGACAATGGCTTCAAACCTTAATCACACAACCCTTTTTATAAAGATGTTGGCATTTGTTTCCCAGCAGAATTCACTCACTGTCAAAAATAACAGATGGCATGGAGCACCTGGGTAGCTCAGTTGGTTGAGTGTCTGACTCTTGATCTCATCTCAGGTCTTGATCCTTAGGGTCCTGGGTTCAGGTTCTATGTTGGGCTCCACGCTGGTAGCGGAACCTACTTTTAAAAAAAGAAAACGGATGACATAATAAGGTAAAAGCCATTTTTTTTCATTCGTTCAGGCTTCATTAATTGAATTGCATAATATTACTAAATTTTTTAAAAAACAGCAATTTCATAGTATGAGTAAGAACTTTTTTTTCCCCTAGTTACTGGGGTTCAGATATTTACCAGGAGTATGTCATAGCAAATTATCATAATTTTGCAAATTATCATCAATTTTTTTCATCCAGCAAAATTTTGATAGAAAGCAAAGAGAATGAAGGAAATATATGAAAATTTAAAAATATCAAAATTAAATTATTTATTCAACAACTGTTATATTCATTTTTACATACCAAATGTTTGTATGTACTAAGGATACAGAAAGGAAGACAGAGCTTAGGTCTTCAAAGAGTTAAGAGTCCAGTAGGGAAGATAAAGTCAACAACCGAAAAATACCAAATCCTTAAGTTTTCTCAAGAAATTGAGACTAGGGTCTGTAATGTACCCACACTTAGTTTACAGGTAGTAGCTTCTAAGTCTTTAGAGACTCTGGGTAGCCAGTTGTGTGAGGAGCTGTTTACTCTGACAGATAAAGTCAGTGTCAGGGACTGGGGACTGGGAAAACCTAGTCACATCTGAGATAATGAGGTTCTTTAAACATTTTAAGATTGATTAGACCAGGGTTTTTGAACTTGGCTGGTGACTGACTGGCATCAAGAATAAAAAATAAGGCATTCTTTGATTCAGGCACTCCTGTCTAGCTTCAGAAGGAAGCCTAAATATTCTAGGACATAAAGATCCCCCACATTTTTTTTTAAATCTATCATTTACTAATTAAGCCAGGAAAGATTTCTTTTCCAGTTCTTTCAAGAGGAGGGGCATATGTTACAATACAGAAAATGCCAGGGGGCAGGGCTTTGGGGAAAGTACTCACCAGTGGTAGCCTATGAAAAATTATAAGAGAATCACGGCTTCCTGTTTTTTTTGGGGGGGGATGCTTTGGGACTGATTAACATCAAGAATTTTTGACTAGGACATGTAGAGAGGAAAAGCATATCATTTTCATTGTCATGTTGTACAATATAGCAAATTGTTTCTGCTTATGGTTTTGGATACTTGCTTGTTTTTAGTGGTGTTGCTTACTTTCTCTTAAAAATTTACCCTGACAGTTTTCAGTGTTTCTAACATATTAGAGCCCAACTTTCCAGTCTATACTTCCACATTCCTATTCTGAGCTTTTAAGCCATAATGTTCTTTTGAAATATGGTGTTTTATTTGTGATAAATATGTAAAATGAGATATCCTGTATAGATTGATATATTGAATGGAAATGAAATGCACCCAGATGGGATTTCAGTGATCACAAAGCTAATTTGTGTTCCAGTATGTTTTTTTTCCAAACTATGAAAGTGTTTTTATTTTTTTTATTTTATATATTTTTTAAAGATTTTATTTATTTATTTGACAGAGAGAGACAGCCAGCGAGAGAGGGAACACAAGCAGGGGGAGTGGGAGAGGAAGAATCAGGCTTTTAGTGAAGGAGCCTGATGTGGGCACGAACCCAGAATGCCGGGATCACGCCCTGAGCCGAAGGCAGATGCTTAACCACTGCGCCACCCAGGCGCCCCAAACTATGAAAGTGTTTTTAAACAGAAAAAAGAGACTTTGTAGAACATGAAATTTGCTTCTAGAATAGAATTGTTTTTAAAAAATAACTTTGTTGCCATTTATTGAAAAAATACTGAGGTTTGCATGAGGTTAGCATCTCCAAGTTAGAAAAATCCAACTGGTCAGTAACTACATATGCAAAAATGTCTGGATTAAGATCTACATCTAAAAGTAGATACCTGATGGTAGCTATATTTGTGGCGAGCACAGCATAGCATATAAAGGAGTTGAATCACTATATCAACTATACTGAAGTAAAAAAAATTTTTAAATTTTGTTACAAAATTTTTCTTCAAACAAACAAAAAACCCCAAAACTAGATACCTGCAGAGGGAATATTTTTTCCATAAACTTATTGTATGAATATTCACAGTCCATCAGTCATATTGTTTTCCTAGACAATACAGGTTATTCCTTCATGGTTCTGTAACTGAACATTCTCTAATAGGCTATACAGCTTTTAACATACAAAAGCCTTCATCTTTGGGAAGGTAGGATATGCATTGTATTGTGTAGTTTGCAAAGGGAATATTTTTTTCAAGTTCATTTTTCATCTTCGAGAATCTTTTCTGCTATTTTTTGCATGAATATTTTCATTGACAAATGAAAAATGTCCTTTCTTGTGATAATCCTCAAATTCTTTCTTGAGTACCCCTCAAATTACTACCTAATTTTCCCGACTATTTCAATCAAGGGAGTTCCAAGTAAAGGCATGGTCTGAACACAAGGTACAGTACAAGTCCTGGTTATTCTTTAGAGAACTCTCCAAACCTCTCTACCCTGTTCTCTGAGATCTGCATGGACTGTCAATCTATGAATTATAACATGCTTTCACAAGATTATCTAATTTGGTGCTTACAAAAACCCTCTTTTTACAAAGAGAAACTTGAGACTCAGGGATAGGAAATGACCAGCCTTGAGCCTGGTTTTCCGATGACAAGCTCTGTGTTTTCTTCTCATGCTCTGCTTCCGAGGACCGGACTCCGATCTAGTTAGGCCAACCCCATAGTCATCCCTGGGATGCTGCTGGCTGGTGAGGACATCTTGGGTGGAGAGGACTGATCTCCCTTGGCTTGTCTCCTTCTCCCATCTGCCCAGCTCATTGCTGGCGGGTCAAAGGCACTGAGAAAGAATACTTTTATAATTGAAGTAAATGGACTTTAGTTTCCTTCTCCCCACTCTATTCTTCACCTACTTCCTTCCATCTCCTTTTAGTAATAATAATATTACTAAAATCACCACTATTCATTAAGAACCTAATAATGTGTTTATTTGACCAATTTTTGCTAATTAATGTGTCCCTTATCCTCACAGTCTCCCAGTAAAGTGAAATTTGATTACTGCATTTTGTAAATGAGGAAACCGAAGTTTAGAGAGAAGATATCACTTCTTCAAGATCCCAGTGCCTGAGGGTCTCAGTGTCTGCGTTTGTAGTGGATCCATCTGCCGTGGAACCCGTGTGCTTATGTATGATGCTAGACATCTCCGGCCAAGGAGTTGCTCCTGGTCTATTTCTTTTCTTTTTTTAATTTTTTAAAAAGATTTTATTTATTTATTTGACAGAGATAGAGACAGCCAGCGAGATAGGGAATACAAGCAGGGGGAGTGGGAGAGGAAGAAGCAGGCTCCTACCGGAGGAGCTTGATGTGGGGCTCGATCTCATAACGCCGGGATCATGCCCTGAGCCGAAGGCAAATGCTTAACCGCTGTGCCACCCAGGCGCCCCCTGGTCCATTTCTTGGCAGCAGCATCTGCTTTTATGAAGTACCTAAAAGGATACTATCTTCCATGCAGACAGAGAGAATAAAACCCAGACTTGTGAAATTTCAGGAATAATAAGCTCAGACTCAAGAAGTACATTGACTCTTACTGGTTTCGCTCATAGCATTTTCTTTCTTCTCTCCTCCACGGACATGGTGCTCAGTCTTCCAAGTCCAGGTTCCTTGCTACCTGCCCTGCTTGTACTGAACCATCTCATACTTTTCTTATACTCCCACTTTATTTCTCACTTTGAATGGATCAGATTAGCAGTTCACATGATTGTGAGAGCTCCGTTTTTCCCCTGTTCATATATGCTTACTTAGAGCAGTGTTTGTCTGTAATAAAAATTTGTTAAATGTTAATTTCCTTAGTCCAAATTAAAGATGTTCTTGGGACTAGTATATATGATAAACAGAATTATCCAAAACATGTGGATATATACATAGTGGTTTATTTTCTTACTTAAATTCAGTGTAGACTTAATCCATTTTTGTTAATAATTTCAGGTACCCAAATGAAACATTTCAAATCACAATTTTTTAAATCTTCATGTTCTGGTTATGTAGTGGAAGTTTATTGATATCATTATAATTTCAATATGTGACATTACAACAATGAGAATGGATCATATTTCTTCTGCCTTCTCTTTCTGACCCTCTATCTCTCAATCCATATGCCTCTTTGGTCTTCAGGTTGAAGATAATTTTATTTTAATCTGTGACTGTATACTATTTTAAGCATAATTCCCCTTCTGGAGAATAACTGAGGAATGATGTTGTCCATCTGTATGATAAAAAGCCATCCTACGTTATGAAGTAACTGTGTGTGTGTGTGTGTGTGTGTGTGTGAGAGAGAGAGAGAGAGAGAGAGAGTGTGTGTGTTTTCAAGTGTAGAAGTTAAATGCAGAAAACTAAAAACAGTTATGTGCAAGAATAATTTCTTGGCATATTGCATTTGTACTTTATTAAAGCTGAAGTGACCCAAGTTGACTATATTAAGACAGAACAAAGAGTTCCAAATCAGTTTGGCTAACATGTTAGAAGTAAATTGGGAGCAATCTATAGCACTAGCCAGACTGTGGTACAGTCATTTGGTTCTGATTTTAATTGGCCAACCCATGCATGCATGGTGTGTGCGTAATGATTTCATTTCTTGACCATGGCACCATTTAGGTTTTGTTGACAAATATCTGCTTTTGCCAGCAGGGTTAGATATAAGCCTTATCAATTTCAATTTCATGTATCATGGCCAAATACTAGTTTAATTTCCTTCTATGAATGCTGGACCCTGTCTTCAGATTAATCTTGTTTTTACATTAGGCAGATTTAGGCATTTTCTATTTAGCACATAATTCTGATTGATAAAATGATGTCTGCTAATACTTACTGAGTGCTATGGAACTTCATAAGGTTGGTACTATTATAGTGTTCAGATGGGGAAACTGAAGGTTAGAAGAGTGGGTATACTTGCTGACATTTACACAACCAGCAAGGGCAAAGGAACTTTCAACTCCAGATCTCATTTCAAAAACCAGGGTTTTAGCCACCACACAATTTTGCTTTTGAACCCGTTTTGGGATGTGGCCTCTATTTTCATTCCTGTGTCCTATTGTCTGCAGCTCCATTCTGTAGGAGGTTAGTTACAAAGCACCAATATTAAGATTTTCTACGTGATAGTATTTTTATAACCACTTTGTTCCAGAGATAATAGGAGGGGTCCAATTATTTAGCTCAACTCTGTTGAACTCTGTGCATCGTGACTAAAAGGCATTTTGGCTAAAGGGCAGAATTCATTCACAACAATTATCACCAGTGCAGCAACCCAAAATTATATTACCAATAAAAAATATTTTAGTAGAAAAAAACGTGGCAGGTCTGCGTAAACTCTGAAGGAATAACTTCCATTGGCACCGTGAATGCTTATGATAATACCACAGAGGAGAAAAGAAGTTGAGTAGAGGGAGACAAAATACCAGAAGGCAGATAACATTGTTTCTACTTATGGTGTCACATAGTATGCAATTTAAAATAGGGAGTAGCCTGATTTATTTAGGTGGGCCTAATCTAAATCATATGAGCCCCTAAAAGCAAACATCATTCTCCTGCTGGTAGCAGAGGGAAAGAAAGATCCCAAGCATGAGAAGGGTTCAGAGCACCCTTTATTGGCTTGGAGGTGAAGGAACTACACAAAGGAAGAGGAACCTCAGTTCTAAATCCACAAGGAACTGGATTCTGCCACCAACTTGAATGAGCCTGGAAGCAGAATTCTCCTCAAAGCCTCCAGAGAAGAGCCCAGCCCAGCCCACACCTTGAGTTCAGCTTGTGAGGCCCTGAGCAGAGAACCCGGCTGAGCCACATAGTGTCTGGATTTCTGACCCACAGAATCAAGAGGCAATAAAGGTCCTTGTTTGCAATAAAAAACTAACGTAGTATATAAATGATCAATTTTTTCATATGACCCCTGTAAGAATTTTTAAAAGAGAAATATTGCAGGGCGCCTGGGTGGCTCAGTCGGTTAAGCATCTGCCTTCGGCTCAGTTCATGATCCCGGGTCCTCAGATGGAGCCCCACACTGAGCCCCACATCAGGCTCCCTGCTCAGTGGGGAGTCTGCTTCTCCCTCTGCCTCTGTCTGCCGCTCCCCCTGCTTGTTCTCTCTCTCTCAAATAAATAAAATCTTTAAAAAAGAGAGAGAGAAATATTGCTCATTCTGAATAGTGAATGATACCTGAGAATATTTATTATGCCAGGTAATTAATTAGTTGTTCGGGGAGGTGAAAAGGGGTATAAGGCAGAATTACTTGTTAATCATATTACCAACACTGCTGCAAAGTCATAGTCTTTTCCCATGCCACTCTGTTTCAGGGCTACCTGGTTGGCCCTAGTTTAAAATCCAGAAGCATATATGGTTTCTTTTCCTTAGGATCTCACTTTAATGGGAATATCCAATCTATTATAGACATCAGAGAATTAGATTGTCTTCTTCAGGTCTAACTACCAAATAAATAGTGTATATCAATATTATAATAAAACATTTATTTTGCAAGGTAATAATAAATTGCTAAAAAAAACATGTAGTCAAAACTAGCTGGATTTAATCTATTGGTTTTTCCATGGTCAGTGGATTCATGCTTTGCCATATGTAACAGCATTTCACAGTGTTACAAGTAAACAGTTGTAAGGAAAATTAGTAAGGAGTGCATGTGGGGTATTGAATTCAAAATTGAATATATATTTTTAAAGATTTTATTTATTCATTTGAGAGAGAGAGAGAGACAAAGAGAGTACAACGAGAGTACAAGCAGGGGGAGAGGCAGAGGGTGAGGAGAAAGCAGACTTCCCACTGAGCTGGGAGCCAGATGCAGGGCTCGATTCCAGGGCCTGGAGATCATGACCTGAGCTGAAGGCAGACATTCAACCATCTGAGCCACAGAGGCCCCCCTGAATATGAATTTTTGTGTTGAAAAATCAAATCAGAAATGTGGGGACTTTTATTTCCCTTTTCCCTTTTTTGTTGCAGATTAATCTTAAAGATATTGGTGAAATCTATAAAGTACGCATTGGACATGACAACAGTGGAAATGATCCCGCATGGTATCTGGAAGAAATTAGGCTTGAAAATATAGACACATGTGAGCTGTTTTGTCTAGCTATTGACTCCTGGATAGCTGAGAATGAAAATGGTGGAGATCTATGGAAAGAAATGCCTATTGCAAGAATTAATAAAGCACCTTTACCAGGTATATAATTTCCTTTCCTTTGTATATGTATTAAAAATTAAAACAATTGAGATGATGTAGAATGGAGATTGACAACCTTTTTCTGGAAACGGCCAGACACTAAAAAATTACGGTTTGTGGGCCATAAAATCTATCCAAACAACTCAGCTTTGCCAGGGTTGTGAGACATCTGCTATAGATAATATGTAAACTAACAGTGTAGCTGCATTCCAATAAAACTTCCTTTGTGGACACTGAACCTGGAATTTCATGTAAATTTCATTTGTTAAGAAATAGGATTCTACTTTTAATTGTTTTTTTTTTTAACCATTAAGAAAGGTAAAAAGCATTTTTAGCTCCTGTGCTGTATAAAAACATGTGCTGGTAGATTTCACCCACAGGCCACAGCTTGCCTACTCCTGACTTAGAATATTAGGCTTTAGGGTTAGCACTTGTATGGCTGTTCAAAGGTGAAAATGTATATGCAAGGATGTATGTGTGTTATCAATTCGTCTTTCTCTAGACAGTTTTGCTAGCCATTTAAATGAGGCTTTCCTCTTGTTTCCCTATATTAACAAATGTCAGCAATCATGAATTTGGGAGCACCTGAATTCCTTACTCAGTTTCGTTTCTTTTGCCTAAAAGTGAACTCACACATTGCTTTACTTGTCTCTCCATCCATTTCCTGCATCTCTCTGACAACCACCTTATTTTTGCCTCCACTGCTGTAGTGAAAATGTTCCCTCTCAATGGATGCTGATGGCTGTTTTGTTCCAAAATTAAATGATTGTGTGTGTGTGTTTTCTTGGTGTCCTAGACCTGTCTACTATATTTGTCACTGTTGATCCCTCATTTGACGAGGAAACGATTTCTAGAGGCTCTGGAACCAGACTCAGTGCATTAGTCTGGGCTTAGTGGTGTGTTTAGCTGTGTCACCCTGGGCAAGCTATTTAGCCTTTCTATCACTGGCTCCACTTGGTTCTCTTTCCTTGAACATATGGATTTAAATGCTTGATTCTTCCCTGCCCTTTTGAGCCTCTCTCTAACTTCTGCTGTTAACTCTACAGAGAGGTGTAATACTTCATCTTCAGCCATGTCCTCTTCCTTGCCTTGAGCCCCAGTGTTCCATTTGATGATTCACCACCTCATCATGTCTAATAACCATCCATGGTCTACTTAGCCATTTCACACAAGTAAAGGAAAACACATGTATACAAACAGGTATTAGGTGCCAAGTGTCTGCCGGGAGTACAGAGAACCAGGGAATAGAAAGATGACTCAGAAAGGGCTTCCATTCCCCAGAAATTATTTAGTTTTGTGGTTTCAGTTCTTATTTTAGCTGCAATGACTCCCCGCTTTCTGCCTTGTCATCAGTTTCTTCTCTTCAACTTTGTTACAAGTCTTCACTCCGGAGCTCACTGATGCTTTGAACCCACCACAACTCCATCAGAAGTCACCACCCTTGCCCCTCCACTTCAGCCTATTTCCTTTAAGACTACATGGAGAGTCTGGTCTTTCTATACCAAATTCACATTGATTAGCCTCTCTCCAACAGGGGCCTGTTTTACGTATTCTCAATCCCTATTAGATTGATGCACAGCACAGGACACATGGGCTGTGTGCTGTAGAAATACTTGTAGATTAATTCAGATATAGAAAAAACAAGATTTAGGATAATAGCAGCTTAATGAAAGGAGAAATATTTAATACTAATTCTTTATATTTGTATATATTTTCACAGTTTATGAAAGCATTTCCTCATGGAAAATCTCATTTAATACATAAATCTCTAGACCCTAACAGTTTTAGTTGCCCTATAGTCATGCGAGGATGACAGTAGTATCCAGGAATGTCAGAATGAAATGGAAAAGATAAAAGGGTCCTAAGAAATTGAGAATTACATGTCAGTACCTGTGATGAACATAGATGCAGAAATCCTCAACAACATATTAGCAGACTAAATTCAACAATACATTAAAAGAATCATACACCATGATCAAGTGGAGATTTATTTCAGGGGTGCACGGATGGTTCAACACCTACAAATCAGTTAATATGAGATGCCACTTTAACAAAATGAAGGATAAAAATCATATGATCATCTCAATAAATGCAGGAAAAGCATTTGACAAAATTCAGCAGCCATTTATGATAAAAACTCAGAAAAGTGGGTATAGAGGGAATGTACTTCAACATAATAAAGGCATGAATGACAAACTCACAGCTAACATGCTCAGGGTTGAAAAGTTAAAAGATCAGGAATAAGACAAGGATGCCCACTCCCACCATTTTTATTCAACATAGTACTGGAAGCTCTAGCCAGAGCAATTAGGCAAGAAAAAGAAATAAAAGGCATACAAATTGGAAAGGAAGAAGCAAAACTGTCACTGTTTGCAGCTGACATATTATATATAGGAAATCCTAAAACTCCATCAGAAAACTATTAAGACTAATAAATGACTTAGGTAAAGTTGCAGGATACGAAGTCAACACACAAAAAACCTGTTGCATTTTTTTTACACTAATCACAAACTATCAGAAAGAGAAATTAAGAAAGCAATCCTATTTACAATTGCATTGAAAAGAATAAAATACATAGGAATAAATTTAACCAAGGGAGAGAAAAACCTGCATATGGAAACCTATTAGACATTAATGAAAGAAATTGAAGACACTAATAAATGGAAAGATATTCCAGTGCCAAAGCTTTCTTGAGGAAGAAGAACAAAGCTGGAGGTATTTCACTCCCTGATTTCAAACTATATTACGAAACAATCAAAACAGTCTGGTATTAGCATTAAAAAAGACCCATAGATCAATGGAACAAAATAGAGAGCCCAGAAGTAAACCCACATATATGTGGTCAATGAATTTATGACAGAGGAGCCAAGAATATACAGTAGGGAAAGGACAATCTCTTCAATAAATGGTGCTGGGAAAACTGGACAGCTACATGTAAAAGAACAAAACTGGACCACTATCTAACACCATACACAAAAATTAACTCAAAACGGATTAAATACTTGAACATAAGAATAAAAACCGTAGGAACGCCTGGGTGGCTCAGTTGGTTAAGTGTCTGCCTTCAGCTCAGGTCATGATCCCAGGGTCCTGGGACTGAGTCCCACATCAGACACCCTGCTCAGTGGGGAGCCTGCTTCTCTCTCTGCCTGCAGCTTCCCCTGCTTGTGCTCTCTCTCTGACAAGTAAATAAATAAAATCTTTAAAAAAAGACTTAAAACCATAAAATTCCTAGAAGAAAATGTAGGAGGTAAGCTCCTTATCATAGATCTTCATGATTTCTTTTTTAATCTGACATTGAAAGCAAAAACAACAAAAACAAGTGAGATTACATCAAATTAAAAAGCTTCTACACAAAAAAGGAAACCAGCAACAAAATGAAAAAGCAACTTACTGAATGGGTGAAAATAATTGCAAATCATATATTTGACGAAGGGCTAGTAATCTAAAATATATAAAGAACTCATACAATTTAATAGGAAAAAACAATCTAATTAAAAAATGGGCAGATCCAAATAGATACTTCCTAAAGAAGTAATGTATGGAACTGATAGTAGCTACACTTGTGATGAGCATAACATATGTATAACCTTGTCAAATCATTACCCATTGTACACCTGAAACTAATGTACATTGTGTGTCAACTATACGCCAAAAAAAAGACAGTCATATGGCCAACCAGTACATGAAAAGATGCTCAAATCATAATCATCAGGGAAATGCAAATCAAAACCAATGAGATACCACCTCACATCTGTTAGAATGGATATGATCAAAAAGGCAAGACATAACAAGTGTTGGTGAGGATGTGGAGAAAAGGGAGCCCTTGTGCATTCCCAGTGTTGGTGAGAATGTAAATTGGTGCAGGCACTGTGGAAACAGTATGGAAGTTCCTCAAAAAATTAAAAATAGAACTACCATATGATCCAGCTATTTCACTTCTGGGTATTCATCCAGAGAAAATGAAAACACTAATTTGGAAAGATATAAGGACCCCCAAGTTTATTGCAGCATTATTTACAATAGCCAAGATAGGGTAACAACCTAAGTGACCCTCCATGGATGAATAGATAAAGAAATTTTGGCTTTTATATATATTTAATATAAATATAATTATAATATATATACCAAATAATTATATATATTATAATTATATATACCAAAGTTATATATATTATACTATATATATGGCATATAATTATATGTACTAGTGCATATTATGCCATAGTATATACAATTTTGCTATATAAATAAAATTATGTTTATATACTTATAGAATTATTTGGTATAATATGTACAATTTTGGTATTTTGTATATGTATAGATGTATATGTATATATGTATATGTGTATGTATATGTGTGTGTATATATATATATAGATACACATATATAAATGAAGTATTATTGAGCCATAGAAAAGAATGAAATCTTACCAGTTGTGACAACATGGATGGACCTCGAGGGCATTTTGGCAAGTGACATAAGTCAGACAGAGAAAGGCAAATACTGTATGATCTCTTTTGTATGTGGAATCTAAAAACAAAAAACAAACAAAAAAACCCAAGCTCATAGATACAGAGAACATATTGGTGGTTGCAAGAGGTAGAGATGGGGATAGAAGAAATGGGGAACTGTTTTTTTTTCCCTTACTTTAAATAAATTGAAAAATAAATTTTTAAAAAAACTCAGCATGTTCTGTTGCATAAATCATTTTAAACTGATGTAGGAATGTTAGAAACTGATTTAGGAATGTTAGAAATACAGAGTATATATGAGGAAAAATTAGAGCTGATATCCAGCAGTTGGGGAAAAGATTTAGAATCCTACTAGTCACCCTGTTGCTAACATCTGTCAAGAATCCATTCTGCTTTTAAAAACGACGTATAGGGGCACCTGGGTGGCTCAGTCCATTAAGCATCCACGTCTTGATTTTTGGCTCAGGTCATGATCTCATGATCTTGTGAGATTGAGCCCCATGTCGATGCTGGGTGTGGAGCCAGCTCAAGGTTCTCTCTCTCCCTCTCCCTCTGCCCCTCACCCTGCCTCTCCCCCCACCCAAAATAATGTATAGAAGGATTTTGAAATCCATGGTACCAATAAGAGACAGAAGAAATCATATTGACCTGCTATATTAGTTATATCTCAATTTATATTGTTTTAAAAAGCTGCATTTTACCCTTCCTTCTCCCTTCCTTCTCCTACCGATCTTCCTATTTCTTATGTTCCATAGATGAGTGAAACCATATGATAATTGTCTTTCTCTGCTTGACTTATTTCACTTAGCATAATCTCCAGTCCTGCCCATGTTGCTGCAAATGTTGTATAATCGTTCCTTCTGATGGCTGAGTAATATTCCATTGTATATATAGAAGAATGAAGGGGGGGATAAACAGAAGGGGGAATGAACCATGAGAGACTGTGGACATCTGGGAAACAAACTGAGGGCTTCAGAGGGGAGGGGGGTGGGGGATTGGGATAGGCCGGGAGGGCACATATTGCATGGTGCACTGGGTGTTATATGCAAATAATGAATCATGGAACACTGCATCAAAAACGGGAGGTACTGTATGGTGACTAATATAACAAAACAAAATTATTAAAAAAATAAAAAGCTGCATTTAAAAAAACGAACTTTATTTAAACTCTATTTGACAATTATTTTGCATTTCTTCCAATTGCTTCCTCTTTGACATTTGCACAGTTTGTTACATGTAAAAAAAAAAGTGGAAAGCAATTGTATGGGTTTTTTAAAAAAATCCAAGATACAAAAGAAACTCCATTGTGCTTTAAATGAACTATTGATTTTGGGTTCATTTAACTTGAGCAGCAATAAAGACTCAGCATGTCTCCCCTGCATCATTCTGTTCATCCTTTTCCCAAACTAGCTAATGAAACTTTATCCATTAGCATTTCCCGTTTAAAGGGCTAATTTCTTCGCTGAAGCGCATGAGCCATTTCTACAACATTTTCTCCTCCAAAATAATATAATGTAATACATGATTCCTAGAGTTAATCTGATCTAGTCATTTTTTTCCAGTTCTGACAAATCCATCTAGCTGCCCCTTTCTCAGTTTGATTATTTGCTCATTTAGGGGAAAATCAATTAAATAAGAAAACAAGAAGACAATGACACCTCAATGCTCAGATTTAACTAGGGATCAAAACCTACTGGTGAGCAAGAAGCAGTCCAGGCATGCTGAGTATTGCTTTTGGAAAGTCATTCTTGGTGCCAAGAGGTTCATTTACTATTCTTGTGACATCAAGGAAAGCCACAGCAGAATCAAACCACTGAATTGATGCTTCTCTGGTTTGGGTTTGAAAGGAAGACTGAGAAGGGGTTGACCTTCAATATTTTGGGATTGTCTGTTCATCTGTCAAAATATTCTGAAGCTGGCCCAGGGAAGAGCACAAAGAATGATTGTAGAGGAACTTCTTTTTAAAATGAAGCTATTAATACTTAGGTTTGTCAGGCTGGATAGAGTCCTAGGGACACTTGAGGGTTATATATTTTTTTAATTTAGTAGCACAAAAAGAGTGCTTTTCCTTGCAGTTGGCACTTACACTCTGAGCCAATTAATTTTGTGACTTTGGCTCTTCTTTTCAAAAGATTACTGGAATGTTTTCAAAAGAAAAGGTTTTTTTTTTTTTTTTTTTTTTTTTTTTTTTAGACTATTAGTCTATAAATCGTCACTCTTTGGGGGCTGAGCTGGATTGCTGGCGGGATCAGAACAATCTTCTCTTGGAGAGCAGCACTGCCAAACTGAGCCTGTTCACATGCATGGTTTCCACACCTTCCTCCAATTTGCTCACCATCTGCCATGTTTGTGGGAAGAGGCACCAAGAGGAGCTGATCATCATTGCTTGATTGTCCTTAACGATCTTTAGTTAATGGCCTGCTAGGCATGCCCAGGACTGATAAGAATGCCTACTCAGCTAACAGTGGCCTCTTCACAGGTTCTAGCTCCAGGCTTTCTTCAGGGGAGACCCATGATAATGGGAGGAGAGGTTTGGGGCCACAACTGTGGCCAAAGAAATGTTTGATACTAGGGTTTGGTAAGCCTGAGGAAGCATGGTTCACTTCCAAACAAGAAATAACTCTCAGGGAATGTAAGAAAGTACCATCATAATAGAAATGCAACTGCTTTAAAATATTTGTATTTATCAGATTTTAATTAGTGAGAAAATAAGTGTCTTTCTGAGCACTTGCGGATAACCTACAGCAAGTTTTGGATGGCTGAGCTAAGTTTGAAAAAACAAGCCAACTTTCTGTAATGCTTTAGCCTTTACCACAATACCCATGCTCTAAGGGAAAATGTGGGCTCTAGAGACAGAGACACTTTCATTGGTGAGACATCTGACACTTAGAGAAGCAGAGCCTGACTTCCAAACCTTGGCCTCAATCACAGGCTTTGTGAACTGGGGCAAGTTACACAAGTTTTCTCGGTCTCAGTCAGTCTGTCTGTGAAATGGAACATATAATACCTATGATTAGAGTGATTGCCATATAATTCATCATTCAAACCAGGACATTTCTGAGAGAGAAAAAAGGCTCTGTTAGTGCATGAGAACAATGAGCATCAATTGCGACCATTCCAAGGGAAAGTAGAAATGGGGTCACCCATTGGGTTTTCATCAGGAGAGTATGAATATGGTATTTGTCACAGAAGAGGAACTCAATTCACACTAAATTAATTTCTTTGTTTTCTCCCTTCAACTTGTCTTTCCCTCCTGCTTCCTTCATACCATTTAGCTGGTATCATGATGGGATGGCAAACACAAAGAACAATTTGGGATTAGGACAGGCTATTACTCTCAACCCCACAGCCAGAATGACCTTCTTAAAATATCGATCGGATATGTCACTCCTTTGCTTATGACCCTCCAAGGTTTCCCAACATACTAAAAGCCAAAGTTATCATTATTCCGACAAAGCCTGCTCACCCAGACTCCATTGTCAGTGTTCCTTGATGGGGCCAGGCAAGCTGTCCCTTCAGCCCTATATTCTGTCGGTGGGCCTGTGCCTCCCCCAGGCCTTTGCATGGCCAACTCCTTCACCTTCAGTCAGGTTTCTGGTCCCAGGGACCTTCTCAGCGAGGCCGTCCTGGAGACCCTCGATAAAACACGAAGAAATTCTACTCCCTTCCCACCCTGGCACTTCTCTCTACAGCTCAGAGGTATTTCTTTTTCAGCAATAAGATAAATATTTTCAAACAAGGGGCACATGAAGATTCAGTCCTAAACCGCCAATGTACGGTGGTCTCAGGCCACAAACCTTCAGTGCAGACTGAAGTGTCTGCACGTGTTTAACATGGAATCTCATTTGCCATCTGTTTCTGAGATCAGATTTCTCTGGGCAGTTTGTATCAACATGAGCACACCACGATGAGTGCTGAGAAAGCTTAATTCTTGGTGACCTGAGAGAAAGCACTAAACGGTCCATTAATTAAATCAAATTAAAGCTTCAGCCAAGGGGTTTGTCTTGGGGAAGTTCAGCTGTGCTGCCTGGAGAACTCTACAGGTGCCAGAGCCAATGCTCCTCCTCCCTGAGGTGGTACAGGCAGCCCTCCGTGCTCACCAGCACCACAGGTGCCTTGTGCAGGTAGGAGCTGCCTCGCATGGGGAGGAATGCAGAAGGCCCTGGCAGGGCAAAGTCATTCAGCACTACCTAGGAACATTTGAGCATGATGACTAACAACATGGCACCAGGAAGTTCCCCCAAATGTAGATAATTACATTTCGTTTTTCTGATTAGGAAATTCTTCAGAAACACACACACACATGCAACTTACATTCCCTAAAAATACTGTGTGCACTTTGACAGAGATGGGGGCACAAATGCGAGGTTCATGGCCTTCTAAACTTTTTTCCTTAGACTCCATGATTATTTGTTTATAAAATCCAAGTTGATAGACCTGAGATGTTTTGAGAGTTTGTCTCCCAGGATGGAGAAAAGGGCACTGAGAGATCATGGCCCCAGGGCCATGGGCTAGTTGGAGAGATTTGGGAGACCAGCTGCTCCAGAGACCATTTGATGCCACCGTCTCTAAATTGGAGAACTATATATTTAGAAGGGCTGGGGTGTACAGTCTTCCAGTAAGGACCCTACTTAAGATTTAAGGTCCCGTGAGTTTCACTGAAGTAGTCTTGTATTTATGCTCAACTCAAGACATGGAGTGTGTGTGTGTGTGTGTGTGTGTGTGTGTGTGTGTATGTCCATCTACACATATTTGCACAGAAGCATGTCTCTCTAGGGTAAGTCCCAAAATTTCACCACCCAATGAAACAATGGAAGTAGGCAACTTTGGGGATACAGCTGGAAGAATAATATTTTTGTATGACTCTATTATTTATTTGATAGATGGGGAATTTTTTTGGCAGCATATTGAGAACTCCTGGATGGTTTGGGTCAAAAGAGAATAACATCACTGGGCCATACCACACAAGGGAGTTGAGGCAACATTTCAAATGAGCTCACTTAGGAGGAGCTTCTAGCACGAGTCTGGGAGGGAGGGCTTGACAAAGCCAGTTCCCTGCCCCCTTCCCTTTCTGCAGTCACTTCCTCGGACTGCTGGTACTCCTCAGACCCTCCAGGGTGAGAGTCTGGGAGGCCAAAGTCTCCCGTCCACTCACTCCTACACACCAAGATCACAGATCAAGGAGACAAAGCCAAAGGGCCAGAAACAAGTGGACCCTGAAAGAAACTGGGGAATGAGAGCAAAGTTGGGAGCAAAAGGGCCTGGGAATGCAGCCTTGGTTTAAAGCACAGTTCTGGGTGCAGAGCAGCCATGGCACATTCTAGATGATTCATACTTGAGCGGTTTGGGGGACAATCAGCAGAGATCAGTGCACAGCACTTTTTGATAGAAGGGTGGATTAATAAGCATTCATTTATTCAGTACTGTTCAGTAAACATTTACATGTACTGGGAGGTGGGGGTTCAAAACTGAACAAAATGTGAGCCCTGCACTCACAGCCCGTGAGGTTTAGGAGGGGAGATGAAGATGCCCAGTACACAGGTACGTGCACTCCTGGGGGGTTGTGTTCGGCGCAAGGGCAGACATGGTTTGGACCACAGACAAATCTGTGAATGCAGCCAACTGCTTGATAGAGCATTGATGATCTCAGGTGACTTTCATAGCAGAATCACCCAATATTCTTTCATGATTTATTCAAAATCATCCTAAATTGAAAAGATTGCTTCCCTTTAGGCGATTTCTCTGGCAGTAGCTGTTTTAATGTAGGAGGAAAGTGTCCTGGTTCAACTATTTTATTATGACATTCTAATACTAATGAATGGCAGACTGTGGGAAAAGGCAGCAGCCTGCTTCTTCCTGTGTTTACTTCTGGGGATGACTTTATTTGGTCATTCATCAGTATTTCTTCAGTTCAGTTGGTTAGTGGTGGTCCTTTCTTCCTGAACAATACACTGGCCCCCCATGACCCTATGGACTCCATTTAGTTCTGCAAAGAAACTTCTTTTTTTTTTAAGATTTTATTTATTTATTTGGCAGAGAGAGAGGGAGCACAAGCAGGGGGAGCAGCAGGCAGAGGGAGAGGGAGAAGTAGGCTCCTCATGAGCAGAGAGCCTGATGTAGGGCTCGATCTCAGGACCCTGGGATCATGACCTGAGCCGAAGGCAGATGCTTAATTGACTGAGCCACCCAGGTGCCCCTGTAAATAAACTTCTGGTGCCTAAATATTTAAAACATTCCATTTCAGTAGCTTTGTGAAAAGGCTGCCTCATCACCATACACTTTGATTATATGGTACCTTGGGTAATCAAGAAATGGGCTACCAAGGGAAAGAAAAACTTCTTGGCATGATAAAATATTAAGAGGTGATCCTTTGAATGGAATTCAGATTAAAATTACAGGACTGTACTAAATATATTTTGTAAACAGTGAATTGGATTCAATTCCTTTACATGTTCATTCGAAAATCAGGCAGGTATAGGTTTGAGACAATTTTTCTGGATATCCTCCAGGTTACTCCTTCTGCATTGTTTTTATCATCATGTCATGGATTTGAATCTTCACAATCACAACTTTGAGGGGTACAAAAATATAACTTTTTTCATGCTCCATAGCTGATTAAAATCACACCCTTTGTAAAGAAACTTTTTGGGGTGATAGAAATATTCTCTATCTTGATGGTGGTGGTAGTTACAGGACTTGTAAACATTTCCCAAAATTCATCACATTGTATAACTTAAAAGAGTGAATTTTGCCACATGTAAATAATATCTCTACAAACCTGATGTAAAAATAATCCAAGCCCCTATTTCCATGGATGATGGAAATCTTAATCATTGTAACTCAAAATAAGCTCAGTCACTTCCAATATAAAGCTTAGTTTCTTTTGGTCAAAAATTGGTCTATTCAGAATTCTCATTTTCTCCCATCCCTACTCCATGTCACCCTCAGTTCCTGGATGTCACATTCAACTGTGAAGAGGACCCTCGGTGTGGCTATCTCTGAGGCATCTCATTCTATTTCCTCTTTAGGTATCACCTCCTCCCTCTTCTGCCAAAGGAAACACAGGTCCTACCATGGCTTTATTTTCCCTCTCCTAAACTTCCAGTGAAAAATCACATTTGAGGAATTTTTTTCACCCCCCCAGGCCATGTGACATTTTTAATATATTTTTGTGGCTAAGAAATTATATATATATATATATATATATATATATATATATATATATATATATATATATATCCCTATGAAGGACAAATATATATATTTTTAACTCTATACTTGCTGTAGTAAGCAGAGACTAAAAAATCCAAGATTTCTTGAACGGAAATCTTAAGGATACTATTTATGGAGATGTTAATGCTTGGAGTTGATGCTGATAAATCATCATTAACAAATGCTTGGCACAGATTCTAGCCTAAGATGATGTCTGAGGGGACAAAAAAAACAACCTGCAGGTGAAAATTTGAGAGATTTTTGTGTCACTCGTGAGGTGATGTTAAATCTTATTATGTAGGCTACAAGTTTGTCGGCCCAAAGAATGCTGAGCTTTGATAGCGATATGTGTGCTACGCATTCCTTGAAAGATGGGAAAAGTTTTGAAATGACTATAAGAATCGGTAAATATAAGGATGAGAGAGTTGAAGGTGATGACATTGAGAACACAAGTGAAATAAATGCCCTTCCCCCCAATGGTGAAAATATATAGTTTGGCTATGAACTGAATTGGATGACAGTTGTGGCAAACAGGCAGACAAGCAATGTTATTATTGGGTGCTTATGGCAGACTTCGTCAGCGTGAGTAAGGCTCACGGCAGCTGAGGCTCCTAATTGTCCAAAAGAAAAATTTAGCATCAACTATGGTAAAAAGAACATTAAAAAATTGGGGACAAAATATCTAATATTTATGGATAACCTAAAGCAACAAGTTAACTCTTTCAATACTTTTAGCTAATTCATGGTGAGAGATGTATATTAGTAACTACTTAAAATCTGGTGCTCTAAGAATAGTTATTTGTGGCCAGAATGATTGATTAGTAATACTTGTCTTTGAATATGTTCGAGTAAAATGATCTCTTCCATTCTGTATAACACCCATGTCTAGAAACCCAGCCTTGAATTTTTCAAGTATTTGAGGTAAATATAAATTTTCTTCTAACTCACATTTTTTACTTTCTGTTGCCCTCCCTCAGGATTTCACCTCCCTGTGTGTGGGGGGTCCCTCTCTTAGAGATAATTTGTTAGCCTTCTACATTTTTACAACAATGCAGGTCATTTAGCTAGAACATATGCTCTGCCTTTGAATCAACAACATCGAGACCTGACTTTCATGCCCAAGGAGAGAGACTGAACAAAGAATTCTGAGATCTTCACTTGCCAAGACTTGTTTAAAACACATAATATTTTAGGGTGCATCTATACAACATGTTAACTAGGCATTCTTTAAAGTCTCCCTTTATATTAAAGGAAGAATTTTGTATTGCCTTAAGGATCATGAAAAAGTTTGGACTTAGAATCTGTTGTTATGAATTTAGCATTAAAAAAGCCTACATGCTTTTGTTGAAGAACTATAGCAAATTCTTAGTGAATTATGTAATACTGTACAATTGAAGTTGAGTCAATGTTAAAGATTTCAGCCAAATGTCTGTTTCTCTGGGTGGGATTATATGTATTCTTTCAATTTCCAATTCAAACTATGTAATCTTTTGATGTGGTTTGAGAATAAAATTTAGTGCTCAACTATGATACCCACTTTGTTCTAAATACACGGTACATTTAATTCTCCTTGAATTTTAGATGGCAAGTGATTCTTTTTTTTTTTTTGGTGCTTGTGCACTAAACTTAATTTATAACAGCTTCTGGGAATACAATGTAGAGAAATATTTAAGTTGTGTGTAGGTAGCAGGCAAGGTGCATGATTTGATCATGGGACAATGGGTACATTGGTTGTACATTGTGTACAGTGACTTAGGGAGCACGGAGTGTTGTTCTTTATGCCCTAAGTATATGATCTCTGTCCTAAATAATTTTTGATATGTCCTTTTTTAGACCTTTAACAATTAATGTATTTACTTTAGATGTGTTTTAATATTTTAAATGTCTTCATTTTTTTTAAAGTTGTAAACAAGTTCACTCTTCCTCTGAAACAACGAAAAAATTCTCAGTAAACAGAAGCAAGTCTTCACTATTGACACCTCCAATCATGCCTGTCCACATACTTGTTTTCATGAAGAATTCTAACATAAGTTTTGGCTTAATTCAGTTCAGGCAGTTACCCATGTTGTAAGACCAGATCTTCTTTATAGGAAGTTTAAAAGATTTCTTTGGTTGTCCTAAATTCATGAGAAGTGTTCTAATTTTCTGCTTAAGCTCAGCTGGGTTTCACTCTGGGGTATTTTAGAATATGTAAGACTGCTCAAAGAGACTGATTTATTTTCTCTGCTTACACCATTTCCCAGTATACCACATTTGTCTTTTTAAAGGTCAGGCACGATGGAAACAGGCAATGTTTCTCACTTACCTTGTTTTCTTAGTTGTTGGATTTTCATGTCTGAGTTCTTGGGAAAATGTTAATGTGAATTTCTATAAATGCAACTGTTCAATTGCACAGAGTATGAGTTAAAAAGCATTCTAGGACTTGGAATAAAAAGTACTCATTGTGTCCAAGATATTATTCATATTAGTTGTACCAGCAAGAGCAATCTCATTTCTAATTAGTGACTTTGACCAGTGTCTCAAAAATTGCCTTAATTCTAAGGTCAGATATGGTGGATTATAATTTGCTGGTACCTCCCTGGTCTCTTTTTAAAAAACTTAAATTTGTATCTCTCTAAGATCTTTGTATTTTTCTCCTCTCTCAAGAATGCTATTAAAAATCCCCATTATTGGCGTAGTGATCTCTGAGAAGTAGCAGCATGAATGACCAGCTGCGATGAGAACAGCCAAACTTTGGGGGGAAAGTTGCCACTTTCATCTAATGAAGAGAGAGGAGAGGTTTTTTTTAAATACAACTTTTCATAATAACTATGAAAGTATAGTGGTTAATGAAAGTGCATAATTGCTAACAATAATTATTTTGAAATTGTAGTTTGGGGAATAGTTGAGTCTTATGAATGAGGTAAACATGGGATAGCCGAGAGTCTGTTTGAATGGGGTCTGCATTAGGAAAAGAGCTGGGACCAACCACCATGGAGAAACTCATGTTAGCTACATTAGGCAACATTCTGATTGTTTTTCTGGGTATCTAATACATTCAGAGAGAAAATAAAAATGAGAAAGATAATATCGGATTTCTGACATTTCAGTGGTCATTTATGAGATCTACACGTACACGGGCAGGAAGCCAGGTGCAGAGACAGAGTCTAACGTGCTTATCAACCTCATTGGCATCAGAGGAGATTCAGGGAACCGAAGGCTTCATCAATCCCAAAATAACAAAGTCAAGTTTCGGCGTGGACAGGTAATAGAAAGATATTTATCAATTCCTACCTACCATCCTTTCTCTAATTTTTTTAAACTAAAAAGACAGAAAATTTCAGATCTGCTCATTTGATACCAATTAGGAAGTACGGGGAGGTGTGGGCACTTCTGGGTGCGCGTCGTATTGTCCGGGGCTGAGTGGAGGTAGGCTTAACCAGGAACAGCACAACCATAAGTAACTTCCACTTTTTTTCTGCGATTAAAAACAAACAAAAGCCAGAAACAAAACAACCGAGATTATACCTCCAGCTAGGGCACTCTGGCTCGTAACAAAGTAACTATCTTGCTGACAGCTAGAAACATTTGATAAATACCTTTCAATATTGGTTTTAAACTCATGATTCGGAAGAATAAACATAGTTAAAATGTCCATGCTACCCAGAGCAATATACACTTTCAATGCCATCCCGATCAAAATACCAATGACATTTTTCAAAGAACTGGAACAAATAGCCCTTAAATTTGTGTGGAATCAGAAAAGGCCCCGAATCGCCAAGGAGTTGTTGAAAAGGAAAAACAAAGCTGAGGGCATCACGTTGCCTGATTTCAAGCTATACTACAAAGATGTGATCACAAAGAAAGCATGGTACTGGCACAAAAACAGACATATAGACCAATGGAACAGAATAGAGAACCCAGAAATAGACCGTCGGCTCTTTGGGCAACTAATCTTTGACAAAACAGGAAAAAACATCCAGTGGAAAAAAGACAGTCTCTTCAATAAATGGTGCTGGGGAAATTGGACAGCCACATACAAAAGAATGAAACTTGACCACTCTCTCACATCATACACAAAGATAAACTCCAAATGGATGAAAGACCTTGATGTGAGAAAGGAATCCATCAAAATCCTAGAGGAGAACATAGGCAGCAACCTCTTTGACATCGGCCACAGCAACTTTTTTCATGACACATCTCCAAAGGCAAAAGAAACACAAGAAAAAATTAATTTGTGGGACTTCATCAAGATAAAAAGCACAGCCAAGGAAACAGTCAAAAAAACTAAGAGGCAGCCCACGGAATGGGAGAAGATATTTGCAAAAGACACTACATATAAAAGACTGGTATCCAAGTTCTACAAAGAACTTCTCAAACTCAATACACGAGAAACAAATAAACAAATCAAAAAATGGGCAGAAGATATGAACAGACACTTTTCCAATGGAGACATACAAATGGCTAACAGACACATGAAAAAATGTTCAAAATCATTAGCCATCAAGGAAATTCAAATCAAAACCACATTGAGATACCACCTTACGCCAGTTAGAACGGCAAAAATTGACAAGGCAGGAAACAACAAATGTTGGAGAGGATGTGGAGAAAAGGGATCCCTCTTACACTATTGGTGGGAATGCAAGTTGGTACAGCCACTTTGGAAATCAGTGTGGAGGTCCCTCAAAAAGTTAAAAATTGAGCTACCCTATGATCCAGCAATTGCACTACCGGGTATTTACCCCAAAGATACAGACGTAGAGAAGAGAAGGGCCATATACACCCCAATGTTCATAGCAGCATTGTCCACAATAGCTAAATTGTGGAAAGAGCAGAGATGCCCTTCAACGGATGACTGGATTACGAAGATGTGGTCCATATATACAATGGAATATTACTCAGCCATCAGAAAGAACGATTACACAACATTTGCAGCAACATGGACAGGACTGGAGGAGATTATGCTAAGTGAAATAAGTCAAGCAGAGAAAGACAGTTATCATATGGCTTCACTCATATACTCAACATAAGAAATAGCAGGAAGATCAGTAGGAGAAGGAAGGGAAGAATGAAGGGGGGTAAACAGAAGGGGGAATGAACCAAGAGAGACTATGGACTCTGGGAAACAAACTGAGGGCTTCAGAGGGGCGGGGGTTGGGGGACTGGGATAGGTCGGTGATGGGTATTAAGATGGGCACATATTGCATCACGCACTGGGAGTTATGTGCAAATAATGAATCATGGAACATTACATCAGAAACTAAGGGTATACTGTATGGTGACTAACATAACATAATCAAAATTATTATAAAAAATAAAATAAAATAAAATAAATTTCATTAAAAAATAAAATGAATTATGAGAGACCAAAGAAAAATTAAAATAAAATAAAATTGGTTTTAAAGGCATTGGATGGCTGCCAATGCAGTTAGGGTGTGAGGGTCCAAAATCCGGGAGAGAAAGGAAGTGTGGAGGAGAAGCTGGTATTCAGTATCACTTTCTATCATTTGTAAGCAGAAGCTTAAAAGCAAGAAGCCAATCAGGGTGGCCATGGAGAGCCCCAGATGCGGTGCAAAGATTTAGAAGGTCTCAGAGAGCTGGGGTTCAATCTGGAGCCAGCAGTAAAGAAAGGCCTGAACAAACTTCCACTTGCAAACAAAGTAGGACCTTCATGTGAGTTCTCCCAAAGCAGAGCCTGGGACAGGTCTTAGGGGTGGTTAATGGGGAGGGGTGGAGGTTATCCTTCGAAGCCTCATGAAGGCATGAATGTAGAGGAAAGAAAGAGGAGGAGCCAAGGTAAGTATGCATTCTAAAGGTCACCTCGGTTGACAGAAAGGACTTCCAGGACCTCCGCTGACAGATTGGGCACCAAGGACAGTCAGTGGTAGCTAAAGCAGTCAAGGAGGAAGGAGCACAGTCCTGGGGCTATTCACTCGCAGCCCTGCCCCGAGGCTCCCTCCATCCGCAGCCCCAATGCGCAGCAGGCACCCAGAGAGCCAAGGCAAGACCTCTACACAGAAAATGACAAAATATTATTGGGAAATTTTTTTTAAAAAAGTCATAAATTAGTAGAGATACACTATGTTCCTGGATTGGAAGATTCAATACTATAAAGTGCTCACTTTTCTCCTAAACTGCAGTTTCGATGCAATCGCAATCAAAATCCCATACATTTTTTTCATGGAAATTGGCAATCTAATTCTAAAATTTATGTGGAAGGGCAACAAGTCAAATACACCCAAAATAATCGGGAAGATTATTAAGAGAAAAACAAAGCTGGAGGACTCATACTACCAGATATTGAGATCTATTGTAAAGTTAAAGTAATTAAGACAGCACTCATTGGTACAAGGCAAGACAGACAGAACAAAGAAACAGAATAGAGCCAGAAAAAGTTCCACGTGTCTTGATGTGCAGCAGCAGAGAAAGGCAGCAAATTGGTTATCAATTATGATATCCAAGAAATTATGAGCACTAAACCCCAAAATCAATTTCGTACAAATTTAGGTCTAAAATGCGAAAGGTAAAACAATCACGTATTTAGAAGAGACTATAAGAGAAAAACCTTCGTGATCTTGGGGGTAGGTTAGGATTTAAAAAAAACACTTTTAATGGTGGTAAAATACACATATTATGAATGTTACCACTTTAACAATTTTTAAGTGTACAGTTCAATGGCATTGAGCACATTCATTTGCATTGTTGTGCGACTATCGCCAGCATCCAGCTCCAGAACTTTTCATCTTGCAGAACTGAAACTATACCCATTAAACAATAAATCCCATTCTCCTCTCTATTCCCCAACCCAGCCCCTGGCAACCACCATTCTGCTTTCTGTCTCTGTGACTTTGACTCATTTATGAAACTCTTCTAAATGGAATCAAAGGGCATTTGTCTTTTCAAGACTGACTTATTTAACTCAGCACAATGTCTTCAAGGTTCATCTGTGTTGTAACATATGTCAGAATTTCCTTTTTTTAAAGGGTGAATAATATTCCATTATGTGTATAGACAAGGTTTTGTCCATCCATTCATTTGTATGAATGCAATTGGATAGCTTCCACTTTTGGCTATAGCAGCATTGTGAGCAAAACAAAGAAACCACTAAACATAAAGGAAAAAAGATAAATTTACACCGTTTTAATTAAGACTTCTCTTCCTTAAGGTACCATGAAGAGAGTAAAAAAAGGCAAATCACAAAGTGGGAGAAGATGTTGTAAAATATATCCTGGCAAAGGACTTGTTTCCAAACTACATACAGAACACCAACAGATCAACAAGAAAACAGATAACCCAATTTAAAACACGGCATGACACTTGAATATGTCCTTTCTAAAAAGAGGAGATCCAGATAGCCAATAAACATGAAAAGTGTACCCAACTTTGTTAGTAATCAGGAAAATACTATGAAAACCATAATCAAGGGTCACTGTGCATAATCGGATGCCATAAACTTGAAAAGAATGACAATACCAAGTACTGAGTAGCTGTGGAGCACCTTGACCTCTCACACACTGAGCACACACAGTGTGCAGTGGTATAAGCATTTTGGAAAAGTAGACTATCTACTAATGCTCTATAACCCAGTAGTTCCCCATCAGAAATGTACACAAATACACACAAAAAGGCATGTCAAGAATGTTCTGAGCAGTGTTATTTGTAATACCCCAAATCCAGAAAAATTGTTGTTCATAAGTAGTAGAATGGATAAATAATGTGAAATAATATTCAGTAATGAAAATGAACAAAACATTGTTAAGCAAAGCAACATGGGTATATTCCACAAAGGTTGAGTAGGATAAGCCAGGCAGAAAGAACATGCTGTATGATTCTGTTTATGGTCCTAGACCTGGCAAAGTTAATTAAAAGTCAGGATAGTGCTTACCACTGGGGGCGATTATGACTGTGATGGGCCATAGAGGGGTCTTGGGGTGCTCTTAATGTTGTATCATTTGCATGGATGTGTGTATACAGTGTGTTGTATATTTTAATTTGTAGACTACATATCTAGTTAATAGTTTATTTTAAAACTTCATTTGTATATGCATGCACATATAGCTATTGCAATGCATAGTTGATTTAGAAATGAAAGCTACTGAGAGGCAGACACCAATGGTGGAGAGCGTACATTCTGGAGGCAGACTGCTGGGGACTGAGTCCTGGCTTGGTCCTTCATTAGACGTTGACCTTGGGTGAGTAACTGAACTCTGTATGTCTCCATCTCTTCAACTGTAAAATAAGACAATGAGTAGTACTTACTTCATGGGTTGTTCTGAGGATTAAATATATGAAAAACACTTAGAAGTGTTTGTGTATATTGAGGGCAATATCAACTATTATTATCACTACTAATGGTAGACTTAAATGTTATGATTACATTTTGAAAATCTTTTTCAGATTTATTTAGACTGTATTAAAGAAGGAAAAAATTATGTTACTTGCTTGTATTTGTCTCACAAGGCATAGTGTAGGACTGCATATAAAATAGTAAGTGGAAAATTTTTATAGTATAGTAATAATTATAACATAGCAAAAAATAGCAATATAATGCTGAACTGATATAGTACTAATAATGCTATTTTTTTCCTAGAGAAAGGAAATGTCCTAATGGTCATTTGGTTTTATTTTGTTATCACACAGGTTGATATTTTTTCCATTGAGGCAGTGTCTCTGGGAAAACTGAAGAAAGTTATGATTAGTCATGATGGGACAGGTCCAGGTAAGATGTGCTTTTTTGGTAAAAAAAAATCTGTTTTGAAAATTTATTAAGAGCAGCAAAAAAGGCAGGTGAAAGAAAAAAATAAATATATAGGTCATGTAAAGTTGAGATGAGGAAATAGTTTTCTTTTTTTTAAGATTTTATTTATTTGTTTATTTATATACAATGGAATATTACTCAGCCATCAGAAAGAATGATTACACAACATTTGCAGCAACATGGACGGGACTGGAGGAGATTATGCTAAATGAAATAAGTCAAGCAGAGAAAGACAGTTATCATATGGTTTCACTCATTTATGGAACATAAGAAATAGGAAGATCGGTAGGAGAAGGAAGGGAAGAATGAAGGGGGGGTAAACAGAAGGGGGAATGAACCATGAAAGACTGTGGACTCTGGGAAACAAACTGAGGGCTTCAGAGGGGAGGGGGGTGGGGGATTGGGATAGGCCAGTGATGGGTATTAAGGAGGGCACATATTGCATGGTGCACTGGGTTTTATATGCAAATAATGAATCATGGAACATTGCATCAAAAACTGGGGATGTGCTATATGGTGACTAATATAACAAAATAAAAATTATAAAAATAAAATAAAAGTGAAAAAAAAGAGTCAGCAGGAGGAGGGGCAGAGGGAGAGAGAGAATCTCAAGCAGACTCCCCACTGAATGCAGAGCCCAATGGGGGCTCTATCTCAAGACCCTGAGATCATTACCTGAGCTGAAATTAAGAGTCGGACGCTTAACTGACTGAGCCACTGAAAATAATTTTCTTTTAAGAAACTATATAGTTAGATGAAATTTTGTCACGTTAGGTTTATTATTTGACTTAAAAAGCTCACTGCCATGTTACTGTGAAGGAAATTTCCCAAGAAGACAAAAACTTTATTGTGTGTGTGTGTGCCTGCACACAAAATTTCCAGACCTACTAGACAGTGTTCAAGATTGCATCTCTCATGTTTCCTGCAGATGTGTTTCTCCTGGGTCCCCCACCGCGCACTCTTCAGCAAACCAGCAACTTGAGAATCATTTTTGATTCCTCCTTTTCCTCCCTGCCTTCTGCCCTTCCACATCTCTTAACCAAGCCCTGTCAATTCTACTTCATTAATACCTTCTTCACTCCCTCCTGTAGAGCCATTCATTTCAAACTTATGTGTTTGTCTCTAGAACCTGTATTCTTTACTGCAACAATGCAGCTACACATCACAACTTATATCATCGTACCGAAACCATTTATTACATTTATTTCTATACTCCTTTTTTAATCTTCTGCTTGATTTTGAGCTTTTGAAGTCTGGTATTATATTTTATTAATCTTGACTCTCTTTCCTAGTATAGTGCTTAGTAGTATGGAAGTTTAATTAATGACCATTTATTGAACGAAAGGATTTAAATCAGTGAAACAATTTTGAGTAAAATCCTTGAAAAGGATTTAGGAGAGCTTAAAATAGCCTTTGCAAGAGAGAAGCATGTTTATTCTGGATGTGAACCAAAGAGAAAGGAGGAAGAAAAGGGAAGGTAGCAGTGTGTGGAAAGAATGGACACGTGGTAAAATGAGTTGAGACTCATAGAGGGGAAATTACTAGAAAAAGACAGAAAAAAGAAATTGAATGGAAAGACACAGTATGCTGCCTTCTCTACGTGGTGTCACTGCAGAGGGGTATGACTTTTGCATTATTTTCATGATGGATGGAAACTGGCATCGTCCTGACTTTATGCCAAGTCTCTGCTGCAAACAGTGCGGGGATTTGCAGAGCAGCCAAGAGTCGAGACTGGAGACTGGGACATGGATCAGAACAGAGCAGTTAGCAGAAATTCCTGGCTTCATCAGGCTGTCGTTTCAGAAAATTATTTTGAGACTCCTCTTGGAGATGAGCGAAGGAAGCCCCGAATACTGAAAGGGCCAATGTCAAGGGACTATAGAAACGAGTCAGAGCACAGCAATCACAGGGGACCGTTTCTGGTGAAAGGAAGCAGAGTCAGGGAATTCTATGAAGAGGCAAGCCACGCACGTGAAGTCTGCTATGTCATTACCAAGGCTGGTTGATACAAAGAATAAAAATGACAGAAGGAAAAAGGAAAGAAACATTGTGATTTTAAATATGTTGAAGGAGCTAAATGACTCACATAGAAAATGCTTTGGGCCGAGGATGCAACAAACTTCTAAATATCAATTTTTTTTCCCAGTGAAACATTGAAGAACAAAACCTGTGTGGGTATGGGAAAGACTTCAGCTAAATCCTCAAGGCTTTTTTTCCTTTCTCATTTGAAAACAGAGAATCTGCTTACCACATGATTCTTTTAACTTGAATTCAGTTGTATCTGTAGATATTTACCCTCAAACAGAATAATATAGAAAGCTTCAGGAAAGCCCTACCTTTTTAGCAAAGTTTGTAAAACTCAGAGTATTCAGGAATGAAATATCTGTCTTAAACAAAATAGACTCGTGGTTCCACCCCAGAGATTCTGATCCAGTAGGTATTGAGTTATCAGAAATATGCTTTAAAAATATATTTTATAATATAAATATATAATATATAAATATATAATATATAAAATAATACTACATATATATATGGGCAGTTTAAGGGATTCTGGTTCATGTGGTCCTCAAAGCAGTCATTAACAAGCACTGCTTTCTGATGTCAGAGTTCTTTGCTGAGGGGCTGCTATGTCCCAGGCATTTTGCCAGAGGCTGGGCATTCAAATGTGAAGAAGAAGCAGGTGTTCCCTGCCCTCACAGGCAGGACCTAGTAGGGGCAGACACGTATGAAATAAGCAAGTATAATAACATACGATTCATAGTCTGAAAGTGACCCTCGGAGTGTTATTGGACATATGGCAAGGGTACTTAGCATAGTTCAGAAGAACATGAAGTTCTCTGAGAAAAGATGAAAACATGGTAGGCTTGGGATGAGAGCTAGGTTTGGGTGGGATACTTGGAAATCGTGATGGTTTTCTCTGACTGATGGGATGAGACGACCTGAAATTCAATTTTGGGAAATTGAAAGGACAGGCATACCTCCAAGATATTGCAGGTTCCGTTTCAGACCACTGCAATAAAGCCAATATTGCAATGCAGTGAGTCAAATGAATTCTTTGGTTTCCCAGTGAATATGAAAGTTCTGTTTACAGTATACCGTAGTCTATTAAGTGTGCAATAGCATTATGTCTAAGAAAACAATGTATGAACCCTAATTAAAAATACCTTATGCTAAAAAATGCTAACCATCATTTGAACTTGCACTGAGTAGTAGTTGCTGGTCACAGATCACCATAACAAATATTATAATAATCAAAAAGTTTGAAATATTGTAAGAATTACCAAAAGGTGATACAGAGACACAAAGTGAGCAAATGCTGTTGGGAAAATGGTGCAGATAGACCTGCCCCATGCAGGGCTGCCACAAATCTTCAATTTGTAAAAACTGCAGTATCCTCGAAGTGCAATAAAGCAAAGCACAATAAAATGAGGTATGTCTGTAATTACTTTAACATTCTTTTTAAATTATCTAAACTCTCCTTCCTATATGTTGCACACTCTTTTCATTCAAATAAAAAATACCATGATAGTTAGGGTATCTAGGGTATGTTTTCTTTTCTTTTCTTTTCAAAATGTGGATGATATAAATTCAATAACCACCATGCAAGTTAATCCCAGAACATTACTGATACCAGTGCTCCTACCTGTGCTCACTGCACCCATCCTCTCCCCCACGGTAGACATCCTGAATTTTTTATCCTTTCTTGGTATTATTATCGTTGCTTAAAAAAAAATGAAGAAGAAGGCTCTATTAGTTATGTGGGCATCTGAAAATTCTTCTGATAATTTTTGTGCTTTGTAAAAATAGTGACAAGTTGTATGGAATCTTACATGACTTGATTTTTTTTTTCACTCAAAATTATGTTTCCAAGATTCATCCACTTTCTTGTGTGGTGCTGTAGATAATGTTTTCATGACCATAATATTCTATTGCATGATTACACATAATGAAATTATTCATCTCTTGTTAATGAGTGATTGTGTCGTTTCCAGTCTGGCTGTCACAGACTGAAGTGAACATTCTTGTGCGCATCCCCTGGTGCATGGAAGCCAGAGTTCCTCCAGGGTGGTGGTTCCCGGATGGGGTGATTGTGCCTCCCCCAGGGACACTTGGCGATGTTTGGAGATTTGTTTTGGTTGGCACACTGGGAAGGAGGTGCTACCGGTATCTGATGGGTAGAGGCCTGGGATGCTGCTAGTCATCTTACAATTCACGGGAGAGCCCCACAACCAAGAATTGTCAGTCCCAATGTCTCAATGGTGCTGAGGCTGAGAAACGCTGCTCCAGGCTAAATCCATAGAAGTTAATTTCTGGGCCCAAAACTATGGAGTCTATTCAGCTTTATAAAATAACCTGCTTTTTCAAAAGTGATTTTACTAAGTTTTACTCTTACGGTGTATAAGAATTTCTATTGTGTCACAGTCTCACAAACCCCTGGTACACTTAATTTAAGGGTATAATATGGTATCTCACTCTGATCTTAATTTACATTTCCCTGATTCCTGAGAAGCATGAGCTTTCTTTTCTTTTCTTTTCTTTTTTTCTTTTCTTTTCTTTTCTTTTTCTTTTTTTTCTTTTCTTTTTTTTCTTTCCTTCTTTCTTTCTTTTTTTTGGTCTATTGAATTTCCTTTTCTGTGGAAATAAATGTTCTTATCTATAACATTTATGGTAAAGGCAATGGATGTCTAGTAAAAAATGTTCAGAAAGGGTTTTAAAAAGACAGAAGCTGGTTTCCCACTCAGGTAACAGTTCCAAAGTGAGCAGTTATGATGGGTGTTCTCTAGCCAGGCATCGGGCCCCAGGGTTCTTGCATCTTGTTATTATACCACCATCTAGCCATCTAGACCTCTTCCCCTGAGTGGGCAGAGCTGGTCACAGCACATAGAAAGGAGAGAAAATCCCTGGCAACAGTTTCTTTCAAGCAAGTGAGGTAGAAACTGCCCACACTACTTCCGGTCACATCCCATTACTGAGAAATTAGTCATACAGTTATCTCCAGCTGCAATGCCATCTGGGAAATGTGGCTCTAACATTGCAGTGATTGAAGAAGGGGACAGCAACTAGCAGTTACTACCACAATATCTTGTGCAGTGTGGTGTATATTTTGATAAACTGAAATTCCTAATTTTATGTCTTTTGATTTAATAATATGGTATTTTTTCTAATGATCAGTTTTTCTATTTTAAGAAAGCCTTCTCTACACCTGGGGTAAAGAAGGAAGGAAGGAAGGAAGGAAGGAAGGAAGGAAGGAAGGAAGGAAGGAAGGAAGGAAGGAAAGAAAGAGAAAATAAAGTCTTATCTTGAACATTTAGATATTTGATCCACCTGTAGTTGATTTCTGTGTATGACATAAGGATGTAGTCCATTTTACTTTTTCCCACATGGATAACCAGTTGTAATGTCATGATTTATCATCTACTCTGTCTTTTCCTGTGTGCTCTACAAAGTTGCTTTTGTCAGATATAGGGCAGTTCTTACTTTGCATGGTTTCCTGTATGCACAAATTTAGTGACAATGATTTAAATAATTGTTCAGCATGTTCAACAACATGGTTCAAATTTCAGTTATCATGGCATGCTAACTGTAACTGCATAAAGTGCAAACTTCACTGACACATCCTTAGTCCACAGATCACTGTGCACATAACAGACGCACATCCTGATCGGTGACCAATCACTTTACATCTTTCACAGTCTGTTACACAGTTCATGCACAGCCAGCAAAGCCTGTAGCTATATTGACTCCTTGTCTCTCAGACATTTACTAAAATGCACAATTCAAAGATACAAGCACATCAAAGAAATAAAAGTGAGAATGCTGGGATGGAAGTTGAAATCAAACATAAATGGAGTTAGTTATAGAAAAAAATATCTGACTGTGGGAATGTTGCCACTGTCACCATTGGAGAGAGTTTAGATAAACAGTCCAAGGAACCTAGAGAAGGGACCTTATGATCATGAATGAGGGTGACAAAAAGGATGAACATGTCCAGGAAAAATGGAGAAAGCTGATGGAAACTTAGAAAGGAGTTAGACAATTTGCAAGGGCATAGAAAAGAAGCTTGCTCTTTTTTTCACTGTTCATTAATTTTTAAAATTTAAATTCAATTAATTAGCATATAGGTATTATTACTTTCAGTGATTCATCAGTCTTATGTAATACCCAGTGCTCATTACATCACGTGCTTTCCTTAATGTCCATCACCCTGTCACCCCATCCTCCCCCCTCCTCCCCTCCAGCAGCCCTCAGTTTGTTTCCTGTGATTAAGAGTCTCTTATGGTTTGTCTCCCTCTCTAATTTCATCTTGTTTTATTTTTCCCTCCCTTCCCCCATGATCCTCTGTTTTGTTTCTTGAATTCCACATGAGTGAGATCATATGGTACTTATCTTTCTCTGAATGACTTATTTTGCTTAGCATAATACCCTCTAGTTCCATCCACATCATTGCGAATGGCAAGATTTCATTTTTTGATGGCAGAATAGTATTCCATTGTATATATACACCACATCTTCTTTATCCATTCATCTGTCAATGGACCTCTGGGTTCTTTCCATAGGTTGGCTATTGTGGGCATTGCTGCTATAAACATTGGGGTGCAGGTGCCCCTTCAGATCACTACATTTGTATTTGGGATAAATGCCTAGTAGTGCAATTGTTGGGTTGTAAGATAGCTTTATTTTCAACTTTTTGAGGAACCTCCATACTGTTTTTCAGAGTGTCTGTAACAGCTTACATTCCTGCCAACAGTGTAAGAGGGTTCCCCTTTCTCCGCATCCTTACCAACATCTGCCCTTTCCTGACTTGTGAATTTTAGCCATTCTGACTAGTGTGAGATGGTATCTCATGATTTTGATTTGTATTTCCCTGATGACGAGTGATGTTGAGCCTTTTTTTCATGTGTCTGTTGGCCATTTGTATGTCTGCTTTGGAGAAATGTCTGTTCGAGTCTTCTGCCCATTTCTTAATTAGATTATTTGTTCTTTGGGTGTTGAGTTTGATAAGTTCTTTATAGATTTTGGATACTAGCCCTTTATCTGATAAGACATTTGCAAATCTCTTCTCCCATTCCTTTGGTTGTCTTTTGGTTTTGTTGACTGTTTCCTGTGCTGTGCAAAAGCTTTTTGTCTTGATGAAGTCCCAATGGTTCATTTTTGCCTTTGTTTCCCTTGCCTTTGGAGACTTGACTAGAAGAAGTTGCTGCAGCCAAGGTCACAGAGTTTACTGCCTGTGTTTCCCTATAGGATTTTGATGGACTCCTGTCTCACATTTGGGTCTTTCAGTCATTTTGGCTCTATTGCATGGTGTAAGAAAATGGTCCTTGTTTCATTCTTCTACATGTATCTGTCCAATTTTCCCAACACCATTTATTGAAGAGACTGTCCTTTTTCCATTGGATATTCTTTCCTGCTTTTTCAAAGATTAGTTGACCATAGAGTTGAGGGTCCATTTCTGCGTTCTCTATTCTGTTCCATTGATCTATGTGTCTGTTTTTGTGCCAGTACCATACTGTCTTGATAATTACAACTTTATAATAGAGCTTGAAGTCCAGAATTGTGATGCCACCAGCTTTGGTTTTCTTTTTCAACATTCCTTTTGCTATTTGGGATCAAAAAGACGCTTTCTCTTTATTGTAAATGATGTGATAAGAGAAAGAAGGCCAGCACCATTCAGACTACTCTTGATAAGCTTTTTTTTTAACAAAGAAATATACCTTTTAATTCTCACTGTTTCTAATGTTTTTCAATTACAGTGTACTAAGTATTAGGTTTGATATTTTTTTCATTTTCTTATACATTTATAACTGACAGTAACTAATATTTTGGCAAAAATATTTAACAAGTGAACAGTCATAATTTTCTTCATTGTTGAAGATGGTATTCCCAGCGAACAGTCCTTCATACACTTCTGCACTGAGGGCAAAGCACAGACTGCTCATTATGAGTTTGCCTAGATGTGCAGGTCAATTCTGAGTCCTTTCTCTGGTTCCGTCAGTCAATTTATCTATGCCAGCACCAATTCTGTATTGTCTTAATTAGTACGGGTTTATAACAAATGTTGGTAATTGGAAGGATGATTCACCTACCGTACTCTATCTAATTCAGAAGTGCCTGGGAGATTCTTGGGCTTCATATATCCATATACGTTTTATCATTTGCTTGTCAATTTTCTTGTAAAATCTTACAGTGGATTTGATTTAATTATATTCAAACTTTAGATTAGTTTGAGAGGAACTGACATTTCTATAATTTCTTCACTCTCTGGAATATGGAATTGTTCTTTATTTATTTATGTCTTCTTTGCTGTTATGCTTAATTTAGATAATTTTTCTTTTTTGTTTTTTTTTTTTAAGATTTATTTATTTTAGAGAGAGAGAGAGTGCCAGAGTATGTGGGGGGCAGGGAAAGAGGAAAGGAAAAGAGTGAATCCCAAGCACACTCCCTGCTGAGCACAGAGCCTGAGGTGGGGGGCCTTGATCCCACTACCCATGAGATCCATGAGATCATGACCTGAGTCAAAATCAAGAGTTAGACCCTTAACCTTACTGAGCCACCCAGGCGCCGCAATAATTTTTCTATAGATTATACCGTATCTGTTTTAGATTTACCCCTACACTCCTAAATTTTTATAGCAATTCAACAAGATTGGTTTTGTTGAACTATGCTTCTTAACACTTCTTTTCTGGTCAATAGAAATGTAATGGATTTTTATATATTTATTATGTAATCATTTTTTCTCATCTCTCACTCTCTTCTGCAACTTCTTGGGGTTCTTAATTTAGAAAGTCACATTACACATGAATGATGACAGTTCTGTTTCTTCTTTCCCAACATTTAGTACTTTTCATTCTCCTTCCTTCCTCTGTTTCTCTTTCCTCTTTATCTAATTGCATTGACAAATGTAGTAATCAGTGATAACTTCTAGATTTTCACCATTAAAAGTGATGATTATTGTGACTATACATCATGATTTAAATCTATCAACCTTCTATAAATAATGCACTGAAACGTATTTATGGGAATTTATTTCTTTTTGTTCTTGGCCCTTAAATACTTTTAAAAGAATTTAGAGAGTTTGTCCCTGATAGGGAATATTCTCTTTTCCTCTGCTTCTACTACTCTGAATAATTAGGTCATTCACTCACACTTTCATTTCTTCCCTGGTATAATTTGGAAGTGCATATTTTGGACCCAAATTTTGAACATTTGGACAGTCTATGAATAAAATCACAACAGTAGTATATTTTATGCTAAAGAACCTTTTCTCCTTTGTCCATTTAAACAGGTAATGGATGGTTTCTTGAGAGTATTGTTGTTAAGTCTGAAGAGGAAAATGGCAATCAAGAAGTCCTGTTTCCATGCAACCGGTATGCTGTCACTTAATTCCTCATTATGCAGAATTATGCTCCCCTCTGTCCAGTCCATTTCAGCCGTGTCATCAGCAAGCACCACCCCTGGCCCTGCCCCTCCATCTGGTCGCATCACCCCTTTCTTTAATACTAGAGCTGAAGGCCTCTCTCCTCAGCAAGCTGTTCCTTACAGCACTAGAAATTCTCTCTTTATTTGTACTATTTAATATTTTTCTCTTCTGGAATAAGAATGCTGAAATGGAAAGAAAACTGGATTAGGACTTAGAAAACTTGTTCTCAGTGTGTTTCTCAAATATTTGCTGTGCTCCTGCTGGTTCTGCAAATGTGGGTGCTACTGTCAACTTCCCAGACGGTCAATTCCCTCATATGTAAAATGGGAAGAATACCTGTTCCTCCTGACTCATTGGACTCATTTAAAATCAAATGAAGTTATGTATATGAGCTGTGAGCTCTAAAGCATTATTCTAATGTAGTCCAGATAAAATATGAGTTAGGAGAATAAAGTTGCAAGGGCAGCCTGTAACTCCTGGGCCATTTATAGGTGTATCACACTCTCTGATCCTCAGTTTTCAGAATTTTATAATGAGAATGTTTAAATCAGATGTCCCCCCTTTTTTAGGGTTGTTATGAATCGATATCAAATACATCCTAAAACAAAGTGCACTACGAATAGAAATTACAAAACTGATTTCCTTCTGTTATTAATTAATCTATAGAATATACTGATTCATTCATTCAGTCATTGTGTAAATAGAAATTGATGACCTATCATTTCAAGAAATAGAGTAGATGAAGAGATCCATTGATAAGGCATATCGTCCTTGCCTGAAAGGACTAGTGGATGCCCATGTGTGAATAAGCATTAATGTCCTCAGCGCCATGACAGAGACCTATGTGAGAGCCCAGGTGTCAGGGTGGATATCTATGTGATTGCACACTCCTTAAGCCTAAAGAACTCAGGCACTGTGTTTATTCATTTGTTCATCTGTTTCTTCATGCAGAAACATTGCATTCCTCCCACGGGTTGGGCCCTATGCCAAGTCTTGGATATACAGAGATAAAAAAAAATGAAGCATCCTTGTCTGGAAGGAGCTCCCACTTAATGCTGGGATAAGGCAGGAGGGTTGTGGTACTAAATAAAGCCAGAGAGCTGAGTGTGCTCTGAGTTTAGCAGGTGTTTTGGCATCACTGTCTCCTAAAGTGTTGTATGCTCTTTCAGACACAGAGAAACAAGGCAGTTGACTGAGTGGATTCTACCTTACAATAGTTGGTTCTAGTAAATATCGATTCTTTTGAAACGTAATAAGGAGTTGCATTCTGTATGAACAAAATGCGTAACTCTTCTCTGATCTTCTGTTTGTTTGTTTTCTAAATACACATCCGTTTAAAATGCACATGCATCATAGTAGTTGTTGCCATTGTGTAACATTCAAGCTCTAGAGAGAAACCCTATATTTTTATTTTTTACAAGAATTTATTTTTTTATTAATGGGGAATGAAAAGAGCAATGATTGAAGTTTCTCAGAACTGGCTTTGAATTACGCTCCTTCACTGACTAGTGCTGTGAGTCTCAGTTTATTCTTATGTAAAATAGCAATAATAACACCTATCTGGCAGGGTTGTTTGAAGACTTCACACAGCGTACATAAAGTAACTGCAAAAGTGCTTTGCAATTATTAGAAGCTCCATGATGAGAAATGTTATTGCTGTGGAAGCAATTTTGAATTAAAGAAATCTTTAGATACAATGCCATATGTGCAAAGGTAGAAAAGCTCACTTTTATTTCTAGATCATATGTTGAGTAATTAGAAGTCTCCAAATAGTTTACTAACTTTTATTTATTTATTTTTTAAAGATTTATTTATTTATTTGAGAAAGAGAGAGAGAGCATGGCGGGGGAGTGGGGAGGAGCGTCGAGAGAGGGAGAGAGTAACTTTAACAGACTTCTGTGCTGAGAGCAGAGCCCCATGAGGGTCTCAATCCCATGGCCCTGAGATCATAACTTGAGCTGAAATCAAGAGTAAGGCGCTTAACTGACTGCAGTACCCAGGTGCCCCATTAACTTTTATTTTTAAAAATCTAGATATGCACAGTCCAATATGGTAGCTCCTAACTACATACAGCTAATACATGTAAATTAATTAAAATAAAATGAAATTAAAAATTCAGTTCCTGGGTTATACTAGCTACATTTCAAGCACTCAGTAACCACAGATGGTTAGAGGCTACTCTATCAGGCAGCATATATACAACATTTGGTTCTATATCACATCTAGATATTTGATACCATATGAAGTTACATTTAATATTATGCAACATAGTTTTATTGCCCTGTATACTATGGTAACTATGGAATAACATAAGGAGCAAATAAAAGAGTTTTATTTTTATAAATTTGCCACATTTTAAAAATGAAGAATCATCCAGAACAGGTGATAATAGTCATATTCTCTTCAGAGCTGAAATTAATCTTACTGGCAATGCAAAGGAGTAGAAGTCAAAAGGGAGGTGACTTCTTTCTTTAGGCCCTGCCAACATTTTGGAATAATGACAGACCTTAGAAGTTGGATATGTAAGAAACAAAATGATATGAATGAAAAGGCTTAAATGTTTTATTGCATTAAAATACATCATATTTAATATAGCACACGGATGTACCATTGCACTGTTACCATCAACTGAACTATGAGAGTATTAACAGGGTTTCTCTTTTTTACTCTCTTTGTGGGCCCTAGGTTACATGTGTAAGAAAAGAAGGACATTTTCGGGGCACCTGGGTGGCACAGCGGTTAAGCGTCTGCCTTCGGCTCAGGGCGTGATCCTGGCGTTATGGGATCGAGCCCCACGTCAGGCTCTTCTGCTATGAGCCTGCTTCTTCCTCTCCCACTCCCCCTGCTTGTGTTCCCTCTCTCGCTGGCTGTCTCTATCTCTGTCAAATAAATAAATAAAATCTTTAAAAAAAAAAAAGAAAAGGACATTTTCTTACTATTATTTCCTTAAAGGTGAAGACACCATAATAACATTTAGTCTTGTGCCTCAATGACAATGAGAAAAATGTCACCTAAAGAGATTAAATGATGTGCACAAGTTATAGACAAGTTAGTCAGGTCTCTCGGTCCTTTGGACACTCTCGGGAATTTTAATTTAGTGTCTATCAATCTATCATTCCCATTTTATCACTAGGGTTTTGTGCGTTATCCTCTAAGGAAGAAGTCCCTGTGCAAATTACTGAGTTCAGTATAAAACTGATTTGTTGGAAATTCTACTGAGATTTGGAGTGTTTAGAAGACACAGGTTTTGCTAGTTTCTCCAGCATACCTTAGCCATTTAGACTCAAGTCGCCTTCTACTTATGAGAAAAGAAAAGGTCTCTGGAGAGGAAATTGTTTAGGACTTTATTGAGGAATAAGAAAAGCAAACATAGAGGGCATTTACCCTGTTGTGGGCTCTCTAAGATTTACACATCTGTATTCTACTTGGCGGGGAGAAAATTAAGGAGTGCCCATTGCTAGCATGGAGTGCACTCCTACTAGGAATGGCTCCACGTGGAGCAGAGCTTTGCACAGCAGCTCATGTGATCCTCACAGCTGACCTCCAGGAGGCTCTGTGATACTTGTGGTTCACAGATGAGGAAGCTGAGGAACACAGAGATGAAGTTTCTTATCCGACTGTGATTAGTGGAATCAGCATTCAGATGGAGGTGGGTGTCGTCCTAGAACTGCACCTTCCGGATGTGGGAGCGGCTAGCTGTATGTCTGCTGAACTGTGCCTATTCCGAACTCAGAGGTGATGCAGGTGTGAGGTACATATCAGATATCAAAGATGTAGAAAGAATACGGGTACAACCGTATTAGTCTGTTTGGGCTGCTATAACAAAACACCATAGGCTGGGTGGCTTCTAAACAACAAAGATTTCTTTCTCACAGTTCTGGAGGCTGGAAGCCCAGGATCAGGGTGCCGGCAGGACTGGGTTCCGACAAAGGCCCTCTACAAGCTGCAAACTGCCTACTTGCTGTGTTCTCATGCGTGGAAGAAGAGAGGGATCTCTCTGGAGCCTCATTTATAAAAGCATTAATCCCATTCAGGAGGGACCTCATGATTTGAAGCACCTCCCAGAAAATTCCAACATATGAATTTGGGCAGGGGGTGGAGGGAACAAACATTCACATCTTTTCTATTTATTAAAATGAAATATACTAAACGTAATTTCACCTTTTTAATTTTTACTGTTTATATATACATGCCTTGTGTTATATTTCTCTTGAAGAGCGCTGTTCTAGAATCTGAGGTTTGAGCTGCCCTCTACACCTGCCAGTCACACAAAAGGAGAAACATAAAGGCTTCCACTAAGGAAACCCCAAATGAGAAATTTTTACTGATTTTATGACATATTAGAATATTTGTAATGTGATCATAAGATGTTCCTAAAATCCAGCATTTTCAGATGAATCAATGTCACCTTGCAACTAAGGTATAAGACAAAGTTTTGCTAAAGTTGTACTCCTAAAGGACATTTGGTGTAGCTTGAAATCTTAACTACTTCTTAAAATTTCTGTGGTTCTCCCTGAAGGCCTCTTTAAATCCTTTCTGTATTTTGTTTTCAACTCTAAGTAATGTGCCTTTAAATTCTCTCTCATATTAATTATCTTCTCTCTTCCCATGGCAGATGGCTAGATGAGTACCAAGATGATGGCAGGACTGAACGAGAATTGTTCGCAGAAAGTAGCTACCATGCAGGAGAGACTGAGTCTGTGGCCTCCTGATGGGGCCAACGTGTATCTGTCATTTCAGGTGCCTTCAAAAGGCTCTTGATCTGATGGTGATAGTGTGTTTGCCCTCCCCTCACACTGAAGCAAACACCTGGGGAGGGTCAGCATGTACTGGACCCATCTTTTTCTTTTGAGAACTTCAATAGCTGGGAGAAGAATCAGCCAACAACTGACCAAGATTATTCTATGATAGCTGGGGTAGGGACACGCATTGTTTCTTCTTAGGGGTGAAATAGGTGAAGGGGATTAAGAATACACTTACGATGAGCACTGAAGAATGTATAGAATTGTTGAATCACTATGTTGTACACCTGAAACTAATATAGCACTGTATGTTAACTATACTGGAATTAAATTAAAAAACACTGTTAATCAGAGAAAGACAATTATCAGATGGTTTCATATATGTGGAATATAAGAAACATAGGGGAAGGGATGGAAAACTGAATGGGAAGTCATCAGAGGGGGAGCCAAGCCATGAAAAACTTTTAACTATAGGAAACAAACAGAGGGTTGCTGGAGGGGAGCTGCATGGGGGGATGGGGTTACAGGGTGATGGGCATTAAGGAGGGCACATGATGTGATGAATGCTGGGTATTACACGCAACTGATAAATCATTGAACACTACATCTAAAACTAAGTATGTACTTCATGTTGGCTAATTGAATTTAAATTAGAAAAATAAAAATCAAAGTACACTGGTATGAGAAAAAATATTATTTCTTCTTCTCATTCCTTTTTCAGAAAATCTGACACCTGCTGTTTACTGAAATATTTGGGTGACTTTAGTAGAAGTTAACTGAAGAGGTACAAAATATTTGATTACTGTAAAATACTTTTATACAACATATGTTAATTTTGTTTTTATTTATTTATTTATTTTTTTAAAGATTTTATTTATTTATTTGACAGAGAGAGACAGCCAGTGAGAGAGGGAACACAAGCAGGGGGAGTGGGAGAGGAAGAAGCAGGCTCCCAGTGGAGGAGCCTGATGCAGGGCTTGATCCCAGAACGCCAGGATCATGCCCTGAGCCAAAGGCAGAGGCTTAATGACTGAGCCCCCCAGGTGCCACAACATATGTTAGTTTTAAAGCAGAAGTCTTATTCTAGATAATGGCATGTCTCTCTTAATATTGGTGGCAATATAAAGAAGAAAATGTAAAAAGAAAACAATTGGGTTAAATCATATTCTCACTGCACTTCACGCTGAATCTCATTGACTTGGTCTTTTGGGAGCTGGTTGCTGGGGCTATGGGGGACAGCCACCTCGTGCCATGTTGGGGACACATATGGAGGCAGACATCTTCTGTCCATTTGTTGCTTTCCTCAATTAGCCTCAAATACTTGTCAACTCAGTGCCATCAGCAGCATCTTCTAACCCTTCAAACTGGCACATGAGATACGACCCATCTGCCAAGGATGAGGGCATGGCCTGGCTTTGATATGAAAGACTTGTGTTTGAATCTCAGTTCTGCTGCTGTGAAGAGAATAGTATCGTCACATTTTGCAGATGAGGATGCTGAGACTTGGAGAGGTTTGCCTAAGCTCAGGGAATGAAATAAATAGGATAGCAGAGTTTGAACACAGTGGTCTTGCTCCACAGTCCCTATGCATACACACAGTGACCCTGTACCTACTGCCTTCCTCTCCATGTTTTCAGATATCCCGTGAGATCACACAGATGGTCCCAAGCAGTCAAATTTTGCATACCACCTTCCTGTTTTCGTCATATGCAGGTGACACCTGTACCCTTATATACTTAACATTTTTTTTCTTTAAACTCTCTTTAAATCAGGTTGTTTGGGGCTGAAGGGAACTTAGCCTCATTGTAAATTATATTCACAATATCCATGAAATCATTGATGTTGTCAAGTTTTTTCCCTAAAACACATTAAGAACAATGTATATGCAACAAAAATTTTAAGTTAGTCTGTATGTTCCCTAAAATTATATAAATTCCCAGTGGTCCTGGCATATTAGTGAACAGTAAATAATGTTTCAATAAATAGAAGCCATCCTTGTCATGGTTTACCTGTTACCAATCCATGACAAAAGACGAATCCAATCCTTAGAAATGCTACATTTTACATCTAAGTTTGAAAACACACCGAGAATAGAGCTTTAGTGATTTGAGGTTAAAAGTAATTTTTTTTTCCTAAAGTAGTCAACAGACCACCTTCAGGGTAGGAAGAGTTGATATGGTAAAGTGTGATGAACCGCATTTAGCCCTTGATAATGCTTATTGCGTGGTGTCTGGCATGAAGCAGATAGTGAATAAACACAGTCATTTATTAAGCAGAGTTGTTAAGGATCTCTTGCGTGCCAGACACAGAGTCAGGCACTGGGGATAAACTGGCAAACAGCTCAGTCATTTTCCCTGCCCTCAGAGGGGCTTCTGTCAGAGTGGGGAACGGAGTGAATAATGCATAATTAAACATAGATCAGTACTGCTTGTTGCTAAATTGCAAGCTCATTGGAGGTAGAGATCATTTTGTGCTTCTCTGTATATTTAGTTCTTGGCATGCTGCCTGACTCAGTAAGTGCTCTGTGTCTATTAAATGCATGAATCATCCCTGCCTTAAATTTCAATACACCTTTTAAGTGATTAGAATATTAAATTATACCCGATTCAGCTCATATTTGTACGGAATAAATACTCACAAATAATTACACTCTATTCCTCTATTTTTACAAACTTCTCTACAACAGTATGTTTCGATACTGAACATAAACCTGTCCCTTTGCCCCCACCACACAGATTGAAGTTGGATGTGTCCCAATTCTATCCGGCTGCATATTTACGGTCCTTCTCCTGAGAGGGGAGGTGGTGTAAATATGAATTTGATCCATTTTGTGTTGATTCTCATTTATCTCATTACCATAGCCCTCATTTTCTCAGACATGGTCCAGATTCTGGGACTTCCTCCGTCTAACCTCTTTATATAATAGATACACCCTGAAAACTGGGAAAAGGAGAGAGAAAGCGTGTTTATTTCTGAGTTTGCTGAAAAGACAAAAATGAACAGAGTACATAGTACAAAGAAAGCAAATACACTCTTACAGTAAAGGTTTGGTGGAAAGAAATGTCTTTTTCCCATGGAGAGAATACACGGAAACCTTCCATGTGTATCCCTTGGAAATACTGAAGAATGGAAAACAAGTGCAAACACAAAGGCCAAAACCAGAATGTGGCTCATTTCGTGGGGTACCACAATCGTCTAGCACAATCCTGGCACATTCTCGTGTGTTCCTTATTTCTTGGGCAAAGTCGGGGGGGGGAGCACTTTATCTGATGGGATGAATCTTATATTTTAGCCAGCAAATTATAGTAATAGTTCCATGATGACGTGGACGGCCTTCAGGTTCTAAGGTGTTTTCATATAAACTTGTCAAGCAGACTCAGGTGAATATTTAAGTGATGCATTTGTTTTGTTTTTTTGTTTATTTATTTATTTATTTATTTATTTATTTATTTTTAAAGATTTTATTTATTTATTTGACAGAGAGAGAGACAGTCAGCGAGAGAGGGAACACAAGCAGGGAGAGTGGGAGAGGAAGAAGCAGGCTCCCAGTGGAGGACCCTGATGTGGGGCTCGATCCCAGGACTCTGGGATCATGCCCTGAGCCGGAGGCAGATGCTTAACGACTGCGCCACCCAGGCGCCCCAGTGATGCATTTGTTATACCAAAGGATAATGCAACTTCTTTGTGACTCTAGGTGATATAGTATCTTGGAGAGCTAAGTTAATTGTTGTTTAATAAGGGAAAGAAGCTTTCCAGAAAGTCTACCAGCTACACAGCAAAGTAGGTCCTCCTTCATGCTGATGTTTTTTAAAAGGAGATTCATTTTAATTCCCTCAAGGCAATGGAATAAAGTATACTAACCAAAGGCCCTCAAGTTCGGAAATTAATCTTGATTCTCTACCACAATGAGTCTGAAGTGCCAGGAATATAACATCAGCTTCCTGGCTTTTTCTGTGCTTCTGTGACAGACTGCAGAGCACCAATTAAACTGATTACTAAGTTTATAAATATGAAAAAAATGGTTATAAAGTAAACATGAATATTTGCAAGCTCAGCCATATCAATTGGTTGAAACCTTGCAAATACACCATTGTCTGGACCTTTACCCACGTTGTTTTGTTTGCTTAAAAGGTACTTCCCTTTTTGCCTGGAAAACTCCTACTCAACTTCTAAGACCAAACTTGACGTTCTCATCATCAGTCAGCATTAAGGAATCCCATCCTTAGTGTCCATATTACTTTGTCCTGCCTCTCTAATTGTAATTATCATTTCTATAGTGGCCATGGGCCTTAGTTTACAAACTCAGAAGTGTGACAAGTAGGATACTTTTTATTTCCTATACAACAACTTAATGTCTTACTCCAACTCTCCATCACACAGACTGGTAGAAAATCCCTTCTTAAGCATAATTGTGGCTTGTTCTCCTTCCCAAGGGGCATCAGAATCCTACAGGCAAATGCTCCATTTGGAAAGAGAAGAAAATACTTCTCTTACCAGTCTACCATTGTTCCCACTGAGGAATGTTCTCTCTCTGCTTCTGGGCCACTCATGAAGTTCTAGAATTTGTGGCAAGTCTGGAAACCTGAGTGCCTCAGGTCCCCCCTTCCTAGGCTGCTGGGTGACCCTCTCTTGGGAAGATCCCCTCAGGGTCTCTCCTTACCCCATGATGACAAATCCCATAGGGATCCCATGGCTTGGGGCTCACAGGCTTTTCTTTCTGGTAAAGAAAAATCTCTTCTCTTTACTGTGTCCCTTCTCAAAAACTCTCCCTTTCTCCTTCTGTAGCGCAACCAGTGTAAGCTCATTTACACATTTGGGCTTTTATAGAAGATAAGACTGTTACCAATATGAACATGGTGATAGTACAGAAAAGAAGCTTTCTCCTCTGTTCTTACTCAAATTAACAAAGAGAATGAAATATACAATCTCTAATTTCAGTGAAAACATGAGAGAGTGAAATTCTGCCCAAAGCAGATAACACAGGAACTTGAAGGGCCAAGCAGTGGCAAATTTTAGAAAGTGCCACAAAAATCCACTTGCAAAGAGTGCACACCCTCCTAAGAAGTAAAAATGCTATATTTTAAAATTTATTACCACTAGAGCAGGCACGTATATGAAGCCTAGCAGATAAAGAGGAAGGCTGAGATCAAGCAGAGGCTGTGTAGGGAATGTCACTTCCACTAAGCTTCGAAACATTTCCACAAATAATTTGCCAAAGAAAATGGATGGTTCACCGTAAAATCAAATCTAAGCCTTAAATAAAAATAAAGAAGCACTGAGGAGTAATAACAGATGGCAGACATAGAGTACAAGGCCTTCAGACACTGGAATTGTTGATGCACATTATAAAAACATCTATAGTACTATATTTAAAAATAAGCCACACGCTTGAAAATATCTGCCTAAATGGAAAATATAAAATTAACCTAGCATATTGAAAAACACCAACAAAATAAGCCTTGTAGAAATTTAAAAATACGGTGCCTAAAATTTAAATCTCAGTGTCTGGGTTTAACAGCAAAGTAGGCTCAGGTGAAAAGAGAATTCGTTAACTGGAGTATAGGCCAGAAGGAATTTCTGGGATGTAGCAGAGAAGAACAAAGAGGTGATATGTATGAATGAGAGGTTAGTAGACTTTGACAATAAAATAAGTTCTAATATGTCTAATTAAATTTCTAAAGAGAACACAAATAATGTGATGGAAGCAATACTTGGAGAGATAATGGTTGATAAGTTTCCAGAAAAGTTGAAAGATACCATTTCACAGATACCTCACCTTCCAGAAGACCAATAAATCTTAAACAGACTACATGAAAAGAAATCCGCATCTAAGAAAAAATGGTAAAAACTGCCTACTACCAGAAACATTCAGAACATTCAACAAGCAGCCTGAGAGTAAAGTTGACCTTTGAAGAAACAGAAGGTAAACTCACAGATGATGTCTCAAGAGCAACAAAGCAAAGCAGAGAGTGGAAGTATATCCTCAGAATTTTGAAAAATTATAATGGCAATCTAGAAGTCTCTACCCAGGGAAAATATATTTCCAGAATGAGGGCAAAATGAGGATATTTTCAAACACAAAACACACACACACACATTTTAAGAGCTGGCCACTAGTTCTTCTCTAAGGGAACTTCTAAAGCAGGTATTTGAGGCAGAAGAAACGTGACCCTACATGGAAGGACTGACATGTTAGGAGGAATGATGATGGTTGGTCCTAGGAAGTGGCTAATATGTAGGCAAATCTAAAATAACACTGCATGCGTATGGTGATACTGAGTTCAAAATAAAATGAGATACAATTTAAATTGGAAACAATATGTAATATGTAAGTCTATATGTGGGGAGGGGAAAAGCCCTTGTATTATCTAGAAGGAAGATAAAGGTATTAGATTAAATATGTGTGTTTGAACTTTTAAACAAGTATATGTGAGATTAAAAGTTTTAATATACCAGGAAGATATTATAATTTTAAATTAGTATATCCCTAATAATATAGACTCAAATTATATGAAACAAAAATAAACATAAGCACAAGTATATATATATATATATATATATATATATATATATATATATATATATTAGCATCAGGAGATTTTTAGCACACACCTCTCCTGGTAATTGAGAGAATAAGTAGGGAAAAAAAGATACAAAGGATTTAAGTGACACAATTAGCAAAAGACCTAATAGACAAATACAAAACGCTGCATCCAACAAATGCCAAATGCACACTGTCTTCAGATATACATAGAAGATCATAGAAGATCATAAATGCTGAGCTTGTGTTGGGCCATAAAACAACAATAAAACTGAATGAACCACACATCAATAACATGGATGAATTTCATAAACATAATGAGCAAAATAAACAAGAAACACAAATATATAAATGCAATCCCATTTCAAAAACCAGCACATATTTCATATGTAATGTTTAATTCATATATATATATATATATATATAGTTGTTTTTATAAAAGTCTGGAAATTACTACCAAAAAGTCAGGAAAAATGGTGGGGGCTAGTCCAGGAGGGGCTTCCAGACAACTGGCAGCGTTCTTTTTATGGACCTTTTTTATGATGGTTGCATGAATGTTGATTTTATAATCACTCTTTACAAGGTTCGTATGTGCTTTTGTGATAAAATATGCATAACATAGAATTTACCATGTTAACCATTTTTAGATGTACAGTTCAGTGGCATTAAGCACATTCGCAATGTCATACAACCAACACTGTTATTCATTTCTAGAACTTTTTTTATCACTGCAAATAAAAACTCTGTACCCATTTTTGAACTTATAAGTAAAATAGGCAGTTATTTTTACAGGCAAATGGGTTTATTCAGGAATAGCAGAGAAGTTGCAGTTGAGGACATGCAAGCTATGGCAAGTCATAAGAAAGTGGGGAAATCAAAGGAGAAGAAGATTACTTTATAGAGAAAAGGAGAAATCTGGGCCCCGCTGCTTTGAATGAAATCCACTGGAGGGAAGTGAGAGTTCAGGGTAGTGAAGGTTTCTCATTGGCTGAGTTGTGCTATTTTCTTATTGGCTGAGCTTGTCGCTGGGTCAGGAGAAATTCTCCCTTCCTCCTTTTGAAGTAATAAAGTAGGTTTCTTCCTTGCTGGTAATGCAAGGTACATCTCTTCCTGCTGGGGTCTGCAATGGACAAGGGGTAGAATATGAGAGTTCCTGCTTCTGGCCTCTTAGCTCCATTTTAAATGAGGTTTCCTTTATTCAATTTCCCACCGTTAAGTAATCTTTCCCCGTTCCTCCCTTCCCCCAGCTCCTGGTACCTCTGGTCTACTTTCTGTCTCTGTGAATTTGCCTATTCTGGACAGACAAGAGATTAGTTAAAAATGTTTAAATAGTTGCCAATAGCAGGACAGAGGTAGGGTTGGAAAGAATGGAAGATGAGGGTAGGAAAGTCTTTTCATGCTATTTGATTGTGTTGAATCACCGAATTTATAGCCTATTTAAAAAGTTAAGAATGAATAAAGAAATGAATGATTAAAAATGAATAGGGAGTATCCTAACTACTCACATAGACAAAGGCTAGATTCTTGGAGAACTTCAATCTTCCTCCGTCCCAAACTTCTGGGGGCCGAGATTTACCTACTCTGACCTGCTGCTCGAAAGGAGGGGAGGGAGAGGGAGTAAATGAAAGTAGTCGGGAATTAATAGCTCACAACTGTTCCTGTGGTATTAGTCTATTCCTCCCACTTGACAATGAATTCCTTGGGAGCAGAAATTCTCATCTTCATCTCTGTGTCCTTAAGCACAGTGACTGGGTCAACGCAGGCACAATAAAATCATTATTTCCTTATTACAAGTTAAATATATTTAGGAATAACGGAGATTAATAAGAAGGGTAAGAAAATTGAAATACTTTAGAAAATCCATCTTGTTTTCTTTTTCTCCAATAGTTTTTGTGATTCTGTTTTAGCCCAATAAGATATTCTTAGAAAAGAGATTTTAGAAGTATCTTGCTTAGCCACGTGTCACAGTTAATAGAAAGGGACAGGTTCCTCAGAAAGACTCAGGAGGCTAAGAATGTATCTTGAAGTGACAATTCCAGAAGTTGAGGGTCAGAGTGTACTGAGAACATGCAAGGATTTCCTTAGAATATTCGGAAACTTTAAAATTGGTTGGTGAAAGTCTTGCAATATCTTTCCTGAGGTATTTGGCCAACACAGAATCCACGAAAACACAATCTAATTTCTTGAAATGACACACATATTAGTAATATTACTATGCTATACTATACAATATACTGAATAGTATATTGAGGAAAAAAGACTCAGGGTAAGCCCATAAAGTGTCCATTCCCCTTAAAAATAAAACTGTCAGTTATTTAACATCAAAATGGGTTTGTTTGGAGAAAGCAGAGATTTCCAATTTGGGACAAGCAAGCTACAGCAAAACCATAGGCAAGTCAACAGAAAAAGGAGAACACTCTTCTATGGAGAAAAGGGGGTGTGGGCAGTGATGAGGGCTCTTATACACAAAAAGTCCATTGGAGTAACCTGGGAGTTTGAAATGTAATGGTTTTTCGGCGGCTGAGTTATGACATTCTCTCATGGGCTCTATTGCCCAGGGAGAAGGAAACCTTTCTTCTTCCTGGAAGCTAGTGTGGACTCACCAAGTACCTCTCTTCCTGTTGGGTCTGCCTTGGCACGGGAGTGGTAGGGTGTTAGAGCTCCCCCTGCTGGCCTCCTGGCTCCATTTTAAATGAGGTTTCCTTTCATTAAATTTTGCAAAACTTTCCGAGTTATTTTACTACCAATCTCCCCATTGTCATAATTTTTTTGACTCTCTAATTTATTTTACTGCTAATCTCCCTGTCAGAATTGATGATTCTTGGCTTCCTTAATTTTAGCAATAAAATTGGTGGTTGTTGAGAAGTCAGCTTTAAGCATGACACAGTCATTTGAATGTTTCACAGATATTTATAATTTCAGCAGATTGCCTAACTTAAAAATTTCTCCCCCTTTTACTTGAGTTTTGTGGTATGACGAAGGATGGTGTGTTAAATTCCTAGAGCCCTTTGTTAATACTTAGTGGGTTTGGGCTGCCCAGCACCCATTTTCCCTTTCTAAGACACCCATTCTAATTTTAAGGAATTAGCTCTTCTTAACACCCACGGATCATAGGCCTCATGCCCCTGTGTTTCCCTCAGCTGGGCTCAAGCTTGTGACCCAAGCAAAGCTAATGCTTGGACTTTGAATCTTCAGTTGCCAAAGAGACCAGAAACTGTTGGGATTTCAGCCCAAGGCGGCCAAGACTCCCCAGGACCAGAGAACTTGTGGTGGAGTGTCTGCTTGAGCAGAGCCAGCTGCCTGGGTCCCTCCACCACTCCCAGGCTGGTCTCTTCAAATAAATTCCCACAACCAATTAAGTGTCCAGCATGGGTTCCTCTTTCTCTGCAACTGAAGTATTCTAAAAAATACACCCAACTTATTATTATTATTATTAGGGGTTTTTTTTGATGCAGTGTTCATTGATTCATTTTTCCTTTCTTTATTTTTCTTCTACCTTGAGCTCTTTTCTGTAGGTCAACTCCTCACTCCAAGACTTGCAATTGCTGGTTCCTCCTCCCATCCCCTTCATTTAACTTGGGCCATTAATGAGTATGCTGGCGAAGACAATGCTTTAGAATCAAAACCCTTAGACAAAAGAGGTAGTGGTTTTTGGCTTGTTATTTTGTATTACCTTGATGATGCTGTAGACATAGACAAAGACCATTCAAAGGAGAAAAGTAAAGTCTGTTTATTCAGAGCTTCCTATAGCAAGAGAGCCAGCCACCTTGCTTGCCTTTGGCAGAGACAATGGAGAGGTGGAGCTTTAAGGTGGAAAAAAGGGAAGCTTCAGGTTTGCCCTGACTGGGGACTGTTGACCTGGGGAAGCGGCAGGGGGCTCACTAGAAGCTCACATTCTATGCCACTGGTTAGGGATGTGGTTATTGGGCTTTTCCTGGTTGCAAGAAGGGACAAAAATTAAGGAAGCTGGTGGTCATTGATCAAGTCCTGACCGTTTGTGGCCATTGCTGCGTACTGGTGGTTGGCTTCAGGGCTGGCTGCTGGGGGGGGGGGGTGTGGTTCTGAGTCTGAGTTCTCCTGTCATATATATACTCTGCCTATTGTCTGATTGTTTATCCAGTCTCTCAATTAGTGCTTGAGTTTGTGTTTTAGGTTTTATTTATATTTAAGACACTTCCTAGCTGCTGTTATGTCCCAAACTTTCATTTCCATATCCAACGCAAAAGAAAGGAAATGCTAAGAAATAAAATTCTTTGCCCCAAGTCACCCCCTGAAAAACAGAAGTTCTAGTTTCTGATCACATGATATTTTCTGTTTTGTTTTAATGCATGAAGATTTTCTTTCAGTTTCCCTCTGTGATATCTAAATGCAGGTGGTCAGAGCCTGCCCATAAAGAGATTTTTAAATTCCTTTTGAATCACATCTTCTGCCTCTGAATACATTTTTAAAAAAGAGTCTGCAAGAGAGCCCGAGTCAGAGTTTTCTTCCCTGTGTGATTCTGATCAAGATATTATTCCCAAACGTCACTGTACATCAGAATAAGCCAGGAAGGTTGTTTTAAATGCAGACCCCCCGGGGCTCACCACAGACTTCATGCACCAGACTGTCTGGAGGGGGGATCGGAGCTTTTTTTGATGCTTTGCTTGTTTGTGTACAAGAAGCGCCTGGAGTGATTCTTAATGCCGTCTGGCAGGTACTAAGGACCGGGCTGGCGCTTGGAAAGCACTGAATTAGGAATTCCACCACTACATGTTGCTGAGACGGAGGCTGTCACATCATTTATCCGTTTTTTTAAATGTTGTGTTTGACAGCGTGCGCACATTTCCATTTGCGTTTTCTGAGGTTTAGCGATTCTGAGGCTCAGGTGATTTTCCGACGGGCCCCTGTGGTATCTTTTTCATTCTATTTGGAGGTAGGGACAGGTTAAGGCAGGCCATATCGGTCCGGCTGTTACTTTTGGCCTTGAACACCTTGCCAAATTTCCTGAACCCAGAGCAAATGTGAAGAACAAGTCTTCCCAATGTTACAAAGTTCAAGAGCGAGCAGCCAGCACCGCAGAATCCTAACGTGACTACGTGTAACATCTCACAGTTAATTTAACGAAAGGAGTGGCTCTATCAATTTAACCACAGTGCTTAAAATAGCTCACTCTAGATTCTTTTCAAGCCTGGCAGTACAAAAAGACAGAAAAAGTTCCATACTGTGTCAGACAGTAAGTCACCTGCCTCTTCCAGAGTTGTTCTTGACTGCATGGTAATTAGAATTCCCTTCCAAATACTCCTGACAGAGCTTCACACAGACAGAGCGAAATGAAACCCAGCCAGGTGGGGACTCTCTTCCCCTTGGAGGTTTGCCTCCGAGCGACGCACTCCCAGGGCCTCTGGACCTTCCAGAGGATTGCCGACTGTAAAGAAACTCACCTCCTGTGGGTGTCAGCTTTTCAGTGGTTTCCCTGACTGTCACAGGCCACGGATTCTAGAAATACCACCGGTCTTTTCAGGATGCCCATGGTGACCTCTTAGCCTCCTGAGCCCCAGATGCTAGTGCCCTGAGGAACAGTGTCAGCAAAGGATGCGCCTCAGCCAGCCAGCCAGCCAAACACTCCTTCAACGTGGCTCTGTGTATTCGTCCAATCGTTCTTCGTGCAACAGGCCTCACAGGGTTGGTTTCAGGGCGGTGCTCCTGAGCTGGATCTGGGAACACGAGTGGGGCCTGGTCCTGCCCCAAGTTGCTCAGAGTGTATCGGGGGTTTGGGTCACACACGCTGGTAGCATGATGTACGTATTCTGATGGGAGGTGACATCAAGCTGCCTGCAGAGATGTCACCCTGCACCTGTGATGGCAAAGGGTGTTGGGCTGAGGAACCCTCTCTACAAGAGTCCAGGGTTCTCCATCACAGTGCGACACCTGCTCTCTCAATCTGGGCCTTTAACTAATCACAGACTCAAATAACAGTGTGAACGTGGTTACTTGGTTTTTACAAATTGGAGCGGACTGAGTCACTCACTGGCATTTAGGTTATTACACAGCAGGCCCTGTTCTAAAAGATTTGCCTGAAGTATCTTATTTCACATATTTTCCAAGAGACGTACGCTGTTGCCTAAAGTAAAGAGGACAACAAGGCACAGATTAAGGAACTTATCCAGCCAATACTGCCGTGGGCTGGCATAGATCTGGGATTCAAAGCCAGGCCATTTGCTTCCAGTGCCTGAGCCCTGGACGACTCCACTCCCTGGAGGTACGTGACTTCCCATGGGCTACAGACCCAATGGTTTCATCTTTTATTCCAGGCAGTCTTGCCCCATCTTCCTCTTTAGTGATCTTGAACTAATTTTCTATGTTTTGTCCTGAGGCCAATGTGAGCTAAATCCTTCTTGAACATGTTGTGTCTTTTCTTTCTTGTGCCAGGCAAGTTCCTCCAATCAACATGTGAAGCTCCCTCTTTCATCTTTAAACTCCATATTTTCAAATCACACCTGTCTTTCAAAATCTGACTTTCTGTCTTAATATCCCTTCAAGTGAAGCATTCAGTGTCCCTGGATATATCTAGCATTTAAAACATTGGCCTTCAGTTTTCCCTGTAAATCTTCAGATGAATCATATTATATAAAGCAGGGCGATTGCAGAAATATGGACATTTTTCCTTAAAGCTGATGTAAAGAACTATCACACAGAGTTAAAAAAAAAAAAAAAAACTCGATCAAATGTTTGAGGAAAGTAAGCCATTTCAACTTGCATTCTATCGTGATGTGATCTTTAGCATAAAGTGCTAAATGTCATCTTTTTAAGCAATAGTGATCTTTATCACCAGTGCATGTTAGCATAGGTGGTACAAAACATAACTGACATTTCTGAAAAACTATATAGAAGTACCTGAAACTCCCAATGTAACCATATTAAATGTTGCCACAAAGAGAAAGAATAGATTTTGGGAAATCACCTTTTTAGCATACTCTCTAAAATCTTTGCACTTGTTAAAGTTGTGTTTCTTCTCTTAGGATTTCAAGTTTCCTTAATATTTCCCTTAACATTAAATTGGATCTTGATTAATTCTTTTAAAAGCTACTCTTTTTACAAATTCTTTTAAAGATTTATTTATTTATTTGAGAGAGAGAGAGAGACAGCGGGAGGAGGGGCAGAGGAAGAGAGAGAGAAACAGAGCTCCTGTGAGCTGCACTTGGGGCTCTATCCCAAGACTCAGAGATCATGACCTGAGCCGAAATCAAGAATCAGTCCCTGACTGAGCCACCCTTGGCACCCCCAAAACTACCCTGAATATAGCATTGTAGAGTTACCGTTAGATGACAAGAAAGGTATTTTGAGATTTATAGGTCAAAAAAAATAATCTTTGTAATTAACAAGTATCTCTTTCCTCCTATAAATTATTCGAATGAATTAAATCATGACCAAGCTATTAATCACATTGTTAACATTTCTTAATAAAAATACATGCCTCTAACTACTCAAATCCTATCCAGCAGTGTGGCTTTTGTGGGCAGAAAGAGCAATGGTTAGGGCTTTAATACCAGCTTGACCACTTTCCATTTGGAGGACACCAGCCAAGCGAGTTGTCTTTCCCCCATCTCCTCATCTGCAGAATGGGGATAATAATCACACTCATCATATAGAACAGTGACTGCCATACAGTAAGCACCCAATACCTGGTAACTATTATGACTATGTATATTACGCAGGGAGTCTTTTTTCCAATAGGATATTTTTCTCTGTTGTAATGAATTGGACACCTGCTGAGGTGAAATAACCTGAATATATGAATTTTTCTTTCATCTTCTTAAAAAATATTTTATTTATTTATTTGAGACAGAGAGTGAGTGAGATCGAGAGCACAAGCCAGAGGAGGGGCAGAGGGAGAAGAAGGAGCAGACTCCTTGCTGAGCCCAGTGTAGGACCCCATCCTAGAGCTCTGGGATCATGACCTGAGTTGAAGGTAGATACTTAACCGACTGAGTCACCCAGGCACCCATTTTCTTTCATCTTCTTAAGCAATTACTGAGGTTTATTCTTCCACAGGCTCAAAGCAGTTAATTGTCCTAAGGAAGAACACAGTGAGCCCCACATTGGCTGCTCTGTTCCTTCAGATGGCAATGATTGTGTGAATTTGTTTGTTTCCCCTGTTTGAGGAGATTGGGGAGGCAGTGGGGAGTCTGCTCAGTCTCCCCACCTTAATCCAGGTTCTCCAGCATCACAGATAGAAACTGCCTGATGTACAAGCACATTCACATACTCAGAAAGTCGTTGATCACCACTTGTGTGTTCATTCATGGGGAAAGACATTCCAAATGCTGTTAGGATATGAAGTTAAACAAGGTTCGGAAAAGCCATCCGGCCCTGTTTTATCTGGATCCTGCTGCTTTCCCTCACTTCACTTCATCCTTACCACTTGTTTCTGGGGCTCTAAAAATGTGCTTGCCTCGTATAGCCAGGGAAGTCTTGTGTCTGGATTGACCACCCCATCAGAGACTCACAACCGAAACCACTGGGATGTCATTGACGGCTCACCCCCCGCCAAAGTGCAATACCTCTGCAAAATGCACTCAGTGAGATGCTACAAGTTAGACCCCCGTCATCTTTTTTAAAGATTTTATTTATTTATTTATTTATTTATTTATTTATTTATTTATTTATTTATTTATTTATAAGAGAGAGGGAGAGAAGAGAGAGAGAGAGAGAGAGTGAGCACACAAGCAGGGAGAGCGGCAGGCAGAGGCAGAAGCAGGGAGCCAATGTGGGACTGGATCCCAGGACCCTGGGATCATGACCTGAGCTGAAGACAGGTGCTTAATTGACTGAGCCACCCAGGTGTCCCTAGATCTCCATTAAAGTATGATGATTTTAAGCAGGGGGCATGGTTTCAACAATGGCCTACAACCTGTTTTGCGTGGCCTGAAAGCGAAGAACAGTTCTTAGACTTTTTAAAAGGGCAGTTAAACAAACAAATAAATAAATAAAAACAAATGAAGACTATGTGATAGAGACCATACATGGCCTGTGAAGTTTAAAAGACTTGCTTTCTGGCTCCTTCCAGAAAAAGCTTGCCGACTCCTGATTTGAAGTTTCAAGAACAAGTACAAATGAGTACATGATTTTAATTTAAAATAAGCTTAAGAAAAGTAATAAGGAGATAGTGCGGTCCAGTGGTAGAGCTGAGAGCCCCAGAGTGACCTCACCCGGGTCGTGTTATGAACCTGCTCGGGGTCTCCGACCAGGCATGTCACCTATCCAGACAGCATCTTAAAACAGCTAGAAACAATCTATTTTCAAATGTGAATATGTTATTTCTGATTCTTTTTTAATTCCCTGAGCTTCCTCTAACCTGCTTTGCCTGAGGTTTCTTGAAATGTGTAACCATTCACCCTGATATATTCATCTGAAAATAACACAGTGAAAGTGATTCATTAATGATATTGATTCTGGTCATCTCTGAACATTATTTAGAATCTCTATGAATACTCAGACTTTTGAGAATAAACAAATGTTTTCTGTAAATCACCCATAGGACAGAGCACCAACCAAATTATATCTTTCTTTAAATATTCCAAATTATACAGTTTCCAAGTTTTTATAAATACATTTAATTAGAATGGCATTAAATGCCAAGAATGAAATGAGGAAATATCTTCTCCATTCATATTCCCAGATTCATTTCTTTTCAAGGGCTGCCCTTTCACACACTTTATGTTTCTATGCTTCGCACTACAAATGGATTCAAATGACAAGAATCTGCATTCTGTGACAACCAGGTACACATTCATCAAAGCACATAGACTCTGACCACATTGCTGCTGACCGTGCATATTTGAGGGACCAGGGAATTTTGAAAGGATATGAAAAAATCCGCAGAGAAAATGATAAATAAAGAATTAATTTGTGAATTAATGGACAAAATCTATAGTAAGAAGAGAACAATTACAATTAAGGAATATGAGTTAGGAATATAACTTATTTTTTAAAAATCTACCTTAAAATTTATCAGTTTTATGTCATATTACTACTCATAAAATACAGATTATTTTCCCTGAATTCATCAGAAGTCTCTTGGTTTTATCTAACAATTGTGGTATAGATTGGTAATGTCTGTTTGTTTGTTTTTGCAAACTCACCTCCAACTTATGTGGGAGAATCTGCTATCTCTGCTGTCCCACTGACCGACAAGCTCTAGTGTCTCATCTGCTGAGGACAAGCTACACTTTTCAGGCAACTCAAAAAATTCCATTTCGTCTCTGAGATGGTTGGGTTGGTGTGAACAATGTTGTCTCTGACACTCAAGACTTATTTTTTAAAGAGTCAGATTCATCTATCTATCTATCTATCTATCTATCTATCTATCTATCTATCATCTATCTATCTATCATCTATCATCATCTATTTATTTATTTTGGCATTGTCTTTTACAGAACAGAACAGAAGCTTTTAATTTTAACCAATTCCAAATTACCAATTCATTCTTTCACAGATCATGCCTCTTGTATTGCATCTAAAAAGACATGATCAAACCCAAGGTCATCTATATTTTCTCCTTTTTTATCTTCTAGGAGTTTTATAAACTTATGTTTTACAGTTAGGTTCATGATCCATTCTGAATTCATTTTTTGTGTTGGGTGTCAGGTCTGTATCTAGATTCATTTCTTTGCACCATTTCTTGAAAAGACTACCTTTTCTAAATTTACTTTTGTGGGTGGAGTGTACAATTTGACGAATTTTGACAAATGTATATAGTTGTGTAAATACTACCATGACTGAAATATAGAGTATTTCTATCATTGCAAAATGTTCCCTGCGTCCCTTTGGAGTCGATCTCTACCACTACTTTCAACACCTGAAAATTTCTGTCCATATAGTTTTGCTTTTTGGAGAGTGTCTTATAAGTGGAATCATAATGTGAAGCTTTTGTGTCTGGTTCACCTAGTATAACGCTTTTGAGATTCATTCATATGGTTGTATGTATCATAGTTACTTGGTTTTCTCTGTTAACTCATATTCCATTGAATAGAAGTACCACGATTTGTTTATGCATTCACCAGTTGATGAACATTTGGGTTGTTTTCAGTTTGAGACTATTCTTAATAAAGATCTTCTAAACATCTGTACACAGGTCTTTGTGTGGGGATCTCATTTTTCTTGGGTTAATCTCTAGGGGTGGGATTGCTTGGTCATATAACTACCTATTTAACATACAAGGAATTACTAAACTGTTTTCAAGTGTGGCTGGACCATTTTGTCTTCTCCTTACTTGTGTATGAGAATTCAACTCACTCCACCTTCTTGCTACCACTTGGTACTGTCAAGTTTTATATTTTAATCATTCTAGTGTGTGTAGTGGTATCTCAACATGTTTTAATCTGCATTTCCTTAGAAAGAAATGATAATAAACATCTTTTCAGATGTTAATATTTCATCTAGATCTCTTCTTTGGTGGTGTGTCTGTTCGAATACTTCTATGTTCTCATTAGGTTGAGAGTCATTTAAAATACTTTTCCTCATTTTCCTAAAGTTGACCAAGACCAGGATGTATTTCTCTCTCTACATCTAGGATATTTCTTATGAGCTTAAAATTGGGAATACTCTTTCCTCCCTCTACCTCCACTCCCCCCCCCCGCCCCCACCGGGATTACAGAAAACTGGAAGGCTCCTTGGTAATGTGGTTGGTAATATGAAGACCTGTATTCCTAGTCCCATTACATCCAGAGTGGTGTATTTTCCATTCTTTACATAATCCTTCCTCAGTGAGCAAGGATTATTCACCCCCTTGGTGGGTGATATGTTGAGAGAATGACATTCTCTGCTTCCTGTTAGGAGGTCCGGCTTCCCAGTGGACAGTTTCTCTCCCTTTCTTGTCTACACATGGGCTCAATTTTTTTTTGCTGCCTTCCCTGTAGGATGGAAAATAGGGACCCGGCCTGGAGTCTGCCTTATAGAAACCGCTCTCGCCTCTCCTTTCTCAGTCCCTGCTCTCTTGACTCAGTAATGAGAGACAGACAGCAATTGATTATCTTGGCAGCTGGCTCGGAAGGGGCTGCATTGTAGCCCAGAGGCCCCATGGGTGAGTCTCAGGTTCCTATCTCATGCTGGCACCATAGCTAAGGCATATTGTTCGTTCCATTTTACCAAGTGTAAAGCTCCTATCTGATATCTGAGTCTTCTTCTCATTTTATTTGGAACACACTGGGGGGAGAGGTGTGACTGTGTTACTGGATCCCGATCATCTCGATATACAGTATTAAGTGCATGCACTGTTTATGGGGTGTCTTCCTTGCTCCCTCCCTTGCAGTGATTTTGTATATATTTACCAGGTACTGACCATGATCCAGGTATTGAAGCAATAGAGCTTTGGGAGTTTATGTGCCTGATTTTGGAAGATTAAAATATACTCATATGGGGAAAGGGAGGAAATCTCTATATTGCAGTTTCCTCAGAGCATCTTTCTTTATCTGTGTCACATCTATTTCCTTTACTCTGCCTTTGAGTAAAAATAGAAGATTTTTTTCAACCTTTCATCTCTTGAATGCTTAGTCTCTGCTACTTCTCAAAATGTATCCTTCACAAAAAGCAACCGAAAATATTGAATGTAAGGATAATTTTATCCAGAATCTTTTACCTTGATATAATGTTTGCAAACATTATCACCATTAGCTTTTCAGGTCTTACAGATGACACCCTTTTCTGTTGAGTACACTGTGGTTAGTTAGCACATTGCTAGCACCACAGTTATATGTGCTTTTAAACAATTGAGTTCATTTGAATGAACTGCTACAATTAGACATTAAAAATCTTCCAAATGAAATACTGAAAAAATTGATTACACTTGCCATTTGAAAAAAGTTAAGTTGGAATCTGTTTCCATTTTTGGTGTAACCTTTTCTCCTTCAAAATTTTTTCAACTTTGCAAGCCCTTCTAAATTAGAAGGCTAATGAATCATTAAGTCTGGAAGCCCTCCATGCTGACAGACATTCAACGACATTTACCCACCTGCCAGGAAGAGGTGGATTGTATGGGTTAAGGCAGCTGAAGACTCCACGGAAGCTCAAGAATGTAAGAGAACACAAGTTGTTGATGGTGGAAGAGGAAGAAGCCATCACCTCCTCGTCATGAGTTCAGCCATGACAGGGTGTTCTTCCTGGAGCAACAGGTGAGTTCCTTGAGAGACACTAAAAGATGTTCTTTGTGTATTAAACTGTGGAAATCCAACAGAAAGGAAGGGGCCATTTGAAAGAAGGTTGTGGTGTGCTTTGGATTCATGCAGTCTGTGTGTCTTCTGTGGATTTTAAAATTAAAACCAAGATTGTGTGCATGTGTGTTTTAACTTGGTAACATAGTTGATGGGCTGTTTTATGGAGCAGATGGTCAACACCATGGTATTTATTTGGCCCTGCTTCAGGATCTTTGAGTCATCTACTTGGAACTGCACCTGTGGTCTTCTCATGGCTGCAATCCTCTTCCTTACCAGATGCCAGCTGTAGGTCGCCTGCACACAAAAGGCTTCAGTGGCCACTTCTTTTTGCCCTTTCCTCTCATCCCCTGCCCAACGTCACTTCTTAAGCCCATCACCCTGCCACATATTCTTTGTCAATAGTACATATTGACTGGATTGTTTATTGGCTCGCTCTCCCACTATCACATGGACTTCAGAAAAGCAGTGGGTTTTGCCCTGTTTATCACAGAATCCTCAGGGCCTAGACTACAGCCTGGCACAGAGTAGGATCCCATAAATATGTGATGCAGGATTGCATACGAGGTGACTAGCAACTAAAGTTGATCAGACCAGATAGATTGTTCTCCAACTGGGATTTCTTTATCCTTAAATTATGGATAGCTTTTAACTGAGCCTAATATTTTATGAAGAAATAAAATGGGGCTAAATATTCCCATGGTTAAAAGCCTAAAGTAACAGCCTTTGTCAGGGCCCTCATTCTGAGACCCCTGTCAGTCTGCACCTGCCACTGCTGACCACCAGTCGTTGGCAAAACAGGAGACCAAGACTCCATGACAGAACCTTCACTGCATATAGAAATTTGGTCTGTTCTTTGTGTGGCCAGAAAAGATTTTCTTCTTCTGAGATGAGTGACAAAGCTGACAGGGAAGGGCCCCTCCATGGAGGTGGACTTAGTCCAGAGCGGTGTGGCAGATAGAGGCCTCTCTCATCTAGCTGTGACTGAGAAATGCTTTCTCAATTACGCCCCACTCCCATGCCCCCTCAGCCATGAGAGAGTGATTGTGAGTAGGATGTGCTCCTCCCTCAGAGTGCTGGAAGTCTCCTAAATGGCTGCAGGTTGTTTCATGGGCTGTTTGTCATCTAAAATGTAGGAAGCCTGAGAATTTCATGAAACAGAATGGACAGAGAACATGATGAGATTTCACCAGCCTCACAGCTCTCTGGTCAGAAATGTCTGCTTCAGTTCTGTTCCACTGAATCATCCTTCACGGGAGACAGTTCAGCAAACTGTGATCATTTGCTTTTCTTTTGTCTTCATGGCGTTGCATTTACTCCACATCTGTACTTGGATAGACACCTCCTAGGCCAGTTGGAAATACTTCTCATCCTTCCAGATATATGAGGAGAAGAGGTCCATTTCTTCCTTGTGCATATGTGATCTTCCCAGAACATTAGTATTTTTTTTTAAAGATTTTATTTATTCATTCAACAGAGATAGAGACAGCCAGCGAGAAAGGGAACACAAGCAGGGGGAGTGGGAGAGGAAGAAGCAGGCTCACAGCAGAAGAGCCTGATGTGGGGCTCGATCCCATAACGCCGGGATCATGCCCTGAGCTGAAGGCAGACGCTTAACCGCTGTGCCACCCAGGCGCCCCCAGAACATTAGTATTTTTGAAGTGATTTTTTTAAATTTGAAGTTTTATTTTCTAAATTGTGATGTTTTATCAACTTTTAAATACTATACAATGATCAGAACAGCAGGGCACAACATTAAGAAGTTGATGTTTTGTGGAAACATTCTAGTTAGAAAGATTTGACGATAGATATCACATTGTTACTAGTCTTTCTTACTGTCTTTGTCAATAAAGATTTTATGTAAACTAGAGCATTCATTTCTGAAGAAAACTGGGAGGACTCAGCATATCCTGGTTTTTTACTGGAGGATAATACCAATGTCATGATGAGCAGAATAGGCTTAATTCGGACGGGGAGCAAGTTGCTGGCGTGATAAAATAGAATATATCCCCAAGACAATAGTGATTAGAAGAAGGGGTAAATTGGATAAAATTTTTGAAAGCTCAATTATGAAAAGAAGTTTGATGTGTTCTGAGTGGTAAGGACGAAATATATAGCCAAGTAATGAAACAATTAACAACTAGCTGGAGGCCAAAACTCTGATGAATTTAACTAAAATAGTGAAGCATTAAAAATCTGTTTATCTAAGAACATCTTAAAATTAGTGACTAGGAGGGAAGTTTAGTTGCAAATGTATCTCTGTTGTGTATGTATGTGGTGAAAATTGTCAAGTAACTGAAAACTGTGACTTTGGGAAGTCAAGTTAAAAAAAAAGGTCATTTGACAGCAATCCAAACAATCAACTCAACAAAATATTCTTTCAAATGACTTCCAGGTAATTTTCAATATTGTGTGCAATGCTTGCAGCTACATCTTTTTATGAAAGAGGGGAAAATATATCCATGAAGACATTGCCATCCAAAATCCCTTTTATGAGTAGGAACTGGAAACCGGGGAATGGTTGTTAGGTTGCAAGACATTCCCCACTGTGAATAGGCTGATTTGCAAGATTCATTTTCCTAAACCAAGAGATTTCATATATATATATATATATATATATATATATATATATATATATATATATATATATATATATATATTTGTTTTGTTTTCCTGGAAGGTCCAATGTGATATTGAGATGTAGGTTGAGAGCTGAGTCTAATGCTGTGAAAAACATGGCCTCTAATGGGTTTGTAAAAGTCATGGTAATGAAGTCATGTTTACCTTTAAATAAGAATCAGATTCATGGGAGAGAATACAGAGCATTCAATCTGAATGCTCCAGTTATATCCATGTATGGGTTTGCAAAGTTACCTTTTCAATTTGCAGTCTGTATTATAAAAGCTACTTTGTTATTTTTATAATTCTTTCTTAAATTTCCAAAACTCCAAGGTTTTTGAGTGCTGGAACGCCTGTTAACAAAACATGTAATCTCTAATCAGAGAATACTGATCAGTTCTGTAGTAAGAATTCTTATACCATGTGAGTTCCAGAAATCCTCCTTCAGTGTGCTCTGGGCCAGACTTCCCTGCAACCACAGAAGGTTGGCTAGGCAGAATGAAGCAATGAACAAACGCTTAACTTCATTCTTTGTAAGGGAGTTATTCTTCCTAAAACTCACGGTGATGGTGCTAAGAATGAGCTGCTCTCAGCTCTATAACTTGTTGTCCAGGTGGCCTTGATAAATCATTACCTCTCTCCAAGACCGATGTTTTCCTCTACAAAATGTGACTAATATTGTCCATCTCTTTGAACTAATGGCAAGGATGAAATGAGATAATGTATGTAAAATTGTTCTTAAATATGAAAATAATAATAATAATAACGATAGTAACCATAAAATAGTTCATTTTTATTTCTTGATTTTGTCATGAGATCAGGTGCACCTCTCTCTGGGCATAGCTAGTGACAGCATTGGTTGACAATCAAAGGCTTTAGTAACTGTTCCTTTTTGGAGCACAAATGGTTAATATTGCTTTATTTTCAGCTCTACTCTTGATCACAAACATTTTGGTAACATCCAACAATAGGGATGCACACTGGGTAGCCTAAATTCAACTGCTTTATAGGGGACGGAAGTTCTGAGAACAAATTTTCTAAAGACTTATGACCACTGTTATGTTATCACCACAGTGGGGTCACCATGGGTGAGATGGAATTAGATGAAACTCTCTGTATTCTACAGATGATCAAGCTTTTATTTTTTTAAATAATGGGCTAAAACTGAGAGATCCAACTGTATGCAGTACATATAAATGTTTAATTGATCATAATGATACGATTAACAGTAGTCTGTTAATTATTCAATATATGGATTATTCCCAAATTATAAAAGCAGCCTTTAAAGTATTTAATAACTTTTTGCACAAAAGTGAAACTTCAATGACATTATCAGAATTTCTGGTCTTGAAATTGCAGGAATTAGGAAGGGTGTTAGAGTATATTTAGTATGTGACTCCAAATCTACACCATTGAAGATTTATTAAAGAGGGAATGTCTTCCTGGAGCTGATTACTACTAAAATTGTCCAGTCTTTGGCCACATTGCCAGATCTTTTAGGAGACATCTAGAATTAATGGACTCATCACTATTATCCTGGAGACACTTTGTCTTCTTGGGAGACATGATGACATGGAGTCACAGGCGGGGTGAATAATGATACTTCAGAACCATTTGGAATCCTCTGGTCCAGACGCAGTGAAAGCAATTGAGCCACTTACAAAAATCTGTGAATCTTCCTGGAAGTCGTGATGTCATCTCTGTTAACCAGCTCTGCAATTTTTAAAATCCACAATTGCACTGGAGCATTCCTGTAAAGGGGAGACAAAGGTGGCCTAATGGGTAGCTTTCTCTTTAGTGCATGTCTGAAGACCTGGACTATCTTTAATAATCCTTCAGGCTTGTTTTAGTTTCTTCCTGCAATGCAAAAGCCAAAGTGTCCAGATGGCTTGTTGCACTGGTAAGAAACTTAAGTCTTGTGAACCACTTAATGTCTAACAAATTGGCTTTCCCAGAGATTTTAATTAAAAAGGGGGGGGGGCTTAATTGGATAAAATAGTTAAATACATCTCGTCAACAAGTTTCTACAATCTGTCTATAAAAAACAACAGCAGCAACAGTAACGCCCATCACAGAGGGAACCCACTGCCGTCCTCTGCTCAACTTCTTTAAGTATCGCATAAACCAATAGAGGTTAATGCCACAAGTACAAAGCAAAGGACGAATGGCCGTATTTTCCGTCAGCATTCTGCAGAAAGGCAGAGGCCTCCGGCTGGACTCCTGGTGGCTGACTCCATGGAAACCAGACACACAATCTTCTCTTTGACTTGAGTGATTTCACCCACACTTTATCCTTTTTATTTTTTCATTGCTGGTGTCTGGGCAGGTGGACGTCTTTTGGTGAGTCACCTTTTATAATGCCTCAATTCTATGAAAAAAAATTCATGGAATTCAATTCCAAAAGCTCAAAGTGGTATTATTTAGTTATACTCACCTTCACAAATATTAACCAATCAAAGTCCTATAGATCGACAACGAGCAGCAGTTTCCTAATAGCAGTTAATATTAGTGGGTGAGCTCATTGCTCTTGTCACAAATATTCTATCCCACACCCAACTGCAGGGGGCATATCTTCAGAGCATTCTGCTCCCCCAGATACAAAATACCCCACAGACCTCCTTTGCTATCTTGTCTCACGAGTCTAGCACATGTTTTTAAAGGCTAGCCAATCACAAAATTGGTAAAGAAATCATTTTTGTTCAAATTGTTCTGATCAGAAACAATCAACTATGAACAGTAACTGCACTGCCTGAAGGTTGATTGGTTGGTTGGCTGGGGGTGGGGGGAGAGGTCAGACTGACTAGGGTGTAAATATTAATTTTCCTACTTGTGATTGAACTTCAATTTCCTCATTTGGAAGATGAGTTTAATAGTCGCTGATTTTCAGGGCTAATAGGATTAAATGAAGCCTAGTTGTAACTACTTAGCATGATATTTGTTATATAGTATGCAGGGTATTCCAGAAGCTGAAACTGTGAATATACTTCAGTCTTTGCAGCCCTTCCATACTCTGCTGTAGATTGCATCAGGTGTGTGGGAGACCCAGCTGTGAGGCCTCACAGCCCTCAACCTCTTTTCACATAGAAAAGGAACGTATAAAACACAAGGTGAACTTTGACTGTCGCTGGAGGTTCTCTCCTAACAGAAATGGGGATCTGGTCAAAGAATTTTCTGTGGAGAAAGGACCAGAACATTTTATCAGGTAAAAAAAAAAAAGGGGGAAGGCAGAAACAGTGTCAGCTAGGTGTTAAAAGTAAGTCAACAGAGCTCTACATTTTATTCACCCCCCCTTTTGATATCCGCTTATGTGACATTTTCATAATTATTTTGAAAATGTGGCACTTTTCCAGTGTTAATATTGTATCGAAGTTCAATTTTCACATAATTCCAAGAGTGAAAAATTCTATGATGGTCTTACTCATAAGAGACAGCATGTATTATTCTAAAGTATAAGCCATTGTTAAAATTTTATATTTAATACTCTGTGCCCTGGATTGATGATACAAGTGACAAGTATTTAGTATAATCCAGTGATGAGTTACTTTATCATTAAGGGTGTTTACATAACTTTCACGTGTTCTTGTTTCTAAAATACATTAGAAGTACTTAGTTATGTTATTTGCCTATATTTGAGAAAAATTTTATAACCGAATTGAAAGAAAAATAAGTTTTGCCAGTTCTCTCAATCGCCTACATTTATGTATAAAATTGATTGTTAAGATGTATTAAGAAATTAGAATAGCCCAGGGCCTGTATGGTTTTTCCCCCCTGACATCAACAGGCTGTATATGGATTGACCTGATGAACAAAACACAGGGAGAAAATGAGTGCTGTTTTTTAAACAGAATTTCACTTAACACCCATTGTTTTTTTGGTTTATGTTTTTTAATCATCATACTCATTTTTCCAAATGGTAAGTCTTTGCATTTATTTTAATTAAGGATGTCAACAGGTCTCTGTTTTTTTCTTTTTTTTTTTTGTAAAGATTTTATTTATTTATTTGACAGAGATAGAAACAGCTAGCGAGAGAGGGAACACAAGCAGGAGGAGTGGGAGAAGAAGAAGCAGGCTCATAGTGGAGGAGCCTGATGTGGGGCTCGATCCCATAATGCCGGGATCACGCCCTGAGCCGAAGGCAGACGCCCAACCGCTGTGCCACCCAGGCACCCCTCTGTTTTTTTCTTGAATACACTCTTTCAGCTTTTAGAATAAAATGCTTTGCTTTTGAGTATTCTTTGCAAGTTTACAAAATACTTTCATACATATTAAAATTTTTAGGCCTGACAATAACCTTGAGTGTTGGGAATTAGCATAATTTAGTAGAAGAGAAAACTCAATCTTGGAGAGGTGAAGACCTGTCAAAGGTCATATACTTTGTAAGAGTTTGGGCTAGAAACTAAATCATGAATTCCATAGAGAATTATCAGTATTGAATTTTCTGTTAAGACATTTTTATCTCACACTAACAGAAACTAACAAAAAATACATTTTTTCTGGGGCACCTGGGTGGCTCAGTGTGTTAAGAGTCTGCCTTAGGCTTGGGTCATGATCCCAGGGTCCTGGATTGGAGCCCAGCATTGGGATCCCTGCTCAGCTGGGAGCCTGCTTCTACTTTTGCCTCTGCATGTCACTCCCCTGCTCTAGTGCTACCCTTGCTTGTGTTCTCTCCCCCTTTCTCTCTGTCAAATAAATAAATAAAATCTTTAAAAAAGTAAGAAAATAAACATGTACTAAAAAATATATATTTTTTCTGATGATAGTAAATCTCCTTCTTCCCAAATTTTTAGTGTTTTAATTAGACTTTCTCTTAAGACACAAGACAATAAATAGGATTTATCTATATGCTTTTTTCCCCCCACCTACAGAGAACTGGTGTAGAATATGGCTAAAAGTAAGGACTCTGACAAGAACACAAGGTGTGAATCCTGGCTCTACCACCTATGGACTGTGTGACCTTGGACAAGTGCTTGACTGCTCTGTGCCTCAATTTCCTTATTTGAAAAGTTGGGATGATAATGATGTTTATGAAACTAGATTAAATAGTTTAAAATTTACAAAATACTTGAAACTGTTCATAGCACAGTAGTAAGCATTCTATGTGTTACTAAATAGAACAATAGCATTTCCCATATTCTATGAATCCCTTTAAAATAGATTTGTACTCCATCCTTCTACAAAAATATTATTTTGAAGATCATTAATGAACATCAGTGACCAAGTCTATTAGGACTTTTTTTTTATCTATTCAAATTCTATTATCATTCAAATATTGGGTTATTTGTCTTTTTATTATTAATTGTAGGAGTTTTTTTTATAAAATGTATTTTGAATATGTATTCCTTAGGGGATATTTTCCTCCCAAGCAGTGAGTTGTCTTTTCACTTCCTTGATGGAGTGTCTTGAAGTGCAAAAGCATTTTATTTCTTATCGATTTTAAAATATTTGTTGATTTTTTTCCTCACTTGTATTTTTTGTGTCAAACCTCAGCAGGAATAGCTTAATCCAACATCATGAAGATTTATTCCTGTGTTTTAAGAGTCCTATATTTTAGATCTTACATGTAGGCTTGTGATCCTTTTTGAGTTAATTTTTATGTCTAGTGTGAAGCAGTTGCCCCAGTACCATTTGTTGAAGAAACTAGTCCTCTCCCACTGAATTTTCTTGACACTTTGGTTAAAAATCTCTGACCATAAATGCTAGAGTTTATTCCTGGGATCTGAGTTTTATTCCATATGTCCATCCTTATGCCAGGACCACACTGCCATGATTACTTAGCTTTGTAGCAACTTTTGGAATCAGGATTTGAAATTCTCACTTTGTACTTCTTTTTAAATTTTTTCCATGTAACTGATTATTTTTTATTGAGGTATAATTGACATACTATGTATTAGTTGCAAATGATTTGACACTGTATACATTGCAAATGGACACCATAATAAGTCCAGTTACCATCTGTCACCTTACAAAGTTATTACAATATTATTAACTATATTCCCCATGCTTCACATTACATTCCCATGATTTATACCTGGAAATTTGTACTTAATACTGTTCACCTATTTTGGATATTAACCCCTTATTGGATATATGATTTATAACCATATCCTTCCATTCAGTAGGTTGCTTTTTTTGTTTTGTTGACTTTTCCTTTGCTGTGCAGATGAGATTTCATTTGTTAATTTTGCATTTGTTTCCCTTGTCTTTGGACTCAGATCCAAAAAACAAAAGCAAAAACAAAAAAAAAAAAACCAAAACCAAAAACAAAACAAGACAAAAAAACAAAAACAAAAACCAAAAAACAAAACCATTGCTAAGACCAATGTCAAGAAGCTTATTGCCTATGTTTCTTCTAGGAATTTTATTGTTTCAGGTCTTACATTCAAGTATTTAATCCATTTTGAGTTAATTTTTTATAAGGTGTAAGATAGTTGTACAGTTTTGTTCTTTTGCATGTAGCTGTCCAGTTTTCTCAACACCATTTATTGAAGAGGCTGTCCTTTCCCTATTGCATATTTTTGCCTCCTTTGTCAAAAGTTAATTGACTAGATGCATGGGTTTATTTCTGAGATCTCTATTCTGTTTTGTTGATCAGTGTGTCTGTTTGTATGCCAACAGCATACCATCTTGATTGCTGTAGTTTTTGTAGTATAGTTTGAAATCAGGGAGCATGATACCTCCAGCTTTGTTCTTCTTTCTCAAGATTGCTTTGGCTATGTGGGGTCTTTTGTGGTTCCATATGAACTTTAGAATTATTTGTTCTAGTGCTGTGAAAATGTCATTAGAATTTTGATGGGGAATACATTGGATCTATATATTTTTTGAGGAGTATGGACATTTTAACAATATTAATTCATTTAATCCATAAACAGAATATCTTCCCATTTATTTGTTTCTACTTCAGTTTCTTTCATCAATGTCTTATTGCTTTCACCTCTTTGATTAAATTTATTCCTAGGTATTCTATTCTTTTTGGTGTGATTATAAGTGAGATTATTTTCTTGATTTCTCTTTCTGATAGTTCATTATTAGCATATAGAAACAAAACAACTTTTTGTGTATTAATTTTGTATCCTGCAACTTTAGTGAATTCATTTATTAGTTCTTACAGTTAGTGGAATCGAGGGTTTTCTATATACAATATTATGTCACCTGTGAATAGTGACAGTTTTACTTCTTTCTTTCAAATTTGTATAATTTTCTTTTTCTTGCCTAATTGCTGTGGCTAACACTTTTAGTACTAAGCTGAATAAAAGTAGGGACAGTGGCATCCTTGTTTTGTTCTTGAGTTCAGAAAAAAACAACTTCAGCTTTTCATTGTTGAGTATATTAGCTGTGGATTTGTCATATATGGCTTTTATTATGTTGAGATACATTCCCTCTATACCCATTTTATTAAGTTTTTATCATTAATTGTTAATAAATTTGTCAAGTGCTTTTTCCACATCTATTGAGATGATCACATGATTTTTATCCTTCATTTTATTAAAGTATATCATATTGATTGTTTTGTGGCTGTCGAGTCATCTTTCCATCCCTTGAATAAATCCCACTTGATCATAGTGTACGATCCTTTTAATGTATTGTTTGATTCAGTTTGCTCATATTTTGCTGGGGATTTTTACATCTATGTTTATCATGGATATTGGCCTGTAATTTTCTTTTTTCTTTTCTTTTCTTTTCTTCTTCTTTTCTTTTTTTCTTTTCCTTTCCTTTCTTTCCTTTCCTTCCCTTTCCTTTCCTTTCCTTTCCTTTCCTTTCCTTTCCTTTCCTTTCCTTTCCTGCCTTGCCTTTTTCCTTTCCTTTCCTTTCCTTTCCTTTCCTTTCCTTTCCTTTCCTTTCCTTTCCTTTCCTTTCCTTTCCTTTCCTTTCCTCCTTTCTCTTCAGTGTCAGTAATACAAGGATAGGAATCTCATTTAGCACCTACTTTCAGGCTAATTGAAAGCCAGATGCTCAATCAGCAGCTTTTAAAGTATGCAAATATATCCAGTCTTTATATTTATATGTAATATTTATATTTATATATCTACAGGGACTGTAATCATAATCCATGCTGGCCTTCAGAACAGAAGATCCAAAGATGCCCCCTGGGTGACAGTTGCAAAATTTGGGGGTCCAAATGAGTGTATAAGCTCTCCTCTGGGAAGTCTTGTTGAGCTGTATCAAGGCCAAGGGGTAAAACAAGGATTATTGCTCACATCACTGCTCACATTACCTGCTCACATTCCTTGGGAATGCCTCCTTCACCTCTAGATGCGTGGAAAATCTAAAGCTTGCCCTCAGGCTGAAGCTCCAGGCTAAGTAAATAAATATAATTATATATATATATATATATATATATATTTTTTTTTTTTTTTTTTTTTTACAGGAAGACTGGGGTTGTGTTTAAGTCCACTGTCTGTGCTATGCCTGAGTGTGGTGGCCTACTAAGAACTGTCATTCCAATTGTGACAATCCTGTGGAGCTCTGGAACACCACTTCTCTTGGCCACCAGAGCCAGGTGATCAAGGCGGTGTTCTCTGTATTTCACCTACCTGCTGGCTTTAGTAAGTTAGCTGGAGAATGTAGAGGGCAGTGGCATGCTTGATGGTTTCAGAAGGGTAGCAGGAAAATGCCCTTACTGCGCATGCCCGTGGCTCCAGTAATACCCCTGGAGATTGCTTTGCCTGTGCATACATGCCAGCTTTAGGCTGGGAGCAGAAGAATGCCTTGACCACTTGTGTTACCATCCCCTATGCCCTTTTGCTCTTGCTCACCCAGCCAGGGAGTGGGAGGCAGCCACTGCAACTGCCCTTGCTCTGCTTGCTTCAGCAAGCACTGTGATCACTCACTTCTGCCCATCCCAGCAAAGTGGTAGGAGTGTGCCACATCTGAAGTCTGGAGGGTGGGGTAGGGTTTTTTGGCAAGACCATGTCTCTGCCTCTCCTACCCATCTGGATGTGGCTATTCTTTCTTTTGTTGTGGAGAGTAGTTTATCTTGATTTCAGATCTTCTTCAGAGGGAAATGATGTATATGTAGCTGCAAATTGGGTATGTCTGGGAGGAAATGATTTCAGGAACTTCCTGTTCTGCCATCTTGGAACTCATGCCCTATTAGAAGTTTTCAGTCTTTATCTTCTTATTCCTCTATAAGCAATCCAAATACTATAGATCATCTACTCTTTCATGGAACAGTTTCTTTAGTTGGTACTACTTTTCACATGATTTTTATATTCTTTTGTTTGTCCTCCTACATTTCTTACATCTCCTCAGAGTTTCTATTTCTGTTCCTCAGCTAGAGGTATTCTTTTTGGTTAATTTTGTGTGTTCTGTCTTGGATATCCCACTCTCACCTCTGGGGAAATAAAGGCAAATCCATATATTTGACCCAGACTTCATTTCATGCTAAGATCTGTAGCTGCCTATTGAAAAGGTTCACTGATATTCTGCCAACATCTTGAGCCTACCATATATCTCTATCTCCATCTGTCTATCTGGTATCTATCTATAATATGTCTATCTAATCTTTGCATTATAGATTTGTTTCTCTGCATGTCTTCCTTACATTTATTAATTGTATTAACACATACAGACTTTTGCTCTGGATTTTCTCATCTTTAAAAATGAAGAACTGAAACTTAGTCATCTCTACATCTCTTACAGCATTAAAATTCAGGGAGTCCATGCAATAATATAAAAATAATATGTATAATTTAGGAAAAAATGGAATCATGTGATTTATTTCAATGAATTTGTTTAAAGCCAATGGTAAAGATAAACACTTAAATGAAGTATGAGGGGAAGATATTATATACAAAGGAACAAAGATAGGAATGACATCAGACTTCTTGTTTGAAACAATGCAAGCAAAAAGACAGTGAAACACCATCATTAAAATACTTAAAGGAAAATAAAACTTGTCAATTTAGTATTCTATACTAGGTGAAAATACATTTTAAAATGAAATTAAAGTAAAAACTCTTTCAGATACATGAAAAGTGAAAGAACTCTACCCACAGACCTGTAAGAAATGTAGAGGGAATTCCTTAACAAAGAAGGAAATGATATCCTATAAGAATATAGATCTATGCAGAGAAATGAAGAGTATGGGAAATGATAAATTTGTAAGTAGATATTCTTGTGATAGTAGTTCTGGAGAAGCTTTTAAATAATAAGATTAATAATGTTTCAACACTGAATAGAACAAAGAACTACTTTTCTTATGATTATGAGTAGTGAAAAATAAAAAGATTATTAATCTCATGAAAAGGGATTTTTAAAAAATTGAAGTATAAATGACATACAATGTTATATTAGTTTCAGGTGTGTGGCCTATTAATTCAACAATTTTATATGTTACTCAGTGCTCACCATGATAACTGTAGTTTGAACACCAGACTAAGCACCAAACCAGATTTTGTTTAATTCCACTTTTAAAGTGAACTCGGTGGCATTTTATTTTCCTGACAGTATTTATCTCATATTTAGGATTTCTTTTTGTACTTACTCTCTTTGTTTTTCATACTTGTCTGTTTTTTCTCTAGATTCTATTTTTTTTTCTTTTGCCTCTTGCCTCAGCCTTTTCATTTATTTTTTCCACCTTCAGTTTTCGCATTCAGTCTGTCTACATGGTTTCCTTCTTGGTTAGCATGAAATTTTGGAAACTATCTTTTCTTTTCCTAAAACTAGTCAAAAATTCAGCAAACTTAAAAGAAGACTGAGAGGTGGCATAAATACATTTGCAAGTATACAATATAAAATATAATATTGAATATTCAGACATATTTATTGGGCACTACAATCTACTATTTTAAGTATTTGGAATACCTCAGTGAATAAAACAAAGTAAGTTCCATGTCCTCCTTTATCTTATATTTTAGTGGGAGGAGACGGACAATCAATAAGAAATATGATAAATTAGAATTTTTAAGCTTACAGTAAAAGATGATACAAATTATAGAAAAAATTAAAGTAGGGGAAAATATGAGGTAAAAGTTGGAATAAAAAATGAGGTGGTCAAGTCATGCTTCACTGAAAAAATGAAATTTAAGGGAAGGTTTGGAGGTATTTTCAGGCAGTGGTGTGGTTCAATAAGAGACAGAGGCCACATATCAATAGTACATCAAGAGCGTTCAAAGAACATCATGACCAGGATGACTAGAGTACAGAGATCTGGGGTGGGAGACCCAGGATAGAAGGTCAGAGAAGGAATGGGGACCTGATAGTGTAGAGCTTTATAGACCACTTGAAAGACTTTTATATTTATCTGAGTCAGATGGGAGCCATTCCCAAATTTTAGGCAGAGAAGTAACATGATCTGACATATTTTAAAAGGACCACTCTGTCAACTATATTGAGAATAGATTTTAAGATATAAGAGAACAAGAGTAAAACCAGGTAAGACTTTTGTAGTCATTTAGGCAAGAGATGGTGGTGCAGACCCCATGGTTGCAAGACAGGTGGTGATAAATGATTGGATTCTGGGTTTATTTTGAGAGTAGACTCAATGAAACTGGTTAATTGATTACCTGTGGGGTGTGAGAGAAAGAGGGGAGTCAATGATGATGCTGAGATTCATTTACACAATTGGACACACACCTGAGATGGAGAACATTTGGAATTAATTGTGAGATTTCTCTCAGGCATACAAGTGAAGATACTGAGTGTTAATCTACTTCCACAGACAATATTTCAGGGGAGAAGTCCAGGCTGAAAATTTAAATTTGGAAATTATCAGCATATAGCTATTATATAAAGCCAGAGAGAGACTAGATGGAGTCACCAAGAGAGTAAGTGTAGATGAAAAGAAGATACCCAAAAACCAAACCTATAAACCTCTACCATTAAGAGGTTGGAGAGAGGGTGGCTCAGTCAGTTAAGTGACTGTCTTCAGCTCAGGTCATGATCCCAAGGTCCTAGGATCGAGTCCCTCATTGGGCTCCTTGCTCAGCAGGGAGCCTACTTCTCACTCTGCCTGCTCTGCCTACTGCTCCCCCTGCTTGTGCATGTTCTCTCTCTCTCTCTCTCTCTCTGACAAATAAATAAATAAAATCTTTAAAAAAATGTTGGAGAGAAAGGGAAGAGTCTACAAAGAAAACTGAAGAAGAACAACCGTAAGATCATTTTCTTTATGCTTCTACATTTAATATTTGCAAACGGGATTTAAGCCATCTGTAAAAAACCATCTTGCTTCAGGTTTCATGTTGGACCAGAGCCCCTCTTATAGAGCCATGCAGTTTTGATGACACCACACGGGACTCCTAGCACTGTGTTCCATGGGATCCCTAAAACACACCCTTCACCACAGTACCCTGTGGGAACAGTCATGGAGGCTACGACATGGACAGCTGAGAGATGGGCTGTTCATCAGAGGTGAGAATCAAGCCCATTCATATTAGCTCCATGGACTGCAACTTGTTTAACTCTTTGAGCCACAATTTCTTCATTTGTAAAATGGAGATGATAATCCTACCACATGGTGTTGATGAAAGGATTAAACTAATCCATGAATCAGTGAATTAATCTACGCCAAGTCACATTCAAAAGAGTAATCATTCAGTTAATCGACATGTCCTTTTCTGGGCACTGTGGGAGATGCTGAGCCATTGGTGTGACCTGGAGCAATCTGTCCCCTCCTTCATGGCGCATACATCCTCTTCAGAGAGACAAATGATAAGCAGAAAACTGAAAGTGTGATCAAGGAAACAAACAAGGGGTTAAGCTGGAATAAAGAGAAGGGGAAGCAGCCTTCATGGAGAGGTCTGAAAGGGCTTTGAAGTGATATTTAAGTCGCAATATAAAGGCTGAGGAGGTTCGGATGTGGGGAGCTGGGGCAAGGCAGGAGGGTAAGTTGTGACAAGTTGTCTACTCTGAGTCTGGCTTTCTAAATTGACTGACAGTTAGGGGATTTTCCCTAAATGTCACAGTCTGCAGACTCTGTGTTTTGTCTCCTCTCCTTTGAGGCTTCTCCGAGCATTGTGTTTCCATGCCTCACACTCGTCTTGGGACTCTTTCTCTCCTGCTGCCCCCTACCTTTTCCTCTCTGTTCTGGACTCTGAACAAGGCAAACTAGGACACTATGCATAACTCACAAGTGCTGTTTTTTTGTTTTTAAAGATTTTACTCTTAGCATGGCTTCCTGATTTAGTTTGGATGAGAGGGGATTTGGAGGATGGAGGAATTATTGGAAGAATAACAGCCAAGGAGGCCATGACCTGGGCTTGATGGGTCGTGCCCTATGCCAGATACATTTACATATTCCTTTTTGTTTAATTTTCATAGCAATCCCATGAAGTGATATTAATAATACTTCCTCAACATGAGGAAATTTTAGGATGGAATAATTAAGTTACTTGTCCTAAATCACACAACTATTATGTAGCACAAGGACTCAAACCCATGGTGATCTAATGTTGTCCTACTGCTCATGTCATTGTGATCTCTTTGTTTGCACTTGGATATTCGTGTGGCAAGTGAAGGGTTTGTGAGCCATAGGGAAATGCAAGGGGTCTTAAATTCATTAACTCCTCTATCTACTGATCACTTATGGGTTGTTGACGGGAAAATTATAATATTAAGTGTTCTATGTTCCAGACATTATTATAATTATCTTGTTTAATTTCATTTAATCTTTGGTGTAGGATATATTATTTTTTAAAAAGATTTATTTTTTTGAGAGAGGGAGAGACAGAGATAGCAACCAAGATAGCGAGACAGAGCATGAGCAGGAAGGAAAGGGAGAAGCAGGTTCCCGCTGAGCAGGGAGCCCAACCTGGGGCTTGACCCCAGGACCCTGGGATCATGACCTGAGCCAAAGGCAGATGCTTAGCTGACTGAGCCACCCAGGCACCCCAATGTAGGATATATTACCTCTATTTTACAGGTTAAGAAACTAACACTCAGGTTTCCCATGTTAACAGTGCTTGCTACGGTGGTTGGATTTGAATCCTGGCAGTTTGAAGATATACGCATAGAGGCTATAGGGTTTTCATGCTTATACAGAAAATGTTCCACTGTCAAATATCAAAGTAAAGATGGTATTGGGTCTTCACTGAGTCTACCATATCTCCCATACTGGTTCTTTTAAAGGGAATGCCTACATTTATACATGTGCATGTGTGTATAAGTTACAGATATTGTTTGGTGACTACAATCAAAATTGTTTTTTGGTTTTTTTCTGAGCTGATAAGTTTCTTTCTCAATGTTCAAGATTAATCGGTTAGCCTGCATCATTTGAATTGCCTTTATTTATTTATTTATTTTTAAGTTTTTATTTTAATTTTAATTAGTTAACATACAGTGTTATATTGGTGTCAGGTGTACAATATACTGATTCAACAATTCCATACATCAACAGGTGCTCAACACAAGGGCACTCCTTAATCCCCATCACCTATATCACCCATCCTCCACCCCCTCCCCTCTTCAAAGAAGATATCCAGATGGCCAACAAACATATGAAAAGATGTTCATCACCACTTACCATCAGGGAATGCAAATCAAAACCACAGCGAAACATCACCTTACACCTGTCAGAATGGCTAAAATCAACAACACAAGAAACAACAGGTGTTGGTGAGAATGTGGAGAAATAGGAACACTGGTGCACTGTTGGTGGGAATGCAAACTGGTGCAGCCACAGTGGAAAAAGTACAGAGGTTCCTCAAAAAGTTAAAAATAGAACTACTCTCCCATCCAGCAATCTCACTACTGGGTATTTACCCAAGGAATACAAAAACACTAATTCAAAGGGATACATGTACCGTATGTTTAAAGCATTATTTACAATAGCCAAATTATAGAAACAGTCCAAGTGTCTGTTGATTGATGAATGGATAAAGAAGTAGTGTATATGTGTGTATACACACACACACACACACACACACATGTATATAAGTCAGCCATAAAAAGAATAAAATCTTGCTATTTGCAATAACATGGGTGGGTCTAGAAGGTATAAGCAAAATAAGTCAGAGAACAACAAATACCATGTGATTTTACTCGTATGTAGAATTTAAGAAACAAAACAAATGAGCAAAATGAATTGCTTATTTACTTTAAGTAAAAACCTATGATCTTTTTAAGTAACTTATTTCTGAAGGTAGGTTTATTTGGGGGGGAAGCTGTTCATTGTTTCCTTGCAGGTAATAATGATAGGTGATGGGGAAGGTCATGGAACTAGCTTCAATGTGGACGTGGTAACAGTTCAGGAGTCTGAAGATACTGCCATTGAATAGGTATTCGCACTTTGAAACTGGCTGGACACTTAGGCGCTTTTGAGCCTGTTTCTGAACTGAAGGCTAGAAATTCATTATCATGAAATTGTTAAGAATATGAGAAGAAGACTGTGTAGAACTAAGGATTGTTGGATAAAAGAGGTGTGGTATATATCTACAACAGAATACTATTCGGCCATAAAAAGAATGAAATCTTGCCATTTGCAAGAACATGGATGGAGTTAGAGGGTATAATGTTAAGCAAAAGAAGTCAGTCAGAGAAAGACAGATACCATATGATTTTACTCAAATGTGGAATTTGAGAAACAAAGCAAATGAACAAAGACAAAAGGGAGAGAGAGAGAGAAACCAAGAAACAGACTCTTAAGTATAGAGGACAAACTGATGGTTACCAGAGGGGAGGTTGGTGGGGAGATGGGTGAAAGTGATGGTGGGGATTAAGGAGGGCATTTGTTGTGATGAGCACCAGATGTTGTATAGAAGTGTTGAATCATTATATTGTACACCTGAAACTACTATTACGCTGCATGTTAACTAGCATTAAAATTTTTAAAAAGGGGGAAAAAAACTTGCCTTCAATGGCTATATGTACAGTTATTCATCTAATCATTCTTAAGGGGCCAGGTAGGTTTATTTATGCAAGGGTTCATATTTTTTAAAATTTATAATCTTGATTTTTTAGAGTAGTTTTAGATTCACAGCCAAACTGAGTGAAAAGTACAGAGTTCTCATTACTCCCTATTTCCTACATGCAAAATCTCCCCCAATATCAACAGCCCACACCATAGTAGGACATTTTGACAAATAAAGAACCTACAATGACATAGAAATGCCCAAAGCCCACAGTTTAAATTACGGGTCACTCTTGGTGTTGTACATTCTGTAGGTTTGGACAAGTATATAATGACCTGTATTCGCCATGGTAGCATCATATAGAATAGTTTCACTGTCCTAAAAATCCTCTGTGCTCTGCCTGTTCATTCTTCCCCCTTCCTCCCCTTGGCCCAACTCCTGGCAGCCAGTGCTCTTTTAACCATCTCTGCAGTTTTTCCTTTGCCAGAATGTGACATAATTGGAATCATATGGTATATAGCTGTTTCAGATTGGCTTTTCATTTAGTAATATGCATTTAAGTTTCTTCCATGTCGTTTCATGGCTTGATAGCTCATTTCTTTTAAGCACTGAATAATATTCCATTGTCTAGATATACCACAGTGAATTATCCATTCATCTACTGAAGGACATCTCAGTTGCTTCCAAGCTTTGGCAATTACAAATAAAGCTGCTATAAACATCTATGTGCAAGTTTTTGTGTAGACATACATTTTCAGTTCATTTGGGTAAAAACCAAGAGTGCAAATGCTGGAACATATGGTAAGAGTAGGTTTAGTTTTGTAAGAAACTTCCAAACTGTCTTCCAAAGTGACTGTACCATTTTGCATGCCCTCCAGCAATGAATGAGGGATTCTGTTGCTCCACATCCTCACCAGCATCCGGTGTTAAGCAGCTTTTGGGATTTTAGCCATTCTGATAGGTGTGTAGTGGTATCTCACTGTTGTTTCAATTTGCATTTCCCTGATGACATAGGATGTAGAGCATATTTTCACATGCTTATTTGCCATCTGTATATATTCTTTTGTGAAGTGTCTGTTAAGGTCTTTGGCCCATTTTTAATAGAATTGTTTATTTCTTATTGCTGAGTTTTAAGAGTTCTTTGTATATTTGGGTAACAGTCCTTTATTAGATATCTCTTCTACAAATCTTTTCTCCCAGTCTGTGGCTTTTCTTCTCATTCTCTTGACATTGTCTTTCACAGAGAAAACTTTTAAACTTTAACGAAGTCCATTTTATCAATGATTTCTTTAAGGGATATTACCTTTCTTATTGTGTCTAAAAAGTCATTGCCATATCCAAGGTCATTTATAGTTTCTTCTATGCTATCTTCTAGGAGTTTTATAGTTTTGCATTTTACATTTAGTTTTATGATTTATTTTGAGTTCATTTTTGTGAAGAGGGTAAGGTGTATGTCTAGATTTTTAAATTTATTTTATTTTATTTTTTGCATGTAAATTCACTCGGTCTGGCACCTTGTCAAAGAAAAGACTTCCTTTGTTGCTTTTGCTCTTTTGTCCAAAATCAGTTGACTATATATTGGTCTCTTTCTGGGCTTTCTCTTCTGTTCCATTATCTACTTCTCTATTCTTTCACCAGTACCATACTGTCTTGATTACTGTAGCTTTACAGAGAGTCTTCAAGTCAGATTGTGTAAATCCCATAACTTTGTTCTTCTCCTTTAATATTGTGTTAGCTATTCTGGGTCTTTTGCCTCCCCAGATTAACTTTAGACTCAATTTGTGAATATCCACAGAATATCTTGCTGGGGTTATGATTAGAACTGTGTTGAGCCTGTAGATCAGGACAGGAAGAACTAATAACTTGAAAACATTGAGTCTTCCTATTTGTGAGCACGAAATAACTCTCCATTGATTTAGTTCTTCTTTCGTAGTTTTCCTCACACAGATCTTATATATATTTTGTTAGATTTTTATCTAAGTATTTCATTTTGGGGGATACCAATATAAATGCTAAAATGTTTTTAATTGCAAATTCTACTTGTTTATTGCTGGCATATAGGAAAGTGGTTGACTTTTGTGTGTTAACTTTGTATCCTACAGCCTTATTATAATCACTTGTTAGTTCCAGAGTTGTTTTGTTGATTCTTTTAGATTTTCTACATAGACCATTATGTCATCTATGAACAAAGACAGTTTTATTTCTTCCTGCCCAATCTGTATACCTGTTATTTCTTCTTCTTATCTATTTGCATTAGCTAGAACTTCCATATGATGTTGAAAAGTAGTGGAGAGAGGTGAAATCCTTGCCTTGTACCTGATCTTAGCGGGAAAGCTTCAAGTTTCTCACCACTTTATATGATGTTAGTTGTAGAGTTTTTGTTGATATTCTTTATCAAGTTGAGACAGTTCCCTTTTATTGCTAGTTTGCTCAAAATTTTTATCATGACTGGGTGTTTGGATTTGTTATATGCCTTTTAAAAAATCTACTGATATGATCATGTAGTTTTTCTTCTTTAGCTTGTGATGGATTAAATTCATTTATTTTCAATTAATCCCAGACTTGAATACCTGAGATGAATCCCACTTGATCATTACATATGACCAAATATGTTATTGCTATTACTATTTTGAATAAATTGTAATCTGTTAGATGACCTATGAAAAAGAAAAATTAAAGCTTTTATTTACTTTTACTTATTCCTTTTCTGATGCCTTTCCTTTCTTCATGTAGGTCTGAATTTCTTACTTATAAAATAATATTTATAATTTTCCTTGGTATTTCTTAATATATTTTCTGTATAGTTTCCAAAACTTCTTTTAACATTTCTTGCAAGGTGGGTCTACTGGCATCAAGTTTTTTCAATATTTATTTTCTCAGAAAGTATTTCTTCTTCACTTTTAAAGGATAATCTTTCAGGGTTTACAATTCTAGGTTGGTGGATTTTTCTCTCACTACTTTAAATATTTTGTTCCACCCTTTTCTTGCCTGAATGGTTTCTGGGGAAAAGTTAGGTGTAATATTTCTTTTGCTCTTCTGTAGGTAACATGTGTTTTCCACTGATTTCTTTCAGGACTTTTTCTTTATATTTGATTTTCTGAAGTTTGAATATGGTATGCCTGCATGCAGCTTGTTTGTTTTGCCATTTATCCTGCTTGGTGTTCTCTGAGTTCTCTGAGCTTCTTGGACCCGTGGTTTGGTATCTAGCATTAATTTGGAAACAAATCTCAGTCATTATTGCTTCAAATATTTATTTTGATCTTTTCTCCCTTTCTTCTCCTTCTCATATTCACACTAGAGGTATATTTCATCTTTTTTAGTTGTCAAACAATTTTTGGATTTTCTGTTTTTTGGGTTGTTTTTGTTTTTATTTTTTAGAGAGGGAGAGAGACAGAATGGGAGTAGTGGAGGGGACAGAGGAAGAGGGAGAATCTTAAGCAGGCTCCAAGCCCAGGGCGAGCCTGACTTGGAACTTGATCTCAGGACCCCAAGATCCTGACCACAGCCAAGATCAAGAGTCAGACGCTTAACCAACTGAGCCACCCAGACACCCCTTGGATTTTCTGTATTATATTTTCCAGTCCCTTTTCTGCTTTTGAAAGTTTCTATTGATATATCTTTAAGCCTAGTGATTCTTTCCTCAGCTGAGTCTAGTTTACTAATAAGACCATCGAAGGCATTCTTCATTTTTATACACTGTTTTGGATCACCAGCATTCGTTTTTTATTATTTCATAGAATTTTCATTTCTACTTATGCATCTGTTCTTGCTTATTGTCTACTTCCATATTAAAGCCCTTGGCATTGTAATCATAGGTTTAAAAAATTTTTCAGTCTGATAATTTCAACATTCCTGCCATGGCTGACTTTGGTTCTGATGCTTTTGAAGTTCTTCAAACTGTTTTTGCCTTTTAGTGTGCTTTGTAATTTTTTGTTGAAAAGTAAACATGATTTACTCCTATAAATAGGCCTTTAGTAATGTGGATGAGGATTTTTCTCAGCTTTTCACTGTGAAAACCTGGTAGAGCTCTTAGAGTTACCTCTGTTACCTCTAACTCACAAAGGTGTTGGCTTCCCTTTACATGACTGGAACCTGGGACTTCCAGGCTTGTCCACACTGAGCGTCCAGCAATTTAACCATTACAGTTCAGGTTTGCCTCCCCTGGCACTGGTTCTCACACAGATTTCTGTTCATAAGTTTCTGTTTTGGTAAATTGTGATTCTCTGTGTCTGCCTTCTTTCTAATTTCTGGGGCAGCAGATTGCCATATGAACTCTCTTCTCTAATGGATCTAATAAATGTTTATTTTTCAGTTTGTTTAGCTTTTTGCTTATTGCTAAATGGAATGACACTTCTAAGCTCCTTATGCCCTGGACCAGAAATCTGAAGTAATTTATACATTTTGAGAAGGGTCCTTTGTAAGTAAACTTTCTCATATAACAATAAATGTTACTGTTAATAGCTGTAAACCAAAAACCTATCACAGAATTCTTATTAATTTCTGATTAAATTATAGCTCATCAAAATCTTTATATTCTAAAGAGTAAATGACAGATCATTAATGGAAACAGATTATAGTCATGCTGAATTAGTTCTTTGAATGGAGCTGAGCAGACTTTAATAGGTCACTTAGTAGTTAATAATGGATAGCTAATTTGTTTAGGTATATTAACAAAGTTTATTTTCATTTATCTTTTGCTCACTGAATGGACCAGAAGAAGGAGGACTCACTTGATCTTAAGAATAATCAGGCTTTCTGTGCTTTGAAAATGGAATCACATCAGAGTTTTCAGTATGTTGTCAAGATTCACTGTCTTTCAACTCTCTTTTCTTAACAGTTTGTTAATCAGTTAAACCAACAGCCTTTAAGTTGGGAATTATAATCAGAAGAGGATTAAAGTCTTGGACTGTATTTTGGTGGGGAGAGAAAGCCATGGGAAAGACTTGGAATTTCTTGATAACTGCACAAGTGTTTTGTACATGATCGAGTTGAACTAGGGGCCAATTGCACCACATTTCCTTGCATGGTTTTAAAATACTCACTGAGGCAGAACTGTGCTTGGATACCAAGGCAACAAGTTGTATAAAAGTTAATAAGATCAATAGTATTTTTTTCATAAGCACAGAGGATTTCTAAGCGAAATGGTAGGGTTTTTCCCCTATTGAGCATTTTTGGAAGTTACTTTTAGGGATAATTCATGTCCTTTAACAAATAGTTCTTAAAGAAAAGAGTTAAAATAACTTGACAACAAGATACAACTATCCAGAAAAGTTTAAGTGTCTAGGAATGCTCAAGTTTCAAATCCTTTCAGCAATGAAAGCAATACAAGTACGGTAGTGATCTGGGTAAGTTGTTGCCATAGGTACAAATGTAACCTGCAAATATAGCTTTGTTTAGACTTTCTAGTGTTCAGTCCTTGGTCCTTGCCTCCTAAGACTTGCTCCCATGCTTTCTCCTTTCCTTTTTTCTCTTATTTGTTGAACATTTTAAAGGAAAAGATTCATTTGGAATCCACCTGAGCTTAAAATCAAGGAGCACTCCCCAGGCTTATGGAAACAAACATCATGGATATGGGTTGAACACAGAACAGATATGATGTCATCCACTTGATCTTTTATGGACACTTGAATCTCAAAGACATGGCCCTACAAATCTCAGAAAATGGAGCACAGACCAAGGGATGCAGCCTTTGCTTATTAATTCAATATCATGTGTGAATGTTTGAGAACACTCCTGACTCTTGGAGAAATCGTAATTAATTTACAGATATTGTCACGCTGTTGAGAAATAGTGTCTGTTAATACTTAACTGTCACTTCTAGTTTCTTCTCCTTTCTCTACCAAACATGTATTTTTGTATCACTGTTTTGCCTTAAATTTCTTTTGACCCACAGCTGTCTTCATGGCTCCAAATAACTACTTTATTTTATTTAAATTTAATTAGCCAACATATAGTACATCATTAGTTTTTGATGTAATGTTAATGATTCATTAGTTGCATAACACCCAGTGCTCATCACATCATGTGCCCTCCTTAATGCCCATCACCCAGTTACCCCATTCCCCTACGCACCTCCCTTTCTGCAACCCTCAGTTCAAATAACTATTTTAAATTAAATTATACTTTTAACTCAAATTAGTGCAATAGCACCTGGAAAAATCATTTGTAGAAGAACACTCCCTTAGTGACCAGGGGTCTGAGCCCTTGGACATCTTAGATTTTAATGATGAGATGTCTTATTTCAATTCTATTCACATATAATTACTGGAGAGAGAGTAAGACACTTTCTAAACTCAATTTTTTAGAAACAGAGTTTTTGCCCATAGTGAGAAATAGGAGTGATGGAAAGAATGAACTAATTACTGGTTTTATAACTTTGTCCTATCCTTCTTGTATTGACCAGCAATTAGGGTTCTTCACAGATCATTGACTTTTGTTTCAAGTAAACAAAGTCCTGTCAGTTCTGGACATCAAGGACCAAAATTTATTTTACATTACCAAGTAATAACTGGCCAGAATTATCTGCATTGTGAGGTTTATTAAATACTCTTTATGGAGCAGTGCTTGGGCTTAGAAGTTAAGCGATTGAATGTACAAATATACTCTTTGGGTAGACAGATATATAGTTATTGCTAATACTTAGGATAGTTTACAAGATTCTCAGGTTTCAAAGGTTTTCAACAAGTAGACTGTATAAAAATCACTTGGGGTACTTGTTCAAATACAGATTACTGGACCCTGCATCCTGGAATCTGCATATTTTTAAGCAAATGCAATTCTTAAATACACTTGTTCTTGGAACTTGGGCCTTTTGAGGTCAACTTTAAATTAATATATGTTCTGTCTTCTTGTTCCTATACTACCTGGCAGTTCTGAAGCAGAAATAATCAAAATTCTCCACTGTTTAAATCTGAGACTTGTTTTTGTAAATAACTTTTCTCAGAATATAAGAATAATTATAATATAGCCCCTATTTTTAAAATTTTTATTAAGTAGGGGGAGGGAAAATGGCAGAAGGGTAGGGGACCCTCGTTTCATCTGGTCCCTTGAATTCAACTAGATATCTATCTAATCATTCTGAACACCTGTGAATTCAACCTGAGACCTAAGAAAGGGATTGCCGCAATTCTACAAATAGAAAATCGACCACTTTTTGCAAGGTAAGAGGTGTGGAGAAGTGAATTTGAAGGGACATATCAGAAGATAAACTATGGGGGGGTGGGGGGAAGACTCTGGAAGCCAGCACCAGGAAGTGATATAGCAGCAGATCACAAAATTGGAACTTTTAGAAGTCTGCTCCTGTGAGGGAAGTACCTGCTTGAAAAGTGCTCAGGTGGTGAAGTGGGGCAAAATTCTAGCTGGGACAGAGTGGTCTCACAATCCCTAGGGTCAGAGAAAGAGTGGGGGTGCCTGAGTGCAGCAGGTTCCAAAGCATTGGAGCAGAGAAGTCGGCTACAATTAGCAAGCCCCGGAGTGGCCTCTCAGCTAGGTGTTGCCATAAACAGTGAACCCCTGCATGACCCACAACCACTCTCCAAGCAGGGGCCCAGGAAGCAGCAAAACTGCTGCGGGACCCTGCTTCTTCCCCAGGGAGGAGAGTGGAAGGGTGTGCCCATGATTGGCCAACTGCTACTGGAGCAGGAGCCAAGAAAGGAGCAGGGCCACAGTGAGACTCCCCTCCGTGCCCTGGGAGCATTGGTGCGGGTGTGGACTGCAGGAGTCTGTGGAGTTTGGCACACACCAAAGGGATTGGTTCTTTTTCCATGAGGGTGAACTGAAAAATGGGGGCCACGATGATTCAGCTCCAGGGCTGGAGATTGGGGCACCGCCATTTTTATTTATTTGCTTTTTTCATCCTCTAAAGTGAAAAAGGCTTCAGGGAACAAGAGCCACATACAGCAACCTGAAGCAGCTTATTCTGAGCCCAGCCCCCTGGCAAAGGGCAGTGCAAATCTGCCCAGGCAAAGACACCAGAGAATCAATGCAACAGGCCCCTCCCCCAGAAGACCAGCAGGATCCTCAGGCAAATACTAAATTTATGAATCACACAGAACTGTAAAACTACTGCACTAAGGGAATATAGTATATAGAATTCAAGGTTTTTTTTCTCACGAGATTTTAGTCTTTCAGTTTAAATTTTTCCTTTTCTTTTTTCTTCTCTTTCCATTTCAAATAGTTTCTTATTTTATCAACTCCTTGTTTTTAAGACTTTTTAAAATTTTCATTTTTACATTTATATTTTATAGATATAGTCTTCGTTTTTGGCTTCCTTTCACTGTATTCAATTTTATTTTTGTATATATATGTTTTTCTTTACAATTTTGGGATTTAGTGTCTTCTAACAAACAGACCAAAATATACCAGAACCAAGGGGATCACCCTGCTTTGTCCACATGTGAGATTATATTCTGTCTTTTCCCCCTTTGTTTTGTTTGTTTGTTTGTTCATTTGTTTCTTTTCTTTTCTTTTTTGCTTTTTGACTTCTTTGGATTTGTCTAGTGTGTATTTAACTTGGATTGTGGTTGATATTTTTTATTTTGTTCTCTCATTCATCTATTCTTCTCTGGACAAAAAATTAGTAGAACAAATGAATGAAACTAGAAGCTGGTTCTTTGAAAGAGTTAATAAGATTAAAAAAAAAAAAAACCCTAGCCAGACTTATCAAAAAGAAAAGAGAAACAGGACCCAAATTAATAAAATCATGAATGAAAGAGGAGAGATCATAACGAACACCAAGGAAATACAAACAATTTTAAGAACATATGAACAACTATATGCTAATAAATTGGGCAATCTGGAAGAAATGGATGCATTCCTGGAAACTTATAACTGAAACAGGGAGAAATAGAAAACCTGAAGAGATGAATAACCAGGAACGAAATTGAAGCAGTAATCAAAAACCTCTCAAAAAACAAGAGTCCAGGGCCAGATGGCTTCCCAGGGGAATTCTACCAAACATTTAAAGAAGAAATAATACCTGGATTTAGGTATAGAATACCTAGGTATAGAATACCTAGGTATAGAATACTGAAGCTGTTTCAAAAAATAGAAATGGAAGGAAAACTTCCAAACTCATTCTATGAGGCCAACATTACCTTGACCCCAAAACCAGACAAAGACCCCCATCAAAAAGGAGAATTACAGAAAATATCCCTGATGACCATGGGTGCCAAAATACTCACCAAAATACTAGTCAATAGGATCTAACAGAACATTAAAAAGATAACTCATTGTGACCAAGTGGGATTTATTCCTGGGCGGCAAGGTGGTTCAACATCTGCAAATCAATCAACATGATACATCACATTAATAAAAGACAAGACAACAACCATATGATCCTCTCAATTGATGCAGAAAAAGCATTTGACAAAATACAGCATCCTTTCTTGGTTAAAACTCTCCACAGTGTAGGGATAAAGGGAACATACCTCAATATCATAAAAGTCATCTGTGAAAAGTCCACAGCAAATATCTTCTCAGGTCAGATACACAACAAGGATGCCCACTCTCACCACTGTTGTTCAACATAGTACTAGAAGTCCTAGCTTCAGCAATCAGAAAATAAAGAGAAGTAAAACGTATTCAAATTGGCAAAGAAGTAGTTAAACTCTCACTCTTTGCAGATGACATATACTTTATATGGAAAACCCAAAAAACTCCACCCCAAAATTGCTAGAACTCATACAGGAATTCAGCAATATGGCAGGATACAAAATCAATGCACAGAAATCACTTGCATTTCTATACACTAAGAATGATACAGAAAAAAGAGAAATTAAGGAATCAATCCCATAATTGCACCAAAACCCATTAGAAATAAACCTAGGAATAAACCTAACTAAAGAGGTAAAGTATGTGTACTTTAAAAACTACAGAACACATATGATAGAAATTGAGAAAGACACACACACACAAAATGGAAAAACATTCCATGTTCATGAATTGGAAGAACAAATGCTGTTAAAATGTCTATGCTACCCAGAGCAATCTACACTTTCAATGCAATCCCTATCAAAATACCATTGGCATTTTTTACATAGCTGGAACAAATAATCCTAAAATTTGTATATAACCAGAAAAGACCCTGAATAGCCAAAGGAATGTTGAAAAAGGAAATCAAAGCTGCTGGCATCGCAATGCCAGACCTCAAGCTACATTACAAAGCTGTAATCATCAAGACAGTATGGTACTGGCACAAAAACAGACACATAGATCAATGGAACAGAATAGAGAACCCAGAAATGGATCCTCAACTCTATGGTCAACTAATCTTTGACAAAGCAGGAAAAAACATCCAATGGAAAAATGGACAGTCTCTTCGATAAATGGTGTTGGGAAAATTGGGCAGCTACATGTAGAAGAATGAAACTGGACCATTTTCTTACACCAGACAGAAAATAAATTCAAAATGGATGGAAGACCTAAATGTGACCAGGAGTCCATCCAAATCCTACAGGAGAACACAAGCAGAAACCTCTGTGACCTCAGCCGCAGCAGCTTCTTAGTAGACATGTTTCCAAAGGCAAGGGAAACAAAAGCAAAAATGAACTATAGTGACTTCATCAGGATAAAAAAGCTTTTGCACCACAAAGGAAATAATCAAAAAATTAAAAGGCAACCTACGGAATGGGAGAAGATATTCACAAATGACATATCAGATAAAGGGCTAGTATCCAAAATCTATAAGGAATTTATCAAACTCAACACCCCCCTGCAAAAAATAAATCCAGTCAAGAAATGGGCAGAAGACACAAGAAGACATTTCTCCAAAGCAGACATACAATTGGCCAACAGACACATGAAAAAATGCTCCACATCACTTGCCATCAGGGAAATACAAATTAAAACCACAATGTGATATTACCTCACACGAGTCAGAGTAGCTAAAATTAACAAGTCAAGAAACAAATTTTGGCAAGGATGTGGAGAAAGGGGAACCCCCTTACACTGCTGGTGGAAATGCAAACTGGTACAGCCACTCTGGAAAACAGTTCCTCAAAATGTTAAAAATAGAGCTACCCTATGACCCAGCAATTGCACTACTAGGTATCTACCCCAAAGATACGATGTAGTGATCCAAAGGGGCACCCGCACCCCAATGCTTATAGCAGCAATGTCCACAATAGCCAAACTGTGGAAAGAGCCCAGATGTCCATTGACAGATGAATGAATAAAGAAGATGTGGTGTGTGTGTGTGTGTGTGTGTGTGTGTGTGTGTGTATAATGCAACCATCAAAAATTGAAATCTTGCCATTTGCAATGACATGGATGGAACTAGAAAGTATTATGCTGAGTGAAATAAGTCAATCAGAGAAAGACAACTATCATATGGTTTCACTCATATGTGGAATATAAGAAAGAGTGCAGAAGATCATAGGGGAGGGAATGGAAAATGGAATGGAAAGAAATCAGAGAGGGAGACAAACCATGAGAGACTCTTAACTATCAGAAAGAAACTGAGGGTTGCTGGAGGGTAGGGGGATGGGGTAACTGGATGATGGGCATTAGGGAGGGCACGTGAGTGACGAGCCCTAGGTGTTTTATGCAACTGATGAGTCACTGGACTCTACCTCTGAAACTAATGATGTTCTATGTGGGCTAATTGAATTTCAGTAAAAAAAAAAATCTTTATGAAGTATATACACATTTTTTATTATTAATTTACTTAAAACTTCCACTGATCTATTAATATATTATTTTTGCCAATTGGCAATTAATGAAACCATGAAGAAATTATTATATTGTTTTTCTTTTTTTAAAGATTTTTATTTATTTATTTATTTGACAGAGATAGAGACAGCCAGCAAGAGAGGGAACACAAGCAGGGGGAGTGGGAGAGGAAGAAGCAGGCTTCCAGCGGAGGAGCCTCATGTGGGGCTCGATCTCAGAACGCCAGGATCACGCCCTGAGCCGAAGGCAGACGCTTAACGACTGAGCCACCCAGGCACCCCTATATTGTTTTTCAAAGGATGAACTTAGAAACACTGATCAATCATTAAGTCTTAGGTTCCTGAAGTGCAGTAAAACTAGCTTCAAGAACCAGAACTGATTTAAGACAGTCAACTATCTAAATTCTAGTTTCATTTATCAATATCTTTTTAAAATTAATTTTTTAAATTGATGTATACTTGACACACAATGCTAAATTACTCTCAGGCATACAACATAGTGATTTTTTTTAAAGATTTTATTTATTTGACAGAGGGAGACACAGCGAGAGAGGGAACACAAGCAGGGGGAGTGGGAGAGGGGGAAGCAGGCTTCCCTCTGAGCAGGGAGCCTGATGTGGGGATCGATCATGACCTGAGTCGAAGGCAGACACTTAATGACTGAGCCACCCAGGGGCCCCTAATTTGCTAATTTTATACATTATGCTGTGCTCACCACAAGTGTAGCTATCATCTGTCACCACACAACACTATTACAATACCATTGACTGTGCTCCCTATGCAGTGCCTTTTGTCCTTGTGACCTATTCGTTCTATAACTAGAAGCCTGTACTCCCACTCCCCTTCACCTGTTTCATCCATTCCTGTACCCCTGATTGCTCTAGCAACCACCAGTTTGTTCTCTGTATTTATAAGCCTGCTTCTGTTGTTGGTCTGCTTGCTCATTTGTTTGTTTGATCAATGACTTTTTGATTAAGCAACAAGGTAGTGAGTTCATCTGGAATCTGAAACAATGGAAATGAGATTGATGAATCTTACATGATTAAGACAAATATAATATGCCTCCAGCTATTGTCAAAGGTTTCTTTTAATAAGGCATGAGATTTTCTTTTTGCTCTGAACCTCATTTCCCAGGGGGAAAAACATGTTTTGTCTGCACCTGAATATAGAGCAGGAAATTCCACATGGTTCCTTTCATTTGGCCCAGACCAGTAGTCTAATGTTTTCTAAAGAACGAAGATGATTATTCTGTAATAACTGAGTTCTCTCCTGGTGCTCAAAGAACTTCATAAGTGACCATGGAATGCACTTAAGTTCAGCAACCAAGATGGGGAAAGTCCTCCTCATGGAAATCTTAACAGCTCCTATTTAAGAACCTTCAAAATTTGTGGCTTTTATAATGTGGAGGCAGAGGTTGCTGGGATCATATTCACAAATTTAAGTCATATTAATTGGAATTAAGGGAATATTTGCCAACAGATTTATGAAAAAAATTATAGTGACAAAAAATATTGAGAGCAGTTTCTGTGTTCTTTTTCCCAGAAGGAAAGATCAACATACTTCAGATAGGAGCAAATCTGTTCAGTCCCCACCCCTTACTCCAGCCCTGTTTACGCAAGTTGGAAACTGGGTTTGTGTAAGTCTTTTGTTCTTTTTTCTCCAGGTTTATTGAGGTATAATTGAAAAACAAAATCACATATATCCAAAGTTTATAACATGATGATTTGATATACATATACATTTTATGTTTGCGTAAAAAATATCAGAACTTTCCATCTGCCCTGTTCATCTCCAGACCTGGGTTATTCAATACAGCAGCCAGTAGCCACATGTGGCTACTTACATTTAATTTAATTAATATTGAATTAAATTGAAAATTCAGTTTTTCATTGTACCGGCCACAGTTCAAGTGCTCAGTAGCCACCTAGCACAGAATATTGAACATTTCTATTATTGCAAAAAGTTCTAGCATAGCTCTGCTCTAGAGTCATAGCCAATCCTTTGGCTCAACAAATGGCTTGTATCTGAAAGAACATGAGAAAGTAAGAACCTGCTCAAAGTGTCTCACAAGATTCCATTGGTAACTATGCAGTAATTTGGCAAACAAGTTGATAAAATAGTGGTAGCATGAAATTGGCCTTTCTGGGAGCATTTATACCATGAAAAAAGTCTCAAATCAGGGTTTTATTTTTGTTTCTGTTTTATTTTGTTTTGTTTCTGAGAGCTAGTTTACTTGCAAGCTGCTGCCTGACAATGTTCGTGTCAAGCACTTACTAGAAAAAGAAGACCCAAGCAGTTGATAACCTTACTAGGGAGCTGTTTGGGTGATGTCATTAAGAAAGCCCACAAACTTCATACTGGTGGAATTTACATATCAGAGTAATATAGATCAATGGAAGAAGATAAGGAGTCACAGTGCCCAGAGAGATGGGGTTATAGATGTTCTGTTTTGTAAACTGTCTTAATAGTTCATATCCCACTTTTAAGTTACATATATCACTATGCTAAAATAATACTCTTGAAAGCATTATCCAATATCAATATAACACAAACCACATATGTATTTTAAAGTTTTCTAGTTCTTATGATAAACAGCTAAAAATAATTTAATAATATATTTTATTTAACTTAATACATCCAAATTATTATTTCAGCATATAATCATATTAAATAGTATTGAGCTATTTAACACTAATTTTTTTCACACAGACTGCAAGTTTTTGTATTTATGGTACATCTTAATTCAGACTAACCACATTTCAAGTGCTCATTAGCCACACATAACTAGTATTCAACAACATAGCTCTAAGAAAAATGATAAAAACAGTTTCATAACTGACCAGATAGGCTTCGTAGACCTTGGAGGGTGATTGGATACAAGGGACATACTTTTGGAATAGAAAGAAGCCAAAGGGAAGGACTTGGGAGGTGTTCTTCAATGGGAACCTCATTCCTTCCCATGACTTAAGCTCCACCTTTGCGCAGAATTCTCCCATCTTCAGGTCTGACTACACTTCTGCATCCTGCATGAGGAATAGTTTAGGTGTGCAACCAGAATCACAGTCTTTACCTGCAGAACTCCTCCTTACTACAATCCTGGCAAACATAAAGGCTGGAAACCCGAGGTGCCATGGAATCTTCCCTCCTGCCACATGCAAGAGCAGATCTCCCACTCCCTGACTGCCAACCTGGAGGCTGTGGCAACTTGGAAGACAACAAATTTCCATTAGTAGCTTCCACAGCATTAGCTCATAATCATTCCCTCAGATATTGGCTAATCAGATATTTATGAAGAAACTCTTGAGGTAAAACATGGCTCCTGTCTTCTGTGGGCTCAATCTTTTTGAAAAGAGAAGACATGAACCCCTTTGCTAACACGATATTAAAACATGAAAAACAGTAGTTTTATAGTAAAAATATCTCCAAGTAGTTTTGATTTATATTTTTTATGATAGATGAGGCTGAGCATCTTTTCATAAAGATCCATTTTCGTTTTTGAAACTGTACAGTTACATTTCAGCCCATTTATCTATAACACGATTGACCTTTTCTCCTTTATTTTTCGATACTCTGTATATTTAAGGGATATCAACTTTACCTTTACCTTCTGTCTTCCTTCCCCTACTCCATGGCACATTTTTTTGTACTCAGTCCAACTGCTCCTCTTTGGAAAACCATTACTAACTGCATTTCCACCTGGGACTAGACAAGGCAAGTCTTGTATGACTTACAGAACCTACCTGCCATATCTGTATAATTTCCCTTAACACATGATATTGTACTGTTCTTATGTGTCTCTCTCCTTCACCCCATCCCTGGCACCACACTCCGTCCTGGCATGCTGTAGACAATCTGCATATTTGGTGCATGGATCAGTGAACAGAGGCCAGTTCCTTTGGAAAGCTTTGCCAGATATTCCCAGGCAGATCTTTTTTTTTTTAATTAAAGATTTTTTATTATATTATGTTAGTCACCATACAGTACATCCCCGATTTCCGATGTAAAGCTCGATGATTCATTAGTTGCGTATAACACCCAGTGCTCCATGCAATACGTGCCCTCCTTACTACCCATCACCGGTCTATCCCAATCCCCCACCCCCCTCCCCTCTGAGGCCCTCAGTTTGTTTATCATAGTCCATAGTCTCTCATGTTTCATTCCCCCTTCTGATTACCCCCCCCTTTCTTTATCCCTTTCTTCCCCTACCAATCATCCTAGTTCTTATGTTCCATAGATGAGAGAAATCATATGATAATTGTCTTTCTCTGCTTGACTTATTTCACTTAGCATTATCTCCTCCAGTGCCGTCCATGTTGCAGCAAATGTTGAGAATTCGTTCTTTCTGATGGCTGAGTAATATTCCATTGTATATATGGACCACAACTTCTTAATATAGTCATCTGTTGCAGGGCATCTCGGCTCCTTCCACGATTTAGCTATTGTGGACATTGCTGCTATGAACATTGGGGTGCATATGGCCCTTCTCTTCACTACGTCTGTATCTTTGGGGTAAATACCCAAGAGTGCAATGGCTGGATCATAGGGTAGCTCAATTTTTAACTTTTTAAGGGACCTCCACACTGTTTTCCAGAGTGGCTGTACCAACTTGCATTCCCACCAACAATGTAGGAGGGATCCCCTTTCTCCACATCCTCTCCAACAATTGTTGTTTCTTGTCCCAAGCAGATCTTACTCCACATTCCTCTGGGGCTCCCCTTTGATGCCTATAATATGTGGTATGTTCCTCCACTTGTATTTTCACCTATCAAATTCTTTCCAGCAATATACATTCTCTTTATGCTCAGTTCTGTACTCTGTGAGGACAGGGATCCTTCTTTTAATTGCACCCTCATCTTTGGTCTGCAGAGTCATTTCAAAGTTTCAACAAGAAACATGTTTAAGTCACTTCAGATATGCATAAAACAGGATCCATGGAAAGGAATGTTTCATAATAACCAAGATTACGCAGTTTTAGGTCTGCTCATAATGGCACCATGCCTGAACACAGCAGGCCACCTCATTAGCTTTCTCACCAATCTTAGCTCCCTCATCAGCAGGGATGCATTGGAAATAGACCATTTCTAATCTGCCAGTCATTTTTCTCCTTTCAACTCCAAACTACTTCTCTTCTATCAACTCATAGCATTGTGTCTTGTTTTTGAGTAGTGTTCTGAAAAAAATGTTTTTCAAGCAAATGTAAAATTTGAAATTATATTTTCTGCCAAAAGGAATCTCATATATTGAATGGGCTCCTTCATAAAGAAACCAAGAATGGGACATTAAGGCTCCCCTTTTGGCATTCATGGGGGGGATTTTGGAGCTCATAAATCCCTTCAGCAAAGTTTACACCTCTAAAAATATTATTATTTTATTTATTTATTTATTTATTTATTTATTTATTTATTTATTTTTAAAGATTTTATTTATTTATTCAACAGAGATAGAGACAGCCAGCGAGAGAAGGAACACAGCACGGGGAGTGGGAGATGAAGCAGGCTCATAGCGGAGGAGCCTGATGTGGGGCTCGATCCCATAACGCTGGGATCACGCCCTGAGCCGAAGGCAGACGCTCAACCGCTGTGCCACCCAGGCGCCCCTGCACCTCTAAAAATATTGGTATAAGAGGTGTCCTGAACCCAGCCTACTGAGGCTGCCCCCCTGATCACTATTTCCCTGTCTGCATGTCAGACACAGTCACACAAGGTATTGAAACGAACAAACAACAGAAGAAACTGAATGACCTAAGGAAGAGACACAACTCCATTTTAAAGCTATATATGATATTTGTGAGGAGTATAACTTCTGTTTCAGAACCTTGAATTATTCACTACAGCCCTAGAAACATATGGGTTGGTGTTTTTTTTAATGTTATGTTAAGAGCTTTACCTAACAGCATATTTAGTGTTTGTACCTACTGTTGTACGAAAGCTATCAAAATGAAGGTTGCTAGTTAACACTGAAAATCTGTCATGACCTTTATGGGTTTTATTCACTTTACAATTCATAGCAAATCAAGACATTATTTTTCTCTTCTAGACATGTACCCTTCCAGGCACTATCCCTCTTCAACAGTCACATTAATTCTAGATTTAACCTCCCCTCCGATTAGAGATTATCTTTTTCATTCTAACTTTGTCAAGACTAGACAAAATGGCTTTTTTCTCATTAGCATTATGCTCTTTTTGGCATTTTAGAAGTATTTTAAGTAATGACTGCATAAAATGTCATAATATTTGGAATTGAGCTCTTTCATTATATCATTCAATATGAAAAGCTTATGAAAAGAGCTGCAAGAAGACTTTAAAAATAAATATCTTAGAGACATTTTTCCCCATCACCTGCGAACCAAAATACTTGGGGCATCTTATTTGCCCTTAGCTCCTCCCCCTCCGCCATTCGGACCTCCTCCCCCAACCAGCCGCCTCCCCTGTGGCACACATCCAGTGTAAATCTGGCTTTGTTTTAAACTCTTGTTTTGACTGAGTTGATTAAAAATCACTTTGTGGTTTTTACCAATCTAAGATATCCTGAAAAGAGAGGATGTAATGCTGGGAATTAGATACATGGTCATATAATTCAAAGAGCTTTCTCTTAACGTGCCAGATTATACCAGAAAAAGACTGAAAACCTCACAATAGGCTTGCCACTGATTTTTTCCCCAATAGTGAATTGCCACTGTTTCTTCTTCTTTTTTTTTTTCAAAATTATACCCAGACAGGAAGATGACTGAATGTACTGTTCCAGAGCAATAGAATCACCTCAAGGCAGAGAATGTAACAGTGTTCCCCACCCCCAGTCACCCCTCAACCTATTGCCTTTTTCTGGTTCTGGAGGCTGTGGCAACTTTGAAGAGAACAAATTTCCATTAGTAGCTTCCACAGCATTAGCTCCTAATCATTCCCTCAGATATTGGCTAGTCACGTATTTATCAACATGCTCTTGAGGTAAAACATGGCTCCTGTCTTCTGTGGGCTCAAGCCTTTTGGAAAGAGAAGACACAGACCCCTTTGCCAACATGATATTAAAACATGAAAAACAGTAGTTTTTTAATAAAAATATCTCCACGTAGTTTTGATTTATATTTTTTATGATAGGTGAGACGGAGCGTTTTTCATGAAGATCCATTTTCATTTTTGAAACTGTACAGTTTCAGCCCATTTATCTATAACACTGTTGACCTTTTCTCCTTTATTTTTCGATACTCTGTGTATTTAAGGGATATTAACCTTTTTGTAAGTTATATTTTTCCTCGCTTCCATTTAAAATTCTTAAAATTATTTTTACAACAGTGTGATTATTTAAACTATATTTTATTGCTACTTAAATACTATAAATTTGGTTGTATATCCATGGGACAACATGGATAAACCTCGGGGGCATTATGCTAACTGAAATGCATCAGATAGAGAAAGACAAATACTCTGTGATCTCATTTATTTGCAGAAACATACACTGGATTCATAGAAACAGAAAACAGATTGGTGGTTCTCTGAAATGGAGTTGGGGGGAATGAGTGAAGGTGGTCGAAAAACTTCCAGTTGTAAGATAAATAAGTCCTGAGGATGTAATGCTCAGCATGGTGACCATAGTCACCTATACTGCAGTGTATATTTGAAAGTTGCTAAGAAGTAGATCTTAAAAGTTGTCATCACAGTAGGACCTGGCTGGCGCAACCAGTGAAGCATGTTACTCTTGATCTCGGAGTCATGAGTTCAAGCCCCATGTTGGGGACAGAAATCACTTATAAAAATAATAAAATGCATTTTGAAAAGTTCTCACCACAAGAAAAAAATCTGTAAGTGAGGTGATGGATGTTAACTAAACTTAATGAGTTACTCATTAATGTTATGAAATATATACGAATACCACATTATGTTGTATACGTTTAACTAATACAATGTTATATTCCAGTTATAACTGAATACAACAGGCAGAAAAGAAACACATACGATCTGGGGTACAATTTTTCTTGATCTTAAGCAAGGTTTAGATACTTATGTTCCTGAGAATAAGAAGACTTATTATTTCTCTTCTGTGCTAGTGTTTCTTTTAAATTAAGCTTCAAAAAAATAAATAATAAAATTTGGCCTCAACCAACATGAGGCAAGTTATTCTAAAAACTTACAATTTGCTGTCAGTATTAAAGAGTCCTTGAAGTCATTGCCAAGGGAGGTGACCTGGTGAAGGTAGAGCTTTGGGGTGCGGGGCAGAATGAAGGGAAATGGGATGGACAGGCCAGGTGGGAGCAAGTCCCCTTCTCCCGAAGGCTCAGGAAGCTCGTGCCCAGAGTGACTGTCCCATGGCTTGACATTGGCTTCACTGCAGACTCTCACTTAATTTGTAGAGAGCTAATTTTCCTATGGTCTGAGCAGCAATTATGTTGGATCATTGCTTCACCAGAAAAGAAGCAGCTTAAGAGTTATTAACACACTTTAGTCCAGTATTTGTGAAACTGAAGCTGTCTGGCAAGTTGGGTTGTGTTACATGGAGAATGGTGGCTGTTGACAGACAAGGCTTGGGTGCAGCTACTGGAAAGTGACATGCCATCAGGGGCTGGTTGAAAGCACTGTGTCTGGGTACCAGTTTTGTTGCTTCATAGCTGTGTTGCTTTGCGAAGTCACCTCACATCACTAAATCTGATTTTTTGTATCTATAAAATGGAATGCTCTTTGCTATGTCATTTGGCAGGACTGCTCCTATCAAGTAGGGTAATGAGTTGAAAATTCCATTTAAATTAAAAGGTGGTATGTAAGTATGCATTGACTTTGTGGCATGAGGCCAAGGGACCCAGGTACCTCCTCCCCCAAGTAAAATCCACCCTGCCCTCAGAGTTCTTCACTACCGACCAAGGAAATCAGGGACCAGGGCTTCCTATGTCATGGCCCAGCCCATGCTAGTGAGAGAATGACATTGGTTAGGAAATTTCTCTCCACTGTACTTGTCAGAGTCCAATCAGGGAGCTCAACCATCACTGACTCTACTGTGGTAGAATGCTGGAGGAAGAGGAGGCACTGACTTAGGCAGAGTGTGGCTGGGCCAAGTCTTCCAATCCTGCCCCTATCCTGGAGCCTGGCGTAATGTTCATTTGCCACTGTCCTGCCCTTGAGCCCACACTCTGCTGCCTCTTGGGGGTAGGTAAGCTGATCCTGAAATTCAAAGTCAGCATGGGCATAGGCTGCAGTCTAGAACCTTGATTCTTCCTCTTCCTTTCCCTTCCCCTCTCCCCCACAATCCTCTAAGATCTGACAGCTTTTCCTCTAGAATATCATGCTCAAAAGGACAACACTGCCTTGTGAGTAATGGTCTGGCTGTTCTCCTAAAGGGGGATACACTGAGCATCTTCTGGAAACCACCTGCCACTGGTGACAGTTACTGTTTTATTCAAAATACAAAAGAGTTGATATTCTGCCCTCTTCACATATTATAAAGTTATTCCCCCTTCTCTTTCCTGTATCTTCTGGAAAGGATTTACTCCTACTCTGTTCCTTCCTTTATTGAAAACTGGAGCACAATACAGTCAGTGGATTAGAGGTGACATTCCTTTGGGTCTTATCAAGTTACCCTCTCAACAGAATAGGGAAGAAACATACATTTAATATCCAAAAAATATCTTTCTCTGTTTCCCTCTTTCTGACTACACACACACACACACACACACACGATTGTATGTGTGTGCATGTCTTCTTTTTGTTTTCTTCCTATGGGAAATTGAACATTTTGCTTTCTGTAAGAATAAGGCCCTTATAAATTCTTTCCCTTTTATGTGGCTTCAGTTAACTTCCCAATAACATAAATTCCCTTCTCTCTTGTCAGCCGCTGCCCATTGCTGGTTTAAGTGCAGTGTTTTAGTTATAAATACAGTTGACCCTTGAAGCATGCAAGGGTTGGGACGCTGACCCACACACAACTGAAAATCTATGTATAACTTTTGACTTCCCCAAAACTTAACTACTAATAGCCTACTATTGACTAGAAACCTTACCAATATCATCAACAGTTGATTACCACATATTTTGTATGTTACATGTATTATAACACATATTCTTACAGTAAAGTAAGCTAGAGAAAAGAAGATGTTATTAAGAAATCATAAGGAAGAGAAAATACATTTACAGAACTGTACTGTAAAAATCCAAGTATAAATAGAACCGTGCAAGTTCAAACACTTGTTGTTCAAGGGGCAACTGTGTTTTTTGCTAAACTTCTAAGCTGTCATTTTCATTTCTTTATTTTGGTTGTATGTAATGCCACTGTGGAAAAGACCATCTGGCTTTTCTTTTGGCTTAAAAACTGAGAAGACCCACCCCAGAAGGGAGCTTCTGAGCTCAAACTGCCCCCTGACCAGGCTGGGATCAAGGACTGTCTTGTGTCAGTAAATGGAAATGCTTTACCTATAAACTAAAGTTTGAGGAAGAAAATGATGAAATCCAGGTGTTTTCATATTTCTGTTTAAATAAGCTTTAGTTAAGGAGCTAGCTAAGTGTTTTGTGGCAGTGAAGCCCAGGGATTCTGTGGTCATCTTTGGAAAGAGGCATAAAGTAAGAGACCAAATGTTTTTTTTTTTTTTCAGTTTTACTGAGACATAGTTGACATACCTTAGTGTATAAGTTTAAGGTGTACAGCATGATGGCTTGATTTATATATAATGTATAATTATTACCACCACTGGTTCAGCCAACACCAAAAATCTCACATAGATACAATAAAAACAAAGAAGGAAAAAATCTCCTTTGACAAGAACTCTTAGGATTTACTTTTTTAATGACTTTCCTGTATATCATACTGCAGTGTTAGTCCTCATGTTGTACATTACATTCCCAGTATTTACTTATCTTCTTATGGGAAGGTTACACTTTTTGACCACCTTCCTATAATTCCCCATCCCATCATCCTTCACCTCTGGTAACCACAAATCTGATCTCTTTTTCTATGAGTTTGTTTTTGTTTTTTAAAAGATTTCATGTGTTAATGAAATCATTCAGTATTTGTCTTTCTCTGCCTGACTTATTTCACTTAGCATAATATCTTTAATGTCCATCCATGTTGTCCCAAAGGGTAGGATTTCCTTATTTAAAAAAAAATGACCAAATAATATTCCATTAGATATAGAAGATAGACAGGTAGATGATAGATAGATAGATAGATAGATAGATAGATAGATAGATAGATGATAGATAGATACATATCATAGCTTCTTTATATATTCATCCATTAATGGATATGTTTCCAAATCTAGGTTATTATAAATAATGAACATGAGGTTGCAGATATCTTTTCAAGTTAGTGTTTTCATTTTCTTGGATATATTCCCAGAAGCAGAATTGCTGGATTATTTTTTATTGTTTTACTTGTACTTTTATTTTTAATGTTTTAAGGATTCTTCTCTTTCCATGGTGGTTGTAACAATTTACAGTCCCACCAACAGTGCACAAGGGCTCCCTTTCCTCCACATCCGCACCAGCACCCTATATCTCTTGTCCTTTTGATGATTGCCATTCTTCCAAGCCTGAGGTGATATCTTATTGTGGTTTTAATTTACATTTTCCAAATCACTAGTGATATTGAGCACCTTTTGGTGGACCTGATGGCTTTTCATACCTCTTATTTGGAGAAATATCTGTTCAGAGACTTTGCCCATTTTTGTAATTGGGTTATTTGATTTTTTGCTATTAAGTTGTAGGAATTCTTTATAAATTTTATATGTTAACCCCAGATATGGCTTGCAAATATTTTTCACATTCCATAAGTTGTCTTCTCACTTTGTTGATCATTTCTTTTGCTGTGCAGTTTTTTTTAGTTTGTTTTCCCACTTGTTTATTTTTTATTTGGTTGGTTGTGTTTTTGGTGTCATATCCAAAAAATCATTCTGAAGACCCACATGAAATGACTTTATTCCTTTTTTGGGGGCACAGTGTTGTGGTTTCAGGTCTTACACTTAAGTTTTTAATCCATTTCAAGTCAATTTTTATGAGTGGCATGTAATATGGGTTCAGCTTCATTCTGTTACATTTGAATATCCAATTATCCCAGCACCATCTATTGAAAAGACTGTCTTTTTTCCATTGAGTATTCTTGGTTTCCTTGTTAAATATTAGTTGACCATATGAATAAACCATGGAATCAATCTGAAAGCAGAGTCCCACCAGGTTTCAGGAGAAATGCAATGCTAAGCAGCTTAAGGGAAGGGTGTTCAAAACCCCGGATACACAGGATTTCCCAGAATCTGGCACATTAGATTTCCATAGGGGAACATAGCCCAGGTGAAGATGACAGCCGGTAATAACCCTCAACAGACCACATAAAGAAAGTGGGTCATGTTAGAAGGGAATAAATATCATAAACACCAGAATTAACCCTCCTGGAAATGAACATTCTGACATTATAAAGTAATTATACTTGAAGTGAGTATAAGATAAAAGAAAGAAAAATACCCTCATGAATAAATTGGGAAGTATCTTAGAAATAGGTTGATTTAAAACAAGACGAAGCAGAATTACAAGAAATAAAAATGTACTCACTGAAATCAAGACAACATGCCCGGAAGATAGAGCTGAAGAAATCATGAGAATGCAGCACAGTGCTGAACACATTCTTACCAACATGCAATGAAGTAAGCAATCAAAAGCAAGAAAAAGACAAATAAATGGAGAATAGTTCTAAAACTCATGCATGGATATTTAAAAGCATGCATAAATAATTTATGGATTCACAACATAATGGACATTATAAAGTCTTCAGAAGTAAACAAGAAAAAACACAAATCTTTTGAGTTGCAGCAAAATTTCCTTTGAAGTAAATAAGTTGTCTTATTTCAAAAGAAGATTAAAAATGAATGATCTCATCATTCAAAAAAACAGGGGAAAAAACATAAACTTGAGGAAAAGTGGAGAAAAGAAATAAAGAAAAAAAGCAGAAAATAATTTTTAAAATCTCAGAAATGATAAATAGCATCAATAAAATCAAAAGCTAGCTCTGTGAAGGAATTAATAAAATAGACTTCTGGCAAGAAAAAAACGGGAGAAACTACATTAATTTATATAAAACATGTATATAAAAGTTTTATGAAATTATATACAACATATATATTTATATCTCTGTGTGAACATGTATACATTTATATAAACCTGAGTGTAAAATCCTAAATTAAATATTTACCAACTGAATATAGGAATGGTGCCAATATGTTGCAAACACGATGGCTCTATTCCAGCAACCCTGCATGGTTTAACATCAGAAAAACTTGAAGATATTACATGACCAGATGAAAAGCCATCTCCACATATCTGTAGGACCAGAATATGCTGATGGGACACCCATCACTTCTGTCATACCCCAGTTGACAATTCACCTCTGTCCCACTCATTTCTAAATTCCTCTGTTGGGAAGATGTAGGAAAAAGGAATGAATTTCATGATATCCTTTGGGGATTATTTGACAAAGGGAGAACATGTATTTTAGGACAGTCTATTGGAAGCTCCTAATTCCTGACAGGTCATCTTGTAGCTAGAGAGAGAAAGCTAAGAAGCTCTAGGTTCAAGAAGAATATTTAATGTAGTTTCCTGTATTAGGTTCTTGGATATCTATAGAATCTATTTCCCATGATAAGTAGGCCATTGTGCTGTAGGAATAAAAGCCAATATTGAGAGAATTTAGGATTCTGTCTGTAGCATTTAGAACAATCTTTTGTCTCATTTGGTTGACAGTGAGGGCAGTTGACGTGTTGGGTTGCTAGAACATTAGTGTCAAACAGAACCTTCTCTTACTTTAAATAACTATCTCAAAAGGTGCTGAAACCATCTGGATCAAATTAACCATGCACTAATGCCAAAAAAAGAAAAAAAGAAATCCTAGAAAACTAAGAATACAGGTTGAGAAAATCTATAATAAACAATAATAAAGGAAAAATTAAAAGAATATACGTCAGAAGTAAAATTGTCTTTATTCACAGACAATATGATTATCTACATAGAAAGTCCAAAAGAATTATATATGAGTAAGATTTAGAAATCACATTGGGTTAAAGATTAGCATATAAAGATCAACTATATTCCTATATGCTAGCAATCACTAATTATAAAATATAATAAATGAGAAGAAAAAAAATCAAGCTACGGGGATAAATCCAACAAAATGTGGAGAAGAAAAGAAAGCTACTGAAAAACAGAAAATTGTGATTAAATATATGGAGAGCAATACCATATTCATGGATTAGATAACTTAATAATTACCTTAATCTAAGTAATTCATTTGCATTTGAATAAAAAACCAAAAGATCCATATGCCTATCTTCCTCTCTTTTCATCGCTTTCTCCCTCTCTCTCTCTTTCCTTCCTTCTTTCCTTCTTTATTTTCATGGAATTTGGCCAATTCTCAAATTCATGTGAAATAATAGAAGACCAAGAATAGTCAAGACAATATGGGAGAACATCTGGGAAAACCCTCCTATATACCAATGTGCATTATAAAGCTTAGTAATTAAGATCATGTAGTACAGACACAGGTGAAATAAAATAGAACAAGGCAAAATAAAGGACCCAGAAATAAATCCAGGAATATGACAGAGTGCCATCACAAATACGTGATTGTGGACACAATTTTTTTTAAAGATTTTATTTATTTATTGGACAGAGAGAGACAGCAAGAGAGGGAACACAAGAAAGGGGAGTGTGAGAGGGAGAAGCAGGCTTCCCGCGGAGCAGGGAGCCCACTGAGCAGGGAGCCCGATGTGGGGCTCGATCCCAGAACCCTGGGATCATGACCTGAGCTGGAAGCAGACGCTTAACGGCTGAGCCACCCAGGTGTCCCATGGACACAATTATGATGAGCAGATAACTGCCTAGCAATATTGAGCAAGATAAAATCTGATCTCTACCTAATGAAAATAAACTCCAGTTCTGTGAAATTGTGAAAAATAAAACTTTATAAGTGATAGAAAAAAATATAAGTGAACACTTTTATTTCAAAGTAAAAAAAAGATATTTAATCAATATGCAAAGATTTAAAAATTTAACCATATTAACACTTAAAATTTCTGTAAAATAAAATACACTATATTTGAATTAAAATAGAAGTCTTGAGAGAAAATGCCTATAATTCATATGGATAAAATATTATATAAAGATTAAACTAATGCAATTCATACAGCAAATGAGATATTAATATCCAGGTTAAGAAAACAAAAACCCCCATAGATAAATGGCTAACAGGCACGAACAGGTAATTCACGAAAGGGGAAAGCCAAAGGTGGGGACTGAAATTTATGTTTTAGTTTTGATAGTAATCGATAAATCGTATAGATCAGAGGGAGAAAATGAGAAAGGGAAATGAGGGTGACAGGAAAGACATGTTCCAGTAACTGTCATTGTAAACTAGATTAGTTAGGAGATGAAGTGAGCCCAATACAACTGAGTAATGGTTAATTGGGAAAAAAATTAAGAAAGTTAGTGATGTGAATGAGCAGATGTCGTGGGATGGCAGGAGCAGCAGTCTGTGTTTGGGCCTACAGAAACAGTGAAGTCTTATGGTTGAAGATTTCAGAGGTTGGAGGACTCTGATGAAAACTAAGCTCAGAGTTTGTCCTTGAAGGCGGGAAGAGGAGGTGAGTGAAGACCGTTGGGCTGGAGGTCAAGTGGTTGTGGATGGAACCACCAAACCCTGAGATTGCTAGAATGGGAGACAGGTTAGGCATAAAGAAAGTAGTGCTTAAAACTTTTACCATCTTACGTATTCCAAAACTGTTCTGTTACACTGATAGACAAAAAAACAAAACAACAACAACAACAAAAAAAAAACACCCAAAAACTAACATGAACTAGCACTGGAAATGTAAGAATGTAAAATCTTTGCAGATTGAATTTAACAAGTACCTTTTTCTTCATGCATTGACCTCCACATTAATATAACTAAGAAATCTAATTGAGACAAAGAATTGTTCTACTTGCCTCCAGGATAGAAAGAAAAGGAGGAGTGTCAGCCTCCTTATTGGAATGCGATAGAATGTTGGTAGTAGTTCCACTGCTCTCACCCTAAGGTGAGTGGATCTTCACACATTTTCTTTTTGTCCTTTACAAACTGCTTGATTACTAATTGAGCTTGTACTGTTTTCCTGTTCTGTTGCTTCTGAAGAAAAATACCTCCAGGAAAAACATGACGTTTCTTCCCTCTCATATATCCTGCTGGTGATAAGATGAAGTGGTTCCCCAAGTTTGGGTTTCCTTTCATACCCTTTGCATGCTTGTTCTCAGCTACTGCAACTTAAAATCAATTCTAAATCATTCTCTGTGACCCTATGAGCTCATGCAGGCTGAATGCTGAGTATTTAGAGGCTGTAATAATTGATGGGGCTTCTAGTTCTCCTTGAAAATACACTGCCTGTCTTCCTCCACAAGCGATCATGTGTCACCTTACTTAGTTATGTATGTCCTGACAACCGACAAGCAATGATATGCTTAGTGGAACTTTAAACAGAGCATGGAGGCTTCTGAAAACACAGTTTATCATTGACAGTGGCAGTGCTTAAAAGTCCTAAGTACCTCTCATAGAAGTGGAGGTGAGAGTCCCTGACTGAAGCTCAGGGTCCCCACATTCCCATCCTCGCTTGCCTCCAACCAGCATTATACCCACGAACAACTCATTGAGAGTCCCTGTGCTTTCGTCTCTTCACCTATAAAAGATTCTCCCCACCCCCCGAATCTATCAATGATTCTCAAAGGTCTCAGTTAAACATGGTAGGATGATTTGGGCTGTATCGATGTAAGTTTAAGAAGTTAAGGAAACCAATACAAGTTCAATGCACACAAAAATATTCACAAGCTGCAAAAAAACAAAACAAGACAAAACAAAAAACGCCACTCATTTTAAATCAACTGGTGTATTATTAGTATTATGGCTTTTCTTCAGCATCTCCAATTTTCTTGTTCCTTAATTTTCAGCTGATGTTTTCAGAGTTGGAGCAGTGTAGCCTGGCAAGCTGGAGTAGTTTCAAAAAAGACACAGTGTTTTAAAATGTAACATAATTACCTGTAGGCTGACCACACCACTTTGTGATATGTTAAATGTATTAGGAACATTTAACAAGGAGTTACTATTTTAACCTCCTTCATTATTTTAGAGTAATTCCATATTATTCTCCAGCAGTAACACATGTGATCATTTTCAAAGCAGAATTTAATTTCTAAAACAATGAAACAAAACCAACATATTAAAATAGAACTGAATTCATACAGAATTTAATCTGTTAAGTGTCTAATTCTTATTATTACTATTTTTAAAGGAAATCTTAGCCTCTCTTTAAGAAAACCAAAAATACTAGGTTCACTAGTAGAGTTTTATGTAGTATTATTTAAACTTATTACAATAAACCCCTGTTTCTCAAAGAAAGTGTGTGGGTGTGCGCGTGAGTGAGTGTGTGTGTGTGTGTGTGTGTGTGTGTGTGTGTAGTCCCAAAGAGGTATAGACACTTCAGGAATCATATAAATTAGGAGATTTAGGTTATATTCTTAGTTAGTTGATGCTAAGATTTCCAAACATGGGAATTCTCAATGGCTTTCCTTAGCAGAAATATCTGTTCACTGAAGAAAGAATAATGGGCATTCCTTGGGTTCACTTTTGAATATTGAATCAGGCAGGGAGAAGCATGGAGAAAATGGCTGAAATTTTCAAGCTGCTTTTTTACTTTCCAGAATTTCACACTTGAGATAGCCTGCACTTTGAATTTTGAAATATGATAAAATGAATTCTTTCCTCCCCAAAAGACCATTATTTCCATGTCTTTGATTTCCTTTCTTTTCTTTTCTTTTTTTTCCAATTTATAAGTGATTTAGATTACTAAGATTGGAGTCCAAAATGCAGACTAGTTACTCCTCACTCAACACATGCCACTGCTTGAAGTCATTCATTTGATATAACTTCAGGATTCACACTTTGTCTCAACCTTCTTGAATATTATAAAAATAAATAAAAATATTTGCCGGACCTATTTAGTATTTAGAAAAAAAATCCCAGGGTGCCTGAGTGGCTCAGTGGCTAAGTGTCTGCCTTTGGCTCAGTTCATGATCGTGGGGTCCCTGGGATGGAGCTCCTCCTTGAGCTTCCTGCTTAGCTAGGAGTCTGCTTCTCCCTTTCCTTCTGCTCCTCCCCCCTCACTCCCTGGTGCCTTGGCACTCATGAGCTCTCTCTCTCTCTCTGTCTCAAGTAAATGAAATCTTAAGAAAAAAAAAGAAAGAAAAAATTGCAGTGTATCTATAATCAGAACCCAACACTGAATTAAATAACTAATTTTTTTAAAGTAGAGACAACAAATCAGGTTGTTTTTCAAAGTTATTTTTTGAAATGTGATGTTTTAAAATGACTAGAAATGTTGCTTGAATTATCTAGTTAGAATGTTAAGGTCAAAATATAATTAAAAAGAAAAAAAAGAAGAAACCTCCCACAGTGATCAGAACACACCATGGGCTAGAACATATACTTTGTATTCCCCATAGTGTCTTGAATCTTCTCAGCACTGAGAAAGTTTGTCATATGAATTAAATCTTCACCTGCTATTTCATTATGCATGTTAATATGCATCCAAAGATAAGGAATAAGGGGGGGGAGTAGAATCTCATTTTCCTGCAGAATTATCTTTCAATCACTTCACATAAAAAAGACAAATAAAACACTAGCTGAAAGTTTTTGTAGCTGTGACACGTGAAGGTCTTCTTCCCTCTTCTATAACTCTGTATCTTCATTTCACAGTTCCTCTGCTTTAATTCTGGTTGGCATATTGAATATCAATGTAAGAAGATGTTTAGACAAAGGATTGACTCAACAGCTCAAAGAACTTTGAGATGTCATCATATTTTTGCAAACGTCCAGGAACATGGAAAAGGAAAGGGATATGTGGCTAGAGGTAAGTAAAATATGTTTTCATTGTATGTCATCTAAGCACGCCTTTTGAATTGTCCGTTCACATCAGAGAATTTTGGTCAGTTTCTGTCTCTGGAGAGTGTGATTTCTCTCCAGTTAAACAACACACAGAAAACCTGCTTGTCTACGTTGGTTACTTGGGGAAGTGCTGTCCCATGTGAGCAAAATATATTGCTATGAATGCAAGGTGAAATATTGAAATGACTATGCCCCTCTGCTTTTAGACTCTAACTTAATATTCAAGGACTCTGTGGGGCTCTCAGGTCCAATGGTACAGTCACACACCTAGGGATCACAAACAAAGTGTATATCACAAGCATTTTTTTAAAAAAATGTGATTAATTTTGAAACGTGTACATTTATTTTTGCCAGCAAATTTTGACTCATCTAGTTCTTGGCATTCACCTTCAGGATTTTGGCAGATAATGTTATTTTCTATCAAAAGAAGAGATATTTCCATTTTCTGGCCATGCGTATTTTGAAAATTAAAGACTTAATTGTTTACCATCTAATGTAAAGACTAATTTTCCCTATTAGGATTTCCATTGAATGGGGTCAGTGACAGACACTGACTACCATTCGACTCTATGTTAACATCATAGAATTTTTAGGGAAGCCCACGTAAAATCTGGCTTCTTACATGTTTTGATTTTTCTAAGTTGTTTCTTTTGTCTGGCTTCTTTCAAATTTGTCATGATGCATATATTTGTGCTGTAAGACCATCTTCTATTAAAAAAATGGAAAGGAATTGTCCTAATTGTCCAAGATATATAAATGTATCCAGTGATGTTGTGCAGAATGGATTTTGACTTAATCAAAAGAGGTGGTTATTTTTCGCTCACAAAGTGTAAGTCCCAAGTTAGGTGGCCCAGGTATTGTGTGGTGGCTCCATGGTGTCACTGGATTTTCAATCCCTTTAGTTCTCAGTGCCACCGTCTTTAGGGTGAGAGCCATAGTCTCATGCTCTGAAGAACATTGCTGGTGCTTGGTTTTCACCTGCTTCAAGCAAGAATAAGGGCATAGGAAAAGGGGAAAAGTTGGTTTATGAGAGTGATCTGCTCTTGTTAAGAGCTTACCTAGCCGCAACAGCCTCTCTCCCCTAGTGACTTGTGATCATATCTCTTGAGCCAGAACTATGTCCTGTGACAATCCCCAAGTTGCAAAGGAGGCCAGAGAATATAAATATTTGGCTGGGCATATGCTGTCATAAGCAAAATCAGGGAATATGAGAATTGTATTAGGTAATTAAGAGTCTTTGACACATCCAGAAGCACTAAATTAATTTAGAATTAGTAATCAATAGAGTCTATCAGTGGATGCATTTTCATATACCTTTTATCTTTTGGAATAAAGATCTAAGTAAAGAGGCAGTGATGATAACAATACTACAGCCATGTAATAGCCCTCTTGCTGATGAAGAAACTGAGTGTCAAATGGGAAAATAAGCCAACAACACATCTAGCCACATGCTCTCATCTGGACCATTGGCACCTTCCAATTAGCAAGACTGTTCTGTACCCTTGATGCACCCGAGATGGCAAAGCAACTGACTGAAATGTGAAACTGACCACTGAAGGTTACGTCCACCCAAACTTCTGATAGTTTCACCAAATTAAACTGCCTGACTTTGTTGCAGAGTTGGTTTTTCATTTGTTTTGATTTTTTGGGGTAACTTCTTTGAATTATTATTTCCATTAGAATGTTAAAGGTGTATTTTCTGAGAAAGCATCATAATATTCCCAGGAAAGAAACATACTTTCTGCCATGTATTTTGACCAGGTAACTGGTTCCTGGTGGGACTGGTATGAAGAAAGGATAGACCTCTACTTTCTCTCATGTATTCATGTATAACTGGGTCAGCCAGCTGTCCAAGAAATATTTCCCAGAAGTTGTAATTCCACTGAAAGTCTTAATCACTCTTGTTCATTAGACCTCAATATTTCTTTGATTTAGCTAGAAAAAAAAAGTTACAGTTTCCATGAAAAGAGCACATTTCTAATTATAGCCTAAATTCACCTAACTGTCCAGGACTACTGAAAACTTTCAAGACACATTAGATAAAGCACATAAATAAAAATTTTACAGGATTTTTTTCCAAATCAGTGTGTTCGATATTACACAAGTTAGTTTAAACCTATTTCATCAAACTGTTTTATAAAATATTGATTTTGTTGTGTACATCACCTCATAAACTATTTAATATTTTCTACATCTTAATGAATATAAGCTTATTTATACTCAAAATGAGAAACAAATTTCCACATGTGAGGTAATACAGTTTTCGAATTCTTTGGGGGAAGGGAGCAAAAAGAGTGAAAATAACCAAGCCAGGCAAGCTGCTTATTCTTTCCGCCTGTTTCCTCCTGGATCATGCCTCCTTCCCAGGGTGTGGTGAGAGAACTGTGAAGCAGCATGCTCAGCAGAGGGACCGGCACAAAACAAGTACCTGACAGCCTTTAACTCCCTTACTCTTCCTACACAGCCCTCCATAATTTGTCCAGGTTTCTGACCCCACCTCTATTTTCTTCCCCACTCAACTCTTCCCTTTAACCCAACCAAATTCCTGACGCCTTGTCAACATGCCATGCACATTGTCAATGCTACCCATCACTTCAATGCCTATTGTCCTCTCTATGATGCAGAATGCATTTATCTCTCAGGGACCTTGCAAGCCCTGCTTCCTCCAAAGCCCTGTTCTGTGCTGCACAAACCCATTTTACCTTTCTCTGCACTCTGCTACTGCAAATGTCCTTACCACTCATTTTAACACTTAAATCTGGTCATGAGTTACACAGAGCTTTGAGCATATCTGATGCAATATGGAGGGGGAAAACCATTACATAACACAGTTCCCTCTGCATCACCAACCATAGACAATATTGACACCTATGAATAATGATTATTTCAAAGCTTAGAAATAGTCACCCTGCTGTGATAAAAGATGAGGAAACAAGTAGGGCCAATTCCAAACAATTCTTAGACACCTGCAGAGTGAGACTTCAGCTAAACTCTGACACTATCCATTCAGAGACAGCATCAGATTCCACAGGTTAAGGGTTCAGTCACACAATACTGCCCCAAGCCCTCGCTTTGGAGGCCAGTCTTAAGCCCCCCACTTTGCCTGTGCTTCTGACCATTGGCTACAGATTGGAGGTTCCAGTGACCTCCTCCTTAGGTTCTTTTAATGTGCTAGAGTGGCTCACAGAACTCCGGGAAACACTTTGGTTCACCAGTTTATTAAAGGTTGTGATAAAGGATACAAATCAACAGCCAGAGGAAGGCATACGTAGGGTGAGGTAGGTGAAAAGGCATGAAGCTTCTGTGCCCTCTCCAGGAGCACCACGCTTCTGACATCACCATTGGGTTTACCAACTCAGATGTTCTGAGAACCTGGTCCTTTCAGGTTTTTATGGAGGCTTCATTACATAGTCATGATTGACTAAGGGACTAGCCATTGGCTGATTCAACCTCCAGCCCCTCTCCCCTCCCTAGAGGTCTGGGGACTTCTAATTCACATGATTGGTTGATCCTCCTGGCAACCAGCCCCAGCCCTTAATGGAGGGTGAAGGGGATTGGTTTCCAAAAGTTACCTTCATTAACATGACAAAAGACACCTTTAATGCCTTCCTTTTGGGAAAGTCCAAGGGTTTTAGGAGTAGTGGTGAGGAACTGAATAAAGACCATATACATAATATATTTTGGTCATCTGAATAACCAAATATATATTTTTTATAAATCACAATCTGACAGGCCATGTAGTCCCTTGCCAAGTGATAGTCCCCGTAGTTGTGTCAGACTGAGTGTGATTCTGCTGCATGGAAAATTAAAAATTTGAAAAATAGCCCAGGGAATTCCAGTTTCTGGTTCCACATGTAGGGAGCTTGGAAGTCACCACCCTGTCCCAGTAAAAGGTTGAACAAACTGAAAGACAAATAATATGTCTTAGGTCTGTAAGAGAAGTGAGGTCACAGGGCAAAAGGCTGTCCCCAAATATTAGAGAGAGCAAGAAGCAAAAACAGAGATTTGCAACTAATCAGAGCAAACACCAGGAGCCGAAATCTCTCCAGGAACTGGAGCAGGGTAAGAAAAGTCAAACTGTACTTGAGGAATTACTGGAGGCTCAGAGTAGACAAGTCTGAGAGCTAAAAACTCCAAAAGGACCTAGGCGTGGAGGGAAGGGAAGGGGAAATTTTGTGAGTTTTACCTCCAGGACCTTGACCAGGTTCCCACAGTAGGTATGAGGAAAAAAATCTCATGTTCTGGCCTGAAGAAGGGTAAAGGGGGAACCATTTCTGAAATACATAAGAGCACTCCGTTCTCCCTAACAAGAGCAAGCCTAAGGAGAAACTATTTAACCAGAGCCTGCCTGTTGGGGTTGCATTAGAGCCTAACTGAGCTGGCAGAAAGGAAAAATTATCAACTCCAGCCAGCTCTAGCCATCCTGTCCCACCTGAGTGGAGCAGGGGGGTAACTGAGAAATACTTATGAAATGTACCCAATTAAAAAATGTGCCAAAGACCTTAACAGACACCTCATGGAAGAAGATACACAGATGGCAAATAAGCATATGAAAATACACTTCACATCATAGGTCATCAGGGAAATTCAAATTAAAATAACAATGAGATACCATTATACACCTATTGGAAGGGCCGAAATCTACAACACTGACAAAAGCCAATGCTGGTGAGGGCCTGGAGCAGTGGGAACTCCACTCATTGCTGGTGGGAATGCAAAATGGTCTGGTCACTTTGGAAGACAGTTCAGTGGTTTCTTACAAAATTGAACACGTTCTTACATATCACAGGATCCAGCAGTTGTGCCCTTGATACTTAACCAAAGGAGCTGAAAACTTATATACACACAAAGCCCTGCACATAGACGTTTATAACAGCTCCATTTGTAATTGCTAAAACATGGAAGCAGCCAAGATGTCCTTCAGCAGGTGAGTTAATAAATGAGCTATGGTACATCCAGACAATGAAATTATTCAGGACTAAAAAGAAATGAACTATCAAACCATGAAAAGATTTGGAGGAAACTTCTATGTGTATTGTTAAATGAAAGTCTTATTACTAATCTATAATTCATTATGATTCCAACCATTAGACATTCTGGAAAAAGCAAAACTAGAGATAGTAAAAATATCAGTGGTTGCCAGGCACTGGGTAGGGTAGGGGAGAATGGGATGAATAGGTGGAACAGAGAGGATTTTTAGGGCAATGAAGCTACTCTCTCTGATACTATAATGTTGGATACATGTCATTATACATTTGTCCACGCCCACAGAATATACAACACCAAGAGTTAACCCTAATATAAACTATGAAATTTGGGTGATAATGATTGCCAATAAGGTTCGTCAATTGTAAAAACTATACAATCTGGCGGGGGATGTTGATGGTGGGGGAGCCTGGGGAAGTGGGGGACGGGAGGGGGATATGGAAAATCGCTATGCTTCCTTTCAATTTTTCTGTGAACTTGTAACCACTCTACAAGAAATAAAGTCTTAAAAAATGACCCATATTTGGTAGGTTTACTTTTAAAAGCATTCATTTAAACATATATTAGCTTTTTAAAGAGAATTTGAAAAGTTTGACGGAAACAGTATAAGGAAACATGGCATTCGATCTCTCCCCAAGTTTGTGTGATGTGCTGTTTTAACCCAGGCAGATGAAAAGTCATAATCAAGAGATGTGGAGGAAAACCTGTGGTCAGAGGAACATTTGGAACTACTGCTCAGGCATTTGGGTCCATAGAAAAAACCAGAATTGTCTAAGAAAATTTATTTTGCAACATTCTGCCAAGTCCCAAATGCCAGAGAATCTTGGCAGACTCTGGTAATTCAGTGTATCTGCTCTGAATCATTTTCCAGAGACCGGGCTTTGCAATGTTACACGTAACAGTGTTGAAAGGAAGCAAAACTGCTCAGATATCATCCTATTTTAGAAACAATGCCAACAACCAAATATGCTTTGAGTTCTACTATGGAAAGATTCTTGTTAATAATGCCTTTTTATTCTGTTTAGGTTTTTTGTCATTTTACAGTTGCATATTGAGGGCACAGTGCTATAGGGGAAGTTTCTTTCCTATGACCTGGCTATGTTTGGAGAGAGGAATTAAACTACATAAGATACTCTCCATATTACATATTAATTTGTTACATTTAAATGGATATATGTAACATATCACTGATGGAGCAAAGCTTTTGGATAATGTTCTGCATTTCATTCTTCTATGATATTTCTTATTGACAATGAAAGGATGGTTATTTCTCTAGTCAATGTGGTAGACCTTCACACAGATGAAACTCATGATTTCATAGGCAGGGGTTGAAAATCTAAATGATGGAATAAATTGCAAATTTTGCAGGGGAGCTGCAGAGGGAGAGAGAGAGAATCTTAAGCATGGAGGAGGATGTGGGGCTCAATCTCATAACCCTGAGATCATGACCTGAGTTGAAATCAAGAGTCAGACACAACCTACTGAGCCACCCAAGTGCCCCATAAACTGCAATTTTTATACCGGAACAAAATCTTTAAAAATATGACTTTGTAATTTTAGAGTTAATTTGGAGATGTCTTGTGAAGTTGGGTCCTACTATATATGCTTTTATTGAAAATAATTTATGACATTCTCAATAAAGTGGCTCATCCCCTGACCAATGACAATGCTTATGCAAAACCACAAATACACAATTTTCTCCAGGACTATTTTTCAGATATAGGACCTGGTCTCTTTGAGAGTAACTGATTCCATTTTGAGCATTTTGAGAAAGCATCTAGAGGTGTCAGGAATATCTTATTATTGCTAATAAGAAAAGATACTTAAGAAAATGTCTAGGATAATGTTGAAAGGACAAAGAACCATCTTAAAGCTTCTATTTGTAGTCAAGATTGAATATTTGAGTCACATCAAGTTACTACCATTAATTATAACAAGTTCCATCTATGTCTATGAAAGTCAAGCAGAGAAAGACAATTATCATATAGCTTCACTCATTTATGGAACATAAAAAATAGGAAGATTGGTAGGAGAAGGAAGGGAAGAATGAAGGGGGGTAAACAGAAGGGGGAATGAACCACGAGAGACTATGGACTCTGGGAAACAAACTGAGGGCTTCAGAGGGCAGGGGGGTGGGGGATTGGGATAGGCCGGTGATGGGTATTAAGGAGGGCACATATTGCATAGTGCACTGGGTGTTATACGCAAACAATGAATCATGGAACATTACATCAAAATGTAGGGGTGTACTGTATGGTGACTAACATAACATAATAAAAAATTATTATAAAAAAAAAGAAACACCATAGATTCATAAAGATATTCAAAGAAAGAAAAGTTAAAAATGAAGTATATGAGAACTACTTTTAATACCATTGAAGGAAATATCATAAGACATATTTATTTTAATGAACTTGAGATGGCAAGACATTGGGGGCACCTGGGTGGCTCAGTTGGTTAAATGTCTGCCTTCAGTTCAGGTCATGATCCCAGGGACCTGGGATAGAGTCCTGCATTGGGCTCCCTGCTCTGTGGGAAGACTGCTTCTCCCTCTTGCTCTGCCTCACTCTCTCTGCCTCTCATGAATAAATAAATAAAATCTTAAAAAAAAAAGAGATGGATGGCAAGACACTGGAAATTTACAGTGGGCTGAATAGTTGTAGAAAAATATGGGGTTTTCCTAAGAATAAAAAGAACAGGTGACCACTTGTGGCCAACACTGTAACAGGGTGGAAGAGGTACTACTGTGATGGTAAGCTGATAGATTAGCCGCTTGCCCAAATAAAAACTGTACAAATAAATCACTGTAAAGATGCCTTCTCTCTCATCTCCTGGGAGATAAAATCTCAGAATAACTTTACTAATTTTAACAAAATACCAATTAGACATACATAGATTTGCAGAATTGTTAACAGATCAGGTCAATATAAGATATTGATGTCGCAATGGATTACAAAACCTGAAGGCTCATCATTTTAGAGAATGGTTGCACTTAACAGAAACTAAACCCCGTGGGAGGGACTTTAAGTATTCCATGGATGTAAAACTGAAGCTGATCTATGCAATGAGGATCCAGCTTGAAGGCCATAAACAAGGCAGAGAACTTGCAAAGCAATTTGGTAAGATTGTTGTAGGCTGAGGAAGATACAGAGCCACAATAGTCCTGAGATGGCAGAGAAATAAATACCAAGGGGCAGGATGCAGTGGCGGGTCCCTGGGAGGCAATGCTGCATGGTCGCTCCAAGCCCAAGTTTGTCAACCAGCCATCCGCTCGCTTCACCCCCAGGAGTTCTCAGGTCTTTTCTCTTGTCTTCTTTGATCAGAAGCCTTTCTGAATTCTTCAGGAGACGGATTTTCCAGCTGCTGCTCCCTAGGTAGGCTTCTTATAGGATAGCTATCATAGACTACTTTGGAATTTGGGAAAGCAGGCAAAACAGGATCCCTTGTGTCTGGAGGAATTATGAGCATGTTTAACAGCTTACCACCTTGTAGGCTGGCTGGCTTATACCAGTTCCAGAAAGACAAGGGTAAAAGGGCAAAGGATTTTACAATGACAGGACCTGGAGTGTGTGTCATTTCTGCTTCTCTAGGCAGTAACTTAATATCTTGGTGACTTACTTTGTTCATTGGTGAAATGGGTTGGCTGGTATATTTTACAGAATTATTGTGAGATTAAGGAGAGAACATACATGGGGCTGCCTGGCATTCTAGGAGTGGTGGTAGAATCTGAACAAAATCTCACCACTTTATCATGGGAAGTCCTGTAAAGGCATGAAATGAGAAGCAGAGGCCACACTGGCATTTGTGTCTTCTGTCCTTCCTCTCGTCCGTGGTCCGTGCATCCTTACTACTGTTCCCCAATCCCACCCCTACCATAGTTACCATTTCTGGCTTCTCTTTACCCACCCATCTTTTTTATTAGAAATCCAGGAAGATTACTATTATAACACTGTCACTAACAATGATTACCATTTGTTTACTGAGTGCCCACTGTGTGCCAGGAATTGTGCTAGATACTTTACACACATTATTTTATTTTATTGTCATAATCCCCACAAGGTGACTGTAATTATCCCTGTTTTACAGATGAAACAAGGCCGAAGAGGAAACTTCGAAAAAGCTTTATAGTGTCTAAAGGTTAGGGGCGCCTGGGTGGCACAGCGGTTAAGCGTCTGCCTTTGGCTCAGGGCGTGATCCCAGCGTTATGGGATCGAGCCCCACATCAGGCTCCTCCGCTATGAGCCTGCTTCTTCCTCTTCCACTCCCCCTGCTTGTGTTCCCTCTCTCTCTGGCTGTCTCTATCTCTGTCGAATAAATAAATAAAATCTTAAAAAAAAAAAAGGCTATATAATGACCATGCTGGGTTTCCAGCGGCAGTCTGACTCCAAAACACTTGTCTTTTGCTGCTACACTCCTCGTGAGAATGGTATGCAGAACATGATAGCACAGCCTTTTTCAAACTTTTGGTCAAAGCCACTATAAAGGAGTGAAATAATAAATATATTAGAGTACATCCTATATAGTATTATTCTATAAAAATATTTATTTATGGGTGTATGTGTGTGTGAATAAGATCACAATATAAAATGGATTCTCATGGTTGTCATAGCAAATGGTGTTTGAAAGTCTCTGCTACTATATTTGCCAGCAATATCACTCATTCTCCATAGAAGGATCTATACAACCAAAGGGTTGTGCCATGATCCAACGCATTATGGGAAGAAAATGTTAGAATCTCTATTGTACCTATTTGTTTTTTTAGTGTAAAAAAAATAAGAAAGAAATGTTTTCATCCGTGTTTCATAAAATATGCAAGGTTAGAAGAAATCAGGAATTTTATTATGTGTTTTAACTAAATGAAGTTTGCAAAATGACAGGTACCTAGAAAAGAATCCTGCAGAGAAACCATGGACAAAAGATAAAGTAATAATGTTGGGCACGGTGGAAAATAGCCTCATTGGCATGCCTCCTGTACCTGGTGTTTCATGGCTGTGCTATAGGTAAGGACAAATGGAAATTTGACAGGATGTTAAGCAAAGGAAAAAAAAAAACCCAAAAAACAAATTATCAAGACGACTGTTTAGAATACGGATTTGCATTCACTATCCTTTTTTTATTATAATAATATTTTTTATTATATTATGTTAGTCACCATACAGTACATCCCTGGTTTTTGACGTAAAGTTCGATGATTCATTAGTTGCGTGTAACACCCAGTGCACCATGCAATACATGCCCTCCTTACTACCCACCACCAGTCTATCCCATTCCCCCACCCTTCTCCCCTCTGAAGCCCTCAGTTTGTTTCTCAGAGTCCATAGTCTCTCATGCTTCATTCCCCTATCCTTAACAATAAAAAATTTTCTTAAAATATATATGATATCCTCAGATAGCAGCAAATGTGGTATGAAATCATGCTATAACAATGTGCAAGGCATTTAAAAACTGAACAAATAGGTTATGAAAAACAAATGTTTACATATTTTTACCAAGTTCAAATTATTTCATACACAATCCACTTGGAGAAATTTTATGCTAAAGTTTTAAAAGTTTGAGATTTTACTAATAGGGGAAGACAAACAGCCACATCCTGTTGGAGAAATATTCATTCTTCCTATTATAGCAATAAAAGTGGCTGAAGTCACAAATGGATTAAAAACCTGGAGGCAAAGTAAAGTGTATTCCTTTGTGAATAAATAAATACTCACATTATCGAGGTAGGTAGAGAAAATATTGCTTAAAATTGAAAAAGCAGGTATTAGAATAAATTATGCAGTTTTGGACAAATGCTAACTATACAGTTAGTTGCAAGTACACAGATGTTTCTACCATATCAGAGCTGTGGTATTTAATAGCCTATGAATCAATTATAAAATGTAAGAAAAACCACTTTTTGTGTGGATTGCTAAAGGAGAGAGGTAACAGAGACATTGTTAAGAAGTGAATGATCCTTTTAATGAAAAAATTATATTTTATGGAAAAGATGTAGAAGTATAATCACTAATGAAGCAATTGCTTTGACTGTAATAAAAAAGGATGTCAGGATAAGGTTACAGAGCTAGAACCTCTCACAATATTTTTTCACTGAATTATTCATAGGCAAGTTATTATAGTAAAGAAGCTGCAGCCAGGAACGCACAAAGTTCTACAGGCCAACATCTAGATCTATACAGTTAAATATTAAAATAAGACGTGATAGAATATTGACAGTATTTTGTAACGAAATGGGAAATGATCATTAAGTATTTTAAATACATGATTCACATTATTTCATGGCAAAGCAGCTAAAAGAGTTGTTGAACTTAAAGACGTTACTTTTTCAGGGTGTGATCCCGGTGTTCTGGGATTGAGCCCCACATCAGGCTCCTCTGCTATGAGCCTGCTTCTTCCTCTCCCACTCCCCCTGCTTGTGTTCCCTCTCTCGCTGGCTGTCTTTCTCTCTGTCAAATAAATAAATAAAATCTTTAAAATAAATAAATAAATAAAGATGTTACTTTTTAAATAAAATGAAATTCCATATTTGTAGGCATTTTTTATAATTTGATTAGTATTACGTTACTAAGCACCAACTTTTAAAAATATTAAATGCATTTAATCACTCTTTAAAGATTCAAATGATTTTTTTAAAAATGCATAAGATTTTACTACTTTTCAAAAAAAACCCATGCCATAGAAAGAGAATTTTTAAAATGGTTCTCTGAAAATATTTCCTCCATCATAATATTAGTTGCCAGAAACAGTGTTTGTGCTATCATAAAAATAATTGTGAATATAGGGGCGCCTGGGTAGCACAGTGGTTAAGCATCTGCCTTCGGCTCAGGGCGTGATCCCAGCGTTCTGGGTTCAAGCCCCACATCAGGCTCCTCCACTAGGAGCCTGCTTCTTCCTCTCCCACTCCCCCTGCTTGTGTTCCCTCTCTCTCTCGCTGGCTGTCTCTCTCTGTCAAATAAATAAATAAAATCTTAAAAAAAATAATTGTGAATATAGACTTAGAAAAATTGGAAACTGTTTTCTAACATCTATAAAAACTTCAAATGAATAATAGCAGTGGATATTCATTCTCTTTGTTAAAATGTAAATTGAACACCTCTGTTAGTTTATAAGAACAACTGATTGACATAATCGGTAGCTGAATTTCAACAACAACAAAAAATCTTTGCAGTGAGTGAATGGCACTGAAAAATCAGTATCAAAGTCCAGTTAGTACAAACAATGATGTCTTTCCTCCCTTTGGATTTACACATAATTTTGTGAAGAGTCTTTCTCAGCTATGATGGTCATCATACCCACGTACTAAAATAAATCCAAATGGAAACCAGCACTTCAAAATGATGTAAAAATAAATATTGAAAGTGTTGAACCAAGTGTATTATTCATAATAATTCTAGCTACAAATATTTTGGTCTATTTCAAATAAACCAAAAATGCTAGTCTTGACAATGTAGAGCTTTATTGCTTGTGCATTGTCCCAGCATGGGAGTCCTAGGTCAGTAGGCCACTTTCTTCAATGTGGTGATTTAAGGAGCCCAGACTTCTATTGCTTGGATCCACCATCCCCTATGGCTCTGCATCTATATATCCAGTTATTGGAAACATAAAACAGGAAAACATTGTTCCTTAAAAGCTTTATCCTGGAAGTGGCACATCCATTGAATGAAAAGTTATTGTAGAACAGGATACTCATGTTTTTTCAAAGCATTATACACAATTTATTAATTGTAGTGTTTTGCAACAGACTAGTCTGGTAAGATTCCATCTTCGCCAAGTGATCATGATTGATGTTACCAATCATAGGACAAATGAGGTATGTGTATTCTCACGGAATGCAATGGAAAGCACATATCACCTCTATGGTACTCCTGTCAAAATTTCTAACCTGAATCTAATCATGGGGGAAAAAATCAGATAAATCCAAATTGTAAGACATGTTATAAAACTAGTCTGGACTCCAAAAATGTCACTATCACCAAAGACACGAAATGGTGGAAAGGACCATTTTAGATTAAAAGAGACCAAAGCAACATGGCAACCAAAGAGTCCCTGACTGGATACTGGATGTAAAAGATACCGAAGATTTATAAATGATGTTTTGGGATAATTTCAAAAATTTAAGTATGCACTGCATATTAGGTAATATTGTATCAATGTCAAGTATCCTGAATATGAAAATAGTATTGTGTTTATGTAGAAAAATGCTAGGAGATATGTACTTGGATATTTAAAGGTGAAGTATCATGATGTTTGCCAGGTTTTTTTTAATTGTTACCAAAAAGTATGTGCATATATATGCATATATGTGTGTGTGTCTGTGTATCTATCTGGGAAAAAAAAGATATAGCTCACGTTGTAAAATGTTACAATTAGTGAATGTCCATAAAAGATTCACAAGTGTTCACTGTAGTCGTCTTTCCATTTTCTATAGATCTGAAAATTCAAAGGAAAATGGGAGAGTAAAAGTATGTGTCACTTTCTTGACACATTTGCATAATGGTTAATTTCATTATTACTGTTGGCCTTTATAAAATGCAAAGTCATACTTGCAATTACAGCTAAACCTTCTGTTTACAAATATAAATTAACTTAAAAGCCTCAGGCAAGGAAGCTGTAATATTAGAGAGAGAGAGAGAGAGAGAGAGAGAGGAGGAAAAAGAAAGATAAATTTTAGTTAAACCAGTATTGTCCAGACAGATATAAAAAATATAGGAAGGTGAACAAAATGTAACTAATATAAAATAACATTTCTATGGTGTTTCGAATCTTGACATTCAGCAGATCAGCTGTGATTTAAAAATGACTTTGCATTTTTGGACTGAAAGCTTAAGGAAGTTGCCCAAAAGCAACAGTGTATGCCCCATGAAGCCAGCCTACCTAAGAAAATCTGGGCACACATAATCTAGTGTTTATAAAGAAAAAAGGAGTATTCGTAACCACTAAAAATAGTAGTAAACAAGTCATCCAGTTTTTATTTTGTTTCATTTTTATTACATTAAAAATGAGTTTGCATATAGGCTTTCCTTTTCTGTAGCTTTGGCTCAAAGCCAAGGACATGGAGGAAGAGCTAGCCTTTCTAGACACCATGTGGGTAGGTAAGAAAATGTGGCAGCGTGCTTGCCCATCCAAGTGTCTCCCCAGTTCTTTCTGACATCAGGTACCTCATTGGCTGAACAAGCCAACCTTGCAGAAGCTTCTCTAGAACACTTGATTTTAAGCGTTACTTGGTCACATCTCTAGTTTGGAGATTAGGGATTTCAATTTTATTTCTGTTTACCATTTGATATCAATAGCATTTCTTAACTAAACACACTTTAAAAATCTGTAAGTTTTTTTTTACCATAAATGACTGTTATTTAATGATCATTTTAAAAATTCAATGCCCCAAAAAAATAAAGAAGAAGAAAGAATCAAGAAGAGTGTTTACTACAAAGGGAGGAAATTTTGACCACAGAATGTGTGGCACTGCAGATGAGATCATCTGAGACACAAAGAAGGAGTCTCTGTGGCCCATGAAAACTCCATTTTTATATGTTCATTTGGGAGAATGTTGATGAGTGATACTACTCAGAGCTGGCTGGCCAACGAGCTTCAGAGTCAGGATGTTGGTGAAGTTGCGTAGAGAACGTGTTCATGGCATTCTGTTCTACAATGGGTTCACACAAGCATTGTTAAAATATTTCTGACAGGCTGCCTAAGGATCATGTGCTATCCAACTATATGTTATCATCTAGAAAACATGCTCAATGGGAAGTACTGTCCTGCATGAGAAAGGTTAATGCTGCATGATTGGAAGGGAAGACCACCTTCCCAGACCACATTAATTGGAGGTTGACAGTGATGACCTCCCTAACCATCTATACCACCTCCTTTTCATTTGGAAGAAAGTAGAAATTCTTCATGGTGAATTTTCTTCGTTTCACTCATATTATTCTAGAGCAGGTAAGTAATCTATAACTCGTCACACTGAAGGGGTGTTTTATGCTTTAAACAGAAATCTAAACTAGAATATTAATATTTGACTTTGGGTCTTGGGAAGCATTGAAAAATGATGGTATGTAAAGTCGGAAAAGAATACTTGATGGAATAACTCAGTCCGTACATCCTCACAGTAAAGATTCTCACATCTATGTGGTAGTTTGGGAGGAAGCAAGCATAATGGGCTCATTATTGTATTTTGAAAAAAAATAACTGAAAATAAATATTTCCCAGTATTAATTCTGGATTCAGGAAGTAATATGTACTAATATTTGGGCTTCTTTTTCAGTGTTTGCATGAATTATGACATTAATAATGACATTAAGGTTTTTTCCATTAAGTTATTTTTTGACAACTGTGCTTTACTTGACCAGAGTTCATACAGGGTTGCAGTCTGCATAAAGACATCTTCCATTTGAGGAACGTGATCATTCTTATAAAATAAAACTCAAATATTCCAGCATGAGGGCGTATTTGGAAAGGAGAGGTCAGGAGAAACTCCAGAAGACAATATTATTAATGTACCTTTGTACGTCCCAGCCTACTTAGCATGTAATTTCTTTAACAAAAACAATTAAAAATAATTTACTTAAAACAATAGTTTAATAGGTGCAGAAGAATTATCTTTTAAAAAAAGAGTCTTTAAAAAAGTATCTTGTTAGTAATATTTTAAGAAAAGATTCAAGAAATTGGTAGCGTTTTCCTTTTTTCATTTCTTCTTGGTTCCTGGATATTGATGTTTGGACTGACATTGCAGTAAACCCGTAAAGAGTGTGGTGCTTTATTGAAATCTCAGATCTTGAAAAATCACAAAGTGTATAAAGTACCTATGAAGACGCAGTAATTTCTCTTTGAACAACTAAATCAACAGCTTAAAATAGCATAGACACTATATATTCATAAGGCAATAAACAATTCACAAAACAAATAGGTCTGTTGATATGAAAGAAAAACCAGAAGTTCTTTAAAAAGCATAACTAAGGGGCTCCTGGGTGGCTCAGTCAGTGAAGTGTCTGACTCTTGATTTTGGTTCAGGTCATTATCTCAGGGTCCTGGGACTAAGCTCCACATTGGGGCTCTGTGCTCAGCAAAGAGTCTTCTTGAGATTCTCTCTCTCCTTCTGCCCTTCCCCCCACTTGCACACATGTGCTCTCTCTCTCTCTCTCTCTCAATAAATAAATAAAATATTTTGAAAAAGTAAAATATGGGCTCTGGGGTGGTTCAGTCAGCTGAGCATCCGACTCTTGGTCTCGGCTCAGGTCATAATCTTGCTGTCAGGAGCGAGCCCCTTGTGGGGCTCTGAGCTCAGCATGGAGTCTGCTTCAGATATTCTTTCCCTCTCCCTCCCACTCACTCTCTCTCAAATAAATAAATAAAATCTTTAAAAAATAAAATAAATAAAAAGCATATATAAGAAAAAATAAAAGTTAAATAAAACTTGATATGAAAATAACTGGTAATATTAGGAAAAAAAACCTAAGAAAAAATTTGCAGCTAACACTAAAGTAATACTATAAAAATTTAACCTCCCAATTTATTGAATTAATTTGCTCCTGGTCCAATACAATGGCTTGCAATTGTTTTTTGTTTTTGTTTTTGCTTTAGACTATGGACTATTTAATTAGGAGCACTTGCATCACAGTTCCCACTTTCCAAGGGAAAAGGAGTTAGAGATAATACTTAGCATCAGAGTACAAATAATTTTTTTCAGAAATTACTTATGTATACACTTGAGCAGCAGGGATAAGGCACTTGAACTACAGATTATATGTATTTAAGACTAATTATTGGAAAATCAAAGGTTAAAATATTGCTGATGAAAGTTGACATTGCTTCCATTGGTGAAATTTAAATGAATAATGGTCTAGATTGATTAAATTAAAATGACTGAGTATATCATTAAAAAATAAAACCCTGACCAACGTAAGACAATTTTGACAATCCCTTGAGTATCCTTCTCCACAAATCTGTTAGAAATGCACTGTCTTTGTATGCTCTAACAAATCAAATGAACATCTACAGATCAATAAATATTTTTACATGTTCCCACCTAAACTAACACTTTAATTTATGAATAATTACATTTAAGATGTACCTTTGATATGGTCAGTGAGTTTGTTCAGTATAACATCGACATATAGAAGGAGAAAAAAATGAGAGCAGATAACATTTTAATTCTATTGCTTCAGCTTGGGTCCTGTAAGAAGCAGACCCCAAATGGGATCAGCAGTGCAAGAGAATTTTTAAGGGAGGGAACAGGAGAAGGTGAGGACAGGCTTCAGACTGCAATGCAGGAAGGAGGTAGGAGGGAAGCTTTGGACCCAAAAAGACTCAAATTGCTGCAGAGTTCCGAGAAAGATTGGGCCAGGCCAATATGGAACCCTCAGGCTAGTTACCACTTGACCCCTCAGCAGAATGGGATGGCCTTGCTCCTGTACCATTCCCATTCATAGCTAGAACAGCCAGCACAAGTGTGACTTCAGAGCTTAGCAATGGATCCAGCAACTGGGGCCATCAGACAACTACATCCCCTTAGCAGGAGTCCCGAGCGCTACATTTTGATATGGTCAATGAGTTTGTTCAGTATAACAAAGTTTAAACTTTGCCTCACACAGATCGACTTCTCCATGTAATTTTGGAGCTAACTTCTCCATGGTTCTGTAGGCCTCTTTTCTTAAAGGGAAATGTAGAAGTCAGAGCTAAGCAGGAGCAACTACAACCCCCATTGCTGTGGTTGGTCTGGGGGCTACAACTAGTTCTCATTCTTGCCATCCCACAACCGTTCTGACTTTTTCTTACCCTTCATTATCCACTTGACAGGTCTTGTTGACTTACCTGGTGATATCGCCAAAACCTTCCATCTTCAAGGTTCTGAGCCCTTGGCATTATACCCTTTTCAAGCCAAAGTTGTTGCTCATGTTCATTCATAGCTACCATGGGACAACCCAGGGGCATCCAACTAGACAATCCTACTCCCATGTGTAAGAGCAGCCTTCTTTCTCCTGCAGAGGTTGGTAACTCCTGCCACATGATGACTCCTTTCTTGCCTACTGGACCCTGGGCACAAAGAGTCCAAATTTCCTTGGCATCAGCCATACTTGAAGTTGAGTAGAACCCTTGATTTGTCCCCTTGTAAGAGTATGTCCCTCTGAGGACCAGAACCTCCAGCACAGAGTTATTGAAATGGAAAGCACAACAACCCCCAGTGGGTAATTGGGAGAGACAGTGAGTAGACCTACATATCCTCCCTATTGAGAAACAAACATATGGAAGTTTCTGATTTAATGCATATAACATACTGTAAACAATGTTGCCCCATCCTTTCAAAATGTTACCTTTGAGCTGGCACTTAGCTCTCTTTAAGAAGACTGTTCCAGTATTCTGTGAAGCTCACTGCTTCCAGGTGGTGTAGTATGTGGTATGACTGTGGTTCTATGACCACAGGCCCATGGTCACCTCTTTTGCTGTGAAGAGGATACCCTGGATGAATTCTATGTTGTGTGGGCTTCTATTCCTGTGATCAGGCCTCATATAAGCACCAGATAGTGGTGTTGACTGAAGATTAGCACCAGGCAACCCAAACCCATACCCTTAATAGGTCTTGAAGTGTTTGAGAATAAATTGCTTCCCTTCCAGAGCAGGAAGTGCCTAACATAGGTGGTTTGTCCAGTGACAGGTTGAGTAATTATTTCGTATCAGGGACTTAGCTTAAGTCTCTCTTGCTGGCAATTGGACATTTAGAGGCAGCAGTAGCTAGTTCAGCCTTGGTAAGTGGGAGTCCATGCCTTTGGGTTCATAACCAACCTCCATCTCTACCAACACAGAAGCCACCCTGCTTATGTGTTCATTGTGGTACTTATGCTAATTCTAAGGTACCAATGACAAAGGCTGGCTGCAGCCAAGTTACTCTATCATCTTGTCTACTTGGCTCTTCAATGACTCTTCTCTGGAGGATGTTTCCTGCAGGGTGTTAAGATATGATAGAAAAATCTTTACTCTTTTTTTTAATGATTTTTTATTATATTATGTTAGTCACCATACAGTACATCCCCGGTTTCCGATGTAAAGTTCGATGATTCATTAGTTGAGTATAACACCCAGTGCACCATGCAATACGTGCCCTCCTTATTACCCATCACCAGTCTATCCCATTCCCCCACCCCCCTCCCCTCAGTTTGTTTCTCATAGTCCATAGTCTCTCATGCTTCATTCGCCCTTCTGATTACTCCCCTTTCTTTATCCCTTTCTTCCCCTACCGATCATCCTAGTTCTTATATTCCATAGATGAGAGAAATCATATGATAATTGTCTTTCTCTGCTTGACTTATTTCACTTAGCATTATCTCCTCCAGTGCTGTCCCTGTTGCAGCAAATGTTGAGAATTCATTTTTTTCTGATAGCTGAGTAATATTCCATTGTATATATGGACCACAACTTAATCCAGTCATCTGTTGAAGGGCATCTCGGCTCCTTCCATGATTTAGCTATTGTGGACAATGCTGCTATGAACATTGGGGTGCATATGGCCCTCCTCTTCACTACGTCTGTATCTTTGGGGTAAAAAAACCAGTAGTGCAATGGCTGGATCATAGGGTAGCTCAATTTTTAACTTTTTAAGGGACCTCCACACTGTTTTCCAGAGTGCCTGTACCAAATTGCATTCCCACCAACAATGTAGGAGGGATCCCCTTTCTCCACATCCTCTCCAACAATTGTTTCTTGCCTTGTCAATTTTTGCCATTCTAACTGGTGTAAGGTGGTATCTCAGTGTGGTTTTGATTTGAATTTCCCTGATGGCTAATGATTTTGAACATTTTTTCATGTGTCTGTTAGCCATTTGTATGTCTTCATTGGAAAAGTGTCTGTTCATATCTTCTGCCCATTTTTTGATTTGTTTATTTGTTTCTCGTGTATTGAGTTTGGGAAGTTCTTTGTAGAACTTGAATACAAGTCCTTTATCTGTAGTGTCATTTGCAAATATCTTCTCCCATTCCGTGGGCTGCCTCTTAGTTTTTTTGACTGTTTCCTTGGCTGTGCAGAAGCTTTTTATCTTGATGAAGTCCCATAAGTTCATTTTATCTTTTGTTTCTCTTGCCTTTGGAGATGTGTCATGAAAAAGGTTGCTTTGGCCGATGTCGTAGAGGTTGCTGCCTATGTTCTCCTCTAGAATTTTGATGGTTTCCTGTCTCACATCGAGGTCTTTCATCCATTTGGAGTTTATTTTTGTGTATGGTGTGAGGGAGTGGTCAAGTTTCATTCTTCTGCATGTAGCTGTCCAATTTTCCCAGCACCATTTATTGAAGAGACTGTCTTTTTTTCACTGTCTTTTTCCCACCAGATGTTTTTTTCTGCTTTATCAAATATTAGTTGCCCAAAGAGCCGAGGGTCCATTTCTGAGTTCTCTATTTTGTTCCATTGGTCTATGTGTCTGTTTTTGTGCCAGTACCATGCTGTCTTTGTGATCACAGCTTTGTAGTACAGCTCGAAATCCGGCATTGTGATGCCCCCAGCTTTGTTTTTCCTTTTCAATAGTTCCTTGGAGATTTGGGGCCTTTTCTGTTTCCATACAAATTTAAGGACTATTTGTTCCAGTTCTTTGAAAAATGTCCGAAAAATCTTTACTCATAGTGCTCAGTCTTGTAGAAGAAATGGCCAAGCTCAGTTTAGGGATAGGTCCCTTATGCATGTGGGGACAAGCCTAAATTGATGGAGACTTCATTACTACTAGAGAGAGGAACCTTGAAAGACTGTGGAGAGGAAAAAATCTGAACTGGAGAGCTTCAAAAAGTGCTCCTGGCTATTCACTTTGAATGGAAGAAGGTCTCAAGAGTGTGCTCACTCTTGTATGTCTGTCTATGTCTCCATCCAGACCTCCTTATCTCAGACATGCCATTACCTTTCCTTTCCCTTGAGACCAGGCCACTGGCCACTACCCAGTCATCTGGATGTGTTTTTCCCTTGGACTACTTCTTCTTCCATAGTAGTGAAGTCTCCATCAATTTAGGCTTGTCCCCACATGCATAAGGGACCTATCCTTAAACTGAGCTTGGCCATTTATTCTTCTGCATTAGTAGTCATGTGGGAACCCTCACTTCTCAATAGCTATAGGTGTGAGCTGGGGGAGGACACTGATAAGTCCATGGTGGGTCTCATAAGCATCTGGGCTAACTGCTCAAGAAGCTTACTCACATTCTTTTATCCCTCTCTGACTCAATCCCAGATGTACCAGATCCATCTCCTCTCTGAACATTTTATTTCTTTCTCTACCATCTGACAGGGCACTCAGGCATCTTTGGTTTGCTTGGCATTGACCATCAACCTCTACTAGGCTTCTAAAGCATTCTAGCAGTGATTTTTTCCATTCTATTGGTCCTTTCCAGGGTATTAAGTCCCATGTCCCAAGAAAGTGTCTCCACATCAATAAATTCTTGTTTATGTAGTTCCAGCTTCCTTTATCAAAATTCTCAAAAATTCAATCCCAGATGTACCCCCTGGTCATGCTATTGTTATTGTTGTTTCAGTTGTCCTACACTTGTATAGAGAAATGAGGTGAATGTTTTCCAGGGTGTCACTTAAGAAAAAATTTCCTCAATTTATAGTCTGATCAGTTTCAGGTATAAAGGAAAGATTTCTATTTCCAAAGGATCCTTTAGGAGTGACACTCTCAGAGAAATAAATTATATACATATATTTGTATTTAGGTTCCCTAAATGAATAAACCTGTTGCCTTTGGGCAGGATTCATCCCTTACCTAATGTTCTACTTGGCATATATCTACGATCAAAGAAATCTATTCGCCTGAAATCATTAACGCAATGGTATGTATAACCCTTGATAGAATGTCTCACTGAAAATCATGAGAGAAAAGGAAATGACCCTCAAGTGTGACTTACTATTAGGAAATATGGATCATTAAACAGAGCATTAAGTATGGGCAAGAACATGTGTTGTTAATTTAGAACTTCATAGACAGGTCAGGTGCAGGTGGGATTCCTGCACGGAACTGATTTTCTGAAGCCTCAAATACCATTGTTCTAGGAGGGAAATAAGGAACCCCAACATCCTGTCCCAGGATTGTCACTGAGAATGGTCCCCAGTGTAATCTTACTGAGCATGATTTTTAGGTCATTAGCTCTCTTCAAGACAATATAAGTTTTCATCATTTACCCAGCAAGCTACTCCCCACACATCCACACATTTGGACCTGCATATGTTTTTTTACCAGGGAAGGATTAGGAAACATCTGATGACAGGATAGACATGATTTTCCATGTATTCTACTCTGGACACCTCGCTAATGTAGATTGTATAAATTATGCTGAGACAGTGAGTGAACTTGGCTCAAATCCTCATCTTATTTACTATGTTTTTGACCACTCCCAGTACATCTTCTCTTAGTTTGTGTCTGCCAGAAAGCATGCACAAAACTAGGATTATCTGCAAGAAATTTATTGAAAGAAGGAGCAGGAAAAAATTAGATTGCTTTCACCCCCCACTTCAGGTATGACCCATCTGGAAGGAGAGCAGGAAAGTAGGGGATTGGCTAGGAAGCATCTTGACTATAGTGTAGCCTCCAGAAATTTTTGGTCAAGCTGATAGAGAGCTCATGAGCCCCCAAACTGCCCCTTGGAGGAGACAGATTTCAGCTGGGCAGCAGCAAGGCCATCAGGCAAATTTACAGCTTTCTGTGGGATATGTGAGCAATATTTTCATGGCTGCCACATCAACTATTAAAATAAAAATTGATGAGAATCATTATTCTGTAGTGGAACAAAGCTGGATTTGAATCCTTGCTCTTTAACCTTGGACTAGTTTTTGAACTTCCCTAAGTTTCAATATTTTTCATTTGTAAATATGGAGATCATAATAACTATGTCACAGTGTTGGGAGTGAGTATAAAATGTGATGGTTCTGTAAAACCCTTAGCATGGCACCTGGTTTGTAAATGTAAGTTCCTTTGAGTATAAGGATATGAGAGACTTCTGCATTGTCTGACCAGATGGCTATTTTCTACTTCTGCTATAAACTGCAAAATTCAGTTATTAAACAAAAAGAAAGCCTTTTCTTATTGTATGTATGAAGAATAGATATAGATTCACTTAATATTGGTTAAAATAGCAGGTAAAGTATTACTGATGCCATAGGAATGAAGACAACTTTTTCTGGTTAAATATCAGTTTGGTATCTGTAACTTAATAGTAAAAATAAATTTAACCATAATAACTCTTATGACAAATAAGAAATGGGGTATACTATATTTTCTGGAGTTTCTTACTAACTACCTCTTTCAAAAATTACAACCCACCTCTCCCAACTCTCAAAATAATGTTCAGTTGAAACAATGACTTTGTCATGGATGAGTAATTAATTATGGCTTAATGGTTAATTTCAGACATTACAGAGTTTCATACTTCTTACTGCGAATTTAATATGAGATTGTAGATTTACTTGTTTTTATCTTTGGCCTAGATTTTTGGATTACCATGAATGAGAGTTCTAATATTTACTTGAAAATGTTTCACTTAAGTTAGGTTAATCATTTAAAGAATATTCAGATTTGAAAATTTTATATTATCAGTAATTACTCTATGGAAATAAATCCCTGCATACTGAGAAAAATTAAAAAGCTAAGAAGGTAAGCATGGTGTATAAAATATTACTTTAGTAATAATTGTATTATGGAAAATATTATGAGAATTCATTCAAAGCAATGACTGATTGTGTCCACTGGTGTCTAGTGACTAGGAATTATTAGATCAAAATCTGAGGTTTATGATAGGCTTCTTTTGAATTATGTTGTATGGAAAAAAGTTGAATAGAATTCACACAGGTTAGATTTTTCTAAGTGAAGAGTCTTCCAGACTGATAAAAACAAACAAACAAACAAACAAACAAAAAAACCAATTAGTTGTTTTTATTGGTTTAAAGAAAGAGGAGAATAACTCTGGTGTAAAAAGTGAAATTATTCATACTATACTATTCTATTTATTATCTCTCTCTTTGAGGCTCACTTGGAGAAGCTAAAGTCCTGAAGAGAGGAACGAGACCATCACTAAACATTTTCCTCTCCCCATTCCAGATTTCATTTCTAGGTGCTCTGTGACTAGCAAACTACACTGGATTCATACGGCAGATTGGGTGGATGAAGAAAAGTTGAATTAGATGCCAAATTTGTCATTGTCCCTCTGGTCTTTGGCACTCCCCAATGGTGTAGTGGTTGGCAATAAAGGATTGAACTTCCTGTTTCTCCCTTCCAGCTGGTTTCTTTCATGTCACCCACACATTCACCCATGTGTCTGTGGCAGAATCAACCCAGGATAAAGAGATTGATTCTCCATGTCATTTTACAGTTACTGCATAGGTATTATGATCAGGTGTTTCACAATATTTGTGGAACCTTTGAATCAGATTCAATTAATCCTGTAATTATTAGTAAACATCCCACATCACCTCTCCATCTTAAGGTCCATCTATTTTACTACTTTTGTTATCTGCTTATGTCCCAAATAAGAGGATCCTGTAACACATTTCTCACCACATCTAACCTTCTGCTCCTTCAGTGCCTCCTCATGGAGCAAATTGTAGTACTGAAGATAGCCACAAGGTGCTGAGATACTGATCTCTTTGGTTTCAAGAAGCATGGGGCAGTCTTTAGGCTGGTACTACCTTGGTATGAGCCAGCGTTGTGCATTTGTTCCAATATGCTGCACAAATTCTGATGTGCTCTATGTGGAAAAGGTGTGGGACAGCATGGTGCTAGACTTGTCTAGACACTTCTTCCCTGCCTCCCCTAGAACTTGGCCCCATCACTTTCTTACTCTCCCTGTCTCTGATTTTCAGTGTCTGCACCATGTCCTCTGCCTCCAGGCACAGCACAACTAGGACTTCCCAGTCTAACATCCTAATATGAAAATGGACACATAAAGATGCTGCTACCTCTTTGTAATAGCATAAATTACTAATAACATCAAAGAAAAAGAAAACCTCCATATTCAATTAAAATAGGAAACCTCTGTAAACTCAATCCACAATAATTAAGGAAGGATGGTCATAAGCAGAAAGGGAGGCCAGCAGAAGTTGAGAGGGAAGAGGTCTGAGGCTGGAGAGCTCAGACAAAATTCCCTGAGCATAATTCTCCACTCGGTTTTCCAAAGCATGTGTCATACTCTACAAGAAAATAACTAAAAAAAAAAAAAATACATTTGTTTTTCAAAGCAATGGGACCTTGGTGCACAAACTGGCTGTGGGGTTTTCCTGAGACTCATTTTGACAGGGAAGATTGAAGAAGAAATGAGGCAGATGCCATATTTGTAGGAAATGGTAGGAGGAGTGTCTCTGTATAGGGAGCAGCTGTGGCATTACTGGCCATTGTAGCCCAGACACCTCATCCACTCACACAAGTGTGTATCATAAGAAACTTTGCTGTGCTCCAGGGAGATTTCCTAGGAGGCTTCAACTTGAAGCCTTTGAAAGCCCTGGACCCTTCCTTATTGGAACTGCCCACTACAACTGGCCCAGGAAAAACTTTCTTCTTCAAAACTCTACTTGGAACAGAAAGCACCAACAGATTTTTTTTTAAAGGAAGAGAGAAAAGGAATAGAAAAAACAAACCAAAGATAAAGAACACTTAGAAAAATGTTGGAAGAGAGTAGTGAAAATTTTGCCCAAGTGGGTTTTTATGAATTCGAAAACTTGATGAAGCAAATTGGTGATAAAATGGATCCAGAGAAAAGATATATTACAGTTACATGGCTTGGAGAAGAGATCAGGAACTTTGACCCCGAGCTGCACTGCTACCTATGATTAAGAAACCACCCTGGGGAAAAAGCCACCCTGAGCAGAGCTATTGTTCCTGGGTCCAGACCCAGGCCTATGCTTGGTCCCCGCCAGGAGAATAAATACCCCATGTCCTTCATCATGACACCCATGTTGCTGGTCACCCATGGTGCTGCTGCAGAAATCCATACATTACTGTACTTGCTAACAGAAATAGCATAAGTGACATGGATGTCACCTCTGCCTCCCAGTGCTCATGAGAGTGCACCTGCTTTATCAAATCTAAATCACATCTGGAACTGTAGCTACAAGTGTCTGAAAAATGGAGACTTCAGCTTTTCAGTCACTGCAACACAGGGAAACAGAAGGAGAGCAGGTAGGAGCAACCTGCCACACCCATTAGAAAATACTTAAAGGGAATACAAATGCAAATCATATAATCAATGAAATTTAGGTTGTGTAATAGAGAAAAGGGAGCTGATATCATGTAAATGTAATGATTTCATCTCTGCTCATATTGGGTAATAGATATTTAATATATAGTTTCTTCAAATCATGAACCACATAGAAAATACTTTTATAAAAAAAGAGAAAATATTTCTATACTAAACACAGCATATAGGTGAGCCCCCACTTCCATGCTATTACTAATGGCACACCTATAAGCCACCATACAGCATGCTGTGTGATATACCCATTGAGAAGCCCTGGTCTAAAGAATAAGAGAATTAAGTGTGAAATGTACTTTGTGAATTTTTATCACAATTAAATTAAATTATAAATTAAAATACCTTAGGTATTTATTCTACACATATACCTTCTCATGTGTAAAATGACACATTTATACAGATATTCATTGAAGCATTATTTGCAATGGCAAAGCTTAGAACCAATATTTATCTATACAGGGGGAAAGTAAAATAAATTATAAAATATCCATAATATCCATATATCCATAATATAGATTATATATCCATATAATATATCCAAATACAGATAATAATATGCAGTAGTTAAAAGTATGAAACTTTTCTGCGTATCAATGCAGAATGGTTTCTGAGATGCACACAGAGTAAAAGCAGTAATATGAAATTAATCTATATTTTAAAAAAAGATACATCAGTGTGCGTGTGTGTGTGTGTGTGTGTGTGTGTTTGAAGTCTGTTCTAGTGATCCTTCATCTGCCCCTGCAGGTGTGCTCTCCACCCTTCTCTACCCTGCTGTCTGTTCTGGGAGATTGACCTGTACAGTCTACACCAGCGCGTTCACCTGCAATCTGGGTTCCTGTTGGCCTCTACAGATAGGAAACACAGAGAAGAGACTGGAGGGAAGAAGGACAGGAACCCAAGGTCTGTATCACCCCCTCCTATCTTCCTCCCTGTGGATGCCAATGGATTAGTTGTGGGGATTCACGACTGTTTATTTAGTTTTAAGACCTAAGTCAGTTTTTAGATTGGAGGCCCAACTGAGTTAGGACTCTCTACATGGTAATTCTTCTCCCAAACCTTCTCTAGAGGGACCTTAGCCATTTATCAGGGTGATTGCCCTAGGAAAAAGGAAATGCATAGATTTTCTAAGGATTATTATTACTGGGTATAAATTGTTGCTAATATCCAGAGACTGGAAATACCCCTTCAATACACTGATCAAAGTGGGAACTTCTGGAAGTCACATGATGGATGGAGTGCTGGCTTGAGTTTGTCCCAGAGAGAGTCCAGTAGGAGTGGAGACCCATCCTGTGGTTACTTCCTCAAATCCCCAAACATATAATGGGAATAGATATGCTTAGTAACAAGATAGTAAACCAAAGGTAATACAACACTCCTAAGGAAACGAGAGCTTTTGCTGCCTTCAACAAATTGAGAGGTGCAGGAGTAGTTATTCCTACCATATCACCATTTAATTTGCCTTTTCAGACAATACAAAACCAGATGGATCATGGGGAAAGAGTCTATATTGCTGCAAACCTTACCAGGTGATGATGCAATCACATCTGTGATTCCAGATGTTATTTCTTTATTGCAGAAATAAACATAGCCCCTGATACCTATTTACTATCACTGTATTTTCCCCACTGATATCAGGATAGATTATCAGCAACAGTTTGTCTTCATATGGCAAAGATAAAAGGAAAACCTTCATCAACAACTCTGCTCTTTGTCATTGGATTGCATAAGGCTGTGCTGACCAGTTGACCACTAGTAATGTAGCTGGTGCAATTATAGATGTGCTGTAAGAATAACATATATACCAGATTTTCAAGACTGAGTATGAAAACATTTTTAAATGTTATTGATATTTTTATATTGGTCACATATTGAAATACTATTTTGTTATATTGGGCTAAGTAAAATATATTAAACTAATTTTATTTTTACTCTTTAATTGGGGTACCAGAAAATATTAAGGGGTAAATATGGCTTGTATTTCCTGTTTATATTATATTTCTATTTTTTTTCCTCTGGGGGAGAGTGAGCAAGAGTGTGGGGGGCGGGCAAAGGGATAAGGAGAGAAAGAATCTTAAGCAAGCTCCACCCCCAGCACAGAGTCTGATGCTGGGCTCAATCTCAAGACTTAGATCATGACCTGAGCCAAAATCAAGAGTCACACACTTAACCAACAGAGCTACCTGGAGGTGGGGGGAGCTCTGTTCATATTATATTTCTATTGGACAATGTCTGTCTAGAGGAAACTAGATTGTATTGGTAACCAACAGCACAACATAAATGTCCATTAAATTGATGAAATTAAAATAATGACCTAGTAAGAAGGAAGTAGGGCATCTCTGATGCCTTTGTAAGTTTTACATATCTTGGGGAGTAAATGATTCAGGGACCGGCCACACCAGTGAAGATTCTGAGGTTCAGGAGTCTTTGTGATATCTCTCCTAAAGTGAGAAATACACTGGTGCATCTTGCATTGAACACCGTATATAAAGAAATACAATATTTGGAGGCCCCTTTTGGATTTTAGAGGCAACACGTCCCATATTTGGGCATGCTGTTTTGACCTACTTATCTGGTAACCAATAAGACTGATAATCTTAAGTAAGACCAAGGGTGAAGCCAACCAAGCAAGCAACAAAGAAATTTTTAAAGGCTCAGCAGTAGGTCCCGTTGCCCTGCCTCATGGGACTTATGTCACAATAGACCCCGTGATCTTAGAGGGTCTGTTGCAAGCCCCAGAAAGGGAATCAGTGTGAGTCTCCTGGGCTCTGGAGAGAGTAGTAGAAGTATTTCTACTACTGAGAATTATTCTTCTGAAATGGCTCTCATAGATTGTTGCTGTACCTAATAGAAAATGCACGCTCAACCACAGTATATCAAAGAACTGGCTGGCATGAAGTGGGTGTTATACAATCTAACTGTTCATAAATATTGATATACTCCAAACATTCCATTATAAAACAACATAAGTAAAGAGTGCTGGCCAGTTACTCAGGTTCCCAGGTTACTTATTCCTAATCATTTGCCATTTTCCCTATCAGCCCAATTCCATGGCCTCATGGACATCATCCAATGTCCCAGTGACCAATTAACTGTGAAGAAAAAGCACAGGCCTAGTCTTCTTGTCTGTGGCACTTCTGCTCTGCTCTGGGGTGGCCCTGAAGGCAGCCATTGAAGGAAATCTCAGTGGCTACAACCTTAAATTGAAAACATTGTGTGAAATGAGAGATGACTTCAAGTACAAATATATACTAATTCATGAGCACTGGTGTATGGGCTGGCAGGTTGGATGTGGACTGAAAATAAAACAAGACGGGATAGTTGTTGAAAAGGTGGTCTGAAGGAGGGGTATACAGATGGAACATTGGGAATTTCCTGGGCCATGGAAATATTCAGAACGCAGGTTAGTGTGCCCCACGACCTTTTTCAACAAATCTTCTAATCAGTAGGACTATGTGCAAAGGAAGCATAGTGGTGGGGATGGAGGACAGGGATAGGCTCAACAAAATGGACTTTGTCTCACCAAAATTTATCTGGCTGTTCTGACTGTAGAACACAATTTGTAAACAGGCAAGGCCAACACTGAGATGCTGTGTATGATCAGCCCCTGCAGAGTCCCCTTCTGGCAGGTTGACTGCATCTGACCTGTTCCATCAACCAACTGATGACCTTCAGAAGCTTCAGGGGTGGCTATAGAAAAAGGGGTATAACAGCTATGTTTATGTTACCTGTTTCTTCTATCTTCTCTTTATCCCACTAACTTATGTAAAGTACATTAGTGATGGCTAATGTTTTGAGTTTTAGGGAGAAATGGTTCAAATTGATATCACTCTGTGATTACACACTCTGTGTGTCTTCTGTGTAGGGATACAAACGTTTCACTGGACAGAAAGATAACTCTGGTGGCTAAAGGACACAGGGTTGGCTACGCTGGAAACCTTCCATTTGTACCTCTAGATCCATTTTCCACCTCTCCATAGTATTCTCTCCCCATTAGTCTGGCCTGTATGGACCATATTGCTGAACACTCTTGCTTTCTTCAATTGGGTTTAGTAAACATGAAGCACTAGAGCAATGCATTGTTAAAGGTTTTTTGTTTGTTTGTTTGTTTGTTTGTTTGTTTTTAAGGTGAGGAAGCAGTGTCCTTATGGAGTTTAAGTTTATTTAACTTTTAAAAAAGTTATTATTCTTTATTTTTTATTCTTTCTTTCTTTCTTTATATTATTTTAAAAATTTTAATTCTAGCATACTCAACATACAGTGTTAGTTTCAGGTGTGCAATACTTCAACACTTCCATACATTCCTCAGTGCTCATCATGGTAAATGTTCTTTTAATCCTCTTCACTTATTTCACCCATACCCCACCCCCCTCCCCTCCGGTAATCACCAGTTTGTTCTCTATAAGTCAAGAGTTTGTTTTTTCGTTTATTGGTTTGTTACTTTTTTTTATTCAATAATTTTATTAAAATGTTACCATTTGCCATGGTTTCAGAGACTATAGTGATTAATAATAATGATCATAATAATAACCCTAGATAGGTTTTTTTTGAAAAATAATTTTTATTCTGTTATATTAGTCACCATACAGTATATCCCCATTTTTTGATGCAATGTTCCATGATTCATTATTTGCGTATAACACCCAATGCACCATGCAATATGTGCCCTCCTTAATACCCATCACCGGCCTATCCCAATCCCCCACACCCCTCTCCTCTGAAGACCTCAATTTATTTCCCAGAGTCCACAGTCTCTCATGGTTCATTCCCCCTTCTGTTTACCCCCCCTTCATTCTTCCCTTCCTTCTCCTACCGATCTTCCTATTTCTTATGTTCCATAAATGAGTGAAACCATATGATAATTGTCTTTCTCTGCTTGACTTATTTCACTTAGCATTATCTCCTCCAGTCCCGTCCATGTTGCTGCAAATGTTAGGTAATCGTTCTTTCTGATGGCTGAGGTATATTCCATTGTATATATGGACCACATCTTCTTAATCCAGTCATCTGTTGAAGGGCATCTCGGCTCCTTCCACGATTTAGCTATTGTGGACAATGCTGCTATGAACATTGGGGTGTATATGGCCCTCCTCTTCACTACATCTGTATCTTTGGGGTAAATACCCAGTCGTGCAATGGCTGGATCATAGGGTAGCTCAATTTTTAACTTTTTAAGGGACCTCCACACTGTTTTCCAAAGTGGCTGTACCAACTTGCATTCCCACCAACAGTGTAAGAGGGATCCCCTTTCTCCACATCCTCTCCAACATTTGTTGTTTCCTGCCTTGTCAATTTTTGCCATTCTAACTAGTGTAAGGTGGTATTTCAAGGTGGTTTTGATTTGAATTTCCCTGATGGCTAATGATGTTGAACATTTTTTCATGTGTCTGTTAGCCATTTGTATGTCTTCATTGGAAAAGTGTCTGTTCATATCTTCTGCCCATTTTTTTGATTTGATTATTTGTTTCTCATGTATTGAGTTTGAGTTGTTATTTGTAGAACTTGGATACCAGTCTTTTATATGTAGTGTCATTTGCAAATATCTTCTCCCACTCCGTGGGCTGCCTCTTAGTTTTTTTGACTGTTTTTGGCTGTGCAGAAGGTTTTTATCTTGATGAAGTCCCACAAGTTCATTTTATCTTTTGTTTCTCTTGCCTTTGGAGATGTGTCATGAAAAAAGTTGCTGTGGGCGATGTCAAAGAGGTTGCTGCCTATGTTCTCCTCTAGGATTTTGATGGATTCCTGTCTCACACCAAGGTCTTTCATTTGTTGGGAGTTTATCTTTGTGTATGGTGTGAGAGAGTGGTCAAGTTTCTGTTTCTTTTTTTTTTTAAAGATTTTATTTATTCATTTGACAGAGATAGAGACAGCCAGCGAGAGAGGGAACACAAGCAGGGGGAGTGGGAGAGGAAGAAGCAGGCCCCCAGCGGAGGAGCCTGATGTGGGGCTTGATCCCAGAACGCCAGGATCACGCCCTGAGCCGAAGGCAGATGCTCAACCACTGAGCCACCCAGGCGCCCCATGTTTCTGGTTTCTTTTTTCTTTTTTCATATGTTGTTTTTTAAATTCCACATCTGAGTGAAATTGTATGGTATTTGTCTTTCTCCAACTTATTTTGCTTAATATTATACTCTCTAGATCCATCTACGGCAAGATTTCATTCATTTTTATAGCTGAATAATATTCCAGTGTGTGTGTGTGTGTGTGTGTGTGTGTGTGTGTGTGTGTGTGTGTGTAGGCTGCTTCCATAATTCAGCTATTGTAAATAATTCTGCAATGAATACAGGGGTGCATATATCTTTTCAAATTAGTGTTTTTGTATTCTTTGGGTAAAACCCCAGTAGTGGAATTACTGGATCAAATACCTTTTTTAAATTTTTTTATTTTTTGAGGAACCTCCATACTGTTTTCCACAATGGCTGCACAGGTTTGCATTCCCACCAAGAGTACATGAGGGTTTCTTTTTCTCCACGTCCTTGCCAACATCTGTTGTTTCTTTTGTTGTTGATTTTAGCCATCTTGAAAGGTGTGAGGTGATATCTGATTGTGGTTTTGATCTGCATTTGCCTGATGATGAGTGTTGTTGAGCATCTTTTCATGTGTCTGTTGGCCATCTGGATGTCTTCTTTGGAGAAATGTCTGTTCATGTCTTCTACACATTTTTAATTAGATTATTTGGCTTTTTTGGTGTTGAGTTGTATGAATGAAGTTTACATTTTAGCAGGTGAAACAAAAAATAAACAAACAGGAATATAAAATAATGTCAAGCAGTACAGTGAAAAAACATAAACAGATGGGGACTTATCAAGAAGCCTATCTCAGACATGTTGGTCAGACAAGACCTTGCTGAGGGAATTTGGTTTGAATATGGACCTTAATAAAATGAGAGGTGGTTCCAGAGAAGATCTGGGGAAGAGTATCCAGGCAGAGAAATGTACACCTGGGGTGTTGCTAGATGAAGGAGAAGAAAATGGAGAGATGTAAGAGATAAGTTTGGAGCAGTAGAGGTTCAGATTGTGCAGAGCTTTGGAAAGCCTCATATGTATCTTAAGTGGACTTGGACTGTAGAAGGAAGTCAAAAGGAGGTTAGTGAACGAGAGAGTAGTATAATCTAATTTACATGAAAAATATCACCCTGGCTGCCACCTAGAGAATTGGCTGGAGGGGGCCAGAGTGGAAAAATAAATTGGCTACTGCAATACTCTTGCTGTGAGCTGGTGTCTGCTTAGAGTAATATGGAAACAGGGAAAGTGGGAAGAGTTGTTTGGATTGGGGAAATACTTTAAAGGTAGGGTTGATAGGTCAATAGGCTATGCTTTCAGAATGGATGTGGAGTTGGATACAAAGAATTTGATAACTAGGGTATGGCCTCAACATCTAGGCTCACAGTAATGCCATTAATTAAAATAGGGAAGATGGGAAGGAGGTTTGTGGGTGGAAGGAAATGGAGAATTCTGCTTTGGACCCCTTTAAGTTTGAGATTGCCATTTTCCAAGTAGAGTATATTAGAAAGGCAGTTGGGGATAATCAACTTTGATACTCAAGGGAAAGTCTGGAATAAAAGTATAAGTTTGAGGTACATTAGTATATAGGTGAATTTTAAAGCCAAATACTGGCTGAAGAAACCTAGGAAATTTCTTCAGATAAAAACAGGAAATGGCTGAGGTTTGAGATATGAGTCATGCCAATATTTAGCCTTTAGGAAGATGAAGCGGTAGCAGCAAAGAAGAGAAGAGATGAACAATGAATTCAGAAGGAAATAGCATGGTATCCTGAAACCCAAGTGAAAAAATTGTCTTTAGTTAGAGGAAATGATCGATTGTGCCAAATAGTCATGACAAATGGAGTCTGGGAATTAGCCATACAATTTGGCAAGATGTAGGTCGTTGTTGATCTTGACAAGAAATTACAATATAGTGGTGGTACCAAAAGTCTAAGTCAGAGTGAAGTTAGAAGCAAATGGGAAGTAATCAGGTGCCACATCTGGTAAGAAAAATTCTTTGAGGGAGCACCTGGGTGGCTCAGTTGGTTGGGCATCTGCCTTCAGCTCAGGTCATGATCTCAGTGTCCTGGGATTGAGCCCCACATCAGGCTCTCTGCTCATCAGTGAGTCTGCTGCTCCCTCCCCTTCTCCCTCTGTGATCTCTCTGGCTCTCACTCTCTCTCAAATAAATAAATAAAATCTTTACAAAAAAGAAAAAGAAAAATTCTTTGAGGAATTTTGATATTAAAGGGAACAGAGAAATGGGCTAGTAACTGGCAGAATCTACGGTTTTACAAAGAATTTTTAAGGGGAAATATTAAATGTGGTTGAAAATTACAACTAGAAAGTGGATAGAAAGTAGTTAGCCAGCATATAGTACATCCTAAGTTTTTGTTGTAGTGTTCAACAATTCATTAGTTCTGTATAACACCCAGTGCTCATCACAACACGTACCCTCCTTAATACCCATGACCTGGGCACCTCATCCCCCTACTCCCCTCCCTTCAGTAACCTTCAGTTTGTTTCCCGGAGTCCAGAATCTCTCATGGTTTGTTTCTCTCTCTGATCTCTTCTCATTCAGTTTTCCCTCCCTTCCCCTGTGGTCTTCTGCTCTATTCCTTATGTTCCACCTATGCATGAAACCATATGATAATTGTCTTTCTTTACTTATTTCACTTAGCATAATCCCCTCCAGTTCCATTCATGTTGGTGCAAATGGTGGGTATTCATCCTTTCTGATGGCTGAGTAACATTCCATTGTACTATATGCTGGCTAACTGAACATACTAAAAAAAAATAAAAATAAATTAAAACATCACATGTAAAAAAAGAAAAAGAAAAAAGTAGTTAGAAATATTTTGTGTAGTAGATAATGAGGTTCAGATTGGAAAGGGAAGGAAATAAGACCAGGAAGTGGTTTACTGGTAAAATGGAAACACTTCTGAGGGGGAATAATCAATGCGAGCTGGAAAGACAGACGAGGTTGATCAACGTCAGCTGTGTAACATTGTCCTTTAGATTCAGATGACATTGGCTGGAATCCCCATTCTGGTGCCATGAAAGCCTCATTCCTCCCATTGCCTCTGCAGATTTGGTGCTAAAAGCAGAGACTTTGGCCTCTCAGTCTCCAGGCTTCCTGGAGCCCCACCAGTTTAATGGGTGGGCCATTCACTTTGTGTATGCTGCCCCTGTTCCTTCCCTGTCAAACCAGAAGTGGATTTACTAATTTTCTACTGCCTCTACATGAGGAACCATATGGAAGAGGCCTCATATAAAGCAGACTTTATAGGAGTTCACATCACAGAACACAAATCACTTAAAATGTAGTGTTTGACCGAAGCTGTTTTGAAAAATTCTCTCTCTACCAACTCAGGCTCCAGCCACCTGCTATAAAACATAGCACTCTCCTTGTCTGTCTGGTCTCCCTTGACTTTTCCTCTCTGATTCCTGTTTATCCCATATTACTGAAGGTTTAATCTAATTTAGTTTCCTTTTCTCCCGTCAAACCATATCCTGAGGACTTGTCTGCCACTCCAGATCAGTTTTAATAGCATTTTCTTAAACAAAGACAATTCCCTCCTTTCTAAAATTTCTGGCTCCAGTTGTTATGGCCATCTTCCCATTGGGATACCTGATGGGGGTGGGGGGGCTACTGCAAGTTCACCTTTGATGTGAAGCTGTTTTGGAGTGAGGTTCTTGGAGTGCTCCTGGGAGTTATTACTAACTGTGATGTTTTGAGGATTTGTGAAGTTAGAATGTTGGTTGTGTGTCCATGTGGATGTTAAAATTAATCCATCTGGACCATAACATGGGGATGAAGAGACAGACAGCAGAAAGGGCCAAAGTCACCGAAAACCTGCCGCTCAGATGATAGTAATGAGCTGTCAGTTAGGAGCTGAATTGTGTTTTCCCCAAATTCATATGTTGAAGCCCTAGCACCCTGACACCTCCAAATGTGACTGTTTTTCGAGATAGGGCATTTAATGAGGTAATTAAGTTAAAATGAAGCCATTAGGGTGGGCCCTGGTCCAATAAGCAAACTGGTTCTTCACCTTGCTGTGTTCAGGACACACCTTCCAATATGGGAATTCATGGTGGCAAAGCTGAAGGATGTAAAAAGTAAACACCACTTTCAAAAAAGAAATTATAGAAAATGGAAAAAAAATATTTCTACAGTTGTTTTACTATTCACTTTGTGCTCCAAACCCACGTGGCTCTGTGTTAATAGAACTGCTGAGAGTCGTGGCTTGGCCCCATTGTAGATACAGTCAGAGGTTTTTCTTATGTGTCTCATAATCTGCAGCCAGTTTTTCCCTACTCTGAGTTGTGTCTCAGGATCCCCCAGCTTCCATCTCCTCCTGACAAAGGTCACCTGGGGCAAGTGTCCTCATTTTTAGAAAAACAAATTATATGCATTGGTAAAATCTTGGAGGCACTCATGAGGGTTTTAAGGACCATAAGTACCACTCCAGCACACTAATTATAAACTACTGGTATTGAAATGTGAGACAAAATGAATGCACTCATCCATAGGGCTGTGGCTGAAATCCTCACTTAAAGGGATCCCTATAGGTGGAAATGAAGAACCTTTGCTGTTAACTGCCTTGGTGTTTCTTTATTGATCTTTCTACAAATTCTAACAACAACCACAACAACACCCACAAACCATCACATGTGCATATAAGAATTCACTCTCCCATCAAAGACATTTTAGTATCCCTGTGTTGTTTTGTTTTTTGCTCCTGATCAGTTGAACACCTTCACTCTGTGTGCAGGTGACCTGGCAGGTGAAGACAGGTACCTGTTAAACAAGGGTGTGTTGGAGGTCATCTGTCATCTGGAGGTTACCCAGGGATAGGGAGGAGTGATAATACCTTTGCCTTTCCCTGCCAGCAAGGCTTCATGGTGAAAGTAGTGATGGATAAACTGGTAGGGAGGTGAGGCTCCTTGGCTGGATCAACAAAGATAGTACTGTTTGGTAATAGTCAAGGGGAGCTGTCCTTGCCAAGGGAACTACTGGACTAAAAATAGCTTTTTTTTTTTAATGTTTTAGTGTGTGTGTGTGTGTGTGTGTGTGTGTGTGTGTGTAATACTGTAAAAAATGCTTTGGGTTACATTGGTTCATATATTTAAAATTTTTATTCTTTAAAAAATTAACCACTATGGTAAAATATACTTGAAGAGCTTGCGTGACTATTTTCTTATAGATACACCCCCAAATTACATATTCAGGACTGACATTATTATTTCAGATGATATATTATTTAAACAAAATGGATGTACACTCAAAGCAGGAACTTTCTTACTCTAAGCAAAAGTTCTGGGTCCTCCTGGGGTTCAGAATGAGTTATCCAGGACGCGTTCCTCTTACAGGGTTTCTGTGTGCATCTGATTTATCTAATGTGCCTGTCTAGATTCAGTTATATTATGGATTAGTACAGTTTTTACTAAAATCAGTCATGTCAAACATGCTGTCCTTACATTTACTTAATTAGTTGTCCGGTCAGTTAAAATGGTTGCATTCAATCATTTCTAGATATTGAGCTTATCACCCTTTGACTTTATTTCTGCTTTTCTCCAGCACAAAATGATACTGACTATGACACCTTAAATAAATTCTTGTCCTTAAATTCTTAACCTTAAATTCTTCTTGTCCAACCCACTAAATGTGGGGACAGGACCAAAATACAAGGGCTATCTCATTGTTAACTCATGTTTTCTACAACTGTTCATGGAACATAACAGAGGTGATATCTGCTAATATCTGATTGTCCTCAAGTGCTAGGTAAAGTCGACAGATCAAAAACCACCAAACATCAATGCAAGTAAACATATGTGCACCTTTTTACTCACATATAATGATATCATTTTCACATACCTTTTCTCTGCCACCAAGCTGTTCTTTTCTATATTGCTGGCATTCTTAAATCATCCAAGTTCAAGTTCCAACTTCCCATAGACATCTAACAGGGCATGATCCATCTCTGACCTCAGTGACTCATTTCTCTCTTCTGCTGATACCTAATTTCTCACCAGACTGACTGACTTTTGTGCACTGAAACCACAGCTGGTACCCTGTGCTAACTCCCTCTTTGCTAAACTACTTAACAAAGATGTCACTGGTCCACACAGCATCATTGTGAGAATTAGAGGAAGGTGTCATTTCTTCAAGTATTTTACTTCCACTTGTAGAAACTGCAGTACGAATATACAATTACAAATCACTGATGACTGTTGTGTAAAGGTGGCTCCCAGAATAATGCAGTTCCCTGCCTGAATGCCCAGTATCCATTCCTCCAGCACAATGTCACATTAGTTTCACGTGTACAACATAGTGACTCAACCACGCTATACATTATGCTATGCTCACCACACATGTAGCTACCATCTGTCACCATACAATGCTAGTACAATACCATTAACTATATTCCCTATGCTATCTATAGCTTTCATTCCCGTGACTTATTCAGTCCATAACTGGAAGCCTGTATCTCCCACTCGCCTTCATCCATTTTGCCCATCTCTGCACTCCCTTCCCCCTGGCAACTACCAGTTTGTTCTTTTGCATTTATGGGCTTGTTTCTGTTTTTGTGTTTATTCATATATATTTTTTTACAATCTACATATAGATCATATGGTATTCGTCTTTCTCTGACTTATTTCACTTAGCATAGTTCCCTTTAGGTCTCCTAGAGACCTCTTTATTTTTATGTATGTATTTATTTATTTATTAATAAAATTATTTACTTAAGATTTTATTTATTTGAGAGAGAGCGAGCAAGCATGTGAGTGCATATGAGAGAGAGAGAGAGATCGACAGTGAGAGAGAGAGAGAGAGAGAGAGCAGGAAAAGGGGCTGAGAGAAAAGCATACCCCCTGCTGAACAGGGAGCCCTACATGGGCTAGATCTCAGGACCTTTGGGTTAGGACCCAAGCCAAAGGCACTTAACTGAGTGAACCACCCAGGTGCTCCTAGATACCTCCTTTTAAATCCTGATTACAAAAGTAATATTGGACAAATAGAGAAATTGTAAAGCATAATGAACATAAAAATACAATGCCACTACCCAGAAATAATCACATAGCTAAGGGATTATTTTGGTCAACTGATGAACTCTAAGTTGCTCAAGTAAGAGGACTTTTATCAAAAGAAAACAATAAGAAATTTCACAAAAGAGGTAAAAAAAAAATAGGAACAGAAACAAGAAAGTCAGGATCAACTCTGAGGCTCTATTCCATCGGTACACTGTTCTCAGCAGAGGAGCTTTGCAGTAGTTCTGATTCCCTATTATTTTCTTCTCTACCTGGACTTGACTGCAGCATTATATAACTTACTCTCTGCCATCTCTTAATTCATATCTTCAATAAAACATTTGAATAGTTCATTCAGCCCAGGGTTGGTCATGCTTGGGTCAGAGATTCGCTACTATCCCAATCTTAAGAAAAATTGTGTTTAGATTTTGGTTGCAATTGCATTAAACTTTTAAATTAACTTAGAGATTACTAGTAATTTTAGAATGCTGACTTACATAGTGGAGAAACATGATATGTCCAGCTATTTTGTCAAATAGTTCTTTTTTTATATTTTAGTAATTTTGAATTTCCACATCATTTTAATTCCTAAGTATTTTCTACTTGTTATTGCTTTTATAAACAGAATGATTTCCAAATATACTTTCAAACTTATTTTTGATGATATATTCAATAATTATAAATTTGCACATATTTTTCAAGCAAGACTTGTTCTAAAAATTAAGTACTTGCCTTTTTTGTTTCCTCTTTGAAGATGTTGGGAAGGTATAGGAAGTCTTACTTGTCTAAAACTGACCAACTGATGGAATGCTAATCAGAGATTGTCCCACCACAGTTCATTAGATCAATGACTGGGGCTCTACTATCTATTACATAATCGCCTTGATAGCCAACTAGGATCTCTGCATTTCTTGTTCAGAGATTCTGTCTTTACTATGTCCAACATTAGGGATACCATTTGCTCCTTGTGGCAGCTTCTTCATGATTCCTGATGACTGGGCCTCTAATCTTTTGATACACTCTATATGCTCAAGATAATGTCTTACATCTGCCTGAGTGTGCCCTTCATAGCATCAAAACTGGTTGTATCCCCCCAACCGGCCTGCTCTACACCAGCACACAAACACTGTCATTCAGAGTCAATCCCCTCTCTAATTTCAGGCTTTCTCATGCTCATGGTTACCAGAGAGTTGATTATGCTTTTGGGGTCTTTATTGAAATTTTAAAATTAACCAATTGGTTACACATCACACTTTGGTAGTGCTCTGAAGGGTGTGGCTGATTATGTGTTCTTGATTCTTTATTGACTTCAATGATGCAACAATAAAGCATAATGAGGAAGCCCTAGTAAAATAGGATGCATTTTGATTTGATTTATTGATGTCAATCCTAATTCGGTGGTGACATGCTGCATAAGGTAGGATTTGGAAAGAATCAGGAAGAAGCATGAAGGCAAGCAGCTGGACAATCACAAAGCCACATTCATTTCAAAAGTGAAGAAATGATTTCTATGTGTCACTGCATGGTCTTTCCTTTAAAATATTTGCTAACCAACAGACTCATTCCTTTAATACAGGCAATTTCCTAAATGAAAACAACTATTTATTCACCCACATAAAATACTAGGTTTTTGGAAACAACAGGAGGAAAACCCAAAGCCACAACAGTAGTTTCAAAGGCATCAATTGTAATGTTCCCTCAAATTACCTTGTCAAGCTCTTAGACTGATCAGCCTTTGAAATAACAGAAGTTAAACACTTAGTACGGTTTGAAATGGAAACAAAACCATAATTCCTTGCTTCTTTGTAGTTGGTGAGTGTGTACAGTATTCTACTGCAAAACACAAGTCAAATCTTGCAGTAAAATATTGTGTTTGACTCATGCAGAGCAACAGGCTAATGATAAAGAGTTCCCAAGCTTGGCCTGGCTACTCAAGCTATGAATAGAGTAGCTAAGGACACCCTTCCCAAAGGGTCTGAGAAGTCTACGACTTCTTGCCTCCTATGGAATGGGATGTGCTCTGCAAAGCTGTCAGAAGACCTATTTCCCAGCTTTATCTCTTAGCACATATGTAAACTTGGGCAACTCATTGAACCCCATCAAACTTGATATTTTTTTTACCTGTAACACAGTGGTAAAAACACCTGTCTTATAGGCTTGTGAATGATTACTGCAAATAAATCAGTATGACTAGGTCATGGGGTGATTTTGTGGCAGTGAAGAGCAAGGAAGCCAGAACAGAAGGAAAAGATTCCATTATTGAAGGCCACACAAAATCACAGTAGGGACTAATTCTGCAGGATTTGTATTAGTTGAAGGTTTGTGATTGAACTGAATATATTTATTTTCATAACTAATTCTTAATTAATCTTTTGATGTGTTTATTACATCCCCAAGCAAACAGCATCTTTAGGTGTCCTGAAGGAAAGTCAACACCCTTTTCTAAAGAGGGCCTGTTTCAATTAGAACCTGCCACCTCTTGTGAAGGCACTGCTTAATAACCTTGCAAACAAGGAAATAAATCACAAGGAAGTAAAAAATTAAACAAATGTGATAAAAAATAAAAATAGTAACACTGAGATGAATAATGCACAAAGTACATGTGGTCCAATTCATCATATGTATCAATGGAAGACCAAAACTTGTATTTTGCAATCTAGAACTGTACTTTACAGCCTAATAGCCACATGTGACTATCAACTTGCAATGTGACCGGTCTAGACCAACCTGTGCTTTAATTGTAAAATACACCACAGATTTCAAACACTTCATGTGAAACAAAAATGTAAAAATCTCTCATTAACATTCTTTTTTTTTTCAAAGATTTTATTCATTCATTTGAGAGAGAGAGCATAAGCAGAGAGGCAGAGGCAGAGGGAGAAGCAGACTCCCCTCTTAGCAGGGAGCCCAACATGGGGCTCAACCCCAGAACCTGAAATCATGACCTGAGCCACCCAGGCGCTCCTCATTAACATTCATATATTGACTACAATGATAATATTTTAGGGTAGTATTAAATAAAATGTATTATTACAATTAATTTCACTTTTTTCTTTTACCTTTGTAGTAGAGAAACTAGAAAATGATAAAACTGTGCATGTGGCACATATTCCATTTTGATCAGAAAGCATTATGTTAGATCATTCTGGAATAATACTAGAAACAGAGCATCACAGTATCAGGACTTTCTCCTTCGGTACCTCCTGAAGAACGATTAAAGCTGCTTGAAAACAGACGTTATGGTTATCTTTATGCTTCTCGGAGCAAATGCTGTACATATTGATGGCTATGAGTGTACACATGGCCATTGTGCTTGCGCTTTAAAAAAAGAGAAAGTTGGCAAATCACCGTGGCAACTTGTGATGTCCCTGCCAAAGCTTGAGCCCTGAGATGACCTTTGTAGTTTGCTGTGATCAGAGCTTTTGGGCAGCAGTGTTGGTACCAAAAGCCTCTCTTCAGAGACCACAGGGTTGTGAGACAGCAGTGCCCACAGATAGAAGTAAAAGGGCCGTGAATAAAGGGGGTCAGTACATCACGGAAGCACATAATGGGAAATCTGCCATTGCCATCGAGTCAAACCTTAAATCATTTGCATTCTCTTATTTCTTGTGTTTGTGTTTTGCCCCTACTTATATATTTTTGGAGGACAGGAACTGTACACGGACCCAGCATCGTGTTCCATCTAGGCAGGAGTTTGACAGATTCTTTGCAGTGATAAAGCTCTTAGCATGAATCGACTTGCTTTTTTACAGTTGTGCTAATGACATGCACTACCACACAAGGTGCTTATTTTTAAAATTATTTTAGCTGCTAAATCTCAGCATTAAAGATTTTACATGTGATGGGAAAACATACCACTTGTGTATTCTTATTAGATGATCTGTGAATTGTAAAATTATTTCTAACTGGAAGAGAGCAGGAGGTGGTTTCCTGTGAAAATTAAGCTTAGTGCCACCCCAGTTCAATGCATTTTTACTTTTTGTGAGCTTGTAAGAGATTATTACCATAATTCTAAATTGGCTGCTATATGTTCCAGACATATAATCCCAAAGAGGTAATACACTGAGATTCCAGAAATGCCTTTTGACAAAAATGTCTGCCACATTGGTTGACACACTAAAAATGAAATGAATCATCTAAGCGTGTGAGGATGCTGAAGATAATCCTCTGATTACATCAAAATTGCTGTGCAAGTACCGCCATAGTAAGCAGATTAGACTCTGATCCATTTGCCCTGGTAATAAAGAAAAAGAGAAAGGAGAAAAATAAATAAATAAATAAACCCTCTTTGAAGGTTTACAAGCTGGTATCTAAGACTATCTTGTTGTTTTTCTTTGTAAGAATAGAAAGAAAACCTCTTTATCAGTTGTTAAATGTTGAAACTGGTAGGATAATGAAACAAACAGTGAACATTAGTCTTTAGGCTCACCTGCCAATTTCACCGTCACCCTCCTGTGAAAGATGTACACTTTAGGCCAGTTGGTAAATTTAAAAGTGATTTTAAAGACCTCACTCACTGGCTGGTGGGTCACAATAGCAGGCACATACTCAGGACTGGAACTTTGTAATTAACTCCTGGCACAGGACCCTCCACGAAAGCCGGGGATGATACAAAGCCATGATCAAAGAAGAGAGCTACTGGAGCAATAATAATAATTCAACCCTGAAGGTTTTCACAGCTGGCGTGTCAATTTGGCATGGCTGTTCCCTGGAGCTGTTAAGTATGTCAGATTTTCTCATGACAAACACAGAAGGGAGGGTCTCACTGCCAGTGTGTTCTGGTCTGAAGAGCTTAATGATAATCACTCTGGGTTCTGTGCCTGCCCCACAGGCGCTATTAGCTAATTGTCCGGAAAGCCCTTTGCAATGAATATACTCAGAGCCAAAATTTCGATACACAGGCTTCAGTTTGATGGAATGTCAAGAGTATTCAATATTAGCCTAATAATACCAGGCATAAAATAATGTACATTTATGCATTAAGTATTTAGGCATACGATCATCCTTCAGACTCACGGAAGTTTGTTTTTTTCTCCCTCAGGATTGTCACCTCACAAGAGGCACTTTTCTTCAAAATGTCATCATTAATATTGTCATTTCCAATAAAAATACAATTTTTAGCAGTCTTTAACCATTGGATATATGCTTATGGACTTGATGTTCCTCTGACATTAAAAAACACAGTAAGCTATGGGATGCCTAGGTGGCTCAGTTGGTTACGTGTCTACCTTCAGCTCAGGTCATGATCCCAGGGTCGTCAGATCAAGTCCCACATGGGGCTCCTTGCTCAGCTGGGAGCGTGCTTCACCCTCTGCCTGCCGCTCTCCTTGCTTGTGCTCGCTCTCTCTCTGACAAATAACTAAATAAAATCTTTAAAAAAAAGTTTTTTAAAAAGACGGTAAGCTAATCTAGATGGGGTCTGGACCACATGGCTGGGAAGCTGTGCAGGGGGTTTGCAATAGAATTTCTGGACTCCCAATCTAGTGTGTATCTCACTTCGAATTAGAGCCATAGCAAAGATGAAACAACACTCTAACCAAGGGTTCATATCAGTGTGCCCACAACCAGGGCATATTAAGCCATGGATGTCAGGATGCCCATTGTGACGTGGCCCAGTATTGACTCACAGCATGTCTGGGGACCAGAGCCTAATGGTTTGTGCTTCTCCAGTGTCATTCCAGAATGGAGGATGAGTTCAGGGCTGCTTCAGCTTCAGCATTTCATTGCCTCCAAAATAGAATATGCCCATCTGGGAGAACCTGATGTGATGAAGAGCAAAGGAACCAGCACAGAATAATAATAAAGCCACAGGGTTCTTGCCAGAGGCAGACCAATGCTTCAAGGCTTTGCATTTGTACACTCATAGAGGCAATTTATATCTTAGCCATTTAGCAACGACTGCATTGTCTTTTCCAGCCGCGTTCTCTTTCAGGACAAAAATTGTATAATTGAAACAATGGGTATTTTACCACAGCCCTAACATGAATACTAGATCTTTATCTTAAGGGGTTTTCTCCCTGTATCTACTTGGGGCTTAATCTCACAGAGTGTGGGTGGAGACAGTGGAACTGTGCCAGAGGATGTTGAAAATGAAACTGGGACATTTGGTAAGGAACTTCACAATTCCAGTTTGTGCGGCTACTGCAGAGGAAGTGCAGCCTTTGGGGTCTGAGCCTGGATCTGAGAGCCATACGCGTGAGCTATGGGCAAGACACTTACCCTGCCAGAGCATCAGTTTACACATCTGTGAATCAGCATTGTAATAATGTCTATTTCTGAGGATCCTGTGAGCCAAGGGGTATAAACATGCTGGGTAAATTGGCACACACTCCTCAAATATTAGCTACCCCCAATGTCTATTATCTCAAATCCAGGAATTATGGGACCAATTAGTGGGAAAGGTTATAATCTAGTAAGGTCAAAATTTGGAACTGGAGCTTGGAGGACTCAGTACCTATTGATACAGACTCACAAAGTGGATTGTTAAGAAAATGTTCAGTTATTTGGTATAAGATACTAAAGAAAATACTATTTTTCAACAATTTGATTCTCTTCAAGAAAAGCTCTTTAAGGGAGGCACTTACATTTCTTAAAGGAACAGTCACCTGAAATTGAGGCAGATCATTTTTGCCTGAACCTAATAAGCATTTTAATATTATAGGAAAAGTCAAAATTTATCTTTGGTCTCCAACATAAGCATGTGTAGCTTTATTTTGATGTCTGTTTTCATTGCACAAATCATTCAAAACATAACCTATGTGTTCTTTGAAATTTTTTCCAATCACATACTTGATTGATGTCATAGGCTTGTAAGTGGTTTATTAGTATGTCTGCATTCCAGTATATACAACTCAGAGGCTGGAACACTGGAGCTCCTTAGAAAAGTTACTCATCTCACTCACATCACAATAACTGCATAACAAACCTTTGTGTCTGTCTCCTTTCACTCCGCATGATGTTCTCATCTATGTTGCGGTTAGTTCAAATACAGTTACAGTGCTCTATCTGAATTCCGTTTCCATTGTATAGATACACAACATTTTACTTATCCATTCATCAGTTTGTTGATATTTTCTGTGATTTATTTATATAGAAGTTTTCTTGTGGACATAGGTTTTCAATTCTTCTGGGTATATAGCTGGGACTTGCCCCTTGGCACACACCTGTCAAGTCAAAGGGTAACTATACCACAGGAATATGAGGAACGACCAGACTGTTTTCCACAGTGGCTGCATCAATTTACATGTTCTATAAGTTACAAGGGTTCCAATTTCTCCACATCCTCACCAATACTTGTTCTTATCTTTTTAAAAATTTTTTCCCATCCTATTGTAGTTTTGAGTTACACTGATGGCTGATGATGTTGAACATCTTTTTTACGTGCATATTGGCCATTTGTATATCTTCTTTGGAGAAATGTCTACTCAGCTCCTTTGCCTATTTCTTAATCAGATGGTTTGTTTTTCATTGACTTGAAAGATTTCTTTATATATTCTGAATATAAGTCCTTTCTCAGATATATGATCTGCAAATATTTCCTCCTATTCTATGGGTCATAATTTCATATCTAGATAGTTGCATTTACATCATAAAAGCTTTTAATTCTGATGATACCCACTTTTTAAGTTTTTGCTTTTGTATCTTGTGCTTTTGGTGTTACATCTAACAAACATCTTAGTCTTCTCCTAAGAGATTTTATAGTGTTAGCTCTTATATTTAGGTCTTTTATTCATTTCAGTTAATTTTTTAATATGGTATGAGGTAGAGGTCCAGCTTCATTATTTTGCATATCGATATCCCATTAACCCAGCACCGTTTGTTGAAAGACTTTTCTCATTGCATTGTCTTGCCCTATCAATTATCAATTGATTGTAAATGTGAGGATTTATTCCCAGGCTCATAATTCTATTCCATTAATTTTTATGTCTATCCTTATTCTAGTTTCACATTGTTTTGATTATTGTAGCTTCATAGTTTTGAATTTGGGAAATATGAGTCCTCTAACTTTGTTGTTCTTCAAGATTTGTTTGGCTATTCTGGGTCCCCTGAATTTGTATAGGAATTTTAAGATCAGCTTGCCAATTTCTGCAAGCCAACTGGGATTTTGATAGAAATTGTGTTAAAATTTTAGATCATTTTGGGGAGTATTGCCATCTTAACAATATTAGGTTTTCTGATTCACAAACAAGGTTGTCTTTCCATTTACCTAGATTTGTTTTATTTTTTTTAACAATATTTGGCATTTTTCAAAGTGCAAGTTTTGCATTTATTTTGTTAAATTTATTCCTAAGTATTTTATAATCTTGATATTGCTGCAAATATAATTGTTTTCTAAATTTCATTTTTGTATTGTTCATTTTAAGTGGATATAAATATGATTTTTTTATATTGATCTTTGGTCCTACAATCTTGATAAACTTATTTATTAGTTCTAATAATTTTTTATCAAGATGAAATTCATGTAAGATTTTTAAAGTGTACAATTCAATGGCATTTACTATATTCACAGTGTTGTGTGACTACTACCTATGTTTAGTTCCAAAATATTTTTGTTCACCACAAATAAAGCCTTGTGTCCCATGAGGAGTCACACCCTAGTCCCATCTACCCACAGCACCTGGCAACCACCAGTCAGCCTTCCCTTTCTATGGATTTACCTATTGTGAGTGTTTTATATAAATAGAAACAACTGGCCATATGTATATATGAGTTTATTTTTGGACTTCCAATTCTACTTTGACTATGCCTATTTTTATCCCAGGACTATTCACTATTTTGATTACTAAAGTTTTGTAGTAAGTTTTTAAATCAGAAAGTGTGAGCTTTCCAACTGTTCGTCTTAAGGTTGTGTTGACTGTTTAAGCCCCTTACAATTCCATATGGATTTGAGGATCAGTTTTTGCATTTCTGCAAAAGAAAAAAAAAGCCATTGGAATTTTGATAGGGATTACATTGAATCTGTAGATTGCCTTGGGCAGTATTGTTGTTTTCATAATATTAAGTATTCCAGTCCATTAAAACAGGAAGTCTTTCCATTTATTCAGATCTTTTTAATTTTCTTTCAGAAATGTTATGTAGTTTTCAGTGTACAAATCTTTCACCTCATTGGTTAAGTTTATTCCTGAGTATTTTACTCTTTTTCATGCTATTGTAAATGAAATTATTTTCTTAATTTCCATTTCAGATTGTGCATTGTTAATATATAGAAATGTAACTGATTTTTGTGTGTTGATTTTACATCCTATCACTTCGCTGAATTCATTTATTAGCCTGAATAGTTTGTTTGGTTTGTTTTTGCTTTTTTGGCATGAATTCATTTGAGATTTTTACATGAAGAATCATGTCATCAGTGAATAAAAATAGTTTAATTTCTTCCTTTCCAATTTGGATGGCTTTTATTTCTTTTTCTTGCTTAATTTTTCTGGCTATGACCTCTAGTGCAATGTGAATAGCAGTAGTAAAAGTAGGTATCCTTGTCTTATTCCTGATTTTAGTGCAGAAACTTTCAATCTTTTACCATTGAGCATTGTTTTGGCTGTTAGTTATTCATATATTGATTTTATTATGTTGAGGAAAGTTCCTCTAGTCCTAGTTTTCTGAGATTTGTTTTTTGTTTTTAAATGAAAGGGTACTGGATTTTGTCAACTGTTTTTTCTCTATCAGTTTAAATGATCACTTTTTTCTTCATTCTGTTAATTATGTAGTATATTACATAGTTTTCATGTTGAGCCACCTCTGAATTTCTGGGAAAAATCCCTCTTGGTCATGGCATATAATCATTTTATTATGATATTGGATTCAGCTTACAGTATCTTTTGAGGATTTTAAAATCTATAGTCATAAGGCATATTAATCTACAGTTTTCTTGTGGTATCTTTGGCTTTGGTATCAGGGTAATTCTGGTCTTATAGCATGAGTTAGGAACTGGTCCCTCCTTTTCTATTTTTGTTTATTTGTGTTTTTTTGGAAAATTTAAGAAGGATCTGTGGATTGGAGTTAATTCTTCTTTAAGTAGTTGATAGAATTTATCAGTAAAGCCTTTTGGTCCAGGACATTTTTTTACTGAGATTTTTTATTGGTGACCCATCCTCTGTTTTTAGTTATTTACTTAGTATTACTGCAAGGATTACAACCAACATCCTAATTTATAACAATCTAGTTTGAATTGATATCAATTTAGCTTAAATAGCATGCAAAAACAGCATCTAAATATTCTATCCTCTTATGTTGTGATTATGATGCATAACCACAAATTACCCTTTTATACATTGTGTATAAGGCAGGGACAACAGAGTGTGGCAAAGGCAAATAAAAATGCCACAAAACTTTCTTACTGCTCTGTATTGTCTTTTTCTCAATTCATCATTTGCTGGGTTTCTGTGAACCTTTGACAAAGTTGATTTTGACAATTTTGCTTGATGTTTTGAGATTTCTGTGAAGAAATGGGCCGTTTGCACTATCTCATCTGCATTTCCCTGACATCACTCCTCTAATAGTTTTTTTAACTTGGATGCCTTACAATTCTATATATACATTTGTGTTCTTCACAAATAGAGATTTTACCTCTCCCTTTCCAACCTGGATGTCACTTTATTTTTCCCTTACCAGATTGCCCTGGTTAAATCCCCAGTGCAAAATTGACTAGAACTACTGAGAACAGATATCCTTATTTTGTTCCTGATCTTAGGGGCAAGCTTTCGGTCTCACTATTAGTTATGCTGCTTGATATGGTTTTTCATAGCTGTACTTTACCAGTTTGAGGAAGTTCTCTTTTATTTATTCCTAGTTTATTTAGTTTTTTGTTTGTTTTGTTTTGGTTTAATCAAGAAAGGGTGTTGCATTTTGTCAAATGCTTTTTTTTTTTGTCACATACTGAGTTGATCATATGGCTTTTCTCCTTTTTGTTTCTATTGAAATGGTGTATTTTGTTAATTGATTTTCAAATATTAAACCAAGTTTGCATTCCTGTAATAAATCCCATTTGGTCATGGCATATACTTCTATCTATATATTGCTGGATTTGGTTAGATAACATTTTGTTGATAATTTTGCACCTATATTAATAAAGGAGATTCTGTAGTTTCATTTTCTTGAGGTATCTTTGTCTGGTTTTTGTATCAGGGTAATACTGGCCTTATAGAATGGGTTGGGAAGTAATTCCTTCTCTTCTAATTTATTTAAAGAGCTTGTGAAGTATAGATGTTTATTCTTTAAATGTTTGGTATAACTCATTAGTAAGGCTGTTTGGGCCTGGAGTTTTCTTTGTCGGTAGTTTTAAACAATTTATTTATTGCTAACTCAATCTTTACTTACAGATCTGTTTAGATTTTCTATTTCTTGAGTCTTGATAGTTTGTGTTTCTCTAGGAATTTGTCAATTTCATTAAAGCTATCCAATTTGTTGGTATATAGTTGTTCATAATAATGTCTTATCATTCTTTTTGTTCCTGTAAAGTCATTTCTTTCTTATTCCTGATATTTATAATTTAAGTGTTCAGTCTTATTTATTTTAGTATATTCATGTGCTCAGACTACCATAACAAAATACCATAGACTGGATAGCTTAAACAGCAGAAATTTATTTTCTAACGGTTCTGGAGGCTAGGAAGTCCAAGACCAAGACCAAGGTGCTGGCTGATTCAGCTTCTGGTAAGAACTCCCCTGCTGGCTTGTAGACAGTCACCTTCTTGTTGTGTGCTCACATGGGTTTTCCTCACTATGTGCATTTCCTCACTATATGCATCAGAGAACAAGCTCTCTGTTGCCTTTTCTTACAAGAACATGAATCCTGTTGGATCAAGGCCCCACCATCATGACCTCATTTAACCTTAATTGTTTCCTAAAACCCTATCTCCAAATATAGCCACACTGGTGGTTAGTGCTTCAAAATATGAATTTTAAGGGGACACAAATATTCTGTCCAAAACATTCCACAGAGCCCTCCAAAATTCATGTCCTTCTCACATACAAAATACACCCATCCCATTCCAATAACCCCCAAAGTCTTAACTCATTCCAGTATCAACTCTAAGGCTTTATCTAAATATCATCTAAATCAGATATGGGTGGGACTCTGGGTATAATCCATCTTGAGGTATAATTTCTCTCCATCTGTGAAACTATGAAACCAGACAAGTTATGTACTTCCCAAATACAATGGTGGTTTGGCATACTATAGACATTCCCTTTCCAAAGGAGAGAAATTGGAAGGTGGAAAGGGGTGGGCTTTGTTAGCTCTAAGCAAGTCCAAAACTTAGCAAGGCAAATTCCATTAGATTGTGAGCCTTGAAAATAATCCTCTTCAGTTCGATGCTCTGCCCTCTGGCTCACGGGTGTGGCAGTGTCACCCCCAAGACTGCAGGGCAGCCCTGACCCTTCAGCTCTTCAGGGGATCCATGCCCCCTTGTGCTCTTGGAGGAACACACGCACATGACTTGTTGTGAGGATTCTGCCCTGAGACACTGGGCAAGGGTATGCTTTCTCCCTCAAACCAGAGGGGTGGCCGTACCCTTTGAAATGGAGGAAGGGTGGCCGTACCCTTTGAAATGGGCCTGTGGCGGAAGTGGAAGCTTCAGTGATCTCTGAATCATTATAAAGATGGGGCCTGAACTGATAGGATTTGTGTCCTTAAAACAGGAGCCAGAAGAGAGCTCTTTCTTTCTCTCTTCCTGCGCAGGAACCAAATAAAAGCCATTTGAAGACAAAGCAAGAAGATAGCTGTCTGTAAGGCAGAAAGAAAGCTCTCACCAGAAACCAAATTGGCCAGAACCTTGATCTTGGACTTTTAGCCTTCAGAACTGTGAGAAATAAATGTCTATTGTCTAAGCCATTCATTTAACCTCTCTAAAATTTTGTCATTCTTGGTTATCTTTTCAAAGAACCAACTTTTGTTTATGTTACTTTTCTGTATTGTTTTGACTCTTTTACCCTTATGCCCATTTATTTCACAAGCATTTTTCAAGTGCTAGCCTCTATTCTAAGATTCTAGGAATATAGATGAAATCATTTTTCTTGCCCTCATGGAGTTACAATGTCTTCTGCATTATTCTTAAATTTTAGTGTGAATAAATATCTTCCTGTAAAGTTACTCAAAAATGAATATCACTAAACCAAATATAAATAAATTATATTTTATTAGCTCTAGGCTAGTACCTAGCTCAGGTGTTAAGCCATGTAACGATAATTAGGTATTTATGGTGCACTCATTTATGAACCATACACTGAGATTTATAACTCTAGTGGGTGAATCACATATGAGAAGACATACTTAGGGTACAGTGAGGAGGAGCTGTGGCAAAAGCATGCAGAGGTGACTGGGAATGATAGAAACACAGGAGAACAACAGGGTTTAGAGGTCAAGTCGGGGGTGAACAAGGAAAGCCATCAGAAGGAAATGACAACTGAGCTAAATTTTAAAAGCATAAATAAGTCTTAACCAGTTAAAAAGATTGGGGAAGGGAAAGCTATCCCAGCTGGGGAGGAGGCCAGAATAAGCAAAGATAGGGAGTGGGACATAGCCTCATCCATGCAGGGAACTGTAGGCACTCTGATATCAGTGGAGAGCGTAAAGTGACATCGCTGTATGAAAGGCTTGCTTAGTTATGCTTTCTTTTCATCAGACATCAGTTATAATAATCCCCATCTGGATTTAGTTGGGCTGTCATTCTCTGAAGAAAAACTGTGTGGATTTAGGGTTTATTTATTTATTTATTTATAGATTTATAGATTTATTTATTTATTTATTAGACAGAGACAGCCAGCGAGAGAGGGAACACAAGCAGGGGTAGTGGGAGAGGAAGAAGCAGGAAGACTAGTGGAAGAGCCTGATGTGGGGCTGGATCCCGAAACGCCGGGATCACGCCCTGAGCTGAAGGCAGACGCTTAACGACTGCACCACCCAGGCGCCCCTGGATTTAGGTTTTCAGTTCATTTTGACTAGGTCGAAATACCATCATCAAGGCATTGCCGTTCTGGTAGAATTTACTTACTAAGGGATCCAACTGGTTTATTAGATTAGTAGACTCGGCACATCAGTGATTGGTTTTCAAGGTATATGAACAGGCAGGTGGTGGTGATTATATTAAACTTGACATCTATGCCAGTCAATTAATTATTGGCAAAAGCAAACACAGGTGCTTTGAGATAAGGGACAATATATTTTCTGTCCTCTTAACCAGAAGAATATTATATGTACATGTGGATGATAAATGGGAAGTAGTAGAATGGACAATGACTGTATAAAACCAAAAATGAAATAAAATAAAATAGAGTCCATAATTCTTGATACGTGTATTGGAAACAAAATAATTTCTGGTATTATAAAAAATTTTTCTATAAATACCTGTATTCTGTACATTTATATTTATAGTAGAAACATTTTTTAAACCAGATTAACTTGCTTTACAACTCATCTTCTTGATTGCTCACTTAAAATGATCCTGCTACTTCAGTCATGGAACTTTCTTTTCTGAAATTTTTGTTAGGCCTGTAGAATTAATGTGGAAGCCAGAATTATTAATTTAGTGAAATTTCCTATCACACCCAGCTCTCCAAGGAGATTTAAAATTCTTTTCTTCATTGGATTTGAAGGTTGTTCTTAACAGTAAAAGATAGGCCAGTGGGAAGTTATTAGGGGAAAAAAATAGCATTGCAAAGCCAGGTTAAGCGAAGAGCAAGATGTTCTTTTCCCCTTGCGCCATGGCATGACCTCTCCATGGAATGAGACTTTACTCCTGCAATCTCAGGGGTAGAGAAAGCCCTTAGATACCTCATCAACCAGAGCATTTCTTTCTTCATTTGTTTCTGGCTTTACTTTTAGGTTGATGTTTTGAGTCACATGAGACTATTGGCACTTAGGGTAGCATGTACCCAGTGTAACTACTTGTTATCTTCAATTTGGTCTGCTCAGATAGCTCTTGAACAGAGAGCAAGTCAAGGGAGCCTAGGATCCCCTTTCTAGAAACTCTTCCCAAATGCCAATGAATACTCAGTGGCTGAAGGTGCAGTTCTGAAAACCAGCCCCTTCTCTTCATCACATACATCATGTTTTTGAGATAAAATGCTAAAAAGTCAAGCTGTGCTTTTACATGATGATATTTAAAATTATATAAAATAGGGAGCTGTCACCCAATGAGCATTGTTAGGAGTGTACCACTGCTACTTTCAGTACTTTTTCTTTTCTTTTCTTTTCTTTTCTTTTCTTTTCTTTTCTTTTCTTTTCTTTTCTTTTCTTTCTTCTTTTCTTTCTTTCTTTCTTTCTTTCTTTCTTTCTTTCTTTCTTTCTCTTTTTTCTTTTTTTCTTTCTTTCTTTTTTCACATCTCAAGAGTAAAGTGTAATAGATTTCAATATCTTTTTTGGGTTTTCAATACTTTTTCTTAAGCTTGAAATGCAAAGTCTACACTTGTGTGGCATTAGGCTTTTCTAGATCTCTGTTTCCCTAACTATAAAATGAGTTAGTTGGACAAATGGTGTCTACTTTTCTTTTCAGTTATAAAATTCAGCAATTTATCTTACAACATCCAAAAATTGCCCTAGCGAAGATAACAATTATTTATGTCGCATTACTTATGGATCATTTCTAGATATAATCTGTGAGTAGTGCTGGCAGATGCTGTGTCATTCCCAACGCTCCACAAAATCTGCAGCCAGCTGAAATGGGGTGCACCATGGAGCAGGTTTTAATTTGCTTAGTACATTTTCATTAAAATAAGAAAAGTGATCCTGAAGAAATTGCCTTAATTATCTCTCTCTGAAAACCTTGAATAATGCTCTAATATTAATCTGCTTCTAATTTTAGAATCCTCAAAATGGACCACTTAATAAATACTTATCACCTGAATACAAATGCTGAAGATGTGTTCAGGGGAGTTACAGGAGACCACACTCAGGATAGGTGATCAGTCAAAAGGATTATGGGATCATGGTCAACTGTCCAACTTTTGTGGATCTCAGATGTCTCATCCTTTTATAAGTGGGCTTCAATTTAAAATATTCCATACTCGATTCTCAGATTACCAATGTTGTGAGACCTTAGTTTGAATGGACATACTCTCTAATTTATTCTCTAGTGGAATCAATCTACTCTTTCAAAGTTTCTCAGTGACTGAAAGGAACAGGTAGGTCAGAACAAACAGCTGAGTTACAACAGAAGAAAGAAAAAAGAAAAAAGCACTCAGTGCTTCCACCAGAAGTAATATGTTGTTCTAGTGAAATAAATATTCACTGAAAATAAAAAGTAAGTTTTATTAAGAACTTAAATGCAATCAGTAATTCTGAACTTAACACTCCCTTTAAAGTATGTGTGTAGAGCCAGAAATCTCAGATGGTGTGAATAATTACAAGATAATTGTGAACATTTGGACACTTACTGTGAGCTAGAGCTTTTGTTAGCACTTTGCATGAGTCTTCTCTGGTCCTCCTCACAAAGACACCATGAGGTAGACATTATCTCTTTCTTAACTGGGATAACTGAGACCGAGAGATGTTAATAGCTTCCATAGGGTCACATGTTATTGACCATACTTGTTCTACTCACGAGGACCATTATTCTTCTTTACCTTCTTTGACTATATGTGATTTCATCATGCCAACCCATGGAAAATTCCACCTGCAGCACCTCTGGTAGTTGTCCACACAAACACATGCATGCACACACCCCCACACCATCACATGCAGTGAGGGACCCTCATGGAGGTGTCACAGCCAGATACACAGCTGGAAACATAAGCAATAACATCTTTTCAAGATAAATAAATTCCACATATAGCATTGTAATTAATATGAGTACTTTAATCTTCAGTGAGATTCAGCCTCAAAGTTGTAAAGAATTTTATGTGTCATCAAATCACATGGCAAATTGAGCATGATGGGAAGGTCCTGGATTTGTTGTCGCTCAACCCTCTCACTGAAAATTGAAATAAACAAGGTCAAGAGGTACATGACACTCCATTTAGGACCAGACCAATGAACGGTGTGTTTACTTTATGATGACTACTGTACTCGCTCCAGGGAGGGAAGCCAAGCTTCCATCCCTACTGGACAGCCTCTACGGTCAGGTGTCAGGTCTTCAACTCTCATTGGGAGAAGGGTGCTCAGCAAGAGGAAAAGTGGATGATACTTTTGCAGGTTTCCTGACTTTTGCTTATATTTCTTTTCTTTGAATCGGTGCGGGGTGTGGGGGGTGGGGTTGCATGAACACATTAATGTACTATTTTAGGCAAATTATTTCCTCCCAGAATCAAATAGTTTTTCTGCCATTGATCATTTTCTCAGCATATACCTTACATTTCTTGGTGGCTGTAACATGGAAGAAGTGACCAGGCAATTTGCCTTAGGAGGACAGTGCTTTGTCTCCATGCTCTGCCTCTTCCAACTTGCTCTTAGTACGCTCCCCACAGACCTTTAATTTTCTTAGCCGAAGGCATCATTCTTTCTCTCACTCTCCCACTTATTCACCCTCTCCTGATATTTCTCTCATCCTCTTTCCTTTCTCTCCCTGCTCACTTACTCAGGTAGTCACTGCAGCTCTGTGTCTTGGCTTCGGGCAGTAGGAGCTGTTAGGAACACAGATTGCTCGGAGAGGTGCCCCAGTTCCATTCCACCTTGGCCACTGAACCGTTCTCTGCCACCTTTTTTTTTAATTTATAAAACAAACATGAAAACCTCCTAGAGCTTTTGTTCCAACGTTCTAGAGCTTTTGTGAAGATGGGCGCTATAAAACACCCAGGACAGCAACCAGCATTGCCCAGAATTTAGTTGAGTTGGTTGTCATTATCACCACCTTCAGCCACATCCACGCTCAGTGTAAGAGACAGATGCAGGGGATGCCTTGGTGGCTCAGTCGGTTAGGTGTCTGCCTTCTGCTCAGGTCATGATCCTAGAGTCCTGAGATTGAGTCCCGTGTCAGGCTCCCTGCTCAGCAGAGAGTCTGTTTCTCTCCCTCTCCTTCTGCCCTGCCCCCTCAAATCAATAAATAAAATCTTAAAAGAGAGAGAGAGAGAGAGAGAGAGAGAGAGAGAAAGAAAGAGACTGATGCAGTCCTGAAAAGTTACAGAGAAGAATTTAAGTTTGGTGCCTCAGTGTTCTCATTCACAAATTGAAGGTGATAATTACCATCTATATCAGGAGCTATTTTTAGTGCTTGTGTTGCACCAACTTACATTTTCCTCACTTCTGAAGGTTAATGAATTCTTCAAAATTGTTGCCACATTCTTTAGGAAAGAGTCCACTGTTCCATTAATTAAAATAAAGCTCCACTGACTTAAGTGAGACCATACTCCTTCAAAAGGTAAGTGTCTCATCTCCAAAGGCAAGAGAAACAAAAGATAAAATGAACTTATGGGACTTCATCAAGATAAAAATCTTGATTTTTATCTCTGCACAGCCAAGGAAACAGTCAAAAAAACTAAGAGGCAGCCCACGGAATGGGAGAATATATTTGCAAATGACACTACAGATAAAGGACTGGTATGCAAGATCTACAAAGAACTTCTCAAACTCAATACACGAGAAACAAATAAATCAAAAAATGGGCAGAAGATATGAACAGACACTTTTCCAATGAAGACATACAAATGGCTAACAGACACATGAAAAAATGTTCAAAATCATTAGCCATCAGGGAAATTCAAATCAAAACCACACTGAGATACCACCTTATGCCAGTTAGAATGGCAAAAATAGACAAGGCAAGAAACAACAATTGTTGGAGAGGATGTGGAGAAAGGGGATCCCTCCTACATTGCTGGTGGGAATGCAAGTTGGTACAGCCACTCTGGAAAACCGTGTGGAGGTCCCTTAAAAAGTTAAAAATTGAGCTACCCTATGATCCAGCCATTGCACTACTGGGTGTTTACCCCAAAGATACAGATGTAGTGAAGAGGAGGGCCATATGCACCCCAATGTTCATAGCAGCATTGTCCACAATAGCTAAATCGTGGAAGGAGCCGAGATGCCCTTCAACAGATGACTGGATTAAGAAGTTGTGGTCCATATATACAATGGAATATTACTCAGCTATCAGAAAAAACAAATTCTCAACATTTGCTGCAACATGGACGGCATTGGAGGAGATAATGCTAAGTGAAATAAGTCAAGCAGGGAAAGACAATTATCATATAATTTCTCTCATCTATGGAACATAAGAATTAGGATGATCAGTAGGGGAAGAAAGGGATAAAGAAAGGGGGGTGATCAGAAGGGGAAATGAAGCATGAGAGACTATGGACTATGAGAAACAAACTGAGGGCCTCAGAGGGGAGGGGCGTGGGGGAATGGGATAGACCAGTGATGGGTAGTAAGGAGGGCACGTATTGCATGGTGCACTGGGTGTTATACGCAACTAATGAATCATCGAACTTTACATCGGAAACCGGGGATGTACTGTATGGTGACTAACATAATATAATAAAAAAATCATTAAAAAAAAAAGGTAAGTGTTTGCCTCCCTGATTCCTGAGAGGATATTTGGAAAATGACCTTGGACTCTTTAGAAGCATCTAAGTCCCAGAAGGACACATCTTGAGTTAAGTAGTCACCTTGCCCTGATGGTCACTGGTACTTCTAAATTCAAAAAGCGATTCCTCTCTTGAAGATAATATGTTGCCTTTGAGAAAGATAGTTTGCACATCTGAGCATAGTTCCTTTCCTGATATGTTATAACTGGTTAGAATTAGGTGACATTAAGGCCAGCTAGGGAACGCACAGTGAATAACAGACTGACCAACGTATGCCAACTTAGTAGATGAAACTCTGTGGGACACAAATGGTATTTCCTCCCCCTTGTCCCATCTTGACAGACACCTTTGTTTCCCTCCTCAGAAAGGCCTCAGTTTATTCCAGGAGTACTGGCCCCCAGCCTGCAAACTATAGAGTGATAACAAATGGAAGTCAACCCCAAACCTTAGGAGATCAATTCCAAGGACAACTACAGGATACAGGGGCACTGTCAGGATAGGGAGTTTCTAGTCAGAAAAGTTTTGACAAGAACATTGCTGTGACTCCCTTTCTTTCTTCCTCCTTCCTTCTTTCCCTCCCTTCCTTCCCTTCCTTCCTTCCTTCCTTCCTTCCTTCCTTCCTTCCTTCCTGTGTGTAAGTGTGTGTGTGTGTTTAGCTTTGAATTTCTTTTGACTGTCTGGCTAATTTGAAATGAATGCCAGTGTAAGGATGTTAACCCTTGGGGTTTTATCTTTAGAGACATCAGGATCTCAGGTGGCAGCAATACCTATGGATGTGTTTCCAAATCCCTGTTCCATCAGACATGTCAACCTGGTTGGCAGTTGCTGATGAAAGACATGACTGGAATCTGAAGACAGGTTTTAGTTTAAAGCCTGTTGTACTTCAGAGGGAGGGAGCCTGGAAAAACCTTGCCTTCCACACTATCCAGGCCCATAAGCTTTAAATACCACTTGATGGGTTTAAATTTCAATCTCTTGCTGCTCATCTGGAATCTTCCTCACACTTCAGTGGGCCCTCCTGTGTAGGTCAGGTGCCCCTGGAAGGTAGAGCTGTGCTCTCAAATGGGAGGGGGGCGTCAGGGACACACCCTGGGTGCTGATGTGACCCTGAGGCTCAGGCTGGGAAGGCTGGGAGCAGAGGAGGAGGCCGTAATGAGCTGCACACTCTCCTTGCTCTGTCATTACCAGGACTTTGAAATAATCCTTTCCCTTCAAGAAATCCTGACTTGTGCTGGCATTGTCATCAGATTTATATTTGACAGAAGTAAAACGACTGAGTTCTTCCTTTGTGCCAGGTGCTCTTCTGAGCACTTTGTATGCTTTGAGCGTTTAATCTGTAAAACAATGACATAATTCAAGCACTATTAATATCCTCTTTTTGTAATGAGGGAACTCGGGTACAATTAAGTTAAATAACTTACTCCAAGTGGTAAAGAATGAATAGAAGGTAAAAAACCCAAAATTTGAACCTCAACCCTAAGCCCAACCCGAACCCAAACCGACTGTGTCCAGAAACCTCACTTCTAACCGCTATGCTATAATGAACAGTTACATGCTCATTAATATTATTTGGAAACTAGTGAAAGCATTCAATAGGAAACAAAATAGGTAGGGATTAGTAGAAAGTGAAAAATAAGATAATTTCATTAAATAGACTGATGAATTCAGCAAATGACCAAATATTATGGTTTTGAGCTAGTACGTGAAGAAGATAACCAAAAGGTGTAATTATTATTTATGCTTAAATTCCACACAGTTTTCAAGTAGAAAGATGCTCTAGTAGGATTAGAAGAAAAAGCGTTTGTGATGGTAACAAAAATGGGATTTTAATTTTGAAAGCTACATTGACAATCTTAAAAAATGTTCTTTTTTCTCCTAAGACTTTATCTTGCCTCAAAGATGCTAGCAAACAGCATCTATATTTTACCATTGAAATAAAGTGCTGTCAAAATATTAAATTAGTTATATAACAATCTAACTACCGAGAATACAAATATTAGGTCTGTTGCACCCCAAAGACTAGCAAGGTGCAAAGGAAAATGGAAAACATCAACATTCAAAATGATTTCCCATGAACTGAAAGCTCATTTAGAAAATGATAGATTCTTTCCCCTTGTGAGCCGAACACCAGCTGTAGGTCAATGGATATTAAATTTAACGTGCAGTTTTATATTCAAACACAGTAACAATGGAAATCAAATCTGGTATCCACAAGAGGCGATATAAATAAGACAAAGAGACAGTAGAAGTGTGCATTTCTGGGATTCTGTCCATCCCCAGGATTTTGCCCCAACAACATTTAGAGCAGGCCCTCACATGTCACATAGATGCTTAATACCTACTTGTTGACTGAATGCAGAAAGAAATCATCCCAGCTGATCTCTATGTTTGAGCAGGTCCAGAAGATAGACTTCAAGATATTGATGATCTATACCACACACTTAGTTAAGCTGCATCTTCAAAGAGCATATGGAGAGGATAATGTACTTTTTATGTGTTTGGGTTTTTTTTTCTCAACTGACAGAGACATAAGTTGCTTCAACTCATTAAAGAATCTAAACATGTTAAAAATCACTCCTTGATAAAAAACTTCTCTCCAAAATAAGATTTGTTCAGGAATAGTGATTGGACTCTAAATTTACATCTATGTAAATTGACCAGATTACTTAAGATGATAAAATTTCCAATGGAAAGGGAAAAAAGGAAGTAATGCAGCAAGCCGTGGCTTTTTCTGGTGTTTGTTCCTTTATCACAGTAGAGGGTCACTGCAGCGCGTATCTACTTGGTGGTATGTCACTGCTAACTCAATTCAATCAGCATTACTCTGTTCCTTCTGCCACATGGACTGAATAATAAACTTTACTGTGTGTCTAAAGTTGGGCTGATTGCTTCATAGAAATATGTGACAGGAATATAACATCAAATCACTCTCTTGCCTACCTCCTTTCTTTGGACTCCTTTGTCCTCAGAATAAAACCTTAGATTTGTGGTAGTGACTTCTGAGACCCTCCATGCATATTCTCCTAACTAATGGTACTATATCATCTCCTATCAATTTCCTTCTCGATCACTAAGCTTCAGTCAATACCATTTTGCTCACAATATTAGGTTCTTTTTCTTTTCACTTGTCACAATTTATAATCATATATCTATTTGCATGTTCTTTTGCTCAGTGTCTTTTCCTTCAGTTGGTAAGGAAGAGGAACTTTTAGGGTGTGTGCTTGTTAAATAAAGGAAGAAATGACTCCTGACTTTAAGGACACTTGGAATGCAGTGGGGACACAAAACAAACCAGAGAATTATATAAAAGGACAACCTTCTCTGACTGCATTGTGAACATTATGGAAGTTAAGCACAATGGGTGATCTGAACTGGAGTATTTGAAGCAGTTTTTTTTTTAAAGATTTATTTATTTTAGAGGAAGAGAGAGACCATGAGCGAGGGGAGGAGCAGAGGGAGATAGAATCCCAAGCAGACTCCCCACTGAGCACAAAGCCCATGTGGGGTTTGATCTCAGGACCCTGAGATCTTGACCTAAGCCAATATCAGGAGCCACCCAGGCATCCCTTGAAGCAGGTTTTGAACAGAATTAAGCCTGAATGGATGAAACCAAACTGGTGGGGAGGGGCATTTTAGTGGGGAAACAGCTCAAGGTAAGGATGAGAATTGCCTGTGAAGGAGAAAGAAGAGCCCACCAAAGCAGAAAAATTGTGTTAGAACTGATTAATCCCTTGGCCCCCAGAGCTCTTATGACAGATGTTGTTTCTGAGCCCTTGCCTTTGCCCAGAATATGGACCACAGCACAGGTCTGATGGAGTTTAAGTTGTACACAATTCCCAGAATCCGTTAACTCCTCTTCTGAGGATCTGGATAAATTTGGCAGAAGGGTTTGAAAAGGAGCTCAACACGTTGCTCATATTCACCTACATCTGCCTCTTCTCTTCCTGTCCCCCCCCCCCAAAAAAAAATAGAAACTGTGTTATCTCAAATTCATGAGACAATCAATGAGGTTCAGTTGGCTTCATTAATGATGCACTAAATCATAAATCACACACACACAAAAATTTGGAGTCGAAGGTGCTGATTGTTGAGACATCCCCCAAAGTTTGTTTTCATTCTTTATCAAGTTCATTGGCTTCATTCTTGTCCCACATGACTTACCTCTGGCTGAAGTTAATACGACTAATTCCTTCACTCAACCTTTGGCTTACATAAAACAATTTAATGACTATGTGCACATTTTGAGAACCAGCAACAGTAGGAGTTAGCAATTTAGGTGTTTAGATTAAATTAAATGTGGATGGGCATTTATTTGTTCAAAAATAAATATTCCTTGATGCTGAACTCTACTATGTGATTAATATCTTAGTGGAAATTAATTTTTCAGATTTTTTTTGTGAGAAAAAGAACTTTGGAGCAGCTGAGCACGTGGTTCATGTGAAGGAAATGGAGAAGACCCCTCGACTCTAGAAAGGAAGACAAACATAGGGCCCTCACATGAACGCTGTGCCCACTTGACTCACCATGGAGGCAATCACTTTAAATGGGATGTTGTGTTAAAGGAGCACCTGAAAGGCAATGTTTGGACCATTAGACACAAGCAAGGTTGGCACCCAATGGCTCCCTGTCTCAGAGTTTGTATTGCTGCAGACAGAGGTGCTGCTCTGAGACGTGGCAGCCCTAACGTCAAGAAGCACCTTCTCAGGGTCCTTTCATACCTGCCCTGTGGATGGGCATGGATCACAGTCCCATTCTCTACCTTTGAAATCATTCGTGTCCAAGGTTTGAAGTTGGGTTCTCTAGGTCACACATCCCGAGTAAACTAGTCCCTCCAGGTGGTGTTCAAAGACACTCATTCAGTCTTGGCCAAGCCTCATTTTACTGTGAGGATACTAGTCTCAGAGGGACAACTGTCCAGATTCTGTCAGCATCCACCAAGGCACCACAGGGGCTTATGGGGGTCCTTCCTGTGTGCCAGGCTCCGGGTGAGCCCAGGGATGAAGGATGAGCAGACAGAGCCCCCTTCCGCAGCCAGAAACATGCACGCTTCGGACTCTGGGCCCAAGGCTCCTGCATAAACCAAGTCTAGGATAAGGAATCCCCCTAGAGAAAGAGATAACTTATTTGACATGTTGTTCAAAGTGGCTGGTTTTAAAATAAATCAGTCTGCTTTACATGAACAAACTGTTTAAGACCAGAGTCAAACCAGTACTTTTATGATTTAATACCTTTTTTTTCCCTGAATGCTTTAAATTTTGTGAGTTCTCTCAAAGTTCAAGCTATTGCTCATTATTCTGAAAAAGGGAACAAATTCTTAGAATGTATTCAAAGTCCTTTTAATAAATATAACTATTGCAAAGGTTTGTCATCTTGGCTGTCCTAAACTGAAGTGTCTTGTAATACATAGAAAGTTTATGGGTAGGCCATGAGCTATACAGTGTTGCCTTTTTCTTTGGGTTATATCTTTGGATAAATATATTCCCTCTCCCCCTTTTCCCCTTAATATGTATTTTCTCCCCTCAGCCTAAAATGTTTTTAATTCATCACAAGTGTTTCTCCTGAGTTATTTCCATGTATGTCATACCTACTTGAGAATTACTAAAATAGTCATTCTAGAACATACTTGTTTATGTATCACCCCCCACTTCCAAAAAAGCTTATGATCTTTAAAAAAAAACAAACTTTAATACATCACTATATAATGCAAGAAATAACCTCCTAAATATGAATAAAAACTACAAATCTCTCTTCCTTACGTCTTAACAAAAAAGACTAAAATGTATTCTCCCCCCCTCAAAAAAAAAATAATGGCACAGAAACATTTATTTTTCTTTGCTCCTCAAATTTGTCTTTTAGTAGTTGAGAGCAGATGAAATCTTTTATCACTATATTTAGACGTCAACCAGGCAGGTCGGTGCCATGGCAACTGCTGCGCGAAGAAATGTTAGCAAGGGAGGCGCAGGCGTGCTCTGAGGAGGTGCTTACTTAGTGCCACTCAAGGGAGATGATCTAAGATACTGTCTGGCCAAGGCTACGTGCCCCGCTGCTCTTGGACTCCTGCAACCAGGGGAGGTAGGCCATCTGAGCACCACTGTTGCTCGTACTGTGGAAGTCCAAGAATGGCTGAAGGATGGATGCAAATAAGCCTCTGATCACTAGTAACTCTCCCTTGTCCTTAAGACTTCTCCTCACCTCGAGTCCGAGGATTATTCTAGGTGCTCACTTTATACCCAGATACCAATAAAATAAGTTCATTGCCATACATTTGTATTCCATGTTTTTCCTGCACTCCTATCGGAGGGTAAGAATGCATGCAGGCAACAGAGTCTTACTGAGAGCTTATCTTTTGCCCAGTACTGTTTGAAGCACTAGGCATAAAGAAATGATAGAATAGGCAGGGTCATCCTCTTCTCAAAGCTTAAATTTCCTGGGAGAAAGATGGGTGATAAATTACAATCATAAATAAGACTAGCACACGTATAATAGATATTCATTTAAAACATCACATGTGTAAGTGATGTGAGGACTACCACGTGAGGCAGTCTTCACACAAGGGGGATGGGTCGATGGATGGAGAACCCAGGGAAGGCTGCTCTGAAAGATGGACACTTGAGTTGAGACTTGAATGATGGGAAGACTAGCCACCGAAGCCCCAGAGGATGAGCTTCCAGGGGAGGGCAGGTACAAAGGCTGTTCAGAGATAACAGCCCCACTATATTGTAGGAACAATATAGTGTGGTGGGAGAGCAGTGTGGGCCAGGCTGATACCAAATTGCACTTGTCTAATCTACCACCCACATGCTCTTCAGAAGCACTCATAGCTTCAAGCACCCCTCAGACAGAGGTGGGAGTGTCTAGGAAGGGGTCTCCCCTGAGATCCAAAAAGAAAAGAGCTGGGGCCGCTACAATGACTGCTTATGCCAGTGCCAGGGTGACAATAGCAGAGCTCTTTGTTCATGCCTTTCTTGTATGGCAGTCTTCCTTCCCTAGGACTCAGTTGGAGCATGTGGTGACCACACCTGTAGACAAGCTGAAGAGTAGGCAACATGCTTGGCTTCAAGTTGTCCTTCCCTCTCAGGGATCCTTAGCCTCTGGCACCTCTGCTTCCTCTTCCTTTGAGGTGAACCCTTTCTTTCTTTTCCAGGAGCCTCTCTTGTTTCTCATGTGATGGTACCCCTTACCAGTTTTCCACAGGTACAGAGAGGCCTAAATTTGAGAAGTTAGGGTTCAACTTGGGTTCAAGTTGGTTCTTTACCTGAGAGTGCTTACTTACCTGTCACTCTGTCTTGGTTATTCTCTCTCCCCAACACTATTGAGAAATGTGCCTTATATAGGTGAGTTACATGGACTGGGCCACAGAGTCCTGTGATGCTTCATGAAAAGGAAAGGAAAGTCAGTGGTTTTCCTTTCCTGAGTGTGAGGGCTTTCTCTTCTTGTTGGATTACAGCAGGATTCACAGTGATCTGGGCAGCTCTACACTATCACTGTTGCTAGTAGAACAAGCTTAAGAAAAATAAAGGAGTCTTAGAAAATGCAAAGGCCTATGGGAGTTAGTATCTTAGACTAGCCACACTGCTCTACTCTCCACGCTTTAGTGAGGAATATGAATTAGAAACCAAAGAACTGATTTTCTTTAAAAAGAGGATAAGGCATGTGGGCAGGGCATATAAGAAGCTATAGTTGCGTAAATATGTTATGCAGTTTAAAAATTAATTTGTTTTGTTTCATATGAACTTGCTATTCAGAAGGAGGAAATGGACCTTCCTCTTTGAGATACTGACCCTTAAACTAGTGAGAAAATTTATTATTTCTCACATTTAATAGGAACTGTAGAGAGAGTCAGGACATTTGGCAACCTACTCAAGAAATATTATGAGAAACCTACCAAGCAGAAAACACTATGCTAAGATTTTATAGTGGCTGAGCTCAAGCAAGGCCAAAGTACCATTGCTTGTTTATTCACTTAATGCACATTTATTGATTACTTCTGATGACTGGTATTCAGTTCATAGCTGTGTTAATCACACTTTCTCCCAGGGTTTCTTGTGAGAAATAAATGAGATAAAGTTACTTAACAATACTTGTTAACTGGTACGAAGTTAGTAAATAATTATTTTCCTACCCTTTTCCAACCTTTTCAAGATAACATGCTATACTCTTTGCTTGATGTTTATGACTCCTAAAAAACAAAAACAAGGCAAAACACCTCCAACACCTATCTAGGATTATTTTCTATGAGTTTTATGTCTGGAACTCTTATTACAAAAATGGCATGTTAGTCTGCCAGGGCTGCCATAACAAATTACTACACACCGGGTGGCTTAAACAACAGAAATGAATTGTCTCACGGTTGTGGAGTTAGATGTCCTAGAGCAAGGTGTCAGCAGAGTTGGTTTCTTCTAAGAGCTGTGAGGGATGGATCTGTTCCAGGCCACTTTCCTTGGTTTGTGGAAAGCTGTCTTCACATTCACATGGCGTTATCCATCTATACAACCAAATTTCCCCTTCCTATAAGGACACCAGTCATACTGGACTCAAGTCCACACTAATCATCTCATCTTAACTGGAGTAATTATATCTGCAACAATGCTGTTTCCAAATAAGGTCACATTCTGAGGCACTGGAGTTAGGACTTGGACATAAGAATTGGAAGGAGCAGGGAAGAGGGACAATTCAACTCATAACAAGTGGTATTGCTTTATTTTGAGTATCTGAGCCCACCCTCTTCTGTTCTCTCTTTTGCTCTTTCTTCTCTCCTAAAGTCTTTCTATTGAAAGTTCTCACATCCTTCAAGTCTGATTCAATGCTCACCTCCCCCATGTAGCTCTTCCTGATTTCTCTAGCTAGAGTGGAATTAATTTTTTGAGTACTATATTTAGTTATTTTACTTTATTTTTTAAACAATTTTATTTATTCTAGTACTTATTTTCTATATCATTAATATATGGTACTATTCAATCAATAAATACTTCAAATGAATGAAGGTATTTGTGGAGATTTCTTCTTCCCAAAAGGCTATAAAGTCTCAAAATGAGGGATCATCTTTATACTTATTTTTATAATATATGTTTTTAACACAGATCCTTGTATGCAGGGTGGCTTAACAGAGAAAATGCTCAAGTGGGAAAAGAGACAGATTATTACGGAAAAAAACCCCAAAGGATGACACTTCCTTGATAGACCTTTGATGGTACGGAGACTAGTTCTTCACCTTGTTAGCTTTGAAAACTGATTCCAACAGCAAATGGAGAGTGGTTTCATCTTTAAGATAAACACATGCATGAGGTTGATGGATAAAATCAGACCATCGATTTATTAATTCACAGTGAGAAATGAACTGTCATAAACACTGAAGGGCAATGTCTCTTGGTTAGTTCTTTGTGGGAAGTCAGATATAATCAGAAGTTTGCTGGATGAGCATGGAGTCAGATCAAGGGAAAATCGATAAGTGATTTGAATATTTAATAGTATCAGACTAAGATAGTCTGATGCATTAATCTCCACAGTTGTGATTATCTTGCCAGTGGAATAACATACTTGAGTTTAGTGGCTTAGCACACAGGTACTACAAATGTTTGGATAATCTTGGGCTATTCTTTCTCTTTGTGTAAAGTGATTACCCTGTTTTATAATCTTCTTGGATGATAACTTCCTTTTAATGTCCAAACAAAAACACTTTATGGCTCCCATATGGTGTGAGTATAAAAAAAAAAATCAGTCATTTCTCAAATATTTCTGAGAATTTATTGTCCTTGTTATCATTTATTATCTCTAATTTCAAACTCCTGCTCCTAGAACCCCCTGCCCAGTCACTTCTTACCAACTTACTACTATCTCTATGTTTTATCTCTCACTCATATTACTGAGTTCCAACACCTGTATATAACTTTCTCTTTAGTTTCCAGAAAAAGAAGAACACCTAACTGTCCTAGTTAAGTAGTTTTCTGGAAATGCACATCATAAGATAATTTCAAAACAGGAAAGGGGGGGGAAGCTAACCAGCCTGACCAGCTATCACTCCTCCCAAAGATTATTTGACATGGTCCATCATAGACCGTCCCTCAGTCATAATTTCTGCACCACCATGTTGTTGCAACTCCTATCCTACTCTATTAAGAGATCTCTATCTTCTCTCCTTGCTCCCAAACTCCTAAGCTACTTCCAAGCCTACATGTATAAACAATAGCAAAATCTTTTATTAAAAAAATACATATACTTATATATCTTATTTTTGCACTTAGCTTTTTTCTAAAAATTTTTCATATTGTTGCACAATCTGAATGGGTAATTTTAATGATTATCTAGTTGTTCACTGGTTTTTGACCAAAATATACATATATATATTACTTTGGTGACTCCATATACTTTCCTACTGTTTAGATACAAGAAGAGCACCATTTATTTTAATAATAAAAGATGGCATATATAAGTATTAATAAAATGGCTGCTGAAGCATTCTCATTAAAAATAATGAAAATTAAATTTTAAAAATCCCCTTTTTTTATAATCATACTATCATCTTCAGAAAATGTGTATTAAATGCCTACTATGTGCCAAACACTGAGGTAGATCTTAATATACAATAGAGAACAAAAAAATATATATAGCCATATTCTCAAATATGAATTAAATAAAATAATTATATGAATGAATATACAATTACAAGTGAAGTTAGTACTCTGAAGAAAAGAAACGTGGTCTTTGAGGGGCATTAAACAATAGCATCTAGCCTAGGCTGGGCATCAGGGAGGGCGAAGTCACATTACCACTGATCAGTGGACATGGCAGGCCAGAAGGTAGAGAGGGAGGAGGGGGCAGAGGCACAGTCTTCCAGGCAAAGGAGGTGTCCAGTCAGTTAGGATAACAGAAGATGTCCAGTGTCGTTGGAGAGCAGAGGGTAAAGAGGGGAATGGTGTGAAACACATGATGAGGCTGGAAAGAAAGACAGAAGAGTCCAGACCATGCAGGAATTTAGAGGATTGTTAAAATTCAGATTTAAATTTTGGAAAAAAAAAAAGTCACTCTGGCTGTAGTGTGGAGAATGAACCGGAAGTGGCCAGAGTCTGCACCAGAAAACAGTCTAATCAAGAGATGATAAATGCTGTAACTAAGAGCCACTCTCAGTTGAAGAAGAGAGAGAGGGGAGAATTTGAGAATCATGAAGGGAAGAATAGCAATAGGAATCACTGATGGATTGGATATTAGCACTAAAAGAGGGAAAAGCTACAAATGTGACTTGCATGCCTGAAAAGATGGAAGTGGGCTACACTGAAATAGGAAACCCTAGAAAAAGAGCAGGCTTGGAGGCTAAAGTCATGAGTTCAGTTTTGGTCATGTTGAGTTTGGGTGCCTTTGAGATACTCAAGCCTACTTGTTAATAGTGGTTGGATATGCTCCCTGGAACTCAAGAGAGACCTGGGCTCTCTCAATATTTGGTTTGAAGATGTATTTAAGGGTGGATGAGTTTGTCCTGGGAAGAGAGTACAATGTGAAAAGAGCAAAGGGCATGAAGTATTAGCATTTAATGGCTGTGGAGAGGAGTGTGTGCTTAGAAAGGGGGATGAGCAGGAGAGTGGGTGCCCCATTAAGTGGAGGAAGGGAAAATGAGCCTGATAGAACAGAAAGGAATGGAGCCAATTAGAAGGGACCATTCACTCAGGAAGCTTTCTATGAAGTAGGAGAAGAGTAAAAGATAAGGGTGTAGACAGGGAAGTGTAATGAAGAAAGGTTTTTGTTGAGGGAGTTTAAATGCTGATGGCAATAATGGGGTGGATCCATGTGGGTGATTACATTAGACAGAAGGGATAATTGGTAATTTCAGTTTCCTTAAGACCAAAACACTGGCACAGGGGTTAACTTTGGATAGGGAGTGGGGCACGGCTGAGAAAAACAGGAAGAAAAGAAAATGGATGTTTCTAGACACAGGCAGTCTGGATAGGTTTGGACGTTAAAGGGTATTCCAAATGATGGCTTCCACTTTTTCTGTAGAAGGTTTAATCTTTGCCTGGTGAAGGGATGGTTGGGTGGAGTTGTAGATTGGAGGAAAGTAGAGAAATGTCAAAGTGATCATTGGAGATGAATATGATGAAAAGAGGGAAAAGGCAGTTTAGGGTGGTGACAAATCTGTCTCTGAAATGGAGGGACATGCAATTGAAGTTGGATAAGAAGGACACAAAGAGAGTTAGGAACATGGTGATTGGAACATGATTGGAACATGGAGAAGGCATCCTCGGAGGCCCACTGGAGCTCTGGGAAGAATGTGGTATACTTGGGGTGGATCAAGGTCAGGTGGTGACAAAGTCCTGGCTGTGACTTTGAGAGAGTATGGCTGAAGCAGAGGGAAGAAAATCTTATAACAGGAGGAGGTCTGGGAACTAAGAGACTGAGATATTGGATGGGTCATCTTAGTTGAGACTGAAGAGCAACTCAGTTTCTCGTCTCAATCTGTCTCTTAGATCTAAATCCTGGAAAAATAACTTATGGAACCTAAAAGGCATATAAGAATGTGTTCCTAATCAAAAGAGAAGCCTTTTCCTGAAGATAAATTTTATTTGCATCCTGAGAAGTTTGTTCCCTGATGCCCAATATGTGGTGTCTTTTCCAACACCAATCCTCCAATTCTCAGACAATAGCTATTATGGACTGAATGTCTGTGTTCCCTCCAAATTCATATGTTGAAGCCCCAACCCCCAGTGGATGGAGTTTCTCTCTCTCTCAATCTCTCTCCCTCTCCTTCTCCACACATGCATGGAATAAGGTCCTATGAAGACATAGGAAGAAGATGGCTGTTAGAAACCAGGAAGAGAGCTCTCACCACTTTGATTTTGAACTCCCAGCTGGCACTTTGATCTTGAACTCTCAGCCTCCAGAACTGTAAGAAAATAAATTGTTATGGCAGCTCAATGTTGTTGGCAGCCTATGTTGTTATGGCAGCTCAAACAGACGAATATACCAACTATCCAGAGTGAATGCAGACCCCATAAATTAACGAGCTTAGTTCCACAAGACTGCCCTTACTTCAGAGACCAGTTGCAAGTTCTAAGTCCCCAGGGTCCCTGCACTTCTGTCTAACCTGCCTATAAATTCAGGGGTTCACAAGACCCCTCTACAGCTTTGCTAATTTGTTAGAATGACTCATGGAATTCAGGAAAACACTTACTTACATTTACTGGTTGATTATAAAGGATACAATACAGGAACAGCCAAATCAAAGAGATGCATAGGGCAACATATGGGAGTGAAGAAGGGAGGCACAGAGCTTCTGTGCCTTCCTTGGCTAAGCCATCCTCTCAGCACCTTGATGTGTTCACCAGCCCAGAAGCTCTCTGAACCCCACTGTCTAAGGTGTTTCTATGAAGGTTCAATTATATAGGCATGATGATTAAATCAGTGGCCATTGGTTATTGAACTCAATCTTTAGCTCCTCTCTCCTCCCAGCGGTCAGTTGTGGGAGGGGGTAAGAACTGAAAGGTCCAACCTTCTAACCATACCTTGGTCTTTCTGGCAACCAGCCCATCCAGAAGCTGTTTTGGAGCCTTCAAGAGTCACTTCATTAGCATAACTCAGGTATGGTTGAAAGGGGTTTATTATGAATGACTAAAGAAGCTCTTATCCACTGAAGAAATTCCCAGGGTTTTAGGAGTTCTGTACCAGGAAGCAGGCACAAAGACCAAATATATGTTTGCTTATATATTTATATTAAGTGAATAAGTCCCATAGAGCATAGAAATAAATAAATAAAAGCAAATGGCTACTTTTTTTCTGTTACTTTTCAAAATGTTATCAATTGAGGTGTTTTGAGTTAATATGTACAGAAGATGTTCACTAATTTTTATTTTATGTTACTTAATTAAACGTGATATCTACTTGTGCATACACTTGTATACATCACTTCTTATAACAATTGCTTAGTTTTCTGTGCTCAAGGATAAGCTGATGTTAGGCGTGATTGTCATGAAGAGACCCCTTGTTTCACCTGGTTGCAGTGTCTGGGCAACCACAGACAAATCCTTGGCATAGCAGAAATTATTCAAGGGCCCCCATTTAATTTTGAAATTCCTTAAATAAGGTGAGAAGTCACCACAGTAAAAATGCTTCAAATTGGTAAAGTGTCTTTGGACTTCCTGCCTGATGCCTTTAGAACATAATAGTTCTTAGAGATCATGCCTCTATTTTTTTAATTTGGTTTTATGGATAATGCAAAAAAAAAATCTTTAAGTGATTTTTTCAAGGTGCTCTAAGGTTTCAAAGGGAGCTTAGCTGTTTTTTTTTTTTTTTTTTTAGAGAGTGGTAAATTTGTGAAGGGATATTAGGGTAGCTATACATTATATATTTGAGAGAGAAATCTGTTATAAATGAGTACAACAGTATTTGCTTCTTTAGTTATTGGGAACAGCCTTTTTAAAAAAGTCAAGGAAGGGGTCTTAGTTTATTGTTAAGCTTAATCAAATACTTTTGTAGATGAGAAAATTTGGCCCAATGAGACTAGACTAGATTACAGTTTAGGCTGGGCTACTCCAAACTTGCACTCCATTCTCTCTCCAGAATAGCAAACGGGCTTCCAAGTCACAAATCAACACAAAGATATGATAAGCTGTCATCCCCTGATTCTTATTTCCTCCACCTTATATTTCACTAGCAAACTTCCCAGACAGAATTATTTTTTTAATAGATGATGTGTGGCTTGTGGATTAAATTGTGCTGTTTGACAGAGCTCAGTGTTTCTACATTTGGTATTTTGATTATGAATATTTCTTCCAGGAGGTGTTGTGACACAGTGGCAAGCAAGCTGCCCTGAAGTCACACAGACAGAAAGCCCTGCACTGGTGGGATAATTATGAGCTCTGCAGTCAACTGGAGAAGCCCTTAAAGTCTTGACTTGGTAGCCACGTGACACTGGGCAAGTCATTTAACCTCTTTGAGACTTAACTGATGTATCTGTCCAATGAGAAATAACACTTAACTTATAGGGTTATGGAAGGACTAAATGTAGTTCACTGTTGGTGGGTGCAACCACTGTGGAAAACAGGATGGAGGTGCTTCCGAAAATTAAAAATAGAACTACCCTATGGTCCAGCAATTCCACTACTGGGCATTTACCCAAAGAAAAAAAATGTTAATTTGAAAAGATACACGCACCCCATGTTTATGGCAGCATTATTTACAATAACCAAGATATGGAAGCAACCCAAGTGCCCATAGATAGATGAAGGGATAGAGAAGATGTGGTGTATATATACACAATGGAATATGACTCAGCCATAAAAAAGAATGAAATTTTGCCATTTGTGACAATAAAGATGGACCTAGGTGGTATAATGCTAAGTAAAGTAAGTCAGTCAAAGAAAGACAAATACCATATGATTTCACTCATATGTCAAATTTAAGAAAAACAATGAACAACAAAAAAAGAGACAAACAAAAAAATAGGGTGCCTGAATGGCTCAGTCAGTTAAGCATCTGCCTTTGGATCAGGTCATGAACCCAGGAGTCCCACATTGGGGTACTTGCTCAGCAGGGAGTCTGCTTCTCCCTCTGCCCCTCTCTGCCCTCACTCGTGCTCTCTCTCATTCTTCTCTCTCTTTCAAATAAATAAATCAAAAAATTTTTTGAAAAGAGACCAAAAAAAAAAAAAAAAAAACCACAGAGAACTGGTGGTTGTCAGAGAGAAGCAGGTAGGAGGATGGGTGAAATAGGTAAAGGGAATTAAGAGTATGTTTACCTTGATGAGCATTGAGAAATGTGTAATTGTTGAATCATTACATTGTACATCTGAACCTAATATATCACCATATGTTAATTACACTTGAATTAAAAAATTAAAAATAAATGTCATGTCTAGCACAGTAATAGATGCTTAATAATTAGAAATGCTTTGTGTAGTATCTCTATTTTATGTGTTGCTTATCAGATTTGTGAATTTGGGCAAACTGTTTACCTCTGAGTCTCTGTATGCTCACTGGCCAGACAGAGAAAATCAAATCAGCCTCACAGGGATGTGAGGATTAAAAGATAAAAACAGGTACAGAGTGACATTCAATACATATTTGTTCATTTTTTCTCTTTTTCTTTCTCCTGACAATAATTTGTTCTGATTAATCTGAGCCTGTGAACTGTTTAGATTAAAATATAGATTAGCAAAACTTCATGGCAAGGGTGTTTGTGTCCTCATCTGCCTGGACACTGTAAAAGTAAAAACAACTAATGCACTGAGTTGTGGTTTTCTTGGTTTGGAAAGCACCTCTTCTAGGGGACTTCTGCTGAGAGGTTCTTGCATTCAGAACAAGTTTCTTTCATCATGGAAACTCCAGATCTGCGCAGTGTTGGTCAAGCACACCCCTCTTAGAAAGGCTTACAGACCCAGATGTATAAAATGGTTTTAACACAAGCTGTCAGGTTTATCTCACAAAGAGAGGAGGTTGGAATTTATGACTCAGTTTTAGTTGGAGTCAGCGGTTTCTCCTAGAATGAAAGTTTTGTCTTGCTTCTCTCAGGGTAAGTGCAGAGGAGGATTTCATCATTGCTAACCAGGACACAACCTCTGGCAGGTGGACACATTCAGGGTAGAAGAAGTAGTCTCTGTGCCTTTGCAAACGTTGAATGTGAAAAGGGGGCAAGGCCTTGACTAGCATTTGAAAAGGTTGACCGTGAGAGAGGGATCCAGGAACACAAAGGCACTGCTGCTTCTGGCTCAGACCTGCTCTGAAACAGAACAGAATATTCCCTGGTTACACTAAAAAATCACAAGTGGTTTGTTTTTTCTTTTGAAAAACAATCACTCCTGCAACCATTATCAGTTTGTTAATATCTTTCTAAAACAGTTTTGGAAGAGAAGTGGTCTAGCCAGGCATTTTTGTTGCCATTGCTGTTCGAAAATATCATAGCTGTTTCCATTTTATAACAAACAGAAGAGCTTGGACTGGACTCAGCATAACAGGCAAAGCTGGAGTCAGCAGAACTTGATTTTTATTTCCAATTTTGGAGCTTAATTATTGAAAGAACTTGGGAAAAGAGATAATAGAGTCATCCCAACAATAACAAAACTTAGATTCTCTGAGCTATAGCAACTGAGAGCAATGTGAGATCTAATTGGATGATCCATGCATGTGAAGCTTATCACAGGACCCAGCATCACGCACAGACGAGACCCTGCTTCTTGTCTTGTTTAATTAGGAAACTCGATTGGAAATTGAAGTCTGGGAATTTATTAGATCCATTTAATATTGTTCTCAAAAAGTCCCAGTGTGATCCAATTGCAAACAGCAATATTCTTACCTTTTACAGATTTTATGATTATTTATATTATAAGAAAAAAAGAAAACATTTTGATACTTACTCTGCATTATAGCCATAGGACAATAATGTGGTCTGCTAGTGTTTGTTAGTATGTGCATTGTTATCTAATTTTTGATTATCTAACCTTAATTTTATTACTTTTTTTTAAAGGACGTGAATCATTGTCATCTGCTTATACCAAATTAAGTCATTCACAATGTGCTATTAAAAATCTTGAATAAGTCTTAATAGTTTAAAAAGTAATTTTTAACAACAATGGATATTACAAACTTTGATACAAAGTATTTTGTGAACTACAGAAACACAAAGGGCTTTTGCTCACTTTATCACAAAATCAAGAAAGGAAAAGTTGCATTTTATTGTATACAATTGTATCTCATTATAATTTAAGTAATTGGCTTGGTATTAGAAGTATCTGATTAAATCAGACACATCCAAAACAGTGAGAGCAATAATTATGTAAATGAAGCATAAATAATTAAAAATGAAAAATAGTTAGTGTCTAGATCTAAAGCTTTTCAAAACATTGTGTGTGTTCTAGAACCAGCTCATTATGCAGAGCAGTGTCTGGGAGGGTAAAGTTAAGTAGAAAGTCGTGTTGTAGAATTTTCAGTTTAGTCTTGATCTAAATGATACTCAACTGCTTAACCACAAATGAATACATATGCTCATTATCATTTAGATCCTGTTTTGCCAAGACATTAATTTGGATTTCAATCTCCTTTTCAATTAGAAATCCAGGAAAACAGAAATGTAAGTGCCTTGTCACTAAGACACCAATATAAGAAATCAGGTGAGGCATATGTCACCACCACCAATATTGTGTCAGGTCATTTAAATCTAGTCGTATGTTGGCTGTTAATACATATGTGAGAATTGCCTTTTCCAGGGAAGCCTTTTTATGTTTTCCTGTGCTATTCAAAAATGGAAATATGTTTAGAGTACATTATCCAGTCAAAATACACATTTTAATTTATTTTAACTTCTTTTTGGTCCTTAAGTTACTTTCTGGTATAAGTTTAGCCCCAAAAGAAACATAGAAGTTTTCAAAAATAGCTCATTTTCCCTAAATGACTTCTTTCTGCTTTGAGGTAGAAGCAATATAAACACTGGAAAATATACTTTGTTGGGTGTTATGTTGCCCAGATAAGTCCTTGATTGAAAAAAAGTGAAATGTATTTCCTTTTCCTGAAATTTTTTTGGCTATCAGAGTTTTTATAGTGAAGACAATGTTATCTTACATTTATTATATTCTTCCTTATATAATTTGGTCAAAAAGTGTATGGAGGGGTGTGTGGGTGGCTCAGTCGGTGAAGCATATGACTTGATTTCAGCTCAGGTCATGATCTCAGGGTTGTGAGATCAAGGCCTCTGTGGGGCTCCGTACTGGGCATGGAGCCTACTTGAGAGTCTTTCCTTCTCCCTCTGCCCCTCCCCCATCTCTCTAATTAAAAAAAAAAAAGAAGAAGAAGAAGAGGAATAAAGAAACAAAGTATATGGAAAATATGCCTAATGGTTCAAGGAGAACCAGCACAAGAATGTGAAAAATTTGGGCTAAATATATCTTATTTGGGGGAATGTCTGCTTTCAGATACCTGGAGTAGAAGAAATATTTTTCTATATTCCTGTCACTAAGTAGAACAAAAAACTCTAGACATTATATGTATAACAAACATAAGAAGATTCTAAAAGGTGGAGAGAAGTTTGACTGGGGACATTGAGACTTGATGAAGACGAACATGAAGATGAATTCTCTGCCTTTTCTTTTGTCTCATATGTCCCAGACTGAATACTGGAAATGCCAATGGACACAGACTAAAAATAATAACAAAATAAAATAAAAGGAAATAAATAAAATAAAATAATAAAATCTTGTTTTCTTTGGTCACATGGCCAGGAAAAGGAAAGTGTACAAAGACAGAAAATCCTCTAGGCAATAACTGTTTTACTCTAGCCAAGACCACAGGAAAAAAAAAATGTGCCACTCTCCTACACTTCTTACCAAAGACTGAATGGAAAGCCTAGATATTCACACTCTCCAGACTATAAAATGATACCTCAACCTCTTTAGACAGGGTGATATCAGAAAAGAATGAGTAGGAAGTCAAAACTTTGGCCTCTGGGGCACCTGGGTGGCTCAGTCAGTTAAGCATCTGCCTTTAGCTCAGGTCATGATCCCAGGATCTTGAGATCAAGTCCTGCATTGTGCCTGCTTTTCCTTCTGCCCACTGCTCCCCCTGCTTGTTCTCTCTCTGTCTTTTTCTCTCTGATAAATAAATAAATAAAATCTTTAAAAAAAAACACAAAAAACAAAACTTTTGCCTCTCTTGGGTGGTAATGAGACCCCCCTCCTTCCATGGGATGTTAGTGTAGACCATATGAGGATCCTGAACTTCCATCTCATCCAGTAGCAATGAGGTGCTTTTCTACTTCCTCCCTGAGGTGACATCAGAGGAGGAGGAGTAGAGAGTCAGAGCTTTCACCGGAAATAAAGGAATGGGGTATCACTGCAGATACTACATCAAAAGTGTAATAAGAGAATATTATGTACAAGTCTAGACACGTGAATTTGACAACTTAGATGTGATGGACCAAGTCCTCAAAAAACATGTATTACAACTCACCCAATTTGAACTAGGTAATTTGAAAAGCTTTGTCCCTATTAAAGAAATTGTATTTGGAATTAAAGACCATCCAAAAAAAGATATCGCCAGGTCAAATAGTTTCACTAGAGAATTGATTTAAAGAATTGTGAAAGATTAAAAGGAGAATTAGCACCAGTGTTACACAATATCTTCCAGAAAATAGAAGAGGAACATTTGCCAATTCATTTTATGAAGGTAGTTTTATCTTGATGCCAAAACCAAAGACAGCACAAAACAAATAAAAAAAAAAATACCAATAGCACTCATGAATATAGATGCAAACATCCCTAATAAAATATTAGTAAATATAATTTGACAATATGTAGAAAGAAATTTACATCTTAACAAAATGGCATTTATTTGAAGAATATAAGGCGGGTTCAATATTCAAAGATTAATAATGCAGTCTCCATATTAACATAAGAAAATCACATAATTCTATCAATTGATGAAGGAAATCATTTGACAAAATTCAACACCTATTCATATTTAAAATATCAGAAAACTAGGAACAGATGAGAAATTCTCCATTGACAAAAAAAAATCCAAACACCCCCTATAACTAACATGATATTTAATGATGAAAAATTGAATGCTTTCTCCCTAAGCAGGAGAAACAAGTAACAAGCAAGGATGACCAGTTTCATTACTAACATTCAATATAGTATTAGAAGTGCTAAGCACTTCAATAAGACAAGAGAAAGGAATAAAGGTATATAATTTAGAAAGAAAAGGGGGGAAACCTTCCCTATTCACAGAGAGCATGATCATATATATAAAAAATCCCAAGAACTCTACCAAAAGAAAGAAAAAACCTTTTAGAACTAATAATTGAATTAAGCCACATCATGGAATTCATGATCCATACAAAAATATCAATTGCATGTCTATATACTAGCAATGAACACATGGACTCTGAAATAAAAATACAATACTGCTTACACTCTCTCCCAGAAGAGTGGGAAACTCTACTTAATACAGATATCAATTCTCCTTAAGTTGATATACAGGTTTAATGCATTTCTATTGAATTCATAGCAATTTTTTTGATATAGAAAAGATTATTCAAAAATAATTAATGGTAAGGCAAAGGAACTAGAATAGCTAAAAACAATTTTGAAAAAAATAAACTGTGAGCCATCAGTCTACCCAGTTTTAAGACTTATTATACAGTTTGAGTAATCAGGACTGGGTGGCATTGGTGGAGCAGCAGATACCTCAAACAATGCAACAGATTAGACAATCCAGAAATAGCCCCACACACATATGCCCAACTTATTTTTAGCAGGAGTGCCAAAGTGATTCAGTGGAGGAAGGAAAGCCTTTTTGACAAATGGCATTGAAGTTTTGTCATCCATAAGCAAAAAAATAATGGTAAACTTCAACCTACACTTAATACCTTATACCAAAAATAACTCAACATGGATCATATATTTAAAAGCAAAATATAAAATTATAATATGTTTAGGGGCACCTGGGTGACTTCAGTCAGTTAAGTGTCTGCCTTCAGCTCAGGTCATGATCTCAGGATCCTGGGATCCAGCCCCCTGTGGGACTCTCTCTGCTCAGCGGGAAATCTGCTTCTCCCTCCCTCTCCCCTCTTCCCTCCTCTTCCCCCTACCCCTCCCCTTGCTCATGCTCCCTCACTCTCTCAAATAAATTAATAAAATCTTAAAAAAAAAACCCTCCTCTAATATGTTTAGAAGAAAAGAAAACATAGAAGAAAAACTTCAGGACCTTTGTTTCACTAGAGTTCTCAAACATGAAAAACATAACTCAAAAAGAAAAAAAAAAAGATAAATTGGGCTTCATCAAGTTCAAAACTTCTGCTCTGCAAAATACCCTCTTAAGATGATGAAAAGATAAACTACAGATTATGAAAAAAATATTTGCAAGCCATGTCTGTTAAAGGAATCATATGTAGACTATAAAAGAACTCTCAAAACACAGCAGTAAAAAACAAAGAACAAACAAATCCAATTAAAAAATGGGCAAACAGCATGAAGGGACACTTCACTGAAGAAGATATATGGAGAGCAATAAGGGCATAAAAGATATTCATCATCACTAGCAATTAGACTACAATGAGATATCACTACACACCCACTGGAACAACTAAAATAAAAAAAAAAAACAGCAACAATACCAAATGCTGGTGAGGATGCAGAGAGACAGTATCTCTCATACATTGCTGGTAGGAATGCAAAATGGTGCAGCCATGTTGGAAATTAGTTTGAAAGTTTGTTAAAAACACTAAACACTCTTAACATGTGACCCAACAATTCCCCTTCTGGACATTTATCTAACACAAACTAAAAATGTTCTAAAATAGGTGAATGGTTAAGCAAACCCACACCATGGAATACTCCTGTGCAGTACAAAGGAGTGCACACAAATAAAGAGAAATGGAACAACCCGGGTAAATCTCAAGGATATTATGCCAAGTGAAAAAAATCCAATATAGAAAAAGCCACCCTGTAATTTCCCATGTGATTTCATTTGTATAATATTCTCACAATTACAAAATATAGAGATGGAGAAATTTTTCATGGCAGGGGTTAAGGTTGACGGGGGTAGGGAGGTGAGTATGACTACAAAAGGGAACCCCATGGGAGAACTTTGCCAGGACGAAAAATTGTGTATCTCACTGCAGTGTGGTTACACAAATCTACACATGCAACACCATGACAGAACCATCCACACACTTCGTTCCAGTGTCAGTTCCCCAGTTTTTAGACTGTGCTCTATGTAGCAGGTAACGAGTGGGGGCAACTGGGTGGAGGTATGTAGTTCCTCTCTGTGCTATCTTTGTGATTTCCTATGAACCTATATTTACTTCAAAAACAAGAAGCTTAAAAAAAATCCTAATATGTCTCTGATGGTCTGTAGAACTCGCTGTCTGTATGATGCCCCGTGTGGCAGAATCAAGGACTCCTTTAAAGTATATGTGATTTTTTTATTGAAAGACTTGTCCATCGGGTGATAATTTGGGTCACTGCCTTCTAGGTTCTTTTCTCTTTGACTTGGGAACAATCAAAGAAGTCCTATTGGAGCTAAAAAGTTTGCAAAGCAGCATCTGTGTTTCTTCATAATTTTAAAATGCAGAATAAAGTAACAATGGATACTTTTAGTTGTTCTATAAATAAAACACGTCCTCTTTCTTTTAATGGAGACAGATGGATTGAGTTCCCCGCAGAGTGGCCATTAAAGGAAGCACTGTCTGGTTCATATATATCTAGTAGCATAGAATATGGTAAATGATTCTGAAGCTAATGTCTGTCATCTAATTTTTTTTTCAAAGTAGCACATTTTTGGTATATATAAAAATTCCCGAAAGCCATTTATTAATCCTAGATTTAATTCTAATTAAACCAGAATTTATTTAGTTTTTGTTTTAGAATTAGTATATCTAGAGCAAGTTCATTTTTTACACACTTCAAGCTTTTCACATAATGCATAGCTAAATGTTATTTGGCAAGTCACTCTAGTTTCACATCCTTCAACATCCTTTGGTGATACTTTCCTGTGCCAGGGGTGTGCGGATCATAGAACGAAGAAAGACCTTCTGGATCATCTGGTCCAGAGGGCTCAAACTGGCAGCCAGTAAGTGTTCTCTCTTGGAGCATGACTGTTTTTTTAATGGGATTTGAATGTCTTTGGATGGGACACAAGATATCCCCAATCAGCCACAGCCCAACCCACCTCTCTGGGTCGCCTCCAGAACCTTCCCACAATGCATTCCTTGCTTGGAATTTGAGTGTGGAACTCCTCCTCCTTGTTTAGTGTTCCCATGGATGAAAAAACAGAGCCCAAATGGGATATTCAGTTATTTTGTCATGGTCACATGGCTAATTCTTTGCAGAGCTAGGTCTACATCCATATCTCAGTCTCCTTGTCCCCCCACTTATTCCACTGTCTTATACACCCAGCAAGCATTTAAGAAAAATTAAAATAAAATAAGATAAAATAAAAAAACCGGTCCTAAGAGACATCTAGAAATCCCACATGCACAGAAGAATTTCTCTGTGTGCCCCAAAATGCTCAACGGAGCAGCCCAGAAGGAGACTGTGTGATCTCTTATTTCCTCGCGTGGACCAGACCCCACTGCAGGAAACAACACTCTTCCCTGCCAGCTTCCTCCCACCCCCATCCCCTGTCCAAATTGATTTTGTGCTTCCTGTTTTTCTGTGCTTGACAAAGAGAGCAAAAGTAACATGCTGTCAATGGACAGTTGCCAAAAAAGCAGAGTGGCCTTTAAAAAAAAATCACTTGCTTCAAATTTCCAACTGCAGTTCAAAATCGCTTTCCAAGCAGACACTGCATTATGCTAATAATATGCTAAATCATTACGGTCTTCCTATTTGTCTATTGATTGTTTAAGTAGAATGTTATGACAGGGAAGTTTTGGTGCTAGGAGTATCGACCGCCTTCAATGTGTTCTTAAGCAGGCAACTCTGGTGTATACATTACACTAAGTCTGATAAATTGCACATCATAAGTCATTTCATCTTGATGTTGCACTGGGACAGTCTTTTGGGAACTTTAACATTCTCAAAACATTGAGAAAATATAGAACATATAAAAATGATATTAATAATTACTTATTATTTATTGAGGGGCTTCTCTGAGACAGGAATAATGCTAGGCATTTTACCTGTATCATTTCTAATACATCACTGCTACTTATAAGGACTACTGTCTTCTTTGCACATTTGGCGGAACTGAGACTCAATGGTGAGGTCATTCTGCTAACCTCTCTTGGCCATTAATGTCTATTATCAGGATTTGAACATAGATCCATCTGAATTGAAGTTCGTGCTCTTATAAAAATGTCCAAATATTACTTAATCGTTTTTTGTCTTTGAGCTCTGGGAGATCGGACATATAGTTAGATGTTTTGGGTTTCAAACTTCTACTAAGCCAGTTCTTCTACTGGTGACAAGGTGAGGGACATTGTGGGGGGGGTGCAGTGAGCACAGCACAGCAGGGGCCCTTTGTGAAGTAATAACATACATAATTCAGACACACACTTGGCACCACCCAGAACCCAGTGCACATTTACTGTCCATGTGGTGACAGTCTCCAGGAAAGCTGGAAGAGGTGAGGTTTGAGGGGAAACGGGGAGACTGGATTTAGAAGGAGAATTTTGACCCCTAGGAAACAGAATTTTCAAAAACAAGGATCAGGGCACCTGGGTGGCTCAGTCGATTAAGCATCTGCCCTCAGCTCTGGTCTTGGTCCCAGGGTCTGGGAATCGAGTCCTACATTGGGCTCCTTGATCATCAGGGAGTCTGCTTCTCCCTCTGCCCCCCACCCTCAGCTCATGCTCTTTCTCACTCTCTCTCTCAAATAAATAAATAAATAAATAAATAAATAAATAAATAAATAAAATCTTTAAAACAAAAACAAGGATCATTTTAAAAGGCTGAATTACAGAATGGTTTTCAAGTGGATATCCATGGAGATGTCGTAACACACAGGAGGCTGGAGAAAGGGACAAGTTGAAGAGGAGAGAGAATTGAAATGGTGGCACTTGGGGAGCCAACCCACTTGGAGCAGAGCAGGGCTTGTTGCCCTGTGTACAATAGAGATAATGTAGACAATTTGTCCTTTAAACCGAGTACTCTGGGGAGAAAAAAAGCTCTGAAATCAGAGTTAAATTGGCTTGAAATATTTGGAAACTAATCAAGGATTATATAAAGACAGATACACAATTGTTTATTTTACTTTAACTTCAGAATTTTGGAAAGATTTCTATTTCTTGACTATATAGTTCTCTCTCTCGCTCTCTCTTCTCTCTCTCTTTCTTTCTCTGGAAGTAGGATTCTGTGACACTACCACTCATCCTGACTATGAACTTCCTTCTAAATTTTACCTTCTGAGCAGAGTACAGCTTAATATAACCATTTGCTAATTCTCCATTCAGACATTACATGGACTAACTTTCTGTCAGACAAAGGGAGAGCTATTATATTCCACCAAGTAATTAATAACAACATTCTTTCTGTCAACGGGGACTAGTAATTTTCTTGCTGCCTTTCTAGAATACTATTCTTTGAGCTTTGAAAATCCACTCTTGTTTTCATGATTTTTTTCATCTTTAATAACTTTTTCTTATCCCCTCTTCTTTCATTAATCCTTCTTATGCATGGCTCATTCGTTCTGAATGTGAGACTGCTCTCTTTCTTGCTTCTACCACAAACTGTTCTTTTACTGAGCTTTGGGCTCTGCTCAAAGTCTTCCAAAATACTGTTTCCTCTTCTCTCCTTTTTTCCTTAAAACATTATTTACTTAAAGCATTTAGAAATGAGATTGTAAGATTTTTTTCCCCAGAATTGACTCTCATCAGCTGTTTTCCCTGGAGAACAATGTGCCATCAAAAATTAGACAGAAAAATCCAGCATGGTTTTTATTTCAGTTCAAGAAACATTTGTTGCACGCCTCCTACTTACTAAGTCATGTGCACGGTACATAGAATCGCATGGTTCAATAAACAGTCAATGCCCTCCTGTCTGGCATTTTTAGGGTCACTCTCCATAACCTTCCTCCTGACTCCTTTCCCCTCTCAGCACATAAACTTCCCTCTCTTCTTCTAAAAGAAAAGAAAACAAATATGCCCTGAACATTTCCAGCTCCACTCCTTCCACTCCAGTCCAATGTTCTAATTCTTTCTGCTTTTACTTAAAAAAAAAAAAATATATATATATATATACACATATATACGTGTATATGTGTGTGTGTGTATATCCCTATCACTAAAAACCCACTGCAATAATTCACCTTGTATTTGTACATGTCTGTTTGTAAATCTGTTTTCCTTACCAGACTGAGCCCCATGAGGACAAGAGCGGGTTTTACTTATTAGGTTAAATCATGCAAAATTGCTATTTAAATTGCCACTAACTGTTTTAACTTAAAAAAAAGTAGCAATTCTGGTTCAACCTACTCCTCTGTATCCTTAGCACCAAATACAGTATGTAACACAAGAGTTAGGTTTAATAAATACTGAATAGCTATGAATTAACACATGAAACATTCATGCTTTATGGACTTATTAAATGGTTGCTACAAACTTTTAACTCACATCTATAGCTTAGAATTGATCTCCCCTTAAATGATTTGTTCTCTAAAGCTTCAAGCATCAAAATATACTTTATTGGAAGAAACAGTTACCTGTATACTTATAGAATCTAAATATTATAATATATATATTCATATACATATACCAAAAGTGTACATGAAGCCATATTTGGGTTCCTGAAATAAGACATATTTAATTTGTAATGGTTATTATATTACAATCATTAAAGTCATAGTGAAAATCTGAAATTCATGTACCTCTTTGTGACAGTTGTTTCAATTTGTATTTGCACATGTTGCTTTAAAATGAAAAGATGATGTCTTCTTTTAAAGGCAAATTTCCAAGTTATATTAGAATAGCAACTTGTGTGGTTTTTTTTCTTTCTTTCTTTCTTTTTTAAGATTTTTATTTATTTATTTATTTGACAGAGAGAGACAGCAAAAGAGGGAACACAAGCAAGGGGAGTGTGAGAGGGAGAAGCAGGCTTCCCGCTGAGCAGAGAGCCTGATGCGGGGCTTGATCCCAAGACCCTGGATCATGACCTGAGGTGAAGGCAGACGCTTAAGGGCTGAGCCACCCAGGCACCCCCTGTGTTTGTTTGGTGTTTTTTAATCTTATCACATGTCAGTGTTTAAGTGTCGGTTGACCCTGATCTCTAGCCATTTTCCTGATTTGGGGAGTTGAGTTCATCTTAAAACTTTCATCTTCAGAACCAGTAGAGACACAGGGACTTCTCTCTAATCAGAAGCAAGTCTTGAAAAAGGCAGAAAGGCATTCCATCTTTCATTCTTTCTAGGAAATGCGTTTCCTATTTTCTTTGAATTAGTAATGCTGTCCCAGTTCTTTTTTCAATGGCTTGATCATGATTCTGGATGTTTTTGTTGTTGTTCTCATGTTGCTGTTGTTGTTGTTTGGGGTTTGTTTGTTTGTTTGCTTTTTTTTCCTCAGTAAAAATGGCATCACATTATCTTCTTTATCAGCAAAACACATGTATCCTTTAAGTAAGCTAAAAGAGTTGAAAGAAAATAGATCCAACCCAGATCTCAGGAGACATGGGCAGCTTTTAATGTCAGGAAGAAAAATTATCACCCAGGCGTAGAAGCCAAAGTCTTCCCCTGGAATTCCACTCATGCTCACCCCAGAAATCCTGGGAAGTGTGATAGGAGAACTTTCCCTACTGTGCATCCCCCTGGGGGGCAGGACACATTCAGGTGGATTTGTTTGTCCATTTTCTGTGAAAGGCTGTGGGAAGCAGTGTACAGTTCCAGCAAAAGAATTCGAATAAGAGAAAAGAAAATTATTAGTCATAAACTGTGTCATACATACCTGTACATACCCACTTATATACAATGTAGGGTATAATGAGGTAACTCAGATAAGAATCAAAGTTCTGCTTTGGCAAGGAATGTCCCAAGGACCATGCTAAAGTTGAAAAAATGCTTGTCGTTGTGCAAATTCCACATTAACAAAAGGTACAGTTATTCTTTTTGAGACATTTCAAAATGAAGGATGAACTCAACTTTCCCAAGGGTAAAATGTTTATGTAAAATTGTATGTTGGAGGAAATAAGGAGTTTGAAGCTAAATGAGGAGGATTAGAGTTGAACACGATGACTTTGGGCAAATGGTTTGGGTCTTGGACTATGGCTTCCTCAAATGGAAATGGAAATAAGAATTCTTGCATCTCAGGATTACTGTAAACATTGAAAGCATTGAACATTTGAAAATGTTTTGTAAACGAAAATGTGAAACAAATGTTAACTATCCTAACTTCTGCTTTCTGGGGAAGGAGTTAGCAATCCATGTATCATTGCCTGGCCCTTAGAACTTTATCTTCTCACTGGACCTGGAAAGAAGGTGAGGCAAAGCAGGAAGACTGGGGCTGCAGAGTCAGAAAGACCTTAGTTTGAGCCCTGGTTCCATTACTGACAAGTGGGGGTAATCCTTGGGAAGTTACTCATTGGGAGGACAAAAGGCAGCATGCGTAGCTAAGTGACATGGCTCTGTGTTTTGAACTTCATCTCTATCACTTAGCAGTCTTTGAATCTTAGGCAAGTTGTCCAACCTCAATTGCTACTTGCATCAAATGGGGATAATGAAGTATATTTCTCATAGTGCTGAAAAGAATCATAATAATGATGTATAATATTTGTTAGTTTGTATTTTGAGAATGTGAATTATTCAGAACATGGACAAGCAGACCCTTGAGTCACACTGAGATGGCCTGAGAACTCTAAGTATCTGCTTAAAGCCAGCATTCAGAGAAGGAAGCTTGATAAGCTTTTCAAGTCAATGCTACTTACTTTTCTTTCTTTGCTTTGGCTATGAATTAGATATTACAGCACTCCATCTGAAGGAAACCCATAGAAGAGAGCTCAGTTATGTTTCTGAAGTGAATAAATAAGTTTGATCTTCAAAACTCACCAGACAATCTGGTGTATAGGGAACTTGGGAGAAGGCCTTTTAGCAAATACGCAGACTTCTAATCTCCTCCATATGTGAGAAAAGCAAGCTGTCACATGAAGGGTCAAATGTGTCCACGAGGCTCATGAGACTAATTCTCATACTACATGGGCTGCCTACGAAATGGGCATAAAAAAGATTAAGGCTTTTAAAGATACTCTCCTCCAGACTCCTAGCTATAGATTGTCTTCAACGACCCCTGTAATTACTTGAATAGAGCACATAGAACACAAGGCAGAAGTTTCAGGATTATAAACCCTGCAGATTCTTCTCAGTATCCAAGAAGAAGGCAGCAGATTCAGTTTTATTCACACAACAGAATAGAAAGTCAGTTAGCTCTCAACTCTCAACTCTGCTATTTGGGGCCCACAGAGCCTATTTTACATTATCATGATGGAGAGATGCCCCAGACCCCAGCCCAGGCAAGGGTCACCTGGTGACAAGCAGCAACACCCAGCTCTGATTGGCAAGGATAGTGCACAAACCATTTTGTAGCAAAAAGAACTAGAGCTGCAAGCCATCCCCTGGCTATAGATTTACTTCTTTTTTTCACATTCTCTTTGTTACTAAAACCCAAGAGAGATGTTGGATGCCTAGCTGAAACTCATTATGACTAGAAGTCTGTGCCATGAGGACAGCTCTCTCTCTCTCCCTTTAACACGGAGAGCCAGGAATCTCTCAATGCATGTGGCCTAGCCAATTTTTCTCTTTACAGAAATAAAGTTATAATAATAATAAAATAAGTGGTTATTATTATTCATAGAAACTGTATAGTTTGAAAAGCCCTCTTCTATATAGTAGCTCATGTATTTCTCACAACAATCCCAGTGAATAAAAGTTATGCATTATAGAGGAGAAACGTTTAGCTGAACTCCCCAGATAAGGAATTCTTGGTCAGCTGTCCACAGTTATCACATATTTTGAAGGATATGGTCTCATAGAATTCTCCAGGCAAAGAAAAAGTCTAACACTATGTGATGCTTGGATTCCAAATTCCCTATAATCTTTCATGCTGATGGATAGGGCTAGACTAGATGAACCTTCAGTCTTTCTTCTTTTAAACCTCTTTTCCCTTATCTTACCCTTATTCCCCTTGATCATGGGAAGGTAAAGTCACCTGTTCTCAAGTGTGAAGAGGCCACAGATAAATCTTAGATCACTGGTTACACAGAAGATAAATTGTAAGAGATGAAAATATTTCAAAATAGAAGTATGGCATCTAAACAAGACCATGAAAGAAATAGATCATCCAGTGTCAGCAATTCCACACAAAGTCAAGAACTGCATTCTCTGTCCCAAAGTGCCACCTCTAGTGTCTCTGTCCAATACTCATTGGCAGCAATCTATCTCAGCAATTTCCACAGAAATGGGATGGAGGAGATTTTGACCTTCTTCACCCATGAAAGATCCTAATGATGCTAATGCCACACCCAAAAAAGGTGACCACCAAATTATCAGAAAATCTTCTCTGCTTCCCTCAAAGTCCAGTTTTCAGAACTTGTCTTTGCTTGTTTGTATTCATGTTGTATCAATTTGACTTTGCCCCAACTCACCTCTTAAAGGTGTGCTTCTGATTAGGGTATGAAACACAGATAAGAAACCTTTATTACCTCAGTAGAAACAGGAGTAACCCAGATAAAACTATGAACATGTTTTCTACAGAGCTAGCAAGAAATGGTGCACACAATGAACCCTGATATGCTGAAAAACAGAAAGAAATAAGCTCGTATTTGATCAGCACCAAACAATGGCAGCTTCCATAAATGAGGCAAGATACCTAAATATTGATGTGGTCAGGCAGAATTGGTTAGCTCTATATAGAGAGGTATTTCAGAAATGAGGAAAAATCAGCTGAACCTTAGATCACAGTATAGGCTGGCAACACTAATAGCAACTATGTATGGTAATGGATGTTAACTGGACTTATTGTGGTGATCGTTTCACAGTATATACAAATGCAGAATCAGTATGTTGTACACCTGAAACTAATATTATGTTGTATGTCAATTATGTCTCAATAAAAAAATATAACCCAATTAGGTGTCAAGTTGAAAACATTTTAAAAAAAGAAATTTTCTAATTTTTGATAAAAATTATAGATGCATAGAACCAAGAAACCAAAAATAATTGCAAAAGAGACAGACAGACAGAAAGAACCCTATGCAGTTTGCTGAAATACAAAAACAATAAAAAAAAGGTGGTTACTTTCAAGTAGCAAGAGGAAATGACACATTCATAGAGATAATCAACAATAAGAATTATAACTGATTTCTAGTTAGAAACAATGTAAATCGGATGATAATGGAATGGCATCTTTAAAATGTTAAAGGAAAAAGTAATTAACAACCCAGAATTCTGTTCTATTATTCAGGGAAAATATCCTTCAAACGTTAAGGTACAATAGTGACATTTTCAAATAAATGAAGGCTGTGAGAATTGTCATCAGCACACCTGCACTTTAAATATTTCAGATGGAAAGAAATTATACCATAAGGAATCTTGACTCTATAGGAAGAAATGTATATATGTATCTATATAAACATAAAAGACTTTTCTCTGTCTCTCTCTCTCATTTTTGTTTTTGTTTTTTAGGGAGAGAGGGAGAACATGCATGTACATAGGAGTGGGAAGAGGCAGAGGAAGAGGGAGAGGGAGAGAGAGAGAATCTCAAGCAGTCTCCATGCTCAGTGCGGAGCCCAATGTGGGGCTTGATCTCAAGACCCTGAGATCATGACCTTAGCTGAAATCAAGAGTCAGACACTTAACTGACTGAGCCACCCAGGTACCCTGGTAGAGCTCATATTTATTTATTTATTAAGAGTGAAATAGAAAACATAGACATTGGTCAAACATTAAGAAGAAAGTAATTATAAACACTTTTATGCCACTAAATTTTACAGGTTGCATAGAATAGACAAATTCCTTGAGAGACAAAATTATCAAAACTGACATACAAAGAAATAGAAAATGTGAATAGCTCTCTA